>NC_141681.1:37056806-37656806 GCF_028749965.1 Puma concolor | reverse complement strand
TTCATTTTCATTTGTTTCCATATACTTTTTAGTTTCTTCTTTAATTCCCTGGTTAACCCATTCGTTCTTTAGTAGGATATTCTTTAAGTTCCATGTATTTGTGGCCTTTTCAAATTTTTTCTTGTGGTTGACTTCAAGTTTGATAGCATTGTGATTGGAAAATATGCATGGTGTGATCTCAGTTTTTTTGTGCTTATTGTTGATTTGTGAACCAGTTTGTCATCTATCCTGGAGAATGTTCCATGTGCACTCAAAAAGAATGTGTATTCTGCTGCTTTTGGACAAAATGTTCTGAATATATCTGTTAAGTCCATCTGATCCAGGGTATCATTCAAAGCCGTTGTTTTCCTGGTGATTTTCTGCTTACATGATCTGTCCATTTCTATAAATGTGGTGTTCAAGTCCCCTACTATTATTATATTATTAATGAGTTTATTTATGTTTGTGATTAATTGGTTTATATATTTGTGTGCCACCAAGTTGGGGGCATAAATATTTACAATTGCTAGATCTTCTTGATGGATAGATCCCTTAATTATGACATAATGCCTTTCTTCATCTCTTGTTACAGTCTTTATTTTAAAATCTAGTTTGTCTGATACAAGTGTGGCTACTCTAGCTTTCTTTTGATGACCATTAGCATGATAGATGGTTCTCCATCCCCTTACTTTCAATCTGCAGGTGTCCTCAGGTCTAAAATGAGTCTCTTTTAGTCCAAATGTCCATTGATAGATGAATGGATAAAGAAGAAGTCGTATATACATACAATGGAGTATTACTTGGCAATCAAAAAGAATGAAATCTTGCCATTTGCATCTAAGTGGATGAGACTAGAAGGTATCCTGCTAAGCGAAATTAGAGAAAGACAAATATCCTATGACTTTACTCATATGAGGACTTTAAGATACAAAATGGATGAATATAAGCGAAGGGAAGCAAAAATAATATAAAAACAGGGAGGAGAACAAAACATAAGAGATTCTTAAATATGGAGAACAAACAGGGGTGCCTAGGTGGCCCAGTCAGTTGAACATCTGACTTTGGCTCAGGTCATAATCTCACAGTTCATGAGTTTGAGCCCCACATCGGGCTCTGTGCTGACAGCTCAGAGCCTGGAGCCTGCTTCGGATTCTGTGTCTCCATCTCTCTCTGCCTCTCTCCTGCTCACACTGTCACTGTCTGTCTCTCAAAAAAATAAACGTTTAAAAAAATTTTTTTAAACATGGAGAACGAACACAGGGTTCCCAGAGGGGTTGTGGGAGTGGGGATGGGCTAAATGGGTAAGGATCATTAAGAAATCTCCTGAAGTCATTGTTGCACTATATGCTAAGTTGGATGTAAATTTAAAAATAAATTAATAAAAAAATTAAATTAAAACAAAATAAAGAGTCTCTTGTAAGCAGTATATATATGGGTCTTCATTTTTTTATCCATTCTGATACCCTATGTCTTTTGATTGAAGCATTAAGCCCATTTATATTCAGAGCAATTTATTGAAAGATATGAATTTAGTGCCATGTGTTTGGCTCTGTAATGCTTGTGTTTCTGGTGATGTTCTCTATTCCTTTCTAGTCTTTGTTCCTTTTGGTCTTTTTGCCCCCACTCAGATAATCCCCTTTGGGGCAACCAGGTGGCCCAGTTAAGTTTACAACTTTAGCTCAGTTTATGATCTCACAGTTCATGATACCAAGCCCTACATCAGGCTCTCTGCTGCCAGCACAGAGCCCATATTAGATTCTCTGTCCCCTTCTCTCTCTGCCCCTCCCACTCTCTCTTTCTCTCAAAAATAAATAAACATTAAAAAAAAAGTCCCCTCTAGTATTTCTTGCAGGGCTGGTTTAGTGAACTCCTTTCATTTTTCTCTCTCTTTCCATCCCGAATGACAGCCTTGCTGGGTAAAGTATTCTTGGCTGCATATTTTTCCCATTCATCACGTTGAATATATCCTGCCATTCCCTTCTGGTCAAGTTTCTATGGACAGATCTGCAAATCTGATCTGTCTTCCCTTGTAGGTTAAGGACTTTTTTTCCCTGCTGCTTTCAGGATTTTTTCTTGTCTGTGTATTTTGTGAATTTGACTGTGATATGTCTAGGTGATGGCCAGTTTTTGTTGAATTTAACTGGAGTTTTCTGTGCTTTTTGGATTTAGATGTCTGTAACCTCCCCCGGATTAAGGAAATTTTCAGCTAAAATTTGCTCAAATAAACCTGCCCCTTTTCCCCGCTCTTCCTCTTTTGGGACTCATATGATATGAATTTTATTACATTTTAGGTAATTGCTGGGGTTGGGGGGATAGGCTGGGTGATGGAAATTAAGTAGGGCACTTATTGTGATGACCACTGAGTGTTATATGTAAAGTAATGAATCACTAAATTCTACTGAAACCAATAAATAAAACAATAATAAAGTAATACTAATTATGAAAAAAAGTCTCAGAGTTCCGTAAGTCTACGTTTGTGATCCATTACCATTGTTTCCCTTTTATTTTCAGCTTCATTATTTTCCATAATTTTATCTTCTATATCACTGATTATTCCTCTGCTTCATCCACCCTTGTTGTTTTGGCATCTATTTAGGTTTGCATCTCGGTTATAGGATTTTTAATTTTGGCGTGACTAGATTTTAGTTCTTTTATCTCTGCAGTAATGGATTCTCTAGTGTCTTCTATGCCTTTTTTCAAGCCCAGCTAGTATCCTTATAATTGTTGTTTTAAGTTTAATATGTTTAGTTCAATACATCTGTATTGATTAAATCCCTGGTTGTAATTTCTACTTCCTATTCTTTTGCGGTGAATTCCTCCATCTTGTCATTTTTGCCCAGAAAAAAAAAAAAAAAAGATCGTATATGTATTTTGGTCTGCTTGTTAAAGGAAGCTAGATCTAAAAAATAGCAGTAAAACATATATATTTGAATAAAAATTTTAAAAATTTAAAAATATATTAAAGAATAACTTTAAAAGTAAAAATAAATAAATAAAAAGGAAGCTATCCTATTTCCTCTAAAGGTAAAGCTTTGCAGGACTCTATGATCAGTAGACTTGGTTTGCCTTAGAGGTTTGTGCTGGTCTCCTGAGTGAAGGGCCTATTGCACTGATTCTCAGGGCAACTTGCCCTAGTGGAGATGAACCTGCTGAGCTCAGAGGAGCGGGGCTTGGTTTAGCCGCTCTGGTCTCCACTTGGTGGCACTGTTTAGCTCACTGAGGTCTGTCAGTGCTGGTGGGCAGGGGGTGAAAATGTCTTTGCTCCGCTCTCATTTCTGGAGTGGGGAGCTTGTACCCACCACTCCTCAGCAAGCTCTCAGACAAGCAATCAGCCGTCCTGTGTCACAGACTTCCCTTAGATACGTCTTCACCCTGTGTCCAAGCTGTCTGCCTGCCAGGGAGCACAGCCCTCCTGTGTTTTATCTCAAACATGGCTGTGTTTCAAACTCTAAACTTCAAAGACCCCCATGGCCCAGACCTGCTCTGATCCTCTGGAGGAGGGTCTCACTGCTCTGTGGCTGGTGCCGGCTTGTCCCAGAAAATGGTCGCGTGACCACGCAGCAGTTAGGAATAATCACAGCACAAAGCTAGCACTAGAGTTTACTGCCCTCAGCCTGCGTCTTTGTTCCTATGCTGAGGAATGGGGTAGCTCAAAGCCCTGCAGGATCTTTTGCCACTGGAGAAGCCGTAATGTATCACCTCTCCCAAAAGGCACTCCAAGCAAGGAAACTTTCTCCCCGTGCAGCCAAGGGGACCTTCAGACCATGCTGCTGGCTGGTTGTCCTTCCTGCTCCCCAACGGGAACACTGCCAGGTATGAATGACCCTGGCCATGGCGCTAACCTCTGAAACTTCAGACTCTGTGCTCCACTGTTTGTTTTATTTTTTAATTTTTTTTAATGTTTATTCATTTTTGAGAGACAGAGTGCGAGTGGGGGAGAGGCAGAGAGAGAGAGGGAGACACAGAATCTGAAGCAGGCTCCAGGCTCCGAGCTGTCAGCACAGAGCCCCATGCGGGGCTCGAACTCACAAATTGTGAGATCATGACCTGAGCCGAAGTCGGTTGCCCAACCACTGAGCAACCCAGGTGCCCCTGTGCTCCACTGTTTATAAAAAAAACTTAATATTTAAATCATCCCCTTCCTCCCCCCCCCCCCCCCCGTCTTTGGCTTTGAGGAAGAGTTTTTCGTGTGTAATCCCCTGCACATATTTTCTTTATTTCTTTCCTTCTTCTTTCTTTCTTTCTTTTAACTCTCGCTCATCTCTCCACAGTCAGGGTTCCCTCCCATCGACAAGGCCCATAGCTCTTTTCACTCCCAAATCAACTCTCACAGTTCCTACCTTCCACAAGGTGGTTGTTTTTCTGCTCATCGATGTGCAGCTTTGTTGTCTCAGTTTTCAGATTGATTTCTTGTGTGTTCAGAATGATTTGATATTTATATAGCTGTGTTCGAGGGAGGAGGCAAGCTTAGGGTCATTCTACTCCTCTGCCATCCTAACCAAGCCCCTGAAGCTCCGTTCTTTAACACCTCTTTATGGTGTTTATTTAACTGATTTAAAAACTTTATATCAAATGTATAGAATAGTAAAGAGAATAGTATAATGAAAATTTTCGAATGTGTAGAATAAAGAGAACAGTATAATGAAACTCCATATAGATCACTCAGACCCAATTGTTAACAAAGATTTTACCACACTTACTTAACTGTATCCATTTAACCTACATTATAGCCACATTACCATTATCATACCTCACAAAATTAATAGAAATTAGAAATTCTATGTATTATTAAATATGCAATTTAGAATTTTATTTCTCTGGATGTCTCAGAAATATCTTTTATTGTTTGCTCAAATCAGTGTCAAAGCAAGGTCCACACTTGACATTGCATTGCTAATTTTTAATTATAAAAGCAATACATGCTCATTGTAAAAATAAAAATTCAAAATTATTCAGAAAGTTGTGAAGTGAAAAGTGGAATTCCCCCTAGAAAATTTTAGACGCACCTGAGTGGCTCAGTCAGTTAAGCGTCTGACTTAGGTTTGGGTCATGATTTTGCAATTCAGCCCTGAGTCGGACTCTGTGCTTACAGCTTGGAGCCTGGAGCCTGCTTCAGATTCTGTGTCTCCCTCTCTCTCTGCCTCTCCCCCACTTACACTTTCTCTCTCTCTCAAAAATAAATGAACATTTAAAAAAAATTTAATGCATGTATAAGCATATGTCTCTCCACAAATAGGATGATGCCATATATATATATATATGTGTGTGTGTGTGTGTGTGTGTGTGTGTGTATATATAATAATTTTCCTGTAATGGAAAGATGGCTGTCAGTACATCTAGATCTATGTTTAACAGCTACAAGTTATTTCCTTATATGGATGTGGCAAAATTTATTTAACTAAATCCATACTGATAGGCAAATGAGATTGTTTTCATTCAGCCATTAGCAATAGTGCTACAGTTAACGTTTTGCATAGATCTCTGTTCAAGTGTTCTAGAAATGAAATTGCTGAGTGAAAGTGTGGGCATGACCACAATGGATACATATCCATCAAAAATGGAAGAATGCCTTTTACCCCACAAGCACACCAACCTGACAGTTATAAAAGTGGGTCCTATTTTTTACAGTTTCTCTGCCCAGCAATTTCCAATCACTCTTTATTCATTCAAATGGAAAGTCCATTAGAAATAGTCCATAGCAGCACAGTTGCAATCTAAAAATTTTTTGAGCTAAGTACATATCAGCAAAATAGAGGACCAAAAATATCCAAAAAATTAAAGCTTTAAAAGCTCCCTCAAATTTCAGATAAGGTAGGCTAAAATCACCTTAACTTACATTTGTGTGGGCTTCACCTAAACAAAGCCCTGAAGGAGGCTCTAGGTAAAGAATAACAGCATACAGGGAGAAAAAATTAAAATTTGACAGGTAAAGGATTCTATATCTACCCCATCCGATACAGAAGCCACTAACAACAACATGTGGCTATTAAGCACTTAAAATATGGCTAATGCAACTATAGGACTGAATTTCTATCTTTATTTAATTTAAATTAAATGTAAAAGTGGATATCTACTAGAAAACATTTAAGGTGTTTTGAACAACTTGAGTATCTGATTATATTTTTCCACAGTAAGTTTCATGAAATCTAAATCCAAACTAAGCATATCTGATGAAAATCTAGTATCTGAATTGAAATGTACTTTAAGTGTAAAATACACTCCAGATTTTGGGGATTCTGTGTGAGAAAAAGAATAGAAAATACCTCATTAATAGTTTTTTATGTTGATTATAAATTGAAATAATAATTTTGACTTACTGTGTTAAATTATTAAAATTAATTTCACCAGGTTTTTTTGGAGGAGCTATTCAAAATTTTAAAATTATGTATATGGCTCATATATTTCTGACAGTGCTACTCTAGATCAAGGTAACTACATTTATCTGGGAAGAAGATTCATAGCACCAAGAGTCTGAAGTCCCAAAGAAGGTAAGACTCATCGTACCTGACAGAACTGTAAGATAACCTCTGTGGCTCCTTCTGGAGGCTGCCCTCATAAAACCTTTCCACAGAATAACTCTTGATTTAAAATAAGGTATTTTACCAAATCACTGTATTCTCCTACAAAAGGGAGGTTTCCAGCAGCCATCTCTTCTGATGTTCATTCACTAGGCCAGCTTGGCAGGCCTAGATATGCTGGTACTGAAAATCTTAGTTCCTGACAAGAGTTAGCCTTCCAAGGAAAGTTACAATTTGAGAACTGCAGCAGCAGGTTTCACCTCACCTCTTTCTGCCTCCCTCCCCACACCCGTTTCCTCTGCCAAAAACTGGTAAAGGGGGGTTCTTCATTTGAACAAAAATCCTGAAAGCCTATGAAACTGTTGCATGGCTAATTAAAAATTAAAGTAAGTACTCCTGGGGCTCTTGAGTGGCTCAGTCAGTTGAGCCTACAACTCTTGATTTTGGCTCAGGTCATGATCATAGGGTCACGGGATTGAGCCCCGCATCAGGCTCCACACTGAGCATGGAGCCTGCCTGAGATTCCTTCCATCCCTCCCTCTGCCCCTCTCCTGTGCTTGTGCTCTCTCTCTTTCAAAAATTAAAAAATAAAAATAAATAAATAAAAGTAACTACTCCTATTAAAACTGCTGACCCGAGGGGCACTTGGATAGCTCAGTCATTTGCACATCTGACTCTTGGTTTGGCTCAAATCATGATCTCATGGTTCGTGAGTTCAAGCCCTGTGTAGGGCTCTGTGCTGGTGGCATGGAGCCTGCTTGGGATTCTCTCGCTCTCTTTCTGCCCCTCCAAGCACACTCTCTCTCTCTCTCTCTCTCTCAAAATAAATACATAAACTTAAAAAAAAAAAAAAAAAAACAGAAAACTGCTGACTTGAGAAGTTCATGGGAATAGCACAAAAATCAGGTTATAAGCGAGGAAATTAAAAGCATTCTTTACTTTCAAATAATAAAGTACTTCTTGTTAATCATTTTATAAGTTAGTTAAATGACAACATTAAAAGTGGTATATCCATAAAACAGTAGAACAGCAGTTTATTGTCTCATGATGTATCATTCTGTGTTTCTCTCAGAAGACTGAAAATCATTTTACACTCTTACATCTCTTTTACATATTGCATATCAGTGTCCAGACTTCCTAGACCATAAATCTGAGGAAGGGAGGTCAGAAGTGAGACTACCAGTGCCAGAATAGGACCACTTAGGAGAGGGTGGAGATGTGTATGGATTTAAAAAGCACATTCAAAATGATCATTGTTCTGATTTAGCCATGACAGGTGATATGGTGTATTTTGAAGTTTCAAAGAATATTAAAGGATGCATGGTTTGTTTCCCAAAACGGAGCACAAGTTAAAACAAATTTGAGGATCACTACCCCTAAATCTACATTGCTTTCCACAAGAACAGGGTAGTACAATAAAATGTCAGCTCACACTTGAGCAAATCAAAATTCTAGGAATTCTTTGTACTGGAGGAGATAACGCTGCATAACATACCCCTGTGTAACAGTCTACTGAGTTCTCTAATCAGAGTAAGCTTAGACTTTAAATTTGACATATACAAAGTAGAAGCTTTCCTACCTACCTAAAGCATGCCTATACTTATCACCAAAAGTAGGTGTACTTGAGAAGTAAACACAGCATTTCAACTTAGTATGATCTTACAAGGCAGAAAAAAAAAGGTCGGGTCACTTTCCTTACAGCCACTTTTCACCCACAAGGAAGGCAGCAGCCATAACCTTTCTTTACAAAAAAGATGAAATCAGTATCATTACAAGACTGGATTATTAAAAATCTTGAGTCATCACTTCACCACCAGTCCATAACTTCTGGGCCCATGGGAGCAGCCGAGTTGAGAATTAGGGACAAGTTGGAAATTTCCTTAGCCTGTTGGCAGCAGTCACCACGTAGAAATGTTTCTTGGTGTTAAAGAGGGGGAAAAAAGGATAAAAAGTATATTTTTAGACCAATTGTTTTAAGAAGAAATAAAAGGACTTAAGCAAGTTTAGCCACTTGGGTTTGTTCAAAACTGAGAATCTAATGGGGAAAACAAGTTTGTGGCAAAATTCCAGTAGAACAGCCCCATGACTCTGGAGCATTTGAGAGCAAGTTATGAAGTGAGAAAATATACCCTCTTCTTGTGAAAAATGGAGCCCACTGGAATGGGACTTTTCAAATTGTGATTCAAAATCCACCAATGAACTGGAGAGTGTGATGCTAAGTGAAATAAGCCATACAGAGAAAGACAGATACCATATGTTTTCACTCTTATGTGGATCCTGAGAAACTTAACAGAAACCCATGGGGGAGGGGAAGGAAAAAAAAAAAAAAAGAGGTTAGAGTGGGAGAGAGCCAAAGCATAAAAGACACTTAAAAACTGAGAACAAACTGAGGGTTGATAGGGGGTGGGAGGGAGGGGAGGGGAGGTGATGGGCATTGAAGAGGGCATCTTTTGGGATGAGCACTGGGTGTTGTATGGAAACCAATTTGACAATAAATTTAATATATTAAAAAAAAAATCCACCAGTGGGTCATGAAAATTTGGTGGGTTATGACCAGCACTTTTTTTAATGAAACCAAATACCATAGAACAGAAAATATCAGAGTGTATTTCACTCTGTTTAGCAAAGGCTGGGATGTTTTTGTTTCATATGTGTGTGTATGTATACATATTTTTATATACTGGCTCTCTAGGTAAAGGCTTTTATTTTTGTTTTTTAGTGAGGATCTGAGTTGATAACAATATGTTGGAAAGCCACTTTTCCTGGAAGGCAATTTTTCTTTTTATATCCATGATACCAAAGGGTTCTGTTGTAAACAAAATTATGAAGCTTTTAAAACCTAATAGGGCTTTCCCAGCCCCTCTTTCTGAAATGTGGAGGAGTCAGATCTCAAGCTTCAGGCAGTAAGTTCCAAGCACTTCCCTACTACTGTTACTGAGAACATATGCTCAAACTTTATTCTGTCCTTTCAATTGTCCATATAAGTATGAACTAAATGCCACCTTTATACCAGTTGGTTTTGGTCTGTGGCATTCTTTAATCAAGATCACAGGTTTTGTGGGGCGCCTGGGTGGCGCAGTCGGCTAAGCGTCCGACTTCAGCCAGGTCACGATCTCGCGGTCCGTGAGTTCGAGCCCCGCGTCGGGCTCTGAGCTGATGGCTCAGAGCCTGGAGCCTGTTTCCGATTCTGTGTCTCCCTCTCTCTCTGCCCCTCCCCCATTCATGCTCTGTCTCTCTCTGTCCCAAAAATGAATAAACGTTGGAAAAAAAAAAATTAAAAAAAAAAAAAAAAAAAAAAAAAAAAAAAAGATCACAGGTTTTGATATAAGAGACTTTTTTTTCCCTCCCAAATAATCTATTTAGAATGAAAATGTAAGTTAAAACTTAGCAACATTTCTTTCAAAGGACACATTAAAAAGACAAATGCTACCTTAAAAAAACAAACAAAACAGATACCTTCCATTTCCTCTGAGCCATGTATTTCTGCAATAATAATTGGGATTTGAGACAAACTTTGGATTTTGAAGCTTTGGCAGGCAAATTATTCAACCACTCATGTTTCAGGCACTGCGTGGCACTCATTCTGCAACTGTGAAATCAAACAGAGGTTGAAACTTTTAGTTAGGGTTGCCTTTTCTGGTTTTCCAGAAATTGGTTCAGCTGGGTAGGAAGTGTTAATCAGTGAATCGATTAATCATTCAAGCAGATTCATGCCACAAACTAAAAAGGAACTCCTTATGTCTAAAATTCCCTTCCTTAAAAGTAAAAGAAAGTCATCAACAAAAATGTTCACTGCCTTCTACAGAGGGAATGTATCACAGTGATTAATCACCTCCTCCAGAAAGAGCTGGGAAATTGAGGCAGGAAGTAGGAAGGCCAGGTGGGCCTGCAATTGCTCTTAAGAAGAAAAAGAACATAACTCTTGAAAGAAGCTTGTCTCCCCTTCCAGAGAATGATGTCCTTTTTGTTCATTTGAATTAGAAATATTTTACCACTCATAACTTTTCACAATCAGAAGAACAAAATAGTAAAGGCCAGGGAACTATGGGCTGTCTCAGAGCTCAGACTCTTGGGCCTCACCCTGGGTCATTTGCCATTATTTCTTTATGTCTGAGTCTCTGAGTATCAGAAAACTCCATGGTTCAACCCATGACTTTGATATGCCTGCTGAAAACTAAGTAGGTCTTCATTATCAACAAATGAGGTTTTCTGGCTCTTATTCTGGGGAATAACATCTGCATATCTCAACCTTTTTTCAACATTAATCTATTAAAGTGATTACTTGATAACTTACCAAGGACTAATTTATATATGTGGTCCTTTTTAAAACTCTATCTAGATTTTATGCTCCTGTTGTTTATTTTTTTATTTCCTTCATCTCTTTCCCTGTTACCTTTTTTGTTCCAAAGCCATAGCAGACTAAGAAATCTTGGACAGAACTGGTCCAGAGAAAGCACAGCACCAGCCTGATCTTCACAGCACCCAGATGGATGGTCACCATCAGAATGGTTTCTGAATGACAAGCAATTAACAGTACCTCTTCTCTTTGACCAGCAGGCGGGAAACAAAGTCCTTGGCCTCTTCTGACAGCCCTTCAAAGGTGTCAGCGTCAAACTCCCAGCTACAGTTCACAATGAAATTCATGGTCTCTGCATCTGTTTCCCCTAGAAATGGGGATAAACCACTGAGTCTACAGAGGAGAAAAAGGACTGTCAGTATGTAGAAGCCATATCTGCCAAAATGCAATGACGGGATAGAGGTCTTACAAGGTACAAGCAGCTCTAACCAGAATTCAAAAGAAAAGTACCCCTATTACTTCTCAACAGGAGATAGTCCAGTGTGTTCTGTTAGGGGAGGAAGTGGCAGGACTAAAAATTTAGAGGCATGAAGAGTGTTTGAATAAATCCTCCATCATGCTTACCTATTTTCCCCTTAGCCTGAAGCCTAAGAATAAATTGAGGCCCAATCCAATATGTCCATTTATGAAATACATGTTAACTTAATTTAAAAATATCCTAATATGTCTCTGATACAGCCTGGCTCATTTAAATATTACTCCAGGCCTCAGGGGCCAAAGGAAAACTGGCTTCATTAGGTCCCTCTAGAGTGAGGGTAGAGAGATAGGACACTCTGGCTGGCCTCGGGCCTCAGACTTCCCCCACCTGGTGAGGTACACACATACAAAGTGTGGGGACACAAGGTAGCAATTATGCCATAATGACAAATCTGGGAGCAAAGCATGACTTGATTGGACCTCTGAGGAAATAACCAAGGGAATTCACAGAGAGACAAGGATGCTTAGTCTGTGTACATATCTCCTCTCAGTCCATGCTAACTCTGCTCCCTCAGTCCATAGAAAACAGGAAGCACAGGACAGGAGGGACAAGTTAGATGATACATCAGACAGTGTTCTGCCCTGTCCATCTCCTCTCCTTAACGCTCTGGTGCACTCCAGCCCCACTTGTACTATAGCACATGCATTTCCTTGCTGGAGAGCTTCTTCTCTGGTGGGAGCTGCTTTATCCACCCAGAAGTTTCAAGGAACCAATGCTCTCAGGACCAGCTCACAAGCAATAACTGGTAAGAGTTGGTGTATAAACACCCTTACACCCTCCCCCCTCAGAATAACTGTGAGGGGCTGTTCCACGATGGATCCCAGACTTCCCCGACAGTATTCAACTCCAGTTGCCTACAGTGGTAAGTGCTCAATAACACATGCTTTACTGGTGTCTTCTCCCATCTCACTCCCTTACTCCTCTGTTGGCGTTTCCTGGGAACAGCTCTCAAATAAATGACTCCACACTCAAATGTTCTCTGCTTCTAAGGATCCCAAACTAAAACAGATGGCCCCTATTCTCACTAGGAGCCAGGCTCCTGGGCACTCACAGCATGTAGGTAATGACCCCCACACTCCACATGTCTGTAGGGAAGGACACAAATTCATAGTTGACGACTTCTGGGGCCAGGAACTCTGGAGTGCCGAAGTTCACCTTAAGCTTCTCCCGAGGCTTGTACCTGGGGACAACAGGATGCAGAGGACCATGGGAGTGAGCCCTGAGAGAATTCCTGGGACTAATTCCTGGTCAGAGCTAGACATTCCCAACCTTTCCTGTCTGCCATGTTGTCTGGACCTCACATCCCACCACGTGTGGTTTTCTGGATAATCATCATACTCCCAGGCCCCAACTTTAGACTTTCCTAAGTCACTAGGGAGAATCAGAAAACCATAGTCCTCTTCCTCCTAGCAGTTACAATGTCAAAAGGAGAGAAGATCAGTGTATCTTATTTGGCATGCAACCACATGAGCAAACACAAACAAATTGGATAGCAGCTCTCTGTGGAGGTCCGCCCTGGTAGTGTGACCATTATTGTTGGAGAGATGACAGTAAGAATTAGAAAAAGCAAATATGTTCAATATCACAAATCATCAGGAAAATGCAAATCAAAACCACAATGAGATACCACTGCACATCACTGCTACTATAAAACAACCAAACAAACAAAAGATCAGAAAATAGCAAGAGTTGGCTAGGGTGGGGGGAAGTTAGAACCCTTGCTGGTGGGAATGTAAAATAGTGCAGTTACTATGGAGAACAGTATGGCAGTTCCTCAAAAAATTAAAAGTAGAACTACCATATGATCCAGCAATCTCGCTTCTGGGTATATATCCAAAAATTGAAAGCAGAATCATGAGGAGATATTTATATACCTGTGTTCATAGCAGCATTATTCACAATAGCCAAATGGAGGAAGTAACCCAAGTAAGTGTCTATCAGTGGATGACTGCATAAGTAAAATGTGGTAGATAAAAATACATAATAATAATGTGGTAGGTAATAATATAGTGGAATATTATTCAGTCTTAAAATATAAGGCTATTCTGACACATGCTACAACATGGGTGAACCTCCAGGACATTATGCTAAGTGAAAGAAGTCATTTGCAAAAAAACCAAATACTATATAGTTCCACTTAGGTATGGTACCAAAAGTGGTCAAATTCAGAGACAGAGGACTTTTTAATTAATGGTGTGTTTTGACAACTGTTTACAGGTTCCTTGTCATGAGCTGCTGTGAGTTAGGTCCAGAATACCATGTACCACCCCCCACCACTGGTGATTCACACCAGTGTGGTTGAGAATAAATGATTGTTTTAAGCCTCTGCAGTTTTGAATCATTTGTTAAACAGCAGTACTGTGGCAGTAACTCAGCCTAAATGTCAAAATATCCACCAAGACCCCCTCTCCAAATTCCTAGCATAAGGCCCTCTGTGACCATAGGGTCACCTATGAGGTTGCAGCGTCACAAGGTTTGGGGTGGGCATCTTCTTTCCCTGCCAAAAGATCTGATGAAATAGGCTTGGATTCCAATCTGAGCCCTGGAGCAACATTCTGGAGACCAAGAGTAAACTTCCCGTCCTGTCCCTATCCTTGACCCTTGACATGAACCTACGTAGACCCACCGATGGCTCTCACTGCCCAACCTGGGGTAATGTTGGTCCCTCTTGCTGGATGTCACAGCCTCTGAACATCCGTATGTGCCCCCTACATGACCATAACCCCACTGACAATCTCAGTACCTTCTAATAGCTCCACCCAGAAATACAACTTCACTTTCTATGGTTTGTATTACAGGAAAAAATTGGCTTTTCCTCCCTCTTTATAAACATTTAATTCCTGTGACATATAAAATATGCTCAACCTGCACATTCCCCCACAGATTGTTCCTGCTTCCGAGGAAGCAGGCCAATTTGGCAAAACCCAATTTGCCAAATGATCCTTTCGCCCAATGGCCAGTTTGCTGGACTGTTGAGGATGTTTTTGATGTTTTCCTTTTGCCTCACAGCCAGAGCCTGTGACTCTGTCAGCACAGCTCTGCTGAGTGCGGTTTCCTGAGTACCACGTGTTCCAGACACCTGCACTTCCCCAGTGCCCAGTTTTATGTGGGTGGCCTTCTCTTAAATGTGGCTCTGCATGTTTATTTTCTTGAACTTGCTCTCTGCCTCTGGTTCATCAGCAAAAATTATTGTCATCAATGCCTTTGACTATGTTAATGAATTTATCAGACAGTTTGGGATGGATGACTCAGATTTTGACTAACTGATGTTTGGTAAGTTGACCTACAGCCTTTTTCACCTCTCCAGCAGGCAACACTCAGTGGCCTATAGTATAATGTTCCAGCTTCTTAGCCATGACATTCAGGACTCCCTATTAATGCCCTCATCTTCACTGTATCTCCCTCCCCCATCCCCACCCCAGCTCCTACCTTCCCCGAGAAAGCCTGCACATGTGCAGTGTACATCCTATACTGACACCACCCCAGCCCCTCACCCTCCCATCCCCCCCACCACCCTCACCCTCACCCCCAGCAGTGTTGTGCTGGAGCCACTTCTCATGGGTGCATGAGAGTCAATTGTGTACATCTCCTCCCAACTCTGTATTCAGTGATGTCATGTCAGTAGTTTGAAGTCAGCCAAAATTAGCAAAGGTTACAAATCAAACCCCATCCCCATCCTGCCCGCCCCTACAACTGATTGTTAAACATTTACCAGTATCTTACCGCCCACAGATAACACCTTGTCCATCGCTCCTTTTTAGCTGCTCAGAGACTTCCCAGAACCCAGGAGCCTCAGCTGGTTAATTTTTGCTCTGAATTCACAGTTTGTCACTGTAAATACTCATTTGGCAACTGGACATCTGGCATTTGTGAGGGTACTAATACACATCTGGGAGGGTGTACATTCCTGATGAAGACAATATTACCCCAAGGGGGTGAACACCGATTCTTGGAAGGGCAAAAAGTCTTAGCTATTACAATGGTTTCTGGCTTTCCAAAGGGCCACAGAACATAAAAAGATACAAAGGACAATTGTAGCATTAAATTTCATGAGGAGGGGCCTGGCGATTAGGAGAGAAATGTCTAAAAAGTCTCTTTGGAAGCCAGGCAGTGATAATAAAAAATAGATTCAGAGACATTGCTCTAGTGTATAAGACACACAATTGTATAGGATGCATCCCAACTTTATAAGACATTATTTGCAAAAATATTAAACAATTATTTACATTATGAATTGAATGTGATTTTGAAGCATTTGGGTTGGGGGATTTGGCACTGTTCATGAAAAGCAGTACTGTACATTTGGTACAGTAGGATGATATGAACTTCCCTCTGCTGTTACTCTCATGACATTACCTGTGGCCTCCCATCCATCATGGGGGCACTGAAAATGCATCTTTGACCCCTGCAAAGAGGTAAATTTACCACTTGACCCAGGAAGATTGCCACTATGGTTTTGAATGCTACTTGTGGGAGGCAGGTCTGGATATCAGAGGCTGAGCTCAGGCAAGTGGCTGTCTCCACTGGGACAAGGTTTTGCTTTCTTCCCCTTGTGGATGGAGCGGAAGATACCATTAGGCCGATAAAATGGCAAAAACAACTTCTTTGTGGAAAATGACCATCAGGGTGAGAGAAATTTTAAAGAGTTTAAATTTAAAGAAAATTCAGCTGTGGTGTGAAGACCTACCTAGAAAATATGTGATTCCCAGAGAAATGTCATTCTTGGTGGAAATAGAATTCTGGAGGAGTCTTGGAGGATGGGCATACAACTGTTGCCATGTTTGTAGACTATGGATGCTTGAAGGTTTGGGGGACATTCCCTCCCCAATATGAAGGGTCTGTTACTACCATTGCTAAAATCCTGCACCATTGGGTGTGCGTGCCAGGGAGCAGAACCCTGCAGAGGCACGGCATTCATCATACATTGGTCTGGACAGGTTTGTAAAACTATGGACATACTGTCCTTCACCAGGCTTTGGACATTTTAAGGGACTTCAAGATATTTTTTAAATTATATATGATGTTTATGTACTCAAACTTGAGAACCTAACCACCTTCATAGGATGGGTCTGCACTCTCTATGTATTATTTCATTTAACCTTCCTAACTGCCCATGTCAGCAAGTATTTCATGTTATCATCACTTTACCAAGATTTAACCAGTCTTGAGTGGCCCCAAACCACATACCCCAACATCACCCTACACTGTTACATATGCACCTTCCTATTTAAACCACTCACTTCCTGACAGGGAAGGTGCTAGATCCCTCACATAGCTCAGCACACCTTGGCCCCAGGCCTGGGGGATGAATAGAACTGATCTGAGGACACCCACCCAGTGGCACTCCTTGAACCGTCCCACCCTCTCTGCTCACACTGGGGTTTGAAGTACAATTAATCCCACAGCCTTTTAAGGAGAAGCAGAGTCATGCAAAGTCTGCATGAAGCCACCCCTGGGGTAGTAACAAGGCCTATGTGTACAACTGAAGGCCACCAGCCTCTCAGTGAAAAAGTTTTCTGTGTCAGTCCCAAAACTCAAAAATTATCTGAACTGTAACCACATCCAAGAGAGCCACAAGCAGTTCCCAAGGAGTTCTGTCAAAGTGTCAAACCACAACCCCCTTACCTTCTGGCCAGCCCAAAGTCAATGATCTTAATTTGATGTCCTGTCTGATTGACACACAGTATGTTCTCTGGCTGGAAAAGAAACAGATGTCTGCTTAGCTCAGCCAACAGCTAAGAAGGAGTCAACTCCCATGCTTATGTCAACAGACCTCAGTTTCCCAGCCTCCAAGACAATAAATGGCCTAGGGCAGACCTGCAGGGATATATAGATCATGAAAACAAAGTGGGCTGGTGTGAGACACTAAAGAACTGTGTAGACTGTGGAGAACTGGTGGCCTCCTGCCCTGTGAAAAGCAGCTCCAGCCACCAGTCACAATGAAGGAACGCAGGCCCAGTTGCCAAACTTCCCCAGTCCTCAAGAGAAGCCAGAATACATATTTTTATGTGAAAAATCCATGCTTTTAAATACTGGCAACTCAAATTTAAACATATACCCAAGTGCAGGTGTCAAACAGAACACTTCTGTGATGCAGACTTGACCCACAAGCTGCTTGTGTTGAGACTGTTGGATCAGGGTCATGGTTTCAAAGCCTAGCTGCACATTATAATTATCAGAGGATCCCTCAAAAGTCCCAGTGTCCAGGCCCCAACCCCGACCAATTACATCAGAATCTCAGGGGTGGGAACCAAAGCTTCAGAATTCCAGTCAAGGAGATCAGAGCTGCTCAATGTCAGTCAGTCTGCCATGTTATGGTGACAGCTGTGACCCACAGTGTAGAGATGGTGGTCTTGGGATGCTTCTCCTCTTAAGTCCTTCAGATCAGCTCTGAGGCCTGGAACGATGCTTGCTGCTTATGCAAAACAAATTTGGATACAGGTAGGGTGGTGTACACATATAGGGTGTACGGTAGAAATGCCCTGGAGACCCAAGGCCCAGTGCCTGAGGCCAAGGGGTCTTTTATCTGGGTCTGTGGCCTTAGGTGAGTCCATTCCCATTCCTGAAACCTCAGTGTCTCCATCAATAAAATGGGAATAATAACCACTTCCTGCTTTCCTCCTGGGAAGGTATGAGGATTGAATCACATGCATGAAAACACTGTACAGATTCCAAAGCAAATGTCAGGTACTATTTCTCTCAACAGAAGGTTTTATTGGTGCAATGGAATTAGGCAATGAATGCCTCAGATAGGAGCAGGAGATTTAAAGTCTCCATGTCTTCTTCATGAGGTCTGGAAAAACACTGTCTGATAGAAATATAATGTGAGCTACATACATAATTTAAAATTTTTCCAGCAGCCACATTAAAATTAAACAAATTAAATTAAAATTAAAATTAAAATTAAATAAGGAACTTAATATTTATAGCAGCATTATTGGAGTATAAATAATAAATATAAATAATAATGATGATATCATAAAATTCACCATTTTTAAAGTGTAAAATTCCCTGGGTTTTAGTACATTCACAGAGTTATGTAATAATCCTTACTATCCAACTTTAGAATATTTTTATCACATCAAAAAAAAAACCAACCTCATACCCATCTGCAGTCACTCTCCATCTCCCTCACCCCTAAATCTTGGCAAGAACTAACATGTTTTCTGTCTCTGTGGCTTTGCCTATTCTGGACATTTCATATAAATGACCATACAAATGCTGGCCTTTTACATCTGTCTTCTTTCACTCAGCATAATGTCCTCAAGGTTCATCCATGTTGTAGTATGTATCAGTACCTCATTCTTTTTCATAGCTGAATAATATTCCATTGTATGGATGTACCATATTTGTGTATCTATTCATCTGTTAGTGAATATTCAAGCTGTTTTCACTTTGGAACTATAATGCATAATGCTGCTAAGAACACTTATGTACAAGTTTTGGTGTCAACTTATGTTTTCAGTTCTCTTGAATACATACCTAGAGTTAAAATGACTAGGTCATATGGTGATGCTACATTTAACATTTTAAAAACTGCCGAACCGTTTTCTAAAGTGGATGCACAATTTTACAATCTTACCAGCAATGTATGAGAGTTCTAATTTCTCCACATCATAGCCAACACTTCTTATTGTCTGTCACTTTTTTTTTTTTTTTTTTTTTAGCTGGTCTAATGAATATAACATAGTATCTCACTGCAATTTTGATTTGTGTTTCTCTAGTGACTGATGATGTTGAGAACTTTTCATGTGCTTATTGCCCATTTGCATATCTTTATTGGATAAATGTCTGTTCAAATCCTGTGCCCATTTTAATTTGTCTTTTAATTATTGGTGTGTAAGAGTTCTTTATATATTATAGATGTAAGTCCCTTATCAAATCTATCGTTTGGAAATATTTCTCTCATTGTGTGGGCTGTCATTTCACTTTCATGATATCATTTGGAGCATAAAGGTTTTTAATTTTGATAAAGTCTAATTTATCTTTCTTTTCTAGCTTTTTCTTTTGAATCATATCTAAGAAATCATCACCTAATAATCTGAGGTCACAAAGATTTACTCCTGGGTGTTCTTCTAAGAATTTTATAAGTTTAGGTCTTACATTTAAGTCTACAATCTATTTTGAGTTAGTTTTTGTTTACAATATGAGTGTATTCTTTTGCATATGGATACCAAGCATGGGATCGTAGCACCATCTGTTGAAAAGATTATTCTTTCCCCATTGAATTGTCATGACACAGTTATCAAAAAATCAATTGACCAAATATATAAAGGTTTGGTTTTGAACTCTCAGTTGTATGCCATTGGGTTATCTATTCATCTTTATACACATAACTCATTGTTTTGATTTCTGTAGCTTAGCTGTAAATTTTGAAATTGGGAAATGTGTATCCTCCAGCTTGCTTTTCTTTTTCAAGATTGTTTTTGCTATTCTGCATTCCTTGAATTTCCATCTCAGTTTTAGGATCAGTTCATTGATTTCTGCAAAGAAGCCAGCTGCAATTTTGACAGAGATTGTGTTCAATCTATAGATCAATTTGGAGAGTATTGTCATCTTCACAATATTGTCTTTCAACCCATGACCATAGGATGTCTTTCATTTATTAGGTCTTCTTTAAATTCTTTTAATAATGTTCTGTGGTTTTATGAAAATAAATCTTGCACTTCACCTGTTAAATTTATTCCTAACTATTTTATTTGATTATATATTACAGTAGTCCCTCTTATTCATGGAGGATACATTCTAAGACCCCCCATGGATGCCTGAGACCACAGATACTACCAAACCTTATATATGCTATGTTCCTTCCTATATATACGTATCTATGATAAAATTTAACTTATAAATTAGGCACAGTAAGATAAAAACAACTAATAATAAAACAGAACAATTATAAAAATACTACTGGGGTGCCTGGGTGGCTCAGTCAGTTGAGCATCTGACTTCGGCTCAGGTCATGATCTCGCAGTCTGTGAGTTCGAGCCCCACGTTGGACTCTGTGCTGACAGCTCAGAGCCTGGAGCCTGCTTCAGATTCTGGGTCTCCCTCTCTCTCTGCCCCTCCCCCGCTCATGCTCTGTCTCTCTCTCTCTGTCAAAAATAAATAAACATTTAAAAATTTTTAATTAAAAAAATAAAAAATAAATAAAAATGTACTGCTAATAAAAATTATGTGAATGTGCCCCCCTCAAACTATCTTATTGCACTATACTCAGCCTTCTTCTTGGAATGAAGTGAGACGATAAAATGCCTATGTGATGACAAGAAGTGAGGTGAATGACATAGGCATTATGATGCAGTGTTAGGCAGCTATTGACCTTCTAACTGTATGTCAGAAGGAGGATCATCTGCTTCTGAACTGGTCAACCATAGGTGACTGAAACCATGGGAAATGAAACCAGGGATAAGGGGAGGACTACTGTATTGTAAATGGAATCTTTTTCTTAATTTTATTTACAGATTATTGATTGCTAGTATATAGAAATACAATTGATATTTATACATTTGTCTTATATCCTTTAACTTTGCTGAACCTGCGTATTTGTTCTAATAGTTTCCCTCCACCCTTCTTAGGATTTTCTATACACAAGATCATGTCATCTGTGAATAGAGACAGTTTTGCTTCTGCCTTTCCAATCGGGATGCTTTCTACCTCTTTTCTTGCCTAATTGTCCTGGTAAGAACCTCAAGTACAATGTTTAATAGCAGCAGCAAGAACAGACATCCTTGTCTTGTACCTGATCTTAAGGGGAAAGCATTCAACCTTTTACCATTAAGTATAATATTAGCTGTGGGTTTTCCATAGATGGCCTTTATCAAGCTGAGAAAGTTCCCTTCTATACCTAGTTCATTCCGTGTTTTCGTCATGAAAAGTTGTCTGGTTTTTGTTAAGTCTTTTTCTACATCTATTGAAATGATCATGTGGTTTTGTCCTATATTCTATTGATGTGGCATATTACATTGATTACTTTCATATGTTAAGCCAACCTTGCATCCTTAGGATAAATCCCACTTTGTCATGTGTACAATCCTTTTTATATGTTGTTGTATTCAGTTTGCTAATATATTACTGAGGATTTTTGCATATATATTCATAAGGGATATTGGTCTATAGTTTTTTTGTGTGTGTGATATCTTTGTCCAGTTTGGTTTCAAGATGAGACTGGCCTCATAAAATGAGTTAGGAAGTGTTCCCTTATCTTCTATTTTTTGGAAGAGTTTGTGAAGAACTGGTATTAATTCTTCTTTAAATTAGATCTTCTTTAGGGACACCTGGGTGGCTCAGTCTGTTAAGTGTCCATTTCAGCTCAGGTCATGATCTCACAGTCTATGTGTTCAAGCCCCGTGTCGGGCTCTGTGCTGATAGCCTAGAGCCTGCTTCAGATTCTGTTTCTCCCTCCCTCTCTGCCCTTCCCCTGCTTATACTCTCTCTCTCTCTCTCTCTCTCTCTCTCTCTCTCTCTCTCTCAAATAAACATTTAGAAAAACACATAAATTAGATCTTCTTTAAATTGGTAGAATTAAACTGGGCCTAGGCTCTTCTTTGTGGGTGATTTTTGATATTAATTCCATCTCTTTACTTGTTACAGGTTGATTCAGATTTTCTATTTTTTTCAGTTTTCAGTAGTTTGTGTCTTCCTAGGATTTGTTCCATTTTATCTAACTTGCTGGCATACAATTTTTGACATTATTGCTTTATAATCTTTTCTTTCTACAGTTTTCATCACTACAGCTAGTAGTGATGTCCCTCTTTCAATCCTGATTTTAGTAATTTATTTTCTCCTTTTGTCTTGGCCAATATAGCTAAAGATTTAACAATTTATTGATCTTTTCAAAGAGTCACCTCTTGGTTTCATTGATTTTCTCTATTGGTTTTTGTTTGTTTATTTACTTAGAGAGAGAGAGAGAGAGAGCATATAAGCAGGGGAGAAGCAGAAAGAGAAGGAGAGAGAGAATCCCAAGCAGGCTCCACCCTGTCAGCATGGAGCCCAATGCTGGGCTCTATCTCACTAACTTGAGATCAGGACCTGAGCCAAAATCAAGAGTTGGATGCTTAACTGATTGAGCCACCCAAGTGCCCCTGATTTTCTCCTTTGTTGTTTTTTCTTTTTTTAATTTACATCCAAATTAGCATATAGTGCAACAATGATTTCAGGAGTAGATTCCTTAATGCCCCTTACCCATTTAGCTCACCCCCCCATCCCTTCTCTGTTGTTTATCTATTCTCTGTTTCATTCATTTCTGCTCTAATCTTTAGTATTTCCTTTCTTCTGCTTGCTTTGAGTGTAACTTGCCTTCTTTTTCTACTTTCTTAAGGTAGGATGTTAAATTATTGATTTGAGATGATATCCATATTTGCAGCTACAAATTTCCTCCTGATTTAGATGCATCCTAGTATGTTGTAGTTCTAGTATGTTGTGTTCTCATTTTCATTCATCTTAAAATATTTTCTAAAACTCAACTTCAATAATATATTTTATTTAATGCAATATGTCCAATATTTCATCATTTTGATAGGTTATCAATATGAAAAACATTAATGAGATATTTTTCATTCTTTTTTCATATTAAGACTTAGAAATCTAATGTGTATTTTATATTTACAGCACATTTCAATTCAGATACTAAATTTTCATCAGAAATATTTTAGATGTATTTAGATTTCATGAATTAATTGTATTGAAATTTCATAAAATTTATAGGTGAAAAGGAAATTCACATAGTGAAGTCATCCCAAATATACTTAAAAGTTTACCAATAACTAAACTGACAGTTTTTAAATTTAAATAAATTAAAAATAATAAAATTTAAAATTCAGTTCCTCAGTCACACTAGCCACATTCCAAGTATTTAATAGCCACATGTGGGCTTATGGTTATTGTATGGGACAGCAGCTCTGGGGCTTTTTCTCCATGCTTTAACCCATGCAACACCCCTAAGAGGAAGATACTATTATTCCCCATTTTGCAACTGATCAGCTTATGCAAGATCAATCAATATGATCAAGGAACTTAGGCAAGATCTTTTGGCCATGAAGGAACTGAACCAACACAAGCCCTACTTTTGCCTGGGAAATGGGCCTTTGCAATAATCAACTCCTGCTGCAGAGACACAGCGTTGCCCCAATGGCAGGTCTTTGACCCAGAACCACAGAGCTGAAGCCTGTGCTTCCCCCAACTGCCAACCTCACAGAGCAGCTAATCCAGAGGGCTTGGAATTAGCTGTAGGAATCTGGGAAGCCAGAGGTCAATTCCCTATTATCGCTACCATTTTTCTAAGAAGTCCAACTTTACAATCTGGTGTCAATCAGAAAAGATGGTCAGAAGAAGCAATGTGCACCCACAAAGTTCTGGCCAACCTACTTCCCACCTTCTGTGGGGAGCCACTGAAATTCCTGAAAGGAGTTGTTGAAAAACACCCTCCTGCTTGCCCAGCTGAGTAGGAAACCATAGAAATGGCTGCCATGTATCAAGTGCTTACTACCAGCCAGGCATGACACTCCTAGGATGATCCTAGTAGACAAAAGAGAGTGTAACACATTCACTCACTGGAATATCACATGGCCCTTAAAGAGAATGAGAAAAGATGTCTATAATGTACTGTTAACTGAAAAAAAGGTAAGTTTAAAAACAGGATGTATATAGCATGATCACTTTTGTATATATTTGTGTATCATGCCAAACTGCTAATAGAGAAGACCTCTTAGCATGGACACTGGATGGGAAGAACTTTTACTGTGTATTTTATACATTTCTATATTGTCTATATTTGTTACCACAGCATATGTTCCTATTTTAATTTTTTTAAAACTAATCTTAAATGTTTTTAAGTTTTTATTTAAATTCCAGTTAGGTAACATACAGTATAAGATTTCAGGTGTACAATTTAGTGATTCAGCACTTCCATACAACACCTGGTACTCATCACAAGTGCCCTCCTTAATCCCTATCCCCCATCTAACCCATCCCCCACCTCCCATCTGGTAACCATCATTTTCTTCTCTATCGCTAATGGTTTGTTTCTTGGTTTGCCTCTCTCTAAAGATTTTTTTTTTAATTTTTTTTTTTCAACGTTTATTTATTTTTGGGACAGAGAGAGACAGAGCATGAACGGGGGAGGGGCAGAGAGAGAGGGAGACACAGAATCGGAAACAGGCTCCAGGCTCTGAGCCATCAGCCCAGAGCCCGACGCGGGGCTCGAACTCACAGACCGTGAGATCGTGACCTGGTTGAAGTCGGACGCTTAACCGACTGCGCCACCCAGGCGCCCCAAGATATTTTTAAAGAAAAGAAGGTCACTGTATCATTTAATCTTCAAATAACACTTTAAAGAGTTACAATTATCCACATTTTAGTGGAAGAACTGAGGTTCAGAGAGGCAGCATGACTCATTTGGTCTGTTGATAGAGTTCTTTAAGGTAAGAAAGCAGCAGAAGCTCAGGAACCCTGGAGGCCCACCCACCACATGCCCAGGTGGAGCCTGACCTTGAGGTCCAAGTGCAGGATATAGTGCTGATGGAGGTAATGCACACCCTCGCAGATCTGCTTGGTGAACAAGATCACATCCAGTTCAGTCAGCTGGTACTTCTCCTCTGTGATCCGGTCAAAGAGTTCACCTCCATCCACACTGCCAGGGCAAAGAGAGAGGTAGGCACTGGCCTGAGCAAGGCTCCCAGAGGACTTGTCCACTCATATCACCAAGGTTCAAAAGGCCAACCCACGTAAGCCCAAGGGTTACGATTAAGGAGGGATTAAGGAGGGCCACTGCCATCTGGGGTTTTTATGGAGATCTTTGTTCTGGCCCTTTGCCAGCTCAGAGTGCAGGTGGTAAAAAGAAACTGATGGGCCAAAGGGAATCCTGGGGATTGTCTTCAATGTTGATGATCCAGGCTCACTCTGGTGACTCTGTGCCAAGATTATAAACTTATTTGGCTACAATGTTGTTTTTTCACTCTTGGTAGAGACATGCCATGCCATGATATTACAAACCCTACCAGAAGGAAAATAGCAACACAAGCACAAAAATAAATGGCCTCTGAGGCCCTGATCTCAGCTTCAGGGGTGGTTGGGAGTGGTGGGGACTGTGTCAAATGGGAGACTGGCAACCCTGTCTACAGAGTCAGCAAGTAGGAGCTCCAGCACACCAGTTCCAGCTGAAACGCAGGTCCAACATTACTAGATTGTTCACATTTGTAAGAAAAGCAAGATATCTGGGTTTTAATGTGAAATTTCCCAATTTCCAATTGTTAATGCTTAAATCAAAATTATTACAAATTGTGGACGCTAAACCAACATACATCTACAGGCCAGTCAGGTTTACTGCTGGTTTATGACAAATGACTTTGTCCTCCATGCTGCATATTGGAGGTGATGATATTCCTTAGATGTCCCAGAGAGGGGAGGGGAAAGGGAGAGCTTTGCCTAGAACCACGGCTCCAAGCCCCAGCACTGAGTCTGGGCCCACAGAGAAGCCACTGCTCCACCTCCTGAGACACTCACTATTCCATGACGAGGGTGAAGCTGTTCTTGCTTTCAAAGGCATCATAGAGCTGGATCAGGTTCACGTGGCTGAGCTGGTTCATGATGTAGACCTCATTCTTCACATCCTCCTTGTGGAGTCGGATGGGAGAGGAGTTTCCAAGAAATGGGTCAGGAAGATGAGCCAGCTGTACCTCCCAAGACACATGCCCTTCCAAGGTGCATGCCCACCCTGTTTCCTCATTTCCTACTCTCACATCAGGTTTCCGACTCAGCACCCAAACCAGGTTCTTACAACAGACCCACCGTTCCACATATAGGAAACCTGAGGTCCAAGAAGGAAGCCTGGAAATCCAGAGGGACCCTGCTGTCCAAGGTATGAGGTGATGTGCTGGGCAGAGTGTGGGACTCATGGAAAAGAGGCAGGGAAGGTGGCAGGGTTCCTGATCAGCATGCAGGGGGCTGGGGAAGTGTAGGGCCAAGGGTCCAATAAGGAAGTATAGGAGCCCTGAACTTGGCCCAAGGCACCAGCTGGTCCAGGGCAGATGCCTCACCCGGTCCTTGGCACTCTTCACTTTGATGATCTTAGCTGCCAGTGAGAGGCCTGTGGACTTCTCTGTGCACCTGTGGACCTGGCCAAACCGGCCCCTGCAGGAACATGACACAGCAGACTGAGACCCCAACAGGCTCACTCCATACATGGTGGGCCATCCTGTACCCTGGACTTTCTGGTCCTGCCCTCTGTCCATAAACACCATGGGATTATCCTGCACCCCAGAGGTACTATAGTCATCACCCCAACACCACATTGGTTATCCTGAAACTTAGAGAAGACCTTCTTCATCCTCTCATAAAGTATCTATCTATACCCTGGGGACTACCTCCCTCATTCCACACCACTCAGATTGCCCTACCACCACTAGTATATGGTTCCCATGCCCATACTGTGTGGGCCTCCTGCACCCTATACTTCATCTCACACCATGTGGGCTCTTCTGCACTCTAGAGGTATTCTCTTCACCTACTCTCTGTGGACTGTCCATTTCCTAGTACACTGTGTGGTATATATACCACTCCTGGCTTTGGCTCCTGGTCAACCCCTTCCTGAGAAGCATCCAACAGCATGCCATATAAGGTCTCCAAGTGTCTCTGCCCCCAAGCCTCTTGCTCCCACTCTCTCATCAAGGTGGAAGCCCACCTACCCTCCCAAGACGTCATGCTGGCACACTGTGTAAACTGCTGAGGTCGCGGTCTCCTTGACACTCACCACGCGGTGTTCAAAAGGGGCTGGTGGGGCTGGACTGTCATCTGTTTGGGAGACAACACCTTGTGAGCCTCCTAAGTGGTTGGTTTAAGTGAGAAGCCCTTCACTCTTCTCAAGGAACACCTCATTGGAGTCACCCACTCAGCAGAGGAGCAAGCTGAGTCTCAGAGATGTGAGGTACTAGCCCAAGGTCACACAGCAAGTCAGTGACAGATGGGATTCAAACCCAGGTCTCCCATCACCTACAACAGTGCTCTTTGAAAGATGGAGAAGTTATACCCAGTCTGTTCATTGAAGTTAAAAGGGGATCCACGGTGGATCAGTATAGTCAGCAGGAAACAGAAGGTGCACTTGAATGGGGTAATTGAGAGAATTTAATGACAGGACTATGTTTGAAGGTCCAGGCAGGGCTGTGGACATCAGTGACGCTAGTGTGACAGGGAGGCAGCTGGAGACAAACACCCACCCTTCTTCTTCTTGCACCCTCTGATCTCCTGATAGGGCAAGTAGCCTGTGATGCAGCCTGTAGCAGGTGTGCTCAGAGGGGTTTGGTGGTATCTGGGGAATGGAGGGGGAAACAGGACACCAGCAGGTGGAAAGATAAAAATGTCTGAGTGTTTTTGAAAAATCTTGTCCTTCAGAGGTAATAGGAATCTAGAAGTGTTGCATGAAATAAAGCACAGGAATGAAGCAAAACAGCAAACACAATGACTGAAGCTGGTTTGTGCATTAAGGACTGTGGTGGGAAGTCAGCGGCCTGGGTTGAAATTTTGTCTGGATTTGTCATAGTTCACTCAGAGTGTTCCACCCCCAGCTCTCATACCTCTGAAACCATACACCCGGTGCAGTGCAAACACAGCTTAGTTTGTCTTAGTAAAAATACTCTTTGCTCCCCAGAACAGAAGTTTGAATTTGCCTTGAGAGAATATTGCTTATTCTTTTTTTGCATCTGCAAAGCAAACCGTGGGCCCTGGGCCACAAAGGTAATATATATGGGCTATTGTTGCTACAGCTGCTATTTTTTTGGGACCCTAGAAAAGCTGGGATTCTGAGTGTGTGTCACAGGGATTCCAAATCTAGAATTTGGTCTGCAGTTTCTTTGCTGCACACTAAGTGTTCAGAGTGGCTGCAGAGCCATGAGGTTTGTACACATGGTTCCAGAGCCAGTCAGGGTTAGATCCTGGCTCTGTCAACACTGACTCTGGCCCTGAGCATGTTCCTTGACCTCTCTTGTATTTCCATTTATCCCCACTCAACAGGCCTGTGGGAGTAAATGCCTGCACAAATGCACGTGTCTTGGCACACAGAGAGCCCTGAGTTCATGTTGGCTTTATCACCATTCCAAGCCTCAGAAAAGATTCTGGAGACTCCGTTTGCTTTCAGCTGTGTTTCAAGAATTAAAGGAAGCCCTGGGGCACCTGGGTGGCGCAGTCGGTTAAGCGTCCGACTTCAGCCAGGTCACGATCTCGCGGTCCGTGAGTTCGAGCCCTGCGTCGCGCTCTGGGCTGATGGCTCAGAGCCTGGAGCCTGTTTCCGATTCTGTGTCTCCCTCTCTCTCTGCCCCTCCCCCATTCATGCTCTGTCTCTCTCTGTCCCAAAAATAAATAAACGTTGAAAAAAAAATTTTTTTAAACTTTAAAAAAAAAAAAAAAGAATTAAAGGAAGCCCTTGTCCACATTTGGACCAAGTCGTACAGGTGGAGAGGAAGCAACTAGAGATGTCACTATGACAGGGCAACTGCGGAGTCCAGAAGTGGCAAGGGGCCCCAGATGACCTGCAGCCCTTCCTCAGGGACTTCCAGAAATTCCAGGGCAGGAAACCAGCAAAGGGTGGCCTTTCTGCTGGCCTTCATGAGATGAGGGTTTACACCAAGGAGGGTAGGACCCTAATGCTGAAACAGTTGAGGGCATTTCAGTCACATGAACACAAGGATGTTTCCCACCACTACTGGGATCCTCACTACACCTTTCCATACCCCAGGATGAGAACTTACTCATTGGGCATGGTGGCAGATAATGGGTCCATTAGTTAATAGAAGTTCTTTTTAACAGGAGCCTTCTCTGGCTCAATCCAGAATGACACCAATGGTGAAGAGCTCAGGTGGGCTGGTGGCTTGGAGAAATCCACCCCGTTGAGCCACAGGGCTCCCCTACTGCTACAGTCACTCCAAATCCAGCCTGCTGTATCTCCAGCCCTTGCTCTTTAGCTCCAGCAGTTACTGGCAGGCTGTTCTAAGTCTTGGGCTCCCCCAGACCCACATTCTCTTGCCCTGAAAGCAGAAAGGTCCCCTGGGTGTAGGTCCCCCAAACCCACTTACCAGGCACACAGCAATGGACTCACCCAGAACCACGCTGCCAGCCTCGGCTCCCAGGGGGGTCTTCCTTCCTGCTTCAGCTCTGCCCATGCCTCTGGATGTGCAGTCCTTTCCAGGCTCAGGGTGTCCTGTCCCTGGGTCTTTGTCCTGCTGCCAGCCCAGGGATCCAGCATGGTCTCCCATGTTCCTCCTGGCCCCTCTTGGTCCCACGGTGGACTCAGCCCCAGGCCCCTGCTTCTCCTCTGCCTTTGTTCCCTCATCGCTGCTCTGCTTCCGCAGTGGGGAAATCTTTCCAGCTCCTTTTGGGATCTGTTTTTCTGACTTGGTCACAGGGGTCTGGGGAGTGGGCCCAGGTGGGTCCTGCTCACCTGGATAGGCAGCCGCTGGAGCCTCCTCAGGGGGTATGTGTCTGAGGCTGCCCCCTCGTGTCACAAGCAGCTCCCCAGGGGTGTCTGTTTCCTGCACATGGATGGAGATCCTGGAGCAGAGATAAAATAAGGCCTTAAAACCAAGGACTTTTGAGTCACCACAGACCTGGGGTCAAATGCCTGCTGCTGCCACTCAATGATTACGGCCTGTTGGTCTCAGTTTTCTCATCCATAAAAAGGGTCCTTCAGGTTGTTATAATAGTAAGGTAGACTGTGTTTGAAACAAGCAGACCCCAACCCCAGCCTCTCCGGATACCCTGATTACCTCTGCACAGACAGGACACCTGGGAGAGGCTGGATTCAGTGAGATGGTACCATTTGCTCACAGAATTCCAGGGGATGAGTGTCTGAGGAAGACTGATGTAACCTGTGTTGGACAGTGAGCACCAGCTGCCTCTGAAGTCCTTGGAAACCTGCTTCTGCCCCAGGGGGACTGTGGCCTGGAGGCAGAAGACCTGGGCTCTTCCCACCCTCTCTAGGCCTCAGTTTCCCTTTCAGTTAAATGAAGAAAGGGTGAAGCAAGTCAAATATCACACTGGAAGCCCCAGGTCAGACATATTTTATTAAAATCAGGTAAATGCTCATAGAGACTGGACTTCTTATTTCTCTTGAACAAACGGTTCTGGCTGAGCTGGGCAGGTCCGCAGAGCTGAGATGCAGCTCCACTTCCTCACAGACCCTGCTGCACCCCGGCAATGCCACAGAGCCCACTGCATCCATTCTCATTGCCCAGACCTTGTGACATTTGGATTTGGGGGCCCAGATGGAGGTCAGGAAGGCCCTCTGAACCCTGACAATATTCAGAAGGAAGGACCCTGACCCTGGGAGCTATGACCCCCAGGGGTTCGGACCCTCCCTCTCAGAGTTGCCCCTGCTCTGATTGTTCTTCACAACTCACTGCCAGGGTGTATGTGTGTTGGGGTGGGGGTGAGGCAGTGAGGGTCTGGCATGGACTAAGTCTCAGGAGGGAGCCAGGCAGCCTCCTTTCTGGTCTTAGCTCTGGACCATGTTGCTGGACAACTTTGGACAAGGCCAGTGCCAGTTCCTTCTTCTGTCAAACAGAGACATTGATACCTTGCAGAAGTGCTGAGTTTCCACAAAGTGGGGAAAGGTCCCAAAGTGAGACCCAAATGGTCCAGCTGCTGTGGACAACAGGAAGGTGGTTCCTCAAAAATTTAGAAAAAAAACCTACCAAATGACCCAGCAATCCCACTTCTTAAGTTCCAAACCCATGCTCATAGCAGCATTATTCACAACAGCCAAAGGTGGAAGCCACCCAGGTGTCCATCAATGGGTGAATGGATAAACAAAATGTGTAATATCCATACAGTGGAAAATTATTCAGCCTTAAAGAGGAAGGAAATCCTGTTGCATTCTACTACCTGGATAAACCTCAAGGACATTATGCTAAGTGAAATAAGCCAGGCACAAAAGCTCTGCTTCCACTTATATAATTCCACTTATATGAGGTACCTACAGTAGTCAAGTTCAGAGACAGAAAGTACAATGGTGGTTGCCAGGATCTAGGGTGGGGTTAGTAAGAATTGTTTGACGGTTGTAGAGTTTCAGATTTTCAAGATGAAAATGTTCTGGAGATATGTGTCACAACAACCCAAATATACTTAATACCACTGAACTGCACATTTAAAAATGGTTAACTTAGTAAATGTTATGTTACATGTTTTTTTACCATAATGAAAAAACAAAGTGAGGCTTTTCCATAGCAGTCGAAAGCCCAGCCCCTCCCTGAGCTGCAGCAGGTCCTCTGAAAGCAGTGCCTATTCCTAAATGCACTGATTCTGTGCAAGCCTGTCCACAGCCAGACTTAGGCAAAAAGTCCCTGCACCGTGGCCCTCGGGAGTGAATATGGGTTGGTGATGTCAAGGTAGGGTGGGAAGGTGGCATCCAAGCCTGGCTCAGGCCTCATCTCAACTGAAGGACACAGGAAACTGCAGGAAGCCAGTTGCTGGAACAGTATCCAGGTGGTCAGGTGGCCAGCTGATAAGGCCACGAGTCACTGTTGTCCTACTTGGTCTTCATACCCAGCAGGGCATGGGATGCCCCAAATGCACTGACATGCATTCCCATGTCACTGAGTATCCAACGTTTTTCCTCCTCCTGCAAAGCACACCCAGGGCAGAGGGCAGGCATGACTAATCAATTACAGCACCATGTCCCTCCAACTGCAGCTAGGGCCTCAGGATCCTCTAGACAGGCAGCCACTGCCAATCAACCTACCTTCCCCCTAATGCAGAATCTTTTTGAGGACCCTAACAAGTTCATGGCAAGTTCATCCCTATCCCTAGATTCCATATTTATAGCCCTGGCCAGGATCCAGGGATGCCTGCCAGGATTCCCTCCTTTTGGCCGGTTAAGGCTCTCATTTCCTTCCAGAACAAAGGCAGACAAACCATCTGGGCTTCCCTGCCAGTCACCACAGTACACAGACAGCAGCGCCCCTCCCTATGCCAGGCCCAGGGAAGGGATGGGGCTCTGTTACAGGTCAAGATGACCCAGGACAGGTGCAGGAGGGCACCAGGCCCCCTTGAGAAAAGACAGGTAAGCACAAGTACCCTTAAGCGGGCCAACCTGGGGGCCAAGATGTACTGTTCCCCAGGGCTGGGGAACACAGGGCTGGGGAGAGCTTGGTTCTGGGTCTTCCTGCACTGTGTCTGCTGAGGGCTGGGGCTGGTCCTGAGGCTACCTCCTGAGGACACAACACCACCTTCAGGACCCCAAGCATAATTCTGAAAGCTACCTAGATTGATTCAGCCTATACCAACCTCTTTCTGAAAGCCCATCCTTTCCTCTCTACCTTAGTATTTGGGTCTTAATTAAATGCTGACCTGAGGAAAGAGGCTGGTGCAGTAGTTAGGAGATTTCTGGAGTCCATAAACCTAGATTCAGATTTCAACTTTGTGAATCCCTAGCCATGTGGCCCTGGCTACTCTCAGCCTATTTCCTTATCAATAAAATGGGAAGGCAACCACGCTCATCTCCTGGGAATGTTGTGAGACTACAGAGATATGATGCCTGTGAAAAGCTTGGTCAATTCCAGCACCTAGGAGAGTTCAGTGAGCCCCAGCCTGTAGCTATTATAATTGCTCTAAGAGCTGGTGGTTCTCAGCCCTGCTCCACATTGGAATCACCCAAAGAGCTTGTAAGAAAGAGAAAGAGAGAAAGGGAGAAAGAGAGGGAGGGAGGGAGGGAGGGAGGAAGGAAGTGGGGGGAGGGAGGAGGGGAGGGAGGGAGGGGAAAAAGAGGGAAGGAGGGAGGGAGGGAGGGAGGGAGGGAAGGAAGAAAGGAAGGAAGGAAGGAAGGAAGGAAGGAAGGAAGGAAGGAAGGAAGGAAGGAAGGAAGGAAGGAAGACCAAGAAAGCAAGAAAATACCTGAGCCTTACTCCAGACTGAATAAATCAGACTCTCTGGGCACTGGTATTTTAAGAATTCCTTTCAGGGAGCACCTGAGTGGCTCAGTCGGTTAAGCATCCGACTTTGGCTCAGGTCATGATCTCACGGTTCGTTGAGTTTAAGCACTGTGTCAGGCTCTGGGCTGACAGCTCGGAGCCTGGGGCCCACTTCGGATTCTGTGTCTCCCTCTGTCTGCCCCTCCACTGCTTGCACTCTATCTCTCGCATTGTCTCAAAAATAAACATTAAAAAAAAATTCTTTCAGGTAATTGTAATGGGCACCAGGTGAGAAACAGTGCTCTAAATTCCCAAAAGCATTGCCTGCACCTTCTCCTGTCTTCCCCTCATGAAGCTAGCCAGCACTGTGCCGACAGTGACACTCAGCCTCAGCAGCTAGTCTCTTGGCCATGCTCCAGCTGAGGGGCTGCTGTTAACTCCCTCCCTTGCCCACCATGGAGGAACACCCCTTACCTCGGAGGTGTTTCTACACCACTGTAAGCTGCCTTGGCCTGGACTGGCAGCCCTGGAGTCAGCCTCATGCCTGCCTCTGTGGGCCGAGAGTCAGGCCTGCTGAATGATGATCCTCGTGCTGTACTGGGTAAAGTCTCCTGGCTGGTTGGGGCCTCCTTGACCCTGTTGGGTGCTGCAGACAATTCCAGGTCAGTCCCAGGGTTCTCAATGAATGCTCTAGGAACTTTGGCTTCCACCTCTGTGGGCAGCGGCAGGTGGCCAGGGGGCACTTCTGCCTGCCCTAGTGAAGCCTCTTCCTGGGTAAGAAGATCAGATCCTATCCCTGAAGCATTGATGGGAGTCAGCGTCTCCACTGTCCCCTCTGGCAAGTTTTCCTTCTGGCTCTCTACAGGAAAATAGGCAGCATAAAAATGCATTCCTATATGGAGAACTCTGTGCTAAAGATATTGTAACGAATGTGCAAAGGCCGTTCTGTGCAGCATCTTTATAATAGGCAGACTAGAAATAACCCAAGTGACCACCAGTAGGAGGCTGGTTGACTAAACCATGGCCCATCACACAGGAGTACTGCACAGCCATGAAAATAGAAAGATGCAAGTATCTCCTTATGTGGCTATGAAGCGATCTCAGGATATACAGTGAAAAAAAAGTCAGGTGGAGAAAAGTATGTGCTTCTCTTTATCTAGGAAAGGAGGATATGTGAGTGTGTGTTCACAACCACTTAGAACATGGTAAAAATGTTCATGCTTAAACTTTCATGCCTAAAGAGGCAGAAAGAAGGATAAGACAAAAACTTTTTTAAATGCTTTCATATGCAAGGGAGGGAACACAATGCAGAGAACAAGGACAGAAGCTAGACTTCTCTTAATATACCTTGTTCTGTCTATTTGACTTTAGAACTATGTCAATATTACACAAAATTGTAAAAGAAAATGAAACTTTAATAAAAGTAATCCATAAAGATTTAAAGGAAAGTGAAATAGACCTGAGGTTGGTGGCATAGCTTACACAAGAAGAAGCTATTCCAAGTGACTTTAAAACAGTAACACAGGGCACCTGGGTGGCTCAGTCAGATAAATGTCTGACTCTTGAGTCTTGATTTTGGCTCAGGGCAGAATCACATAGTCATAAGATCGAGCCCCATTTTGGGTTCTGCAATGACAGTGCAGAAATATAAATAAACATTAAAAAATGTTTTTAAATAAATAAATAAATAAATAAATAAAATAGGAATACATAGTGGGATATACATACAGGACAAAAGAAAAAAGAAAAAAAAAGCAGCAGCTTCAACAGTTTTTCAGTGATCACATTGTCACCATTGGTATTTTTATTTTGAAACTATTATGTGTGTGATGTGAAATAAAGCAAATAGGGTCCCACTCACCCTCCGGAGACCCCCTGATCTCGGCCTGCACGGCTCTGGTGCTCAGCACATGCTTTGGTTTTGCTCCTTTCTCTTCCACTCGATCTTTGTTCTAAAAGAAACACCATAAAAACCACCACGATCATCATCACCATCATCGTTCAGGCCACAGAAGGTGGAACACCTACCATATGCTAAAGGTAGAAGTACTTAGGTTATTTCACGTGGTCTCACAGTAATACTAGAGTGTAGATATCACTATTGTCATCATAGGGACAAAGACACTTACCCAAGGTCATCAAGTTCTTTGTAATATGTCTCATGTTGTCAGTAAGGAGCAGACCTGACAGGGCTTCTAAACAGACTGGACCCCAAACCACGTAGACCAGTAATGGAAAATAAATTTAATCATAAAGTGTTAATAATTCAGATCAGTCAGTTATGGCTATTGCTTGGATTCTAAAGTCAAATTAACCCATGCTTGTTTAAGGGGTGGGGATGGGTAGAGGGGAAAGAAGGGTAGGGAGAATGCCACAATCAATGAATAGTGTCTGCCAGGAAACTGGGTTGATGCATCCTATGGTCACCCCTTTACAGTACAGTAGTGTGGCAGGAAGCACAGCCTCTCAGACTCTTGACCCAGACCTGTTGGGTTTAAACCCCATCTTCACCACTCAGCAGAGATCCTTAACTGCTCTGTGTCTCACTTTCCTCATCTGTGAAATGGGGAGAATAATATTATCTGACTCATAGAGTTAGTGAGAGGATTGGGGAGTTAATTTGTGAAAGGTCCTGACAAGTGTGTCCAGCACATGGTAAGTGCTCAGTAGCTCTGGTGATTTTATCCTGCCTGAGACAGGGAGCTGTCTTCGATGAGCCAATTGATTGATCCATGGATGGATTGTGTAAGGACACTCAAAGTCTGACCTAGAGAAGCCCTCAGCAGCTCTCCCTTTAACTCTAAGTGGTCTGCATGAGGCCAGTGATCTTACTCCTGAAATAGTAGGAGTACTCAGTGTTTTTAAGTGCAAATATTTCTAGATGACCTAACCCCTTGCTGGGTGCCCCTGGTGTTTGTAGAGGTTTTGAGCCTTTGACTGGTTGCAGCCCCTAAAACTCCTCCTGGCCCTTATCACAGCAGCAGTTCTGGTCACAGCACAGCCCTGAGCCTGGGCTGAGACCCTGGGCCCCACTCACTGCTGAAGGCCCTTTCCCTTGACTTGGCCACAGACACCCCAACTGGGAGCCAAAAAGAGCTTGAGACACATTTTGTTTGGCATGCACAGCATTTTAATTTTTTTAATTTGTTATCAACACTTTAAATCTAGGAGACTTTTATATTAAAATTCTAAGTTCCATTTTGGGGCTTAGAATTGCTCTGTGTTTTGATTATGGTGGTGTTGATTTGGATGTACACACTTGTTGAACTATGTTGAACTATGTACATAGTTTGTGTGTATGTGCCATTTATTGTATGTAAATTATATATTAATAAAACTGATTATAAACAAGTCTAGGTTCCCAAATTCTCCTAAAAAAAAAAAAAAAAAAAACTGAAGATCTGGCAACTTTAGGGCCACATGGCAAAAATCAGCTGGAGCAGTTCCCTCTAACTGGGGCACCACAGTCCTCACCTCTCCAGAAAGTCTCCCTGGCACTAAGGATGAGGGTTGGTTCCACTGTTTTTCCTACACTGTACCTGCTTTATTCAATCCTACTACGTGCTCATCCCTTTGGGATCCCAGCACACCAAGCTTTGTCTTCTTGAAGGTAACAACACATGGGAACACCCAGCCCCACCCCTGGCGTGTGCTAGGCACCTAATAAATAAATGTCAGCTGCTGTTATTATGATTAGCACCAGCACATCAATGTGACCAGGGCCCCCTACTCAGCAGAGACCTCTACGTTGGCCTCCTGCAGACTCTGTCCTTCCACCCCCGTAGCTGGGGGAACAGGAAGCATTATCACGGGATGCCTCCTGTTTCACCCCGGCGGAGAGGCACTCAAACAAACTCTCCTTTGGCAGACCTTGATGGGCTCAGAGTGTCCTCTGCCTCTTTCCACTCTTGGTGTAGGCCGTACACACGCACCTAAACATGCAAACACACACACACACACACACACAGCTGAGTCGTGTCTTCAGGACTCAACCTTTTGGTTCCAGTTCATCCAGAGGAAGGAGAAGAGACCCTAAACACCATTCTAGAGGACTGGTGTCTTCTGAACAGTTTGCCTATGATTTGGGCCCACCCCTGGCTGAGCCTGGCCCTGTCCTTCATGAAAGAGCACCTGACTTCTAGAAATACTCTAATTCATTTTTACAACCAAACTGAAGTACCACTGGGCACTTCAGAAAACCCAAGGAGGAACTTTGTGACGTCCTGGCACAATTTTCTTTTTTCTTTCTTTCTTTTTTTGGACATTTAAAAATGTTTTAATTCCAATATAGTTAACATACAGTTAACTACAGTGTTACATTAGTCTCAGGTGTACAATACAGTGATTCAACACTTCCATACAATCCCCAGTGCTCATGGCAAAGTGCGCTCCTTAATCCCCATCACCTATTTCTCCTGTCCCCCCTGCCACCTTCCCCTCTGGTAACCATCAGTTTGTTCTCTGTAATTAAGAGTCCACTTCTTGGTTTGTCTCTCTCTCTCTCTCTCTCTCTCTCTCTTTTTCTTCCTTTGCTCATTTGTTTCTTAAATTCCATAGTCCCGGCACAATTTTCAAATTTAGGAGCCAATGCTAGGATTTAATTCAATCCCATAAATCATTACTATGCCCCTACCCTCTTAAGGAAACATGAACAGGATCTCCAGAAAGTCTCTTTTCAACACCAACAATATGTTAAATAGCTAGGCGTCTGTCTCAGTTCATTACCCATTCTCTGACACCTCCTACGAGACCCGCTCTGGCCACAGTACACAGAGGGAAGTAGAGGCCTCTTGTCATGGATCAAATAGGAACTGACAGTCTGATTGGGGTGCTAGACCCAAACCTATAGATGGTTACTGATAGCTGTATTAAACACAAAGACCAGAAAAGAGATCAATCACATGCCAGTTGACCAGAACAGACAAGAAGAAATGTTGCAAGAACTCAGAAAAGAAAATGTTCTATGATTTCCCCATTCAGAAATGCCTGCAACACATATAATATACAGCTAATTTCACTAATATATGAAGAGCTCTTACAAATCAATAAGTACAAAAAAATGAAATAGAAAAGTGGGAAAAGAACATGAGCAGTTCACAGAAAAATATAGCAAATACAAATTAAAACTACAATGATATATGCTATTCTATCTATTTCTGGCTACATTTGAAATTTTCCATAATGAAAAGTTTTAATTTTTTTATGAATTAAAGAAAAAGAATTAGCTTTGAGAGGCATATAACCAGTTGTCTTATTTAAATATTGATTCAAATAAACAAACTGTAAGGGGAAAAAAAGCATAAGACAATTAGGAAAATTTGAACACTGACTTTGGTAATATTAAATTACTATGTGCTTTTTCGTCATGATAATGGTATCATGATTACGAGTATTTTGTTTGTTTTTTAAAAATATTTATTTATTTTGAGACAGAGCACACATGAGCAGGGGAGAGAGAGAGAGGGAGAAAGAGAATCCCAAACAGGCTCTGCACTGACAAATTGATACAGGGCTCAATCCCACAATTGTGAGATCATGACCTGAACTGAAACCAAGAGTCAGACGCTCAAATGATTGAGCCACCCAAGCGCCCCTTGTGATTACATTTTTTAAAAGAGCCCTTATCTTCTAGATATAACTGCTAGTTTTTTTGGATGAAATGATCCAATGTCTCAGATTTGCTTCAAAATAATCTAGAGAGAGGGAAGTAGGTGAGGATATATGCAACAACATCGGCCTCCCCTTGTGGGTTCACAGGGTGCATGATACTAATCTCTACTATAAGTGCATGATACTAATCTCTACTATAAGTGCTCTACTATAAGTTTGCATTTCGCAAAATTTTTCAGAATGTTAAAAAACACACACACAATAAGATCTCAGTTTTCAATCCCCACACAGGCAAAGAATAAACAAATTGGATGGTATGCTTTGTCAGCCAAAGGGGAGGCCACAACCATTCCCATATGCTATTGACAGGAGACCAAATTGGAAAAACTCCTTTGAAGGCCAGTTTTGCTTTATATACACAAATGGCATTGCTACATCTAGGAGTGTATCGTAGACATAAGCTCACACTTCTATGGATATTTGCTGCATCGTTATGTATAATAGCTAAAAATAAGAAATAATATAAAAAAACAATGATGCAGGGCTAGATAACAAATTAAGACACACCCTCCCAACTGGAGAACTTTGCAACTTGCAGAAAGAGGAAGATTTCTATGTATAAATATGAAACAGAGCACGTGGGTGGCTCAGTCGGTTAAGCATCTGACTTGATTTTGGTTCAGGTCATGATCTCACGGTTTGTGGGTCCAAGCCCCATGTCAGATTCTGTGCTGACAGTGCAGAACCTCTTGGGATTCTCTCTCCCTCTCTCTCTGCCCCTTCCCTGCTCTCTCTCTTTCTATCTCAAAATAAGTAAATAAATTTTGAAAAAAAATTTAAATATGAAACGATGCCTAAAATATATTAAGTTAAAAAAAAATCAAGGCCAGAATAATGTGAATGATTTGAGTTAAAATAGAACAAAGAGGTGTGTTATAAACAGACTCCGTCTGTGAGGTTTTGCAGGAAATTGGCACCTATCACTGCTCGAGGAGGAGTCTTGGGGACTGGGGATGGGGGAATGGAGTAGAAGGGACACGATGATGTTTTTTACCACATGAATATTTTCATCATGTGCATTTATTAGAGTCATTTTCTTCTTTAAAGCTGAGGTTGGTTATCAGTGAAAAAGGGGGAGGTCACCTCTCCCCTGCAGGCCAGACTCACAGGACAGCTGCAGGAAGCAAGGAGCTACTGGAGAGGGGCATCCTCTGGAAGAAGGTGAGGGGCAGGGAGAGGAAGGGGCCAGCAGGGTGAGCTCTGGCCTGGCTGCAGATGAGGAAGGAAGGCAAACCCTGCAGCCTTTCCCCTGAAAGCCTCACTGCTGACACAGAGTCCAGCACAGCCTCCTGTGGACCTCAGCTTATCTCTTGCCAGAGGCTGGTGGATAACAGCAGGGATCTGAGATGGTGGCTCCAGGCCGTCTGAGTGTTGCTAAGTGGCTGACTCTTAGCTGTTCCCAAACAGAATGTTGCTTCTATACACCTCACACATACACAAACACCCCCACCCCAGCCAAACTTCCATTAGCCAGCAGGTTTGATTATGCAATCTTTGGGAACAGTCCTCCCAGAAATGCCATACTCCACCCCCAGGCTCCGGCTTCTTCATAGCCTGTGTCCCCTAGGGGTCATTGTCAACACTCATCTTCGAACAAGCAGCTGCACACTCTGCCCACTCTGGGACACAGCACAAGGTTGGGGACAGGAAGGTGAGGATTCTAAAAGGGGGTTCTAATAGGTAAGCTGGATCCCACCTGTTTCCTACTCCAGGTGTGAAGGACAAAAGGGAGCAAAAAGAAGTTACTAGAATGTCCAATAAGCTTCACTGTCCTCCTCTCCCTAATGGCCCATTTCCCTCCACTAGGTGTTCTGACACTGGCCAAGGCCCCACAGACCTCACCGAGGCACTGCCTCTTCCTTTCCCTGGGAAGAGCAGCCAGTCAGTGACCTGTGTGAAAATCCACCTATGAGCTCTCAGGTTCACCCTCTTCTTTCTCCATCCACAGGTCATGCAGGTGGCACAGGAAGAGAACAACAGCTCCTGCTGCTCCTAAGACTAGCTGCCTGGCCAGTGTCCCCACCAGAGTCACTGGGGTCTCCCTTTCAGCCAGAAGGGTTACTGGGATAGGGAAGCAAGAACCAACCTCTGAAGAGCCATCAGCCAGGCTTCCTTTCCTCCAAGGGACACTCCCTTGCATGATGAAATCCATCACCTTCGAGTTCTGGAACACAGCCCCCACCAAAGCTATGGCCTTGTCCACGGCCACGACCATCCTGAATAGGGCTTCAAGCCTGGCACCATGCTGGGCAGCATCCTGCCGCACATTCCTCACCAGCTCCAGGACCTCTGGCCACCCAGCCTGTGCGTCAGCTGGAGGAGTATGGTCAGCCCCACCTGGGCCCAGGATGTGAGAGGCCTCCAGGCGGTGTAGGCCCTGCTCCAGGTGGCCCATGCCTTGGTACACACACTGCAATTTCTCCGTGACATCTTCCTGGAAATGCAAGAGTTTGTCAACCTTCTCGTTTAGCACATTAAGCTTTTTGTCCATGGTTGTTAAGCAGGCCTTGCCTGACACCAGCAGCCCCCAGGTCTCCACACCCTCCTTGGAGGCTTCAGACATCCTGAAGCAAGCTTGACAAGGACGAGGAATCAGAAAATCCACAGACTCCTAGTTTTCACTTGGGCAGTGATATCTGGAAGTTTCATTGTTCTTGGTAGCTAACAGCCTCGCCCCACAGCGCCTGGGTTGTTTAGGGAGCCCAGAGGACCAGACTCTCTCTGAGCCTTGCTTATCTCCCACTCTGCTGTGGCTATGAGTGATAGGCTGGGTTTGGCAAGGCCCTTCTCCTTGGGGCCCCTTTGACATCATGGCAGCATTTAACATTCCTCTCTGAGAGGGTGCTGATAGGCAAATATTTTAAGAATCTATCCAAGGCAGGCAGGAGTTTGGATAGTTGACTAAAGGTTAGAAGAAAGGGGGTCCTTTAGGTAATGAACCAGAAAGCTGGACTTTACAAGGGGTCCAGGGATCCCAGGGTAGACCTTTAGAGGCCCAAAGCACTGAGGAGCAGATGGTATCAAACTTGCTACAGACACATTGAATTCATGATGGAAAGCAAAACCAAAAATAAATGTGAAGTCATTCTGATTTTTGCCATGATAAAAATTTTGATGCTTCCACAAATTAAAACCAATTTTTGGTGCTCCTACTTTGAAGATGCCCCAAATATGTGTTTAAGCTGCCTTTGGGGTGAATTGGCAGATCCTTCCCCACAATGGGCCCTCAGTCACTAGCCACTTGTACCTAAAAATAGAAGTAAGGGAAAATGGCCTAGGCTACTTGCCAAGTGCCATTCTTCAGGTCAAGTTCCTCACAGAGCCCTTTGGAAAACACCCACCAGTGGTGCCCCCCCCCCCCCCACCCCTGCTCCTCCAGCATTGACCATGTAGGCATCAGGCACCCAATCTCTATACCCTAGAACAAACATAGTAGCAGCCTAGAGAGCAAGTGGGCCTGTGTTTCCTGTAGTTTCCAAACATTTTAGCCTCAAAACCCTTGGTTTGAATACAGAAGCATCAATAAATAAAGCAAAGGAGATGCTCAGGCTGACACTGAGGTGGGGTGTTAGGAGCCACCAGAGAGTCCCTAAGCTGCCAGGGAACGATTGACTGACACCATTTTATTCCAGGCCCTCTTAGGGAGAAAGCAAAGGGTGAGAGAATTTGTCCAAGGTTGCCCCAACACGGGGTATCCTGAGGCTAGCTAAGCTGTAGCCAATGCTGGCCCCAGGGAGGGCCTTTGTAGTGTCCTGCTACACTTCCTCCTCTGGAATAAAAGCAATCATGAGGATAAACTTTGACCTGGAAACCTGACATCTAAAAGCACCTTTAGATCATTTTGCTATTTTAAGCTACGGGTGAGCTTGCTACACAAGTACAGCTTGACCACAAACCCCCTCACTACCGGACCCTCCATCGGGATAGCTGCCCTAAGCAGCCAGTATAGAAATTCAGACCCATTTCTGGAGAGCACAGGCCTGGGTGTCATTGGTAGAAATATCAGGAACATGCTCATAAAAATGCTAGTCTGTTATAGCACTGTGATTTAAAGCAAACATACAAACTCTTCTTGGAAAAAGAAGTTTGGGGAATGTTGTGCCCCAGCTCCTCTTGGGGATTCAAGATGTGCCTCAGCAGGATCTCATCTGCTACAGAAAGAAACCAGCACCTGACCAGGGAATCACCCCTTCCTCTACACTTACCACCTCATACTTCTCTGTGGAGCTAGGGGTCCCTGGATCACACTTAGGGAAGCGGCTACCCAGAGAAATCTCTGCATCTAACACCAGCCCAACACCTGTCCGACAGCAGGTATGGATAATCTCTGTGGGATGCAGTCCCCACCAGTCTAAAGAGACAAACCCAGCTTCTAGGAGGGGTTGACCGAGCCGAATTTACAAAAGCTGGAGGAGCATACTTTTCAGGCATTCCTCATCCAAAGACAATCTTGTAAGTAAGTACTACGAAGCATTGTGATTTATAAGGCTAGAAGGTTTATTAACTCCAGGAGGGAGTTTCCACCAATGTGCACCACAGGCCACTGCTGCGGGGATCTTTGGAGCAGCCTACATCCTTGGCTTAATAAAACCTGGAAACATTGCTAAGCGAAATTAGTCAGAGAAAGACAAATATCATATGACTTCACTCATATGAGGAATTTAAGATACAAAACAGATGAACATAAGGGGAGGGAAGCAAAAATAACATAAAAACTGGGAGGAGGACAAAACATAAGAGACTCTTAAATATAAAGAACAAACAGAGGGTTGCTGGAAGGGTTGCAGGAGGGGGGATGGGCTAAAAGGGTAAGGGGCATTAAGGAATCTACTCTTGAAATCATTGCCGCACTATATGCTAACTAATTTGGATATAAATTTGAAAATTAAAAATTAAAAAAAAAAAAAAACCTGGAAACCTATCTTGAAAGTCCATTTGAACCCAAAGGAAAACAAAATGTCCCAGACAGATGTCTATATCAAAAGCTAACTATTTAAATTACAAAAGGATTTACCCCTAGGTCTCCCTTAAGCAGCAAGTAATTGCAAGGCAGCTGGTTCACTAGAAATGTGGCTGCTGCATCCTCTACTGTTTCAGAACCAGCTCATTGTTCCCTGGGGTCAGAACAGTCCTTGGACTTGCCTTAATCCTCAGGTGCACCAACATGCCTGGCAGGTTGTGGGTATTCAACACAAACGTATGGAAGAAATGAATTAAGGGGGCTCCAGCTGTGCAGGAGGCTGGGCTGAGCATCAGGAGACTTATGGAAGGAGCAGCAGCTGGGGTTTTCCACGACAAACAAGTGCAGGGTAAGATGCCTTGACAATTCCCAGCAGTAAGCTCTGGGGCCTCATGGGAAAAAACTTGGAATATGCCGACAGGTGAATTCCTTGAGGGTTCTTTGATGAAAAAGAGCAGCCAGGAGGACTAGTTTGAATACCTGTCATTTCTCTGCCTTGAGGAGAAATGAGATCTGTGAGGGCTGACGCACAGCTTCTCTCCAACTCTCCCTGATGTACAGGGCACAGCAAGAGCCTTGGGCAATTCTTTATGGGTAATGGCACCCGCCCAGGGGAGAAGGGGACCATTCCATCCCTCAAGTCAAATCAACACAGACCAGAGAAGAGACAGCCATGCTGATTGGGTACAGAGTAGTAAATCCAGTGACACTTCATCTTTCCTGGGTAAGGACAGGACAGCTGATCCACTCCCAGAAAAACATAGACTGACCTCTGTTTGTCATAGGCTGGGGTCAACGTGCACTGAACCCAAGACTCTTCCCTGGCCTTTCTGGTGACAGCCAGCTTTCCCTGTACAACCCCTGTGGACCCTGAGACCCCAAGTAGAATAAGAAGGGAGGAGAAATGCAAGGCTAAGGAGTCCATTCCAAAGTAGTGGCTCTCCTCCTTCCCCACTTCTGCATAGAACAGGCATGGCCAGGAGAGCCCCCACCCTCCATGGAGATCAGAGGTCTGTTTCTGGAGAAACTCAATAGTCCATAATACAATAGCTCTATGTACTGGCACTGGAGGTTCCTGGGAGCTTCTCATCTGGTCATCCTCAACAAAGCCAGCCAGTCCACAAGCCTCAACCACTCAGCCAGTTTTTTGTGCCTTACTCTGAAATATGCACAGATAAAAAAAAATATCACCAGGTATTCAAAGAAAGCCCCAAGGTGAAAAGGGGAGCACCCCAAAACAGAAATGTAATCATGGAGGAAACAGAGAAAACAAGAAACAGAAGAAAGTTTCAAAAAGGCTCTCATTAGTTGCCACAGAAAAGTATGAAACGCAATTCCATCCATTAAAAAAGAAGACGGTGTTATGGGGAAAGAACAGGCATAGAATAGAAGAGCAGTCTTGGAAATTAAAAATACAAATGTTAAAATTTTATTTTTTTTAAGTTGATTTATTTATTTTGAGAGGCTGGGGAGGGATAGAAAGAGACAGAGAATTCCAAGGAGGCTCCACACTGTCAGGGTGGAGCCCAACTGGGGGCTCGAACCCACAAATCATCAGATCATGACCTGAGCCAAAATCAAGAGTCAGATGCTTAACTAAATGAGCCATCCAGGCACCCCATGAATGTTAGCATTTTAAAATCCAGTATGGAGATGAAAAAAATGAAGTTAAGATAATATCCCAGAAAGGACAATTAAAAGATGAAGAGCCCTATGTAGAGAGAGAAAAGATAAGAGTAGATAATGGATCCAGCCCCATATCTAGTTAACTGGAATTTCAGGAGAAATGAAAGAGGGTAGGAATTTATCAAAGAAATACTACAGTCATCATGCAATTTTTGAACACAGAGATAAAGAGATTATAAAAGCTCCCCAAAATGTGAAAGAAAAAAATCATGTGCCAAAGAACCAGAATCAGGATGACATCAGACTTCTCGTTCTAAAACAACTGGACACTGGAACAGACTGAATGTAGTATATTCTAGATTAGAAATTTGAAGACACTGCACATCGTCAAAGGACAGAAGGAAGCATTTTTAAGACTTGCAGAGATGTGGGGCACCTAGGTGGCTCAGTCAGTTAAGCCTCTGACTGTTGATTTCAGTCATGATCTCACCTTTGTGAGACTGAGCCTCCTCTTTGGCTCCTCACTGAGTGCAGAGCCTGCTTGGGATTCATTCTCTCTCCCTCTGCCCCTCCCCTTCCCATGCACGCGTGCGCGCGCGCGCGATCTCTCTCTCTCTCTCTCTCTCTCTCTCTCTCAAGATAAATAAATAAACATTAAAAGGAAAAAAAAAAGACTTTCAGAGATGTAAACAATTTAAGCACCTTTTGAAATAAGGACATTAAAGTACATGATTGATTTTTTTAGTGAATACTATTTGCATAATATTGTTCACACTATTATGCTGTAATGAAGTCAACACTTTGCAAAGTTAAAACAGTGATGTTGTAAGGATGGGGGAGGGGAAGTGGGAAAGTGACAAAACTGAATCATTTCTCTTAATAGGAAACGCACAGACAATGCACAAAATTGACAAGGAGGAAAGTGGAGGCAAATACCAGGAGAAACCACTGAAAGACTCCCCTGTGTTTGCTGCTGGGAAGCAGGAAGGGAAGTAGGTTTTGCAGAGCTCAGGGTACAACATGTACAACGTGTCCTATACTTTGCAGATGTGTATGGTCATAACAAGCGTTGCAGCACACCGCAGTGAGGGCTCTAGCGAGGGTCTTGTAATGAAATCAAATATGACAGCTTTCTCAGAGATGGAGGCCATGTAGCTTGAGAAAAGGTATGCTTTTCTACTTCACAGAAAAGCGCCCCCTGGCCAGCTGCATAGCTGAAACTTAGCCTCTCTGAATGCAGCTTTCCTCACCTGTAAGGGGGTGCAGGACAGTGCAGTAAGCACAGGGCTGTTTGAGTATTCATGTAAGTGAAACATTTTGCACCATACCTGGCACGCGGTAAGTCCATGAAAACTTTGGAGATTACAACTCACACCCCCCACCCATCCCTGCTCCAGATGGTCAGCCAACAGGACAGCAGTGTGTCCAGCCACCTCATTGTGGGGTGGTAGGAGGGAAAGGAGTTATCTCCCCAGTCCTAAATCAGCTCCCACAGGTACCAGCCCACCCAGGCCATCTCCCTTGTATGCACAATTAACTGATGTGCACTCAAAAAGTGCAAACCTGTCCTCCATTAAGCAGAGCTTATTCAGGAAAGGAAATCGGATATGAAACAGAACCCCAGAAAGTCTCACAGGTTCAACTCAGACAATTTAGGGGTTAGCAGCCACCAGGCCTTGTCTGCCCGCTACACCCTTAGTTGAGGAGGCCCAAGCTGACCATCCCTGGGCCGTATCCATCAACCAGAGCTTCCTGCTGACCGTGCTTCTTGGTCCAAGAGGACCTACGTCTGGGGGATAATTGTCACCAAGGCCTCCTTAGTCGCATGACCCTAACAATTGTCCCTCAGACTCCTACTTCAAAGCAGACCGGCCTGGAGCGCCCTTACCGCAAATATCTGGATGTAATCTGATGCCCGCTGCTGGCCTCTGGCGCTGGAGCCGTGAAGTGCCTGAGTGGGGCACAGAGTCCCCTTCCTGCGGCTGCACCCGTTGTGCCAACTCAGTGTTTACTCTGCCTGGAGATGCCCAACCGCCCCGGGAGTGCTGGGAATGAGGTGGGCTGGCCAGCCAGGATGATTTCTCTAGAACTCAGGCAGCAGTGATAAGCCTGGCATTTCCGCTTATCTCTGACCCTGCCCCAGGCCCCAGAGGCATCCAGAGGCTTCGCTCTGTTATCTGGTTTGCTGGGTGGTATCTGCTTCCTGGGGGGCCTACTTCCTGCATCACTTAATGAAGTGTCCAGCTGTGAAACAAACACCGTGTGGTCTGAGGAGGGAGGAAAGAAGGGAGGGAGCCTAGGGCAGAACTGACCTGATTTCAAAACCCAGGATCCTGGTGCAAGGGGCCCAGGAGAGGAGCTGGGAATCACTCCCTGATTCAGGCAGCTCTCCAGGACAGAAGAAAGGTCCAATTAGCCAGAGTAGGGGACCCTTCTTTTCTTTGCAGGGGCTGCTTACACCCTGGCTGGGAGTCTGGTTAGTTATCTCCAGGCTGAGAGGGTCTACCTGTTCCCTCTTTGAGTAAAACTATTCAGGAAGCAACAAAGACATACAGAGCCCCAGAGACTGGAGCTGCAGTGAGGGAGAAGGCATGACCTACTCCTGCTGCATGAGGTCAGTGTTCTCATTTTGTAGATGGAGAATCTGAAGCCATGAGAGGGGAAGGGACTTTCTGAAGGTCATATAGTAAGTTAATGGCAAAAACAGGACCAGATAGCAAAACTGTTGCCCTCAGAGTAGCCATGGAACTCTGGCCCCACGATGTGGGTGTAAGAGGGATATATACGTTCATGTGCGTGCACGTGTGTGTGTGTGTGTGTGTGTGTGTGTGTGTAGACAAGATTAGGCTCTGCCCCACAGGCTTGGCTCTGACAGTTGTCTGGGTAGATGAGGAGGGGGCAAAGGGTCTGGGACCCCCAGATACAATATTGGTTGCTTATTTTTTCATAGAAAAATGTCTACAATGGTCTCAGAAAGATAGTAAAGCTACCCAGAAAGATAGTAAAACAACAGCCACAGTCCTGCCAAGATGAATCTAGGAACTAGGCTTGGGAATAAAACCAAAGTCAAGCTGGACTCTCTGAAGAAGCAGAGAGGGAAATGACAGCTACATGGAAACCTGGCCTGAGCTTGGGAAGTCCCCTGCCAGCTCTCAGGTGGCTAGTGGATTTGCCCCCAGGATGTCACTCTCTTCCATGGTCAGCATTCCAACCCCTGCGGGAAGCTTTTGTATTTAGTCAATTCTTTTCCCCCATGCCTAGTGAAAATTGTTCCCGGACTAATCAGATGGAACCAGTCTGAAAATACTAGAGAAGAACAAAAAAGCACTCACAGAAGCCAAATCCAGACCAACAGCCTTCATTCCTTCATTCCTTCATTCCTTCAACACTTACCAAGCAACACCTGTTAGGGAGTAATGAAAGCACTAATATTTTCTGAGCACATCTATGTGTCCAGCACTGTGCTACAACTTTGCATAAATTACCTTTTGCACCTCAATAATTATAAAAGGAAGGGACTATTATCCCCACTTCACAGACAAGTAAACTGAGGCTTGGAGTAATAAAGCCACTTTCCAAAGTCAGAGTAAGACCCTATAATATAAATGCCAGCAGCCAGACTCCGACTCAGCTTACAACTGAAAGGAATCTAACTAAAACATCTTCTATCTAGAACCCAACTTTGTCTCTGGGGAGCTGCATTTGCCAACTGCCAGTTCAAAAACACAATTATATGTGCAAGTTAGAATCAGGCCAACCCGTTTCATACCAACACATTGCATTGCTGGCCCTTCTACCAGCTCACACAGGGAAGATATCTCCCCTTGCAAAATACTTTGACATGTGCTCACATTTACATTTTTTTGAGGTGGATGGATTACGTTCCCCATTTTCCCCAGTCAGAGACTGGGGCTCACAGTGAGAGTTTATGCAATGCTGGGACTTGGACCTGGCTCTATAGCTCTAGGGCCTGTGTTTGCAGCAGTGGGCAGAGTTTCTAAACCTCTCTCCCTCCCCCACCTCATCACTTTGGGATCCTGACTCAACTGGCCTGACTGAAAAGAGTCAGAGAAGGGGGTGTAGGCTTTTGATATGAGCTCACTTTTCTGAGCCTTATCAAAGTTAGACCTGTGGTAAGCAATCAGTGGCAATATCTTATTTAAACCCCTTGATTGTGCTAACCCTTGTGAGCTCAGAACTCTCTATGTGCCATGGGAAACTCAGAAAGTCTGGGCAGGAGCAAAGTTAACTCCTTGGAACAACAGAGAAAATGAGGTAGTCACTAACTCCTAGACTCAAAGGCTGTGGGTGCAAGGGAGCAAAATTGTAAGATATATCAGAGTTTCCAGCCCTACCATATCTGATAAAAAGAATTCCTTCTTCATCTGCTTAGATTCTCTCTTCTCAGTCTATCCCTACCCTCTGAAGAGAGCCTGGTTTCAGGATTTTTTGTGTCAAATCCAAAGAAAGGATGGTAAGATGGGGCCTGAGGACTGGAAGAGAGGATTTGGCTGAGCTAGGGAGCAAAGTGCCAAGAGTACGGAAGGAAAGAAGAGGAGAGACAGATAGTGAGTAGGGACTGGAGTTGCAGAGCAGCAGACCTGGGGCAGTCCCACAATGTGAGAGAATAGGAGAGAAAAGAAAGGAGCATTTGGGGAATCTTGTGCTGCAGGACAGAAATGCTCAGCAGGGATCACAAGTAGGAACGGCATATTAGCTGGGCTCCCATGGCCCAAGTCTCTGCAGAAACTCAGTCATATGGTGTTAACTAATTCAGGTGTAAGAGGGATGCAAAGAACTTAGAAAAAAAATTGGCAAAGGGAAGATTTCTTGGAGGAAATGGGACTTGAGTTGAGCCTTGGAAGATGGTGAGATCTGGGTAGGCCAAAGAAAGGGCAGTTTTTGTAAGGACACAGTGTGAACAGATCTCCAGCTGGAGCCTGGCAGGTGGGAGAGACAGTGCACAGGCTGGTCTCAGGCCAAGAGGTGTGGATGGAAAGTCAGATGATTCAGCAGGCAGGATCTGAAAGAGAGTGGACCCAGAAAATCGGGCAGCAACATTTAGACCCAAAGCAGCAAGATATAGGGACAACAATCCTATGGAATGTTTTTAGGTAGGAAATAACATGATAAAATTAGTGTTTAAGAATGTATGGAATAATTACCTAGGGGTGGGGGGCACTGACTCAGAGGAGACACAGAGCCACTTCGGAGATGCTGGAGATGTTTTATATCCTGAGTGGTGGTCACATCGGTGTACGCATGTGTGCATACAGGTCTGCTGTGTTCAATAGGCTCTAAGATTTGTACATTGTACTGCAGGTAAGGTATGCCTTAATCAAGTACCACTAGCACGAAGGGGGGGCGGAGGGGACTAAAGCACCTGATAACAGGGTGCAAATGGATCAGGAGGCAGGATCATCATCTACACAGAAGCTAAAATCAGCAAGTGTTTACCAGTTCTGGGGTGTAGCTGTTGCCAAAACACAGGAGTGCTAAGGAAGTGGAGTGACATCTGAGAGAACAAGTCTTTGAAAACCAGTGCTGACTGAAGTTCTAAGGTCCCCATCCACCCCCCCAACCCCCAGCACCACCACACATCCCCCCACCCCCCAGCCTCCAGCATACAATAGAAGCAGGACCCCTCCCCTTGGCGGAGACTCTGAGGATCTATGATGTTCTCCTCAGACTCAATAGGTGAAAACCTCACCCCAAAAGCAGGTTGGACAACAGCAGGTCATACATTAGGTCACATGTTTGTCTGAAATATGCATATATACCAATATGGTTAATTGTAGATGATCTTTATTTTCCATATTGCTTTGATATAATTATTCTAAATCTTTTAATGTGTATTATTTGTGTTATTAAACAAGTTTGTTTTTCTATAATAATCAACATTTACCTGGACCCACAGGAATTACTAGAGAGACAATATGCAGCAGAGAGAGGTTTAATTAACCAAGAACAGAGTAATAGACTCCCTTGAGTCCCTAGCTGACAGAAAACAACATTTAATAATCTTATGGGGAGGTCTGAGATCAATTGCTTGGCCTTAAATGAACAGAACGTAGGGAGGTAAAACAGACTCAGAAGGACTCCTCAGATGTAGCAAACCCTAGGGGGGAAGATCAACAAATCCTCTTTGCGCTTTGTTTTTTATACAGATTTTTGGACCCTTCCAACTTGGAACCAAATGTCCCAGACACCACGTGCAACTCAAACTACACAGTAAAATTAACTTGAAAATTTTTTAGAGAGAAGTTGGCAAATGTTTGGGAACAATCCCCAACTACAGCATTCTCAGATGATAGAAGGACCTATCAGCACTAATCACAGCAGTAAGTTTGAAAAAGGTTCTGAAGTCTGAATTATACATGCAGTTCCCCCAAATATGCACAAAGCCAAAGACAAATCCATGCACCTAAAACTGTTAGCTTTTATTGTTGCTTGTTTGTTTTTGATCAGATTCTACAAGTGTTTTCTGGAGGGTCTACATCCCCCTAATGCACCTGCTAAAAGCACAAACACACAGTAAGTTTATCATCTGCACTTACATACCACCTTCCATCCATGGAGCCCCAGTGGTCTGTCAGAAATATTGTTTTCGTGAGTCCCCAGTGAGATGTGTAAATATTGTTGCCTCCATCTTATACCCAGATAAACTTAAATATGTGGGCAGTTAAGTGGCTTGTCAATGGTTATAACCCAAGACAAAATCCTTGCAAGCTGCCCTCTGGTCTCCCTTCCTCCCTTCCTCTGCTGACCGTCCCTTTGAGCTTTCTCGTTGGCCCTGGCTTAAATCATGCATGCAGACCATTGTTTCCCTGGTGATGGAGGTGGCATTCTATTTCATGCCCTGAATCTGGCACAGGGCCCTGGCTTCAACGCATTTAGCCACAAGTGCATCAGCCGTGCGTGAGTGGAGACAGCTTGGCTCCTTGGAAACCTAAGTGGCGTGTGTCAGCTGGCTGCAGCCCACTGAGAGCCACTCCAGGCCATGCTGCTAACTCCTCCATCACTAGCCCAGAACAACCCACAGTGCAGGTGATGACGTCTCTGGGAGCTGGGTGAACAAATGGAAACAGCTCAAAGGCAAATGTTCTGGCCCCGCTCCAGGGCAGCCCTCAGGGAGAAATAATCCATCATTGTTGGAGACCCCAGGCACTTAAGACGGGTTGGCCTGCCCTCTGCTCATTTCCACAGAAAGCACAGCAAAGTGTGATGGTTGTTGATTACATTCCTAATAGGCAACTGAGTTTACATTTCCAAGTCCCAGTTAGCAGTCTTTATTCTTATGTTTCATTAATTAATTAATGTGTCCTTGAATGAGCATTCAGAATCCAAGCCAGACAAATAGGAAAGTTGCTGGGGAATCCACCAGGGGACAAGTGACCACCTAAAAAGTGTTTCCCTGATGGTTGCAGTCACTCTTAAAAATTGGGGATGGAGGATTTTTTATGGTCAATAAATGCCATATAACTTTTAAATAATTTCAACTTCTTTGCATCTAAAATGTCTTGTTATCTTACTGGATGGTCATGTGCACCATACGAACTAGAGCCTGGGTTAGTTGCCCTTCCTTCCCATATGTTTCCAAAGCACCCCATACTTGTTCCTATCAGAGCCAATTGGTAATAATAACACTTAATCTCTGTTGAGTGTTTACCTTGTACCAGGCACCCTGTCAGACATTTTGCATTCATTAGTTTTTTCAAGTTCTAGGTATTGCCATTAATGTCCTTATTTTGCAGATCAGGAAACTGGCCTAGAAAGGTCACAAAATCACTATGTTAGTTTCTTATGGCCATAACAAATTACCACAAATTTAGTGACTTCAACCAATAGAAATTTATTCTCTCACAGGTCTGGAGGTCAAAAGTCCAAAACCAGTATCAGTGGACCAAACCAAGGTGTCAGCAGGGCTGTGATTCCTCTGGAGGGTCCAGGGGAAAATCTGTCCTTTGCCTCATCCAGTTTCTAGTAGCTGCTGGCACTTCTTGATTTATGGCCACAATACTTATTCTCTGCCTCCATGATCTCACTGCCTTATCTGCTCCTCCCTGTGAGTCAGATCTCCTGCCTCCCTTTTATGATGATATATGTGATTACAGTTAGGGCCCACCTGGATAATTCAGGATAATCTTTGCATCTCAAGGTCCTTCACTTAATCATATCTGTGAAGTCCTTTTCTTCTTCTTCTTCTTTCTTCTTCTTCTTCTTCTTCTTCTTCTTCTTCTTCTTCTTCTTCTTCTTCTTCTTCTTCTTCTTCTTCTTCTTCTTCTTTTGCCATCTAACATAACATTCATAGGTTACAGGAATTAGAGTGTGAATAACTTTGGGGGGCCATTAGCCAGCCTACAAGTCACTCATCTAGTAGCTAGTGCCTTCAGGTGTCCCTTCCCATAGGCTCATGAGGATTCATCTGTGAAGTGGGGGTTGGAGCCTAGAGATCAAGAGCTCAGGTGCATACATACAAATGCCTGCCTGTAGTTTCAAGCGTAAGCAATTGTAACTCTTGTCCTTTTTGTTAAAAGCAGAGTGTAAGCTGGAGTTCTGACCCAACCTTGCAGATGGACACCAGTGAACACCAGGCTTCTATAGATAAAGAAATATGAAAATGAAGAAAAAAGAAAATTCTGCCAGAGAGCCCAAGAAAGTCAATGCTAACCAAACATAGTCGAACTTTCAAAATATTTGTCATGGAACAATATAAAGACCTGCCAGAACTAGCCATGCAAAGGATTTCTGCTCTTCAAAAGTGGAGAATGTGACCTTTCTCCAGAGCGAGTAGGGATCAGGGTCCCCAAAATGTGTATTTTTGTCAATAGATATTCTTATACATTGTTATAAATGGGATTCATCTGGAAATTAACAATCTGGTGGTCCTCTTGATGTTAAATTGATTCCAGTTTCAAGACCTATAACAAAAACATGACCAGTAAAATCAAGAGTTTAGAGCATGGAGAATAAACTAAGAAAAATAGGCAGCAAATAGTAGGAAAAGAACAGTAGAGGGGGAACAAGAACATTTAGAATCTGGGTGTTTGTTATTAGTATGTTTGAAAGATAATGCAAGCTGGCTTGCCTCAATGCTGAGCAAAATAAATGTGATTTGATTCTGATCCATTTATTAGCTGGGATAGGATAACATGAATTTTAACAAAGAAGTTTTAGTGCTGTACTTCTAAATATTGTCATATAGTATGATCTGTTCAACTTGCTATATTTCATTCAATTAGGTTTTTTAGTTTAATCGACTGGGATTCTTTACAGATATCACAAGGGTTTCTCAATTTGGGTAGAAAGTTGAAACAGGAAAGTAATAGATTTTGTCTTTTTAGAAAAAGAAAAACTAAACTACTTAAATGTCAACCAGTAGAGGAAAGAATTATAGCTCCACTTTTCCACTGCCAGAAAAGACATATAGGCAAGTTAAAATTCACATAAAACTGGATCCTACCTAAATTAAAAAGATAAATACCCTGACAACCATACTGATGAACACAGATATGTAAATCCATTAGCAATAGTGGAGGATATACAACCAATTATTAATAACAATTAATTCCTGGGCAGAGAGCAGAATTGGGTTAGAGAAATAAAGAAGGGAATAGCCAATTTCCCTGTATAGTCTACATCCTTTGATATTTGCATTTTTATAAGGAACCTGTTTTTGTATATTACTTGTTTACTTTTTTAAGCAATAAAAGATAAGTTATTTATATTAACGGAAATATCTCAGTAATTTATAGCGGTTTTTGTTAGAAATATTACTTGTGAGATAACAGTAAATGTTTGGGTTTTTTTTTTAACCTTTATTAATAAATCAGACATGCTCTCTCTGCCTTGACTCAGTATTAAAGGAACAGAAGTACACAAAGGAATAAACCCACACCTGAGGGAGAATAGGGTAAGGGAGTGTCACGTTAGGATGAGAGAGTGGACACACATCTGGAGGCCAGGAAGTTGATGGGAGAGGGTTCATAGGTAAGGAACATAGTAGAGAGTGGCGCTGTGAGGGCTGCAAAGGAGGGCAGCCAGTCAGCCTGAGGGGACCTGGGCAAGCTCTGACAGTGGATCAACTGTACCCACCTGCTTCCACCACCTCCCAACCCCACCGTAATCCAGTCCCTTGCACACATACCCAGCAAGTGCAGGCAGCTGGCATTTACCCTCAGGCAAAAACAAACAAGTCCCTGACAGCTCTTCTTCAAAGAAATTAAATAATCAGAGGCACCTGGGTGGCTCAATCAGTTAAGCATCTGACTTTGGCTCAGGTCATGATCTCACAGTTCATGAGTTCAAGCCCTGCAACCAGCTCTGTGCTGACAGCTCACAGCCTGGAGACTGTTTCAGATTCTGTGTCCCCTCTCTCTCTGCCCCTCCCCAGCTCATACTCAGTCTGTCTCTCTCTCTCTCAAAAATAAATAAACATTAAAAAAAAGAAATTAAACAATCCATATCAGAGAATCTAAGGTTTTTAGCATTCAACATTAAAGCCCTCATTCTGGCAGTTGGGTGCCTTCAGTCTCAAAATGAGTTCCCACTCACCTCCCCCACCTCACACCCAGAACACCCAGTCAGATTTCTCATTGGGAAGATGCAGCCCAGGTGTGTGGACCTTCTTTCTCAAATATGACAAGACATGCAAAGATCACTGAGATATTAGCAGATCCAGCAGCTTGAGAGTGAAAGACCAAGATATTTAAATGTGAAAAACAAATTCTGGTGGAAAGAAGCATAATCAGGGAATAGAAAAAAACAACTCAAAGAGATTTGAGAAAGATTTTATAAAGCCAGAAGAGGCTGATTTGGGGGGAAAAAATCAGAAAAGCGATTAGAGATTTAAAATACAATAGCTAAAATAAAATGTTCCAAATTAGAAACAAGATAAAATAAAGGAGGTCTTCCAGAGCATAAGATAAAAAAGAGAGAAAGTGTGAAAGAACAGATAAAATCCAGAAGTCCAATGTTCACCAAATGGAATCCCAGAAGGGAAGAGAGAAAAGGCTGGGAGGAGAAAAGCTGACTGAACTCCAGCTATTTACCCGTCTTTGCATCACTCGTTTCCAAGGGAGCTCTGACAGGGGCCCCCCGGAATGCCATCCCATCAAGACTGGGGAATGCTATATTCAGGAAGAGGAGTTGAGTGTGGCCAAAAATGACATATGATTATAACTTTCTTAATGCAGCCTAATAGCACCAAGGAAGCCAGGACCATGACCTTTGTTCATGTAAGCACTTGGACTGTAAGGATAGCTCATCTGACTCATTGAGAGAAATGCTAAAGTCAGGACAGGTTGAGCAGAGCCCTGAGATCATCATTAATGACATTCCTCCAGGCAAATACCACTTCATCCTCTTTAGATCTGGTTGTTCAATTGCCTATAATTTCACTCAACTCCCCAAGATTCAGCTCATGTTTCTCCATCTTGTTTACAAGGATGTCATCATTTTCTCCAATGCCTTGGTCTACAGAGTGTAGCAGGCGCTATACTCATTCAGGTGAGTGCCTGGTTAGTAAACATTCTGCCTCTTCCAGGAATGCCCCTAACACAGTCTACATTAGTAGACTCCCAGGAGTCTTGTCTGTACCATGTGTTTCTGGTGACCACCCACTAGTCATGACTGACTAATCCAAGAGTAGATTTCTGATCAGTTCAAAATAACTGGATTTTCCATCCTAGAAAGTTGAAAATTGGTCTGGTAAGAGAGGGATTCTAGAGACAATCTTTAGGCTTCAACCTGCAGAAAAGGGCCATAAAATCCTATAAATTGAAAAAGATACAAATGAAGTATAAGACAAATGGCACAAAAGTATATTTGTCAAGAACCAAGAACTATGATGTAGGCAAAGGTAGATTCACTGGAGACTTTCAGACCTCAACTGAACAAGCAGCATTTATTAAAGACAGGTTTTAGGAAACAATCAAGGCATAGAATTGAGAGATGAGGGCATGGTAAGAACTCTTAGGGAAGGAGAATTTGAGGAGGCATTTTTTCAGGAAAAGATGGTAAGGCCAATGAGTAGACCATAGTAATCAAGATGAAAGCCAGTCAAAATATGAACAAAATATTTTCATCCAAAATTTGCATCTGAAAAGAAACCCTGCAACACACTTGGAGAGGACACCTGTGTCAGTCAGGAAGGTTAAACGAGCACTTGGCTTTCTGCACTTTTATGTAATATTCCCAAAACAGTTTTTTTTTTTTTAATTTTTTTTTCAACGTTTTTTATTTATTTTTGGGACAGAGAGAGACAGAGCATGAACGGGGAAGAGGCAGAGAGAGAGGGAGACACAGCATCGGAAACAGGCTCCAGACTCCGAGCCATCAGCCCAGAGCCTGACGCGGGGCTCGAACTCCCGGACCGCGAGATCGTGACCTGGCTGAAGTAGGACGCTTAACCGACTGCGCCACCCAGGCGCCCCCAAAACAGTTTTTTAAAAAAGTTCTTTCTATCTACTTAAATCCCTTATTTTCCAGATGATGTCCATGTCACTTTCCTGGCCAGTTGCAATAATATTACTTGAAATGCATTTCCTTATTTGTCCTCCACCCTACAAGCTGTGGTACTTCTGTTATGGGACTGGGGTCATACTAACCTAGCTTTGTGTTCAGACTCTGCCATTTACCAAGTATATGACCCTGAGCAACTTTCTTGACTAACTCTTTGAGCTTCATTTTCCTGATTTATAATTATTAAACACAAGCATACATGGAAAAGTATGTGCCATAGTGCCTGGGACATAGTGAGTACTCCATAAATGGTAGCTCTTTTCTGTTGTCTTTGCTATTGTTCTTTTTAATCACATTCACATGTTGGCATTACCATAAAAACAAATAATTGTTCTCAGATGTGTTCCACTGATTCTTTTGTTACAAACATGAGTGACATTTTATGTGTTTTATATTTTTATAACTTCAAAATCACACTTAAAACTTTTAACTCTGAACTTGATGAAGGGCTGAAGTTACAGTTATCCACTTTATCTCTAGCACCAAATATATGTATCTCTCAACCCAGAAGAGGCACACACAAAAAATTTGTGTCCAAGCTGCTGCCAGTGGAGCTAAAGCAGATTCACTTAATGATGACATGTGAAATTTACAAAATGAAATTTTCATTTGCAGGTCTAATTAGAAACCATATACCAGAGAGTGAAGGTGTTTTTGTTTGTTTTATGTTTTATATTTCATTGAGAGAGAAAATTTTCCAAACCAAAGAAAAGTGAAAGTTAACAGTCTATCACTGTTGAAGAGACTCACCCCCAAATGATGTCCATTAGTCCATTCAACCATCCTTTTCTGGAAGTTTGCCATGTAGAAATAGCAGGAGCACTCTCTGAAAATAGCCCACATACATGGGAAGCAACTTGGAATCACTATCTGTTTCATCTATTACAAAGAAACATCTTTCACCTATGTCACACATTTATCATAGAAACACAAATCATTTTCCTGTGGAATATTTCCTAGAAATGCCAGATGTAAAATATCAAAAGAAATATTAAAAATCCAGGAGAAGGGGTTGTGGGAGGGGGGATGGGCTAAATGGGTAAGGGGCATTAAGGAATCTACTCTTGAAATCATTGTTGTACTATATGCTAACTAATTTGGATGTAAATTTTTAAAAATAAAAAATAAAATAGAAAAAAAAAGAACTTCACTACAAAGACACAGATATTTAGAAGGGAAAAAAAAATCCAGGAGATCTTTTGGAGAGCAGATAGATTTGGGCATTAAAACATAACTCGACCCCAAAACAAACAACCCAATTCAAAAATGGGCAAAGGGTTTAAATAGACATTTCTTCAAAGAAGATACATAAACAGCCAGTGAGCACATGAAAAAATGCTCAAAATCACACTAGTCATTAGGGAAATGTAAATCAAAACTATAGGATACCATTTCATACTCATTAGGATGGGTATTAAAAAAGAAAAAAAAAAGAGAGTAAAGCACACACATACACACACACACACACACACACACCAGAAAATAACAAATATTGGTGAGACTGTGGAGAAACTGAAACTTTTGTGCATTGCTGGTGGGAATATAAAATGGTGCAGCCACCATGTAAAATAGTTTGGTGACTTCTCAAAAAGTTAAACATAAACTTACCATATGATCGAGCTATTCCACTCCTAGGTATGTATGCAAAAGAATTGAAAGCAGGGACTCAGACAGATACGTACACCCATGTTCATAGCAGTATATTCATAATAGCCAAAAGGTGGAAACAACCCAAGTGTCCATCAACAGATGAATGAATAAACAAAATGCATTATATACATACAATGGCATATTACTCAACCTTAAGAAGCAATGAAATTCTGATACATGCTACAATGTGGATGAAACTTGAAAGCGTTATGCTATGCTAAGTGAAATAAGCCAGATAATAAAGGACAAACATTATATGAGTTCATTTATATGATATACTCAAACTATGCAAATTCATGTAGACACAAAGTAGAATAGAGGTTACTAGGAACTAGGAGCTGGGGGGAGGATGGCACGGGAAATTATTATTTAATGGACAGTCTATTTGGGATGATAAAAAAATTCTGGAAATAGTGGTGATTACTACACAGTGGGATGTCTGGGTGGCTCAGTCGGTTAAGCATCCAACTTTAGCTCAGGTCATAATCTCATGGTTCATGAGTTCAAGCCCCATGTAGGGCTCTGTGCTGACAGCTCAGAGCCTGAAGTCTGCTTCAGATTCTCCCCGCCCCTCTCTCTCTCTTTCTCTCTCTCTCCCCTCTCCTCTCTCTGCCCCTCGCCCACTTGCTCTCTCTCTCTCTCTCAAAGATAAACATTTTCAAAAAATTACCACACAATACTGTGAATGTAACTTATGTCACTGACTTGTACACTTAAAAATAATTAAAATGGGGGACCTAGGTGGCTCAGTTGGTTAAGTGTCCAACTCTTGGTTCTGGCTCAGGGCATGATCTCTTGGTTTCCTGAGTTCAAGCCCCACATTGGGCTCTGCACTGACCATGCAGAGCCTGCTTGGGATTCTCGCTCTCCCTCTCTCTCTGTCTCTCCCCTGCTCACACTGTCTCTGTCTCCTAAAAATAAATAAATAAACTTAAGAAAAATAGTTAAAATGGTAACTTTTGTTTTGTAGATTTTAACCAGAATAAAAATAAATAAATCCACCTCAACCTACACAAAACTAAAATAAAATTTCTAAACTTCTTGGGCCACGTATAATGCCATAAAAATGTTTGATAACTGCATCTAACAATCAGCTTAGCCCAGGAATGTGACAGCACAATTGCATCATAAAAACAAAATGACTCTGAAGCAGACTTCTTTACTGGTAAGAAGTGATTCTAATTAAAAAAAAAAAAAAGACAAAAATATCAGAAGTTTTTGATAGTTATGTTGTTAATAATTAGACTCTGAATGAGGATTAGTTTAGAAACCAAAGAGAGGGCATGTGCTTTATCACACAACAGGAAAGCATGTACAATTAGAATCTAAAGTGTTTTCTATTGACAGCAACTGGTTAAAACCAATATGAGCCTTTTTGCATACTTTAAAACCTGAGAATAAATATGAGCTAAATAATGGAGGCAGAGAACTTCTACTTTTAGGATAAAATAAGGACTGGATTGGGGCACCTGGGTGGCTCAGTCGGTTGAGTATCTGACTCTTGATTTCAGCTCAGGTCATGAGATTGAGCCCCAAGTCGATCTCTATCTGACAGCATGGAGCCTGCTTAGGATTCTCTCTCTGCTCATCTCTCTCTCTCTCTCTTTCTCTCTCAAACACACACACACACACACACACACACACACACACACACACACACCATGAATAAACTTTGAAAACAAAAATTTTAAAAAGAACTAGATTTACCCTCTTATCTGAAACAACTAGAAATATGGACAAAATATATGAAATAACAACAACGAAAAAGAAATAATAGTTCTCAAGACATTGGACATCAAGCAACATAGGACAGTGATGCATAAGAGATGGGGAAGAAATAGGTGAACCCTACAATCGCTCCAGTTTTTAGAGAGCTAGAGAAAAAGTAAAATATATTAAATAGAGACAGGAAAAAAAGTAAAATATATTAAATAGAGACAGGAAATATTTTAAAAGCCTCAAAATGAAACTGTAGAGAGGAAAACTACAACATCTGAGATGAAAAATACACTGGATGGGATTAAGGGCAGGTTAAGTACTGCAGAAGAAAAGACTAGTGAACTTGAAGACATAGCAATAGAAACCATCCAAAAAGAAAAAGAGAAAAACAACTAAAAAGAAGAAGGATGAGGAGAAAAAGGGAAAGAACAGAGCAATAATGAGCCATGGGACTTCAAGTGGCCTAACATATGTATAATAAGAGTCTCTACAGGAAGAGAAAAAAACAGTGGCCCCAAATTTCCAAATTTGATGAAAACCATAAATCCACTGACACAAGGTCAATGAACCCCAAGCATAAGCAGCATCACTCCTTGTCATTCAGCACTCAGCTGAAATGTCACCATCCCTGAGAAGCCTTCTCTTACCAACAAACCTTAAGTATTCATTATGCGATTATCTTATTTTTAAAATTGTCTACTTTTCATTACATATCCTTACTTCCACCCCAATGTAAGCTCTACAAAGATAGGACCCTTGTCTTCATACAGAACCACTGTATTTCCAGAGCCTATCAGAGTCCCTAGCACTTAGAAGATGCTCAATACATATTTCATGAATAAATTAATGACTTCATTCATTCCTAACTTTCAGGAATAAATTTCTACATCAAAATCCTTCTCAAATGATCAAAACCAGTCTTTTTGTATTCCCAACATTTTCTTTTGCTCCCAGACTAATATAATATGGCATTATATTGGTACTAATTAGCAAATAATATGGCAATTATTTGTGCTAATTTTTTTTGTCTAATAGTTAAGTCACCTCACTATTTCTTGAGGAATTACCTATAAGAAAATAATCGTGCCAGTCCAGACTGACTTCAGGTAAGCCTCTGGCAACACTACTTCCAGGCTTGACATGCAGCTTCCCAGAGAGTATATTCTCAGTTATACAGTAGAGCATCAATCCATCATGGCAGCAGTTTACTAAACAACTACTACTGGAAAACACTATAAACATTATCCATTTAATCTATAATGAGGTTACAGATGAGGAAACTGAGGCCTATGAAGGTGAAGTAACGTACCCAGTGACGTGGCTAGTCGGTAGCAGAACCAGAATATAAACTCAAGTCTGTTTGACTCCAGGTGTTTTTCATATCACACTAAGATAAAATTGAAGCTGTTGTGAAATTGCAGCTAAGTATTAAAACAGCATTCATCTCACCAGGAGGGATATAAATTTTCAGTCTTCTTTTCCATCTGATAAAAAGAAAAAGACCAAATTATTAATATGTACACCCAGCAACTCAAAGGGCCTCTGCTATTTTCTGAAATGAGAATCAATAACAAACACTTGCCTCAGCCAAGATATTTTCTCTTAAAGCCAAAACCTCTGGGATGCAGCAAAAGTGGCATAAGAGGGAAATATATAGCAACCCAGTCTTTCCTAAAGAAGGAAGAGAGGTCTCAGATACACAATATAACCTTACACCTAAAAGAGCTGGAAAAAGAACAGCAAGTAAAGCCCAAACCCAGCAGAAGAAGGGAAATAATAAAGGTTAGAGCAGAAATCAATGATATTGAAATCAAACATAACTGACCAATTAACCCAGCAGCTGGTTCTTTAAAAGACTTAGCAAAATTGGGGCACCTGGGTGGCTCAGTTGGTTAAGCATCTAACTTCAGCTCAGGTCGTGATCTTACAGTCAGTGAGTTCAGGCCCTGCATTGGGCTCTGCACTTACAGCTCAGAGTCTGGAGACTGCTTCAGATTCTGTGTTTCCCTCTCTCTCTTCTCCTCCCCCACTCATGCTCTGTCTCTGTCTCTCAAAAATAAACAAACATTAAAAAATATTAAAAAGAAGACAACAAAATTGATAACCCCCTACCCAGATCAATCAAAAAGAAAAAGGAATGGACCCAAATAAATAAAATCAAGAATGAAAGAGGAGAGATCACAACCAACACCACAGAAATACAAACAGTAAGAGAATATTATGAGCAATTATATGCCAAGAAATTGGGCAATCTGGAAGAAATGGACAAATTCCTAGAAACATATAAAGTACCAAAACTGAAATAGGAGGAAATAGAAAATTTGAACAGACCCATAACCAGTAAGGAAATCGAATTAGTAATCAAAAATCTCCCAAAAAACAAGAGTCCAGGGCCAGATGGCTTTCCAGGGGAATTCCACCAAACATTTAAGGAAGAGTTAACACCTATTCTCTTGAAGCTGTTCCAAAAAATAGAAATAGAAGGAAAATGTTCAAACTCTTTCTATGAAGCCAGCAATACCTTGATTCCAAAACCAGAGACCCCACTAAAAAGGAGAACTATAGACCAATTTCCCTGATGAACAGACCAGGAGAGAATGGGATGACATATTCAAAATAAAAGAAAATAGGGGCGCCTGGGTGGCGCAGTCGGTTAAGCGTCCGACTTCAGCCAGATCACGATCTCGCGGTCCGTGAGTTCGAGACCCACGTTGGGCTCTGGGCTGATGGCTCAGAGCCTGGAGCCTGTTTCCAATTCTGTGTCTCCCTCTCTCTCTGCCCCTCCCCTGTTCATGTTCTGTCTCTCTCTGTCCCAAAAATAAAAATAAACATTGGAAAAAAAAAACAAAAACAAAAACAAAATAAAAGAAAATAATGATCAATCAAGAATACAATACCCAGCAAAACTGTCCTTCAAAAAGAAAAGAGGGATAAAAACTTCCATGAACTAACAAAAGCTGAGGGAGTTCATTACCAATAGATCTGCCTTACATGAAACAGTAAAGACAGTTCTTTCAGTGGAAATAAATGGATGCTAATTAACATCATAAAAACATTAAAAATTAGTATAAAACTAATTGGTGATGGTAAATATATAGCCAAAGTTCAATTCTGAAATTTGGTGATGGTGGTGTATAGTTCACTTATAATTCTAGTTTAAAAGTTTGAAAAAATGAATATAGTAAAAATAACTTTATAATAATCTGTTACTAGTTACATAATATAAAAATATGTAAATTGTAACAGCAATAACTGAGAAAGTGAGAGAGAAAAGTAAAAGTGTTAAGTTTAGAAATTCTATTGAAGTTGTTATCAGCCTAAAATAGGTGTTATAATTTTAAGTTGCTTTCTGTAAGCCTCATGGTAACCTCAAGGGAAAAACCTGCAGCAATTACACAAAAGAACATAACAAAGAAGTCAAAACATACTGATACAAAGACATCAAACACAGAAGACAGCAGGATAATAAAAAGTAACAATGAACTCACAAAACAACCAGAAAACAATTAACAAAATGGAAATGGTGAGTCCTTACCTTCACTAATTAAAGTTTTTTTTTTTTTTTTTTTAAGAAATTTCTACACCCATCATCAGGCTCAAACTCAAGACCCTGAGATGAAGAGTCACATGCTTTTCCAACTAAGCCAGCCGGGAGCCGATATCAATCAATAATCACTTTAAATGTAAATGGATTAAATTCTCCAATCAAAAGACACCAAATAGCCAAAAGGATCTCCATGTCCTTAGGGCTTATGCTATTATAAATGGGATTGTTTTACTTATTTCTTTTTCAGAAAATTCATTACCCACAACTGTATGGTCAATTAATCTTCAACAAAGCAGAAAAGAGTATACAATGGGAAAAGACAGTCTCTTCAACCAATGGTGTTGGGAAAACTGGACAGCATCATGCAAAAGAATGAAACTGAACCACTTTCTTACATCATACACAAAAGTAAATTCAAAATGAATTAAAGCTCTAAATGTGAGACGTGAAACCATAAAAATTACAGAGGAGAACACAGGATGCTTTGACATCAGCCATAGCAACTTCTTTCTAGATATGTCTCTTGAGGCAAGAGAAACAAAAGCAAAAATAAACTATTGGAACTACATCAAAATAAAAATCTTCTGCATAACGAAGTAAACAATCACCAAAATGAAAAGGAAACCTACTGAATGGGAAAAGATATTTGCAAATAATATATCGGATAAAATGTTAGTATCCAAAATATATAAAGAACTTATACAACTCAACACCCCCAAAACGAATAATCCAATTAAAAAATGGGCGGGAGACATGAATATACATTTTTCCAAAGACATACAGGCAACTGACACATGAAAAGATGCTTAACATCACTCATCATCAGGGAAACAGAAATCAAAACTACAATGAGATAACATCTCACACCTGTCAGAATGGCTAAAAGTAACAATACAAGAAACAACAGGTGCTGGCAAGGATGTGGAGAGAGAGGAACCCTCTTGCACCATTGGTGGGAATGCAAACTGGTGCAGCCACTGTGGAAAACAGTATGGAGGTTTCTCAAAAAGTTAACAATAGAAATACCCTATGATCCAGCAATTGCACTACTAGGTATTTACCCGAAGAATACAAAAATACTAATTTAAAGGGATACGTGTACCCAAGGTTTATAGCAGCATTATTTACAATAGCCAAATTATGGAAATAGCCTAAGTGTCCATCAACTAATGAATGGATAGAGAAGACATGTGTGTGTCACACACACACACAGGAATATTACTCAGCTATAAAAAAGAATAAAATCTTGGTATTTGCAATGACATGGATGGAGCTAGAGAGTATTATGCCAAGTAAAATAAGTCAGAGAAAGGCAAATACCATGGGATTTCACTCATATGTGTAATTTAAGAAACAAATGAACAAAGGGGGAAAAAAGAGATAGGGAGGCAAAGCAAGAAACAGACTCAACTATAGAGAACAAACTGATGGTCATCAGAGGGGAGGTGGGTTGGGGGTCAGGGGAAATAGGGGATAGGGATTAAGGAGTGCACTTGCTGTGATGAGCACCAGGTGTTGTATGGAAGTGTTGAAATACTATATTATACACTTGAAACTAATATTACACTGTATGTTAACTAACTGGAATTTAAGTAAAAACTTAAAAAAAAATTTTTTGTTAGTGTATTGAAATGCTAATGATTTTGGTCTATTAATTTTATATCCTGAATTTTACTGAAATTATTGATAAGATCTAACAGATTCAATAAAGGATGCATAATAATTGTTCTACAGATGCTCAGAGAGCTACAAGAAAATGCAGATGTAAAAAAATGCAGAAAAACAAGAACAAAATACAAAATTCAATAGATAAAAATATAAAAACAGAACCAAATAGGAATTCTGTGGCTGAAGAATACAATGACTGGAATGAAAAATTGAAGAGTTTCAAGAGCATACCTGAACAAGCAGAAGAGAGAATCAGTGATGTAGAAGACAGATCAATTGAAATTATACAAACAGAAGAAGAAAAACTAATGAATGAGAATGAAGAAAGCCTTGGAAGTTATGACACACCATCAAAAGAAATACTGTGTCCATTATTGGAGTCCCAGAAGAGAAGGTGAAAGGAGTAGAAAACTTATTTCAAGAAACAATGGCTGAGAACATCCCCAAAACGGGGAAAGATTTGGTCATCCAAGTTCATGAAGCAAATAGGTGACCTCAAAATGTCAATCCAAAATGTTCTTCTCCAAGACACAGAGTAATAAAACTGTCTAAAAACAAACAAACAAACAAACAAACAAACAAACCACCACCACCACCATCACCAGAGAATTTTTACAGCAGCAGGAGAAAAAAATAATTGTCCCTGTAAAGTGGATGTCTTAGCAGAGACCTTACAGACAGGGGAAATAGAATGATATATTCATACTGCTAAAAGAAAGTAACCGCCAGTCAAGAATTCTTTACCCAGCAAAGTTGTCCTTCAGAGTTGAAGGCAAAAAGACTTTCCCTAATAAAATCAGAGAGAATTGATCACTACTAAACCTGCCTTGCCAGCAATGTTGAGAAAAGTTTTTCAAGCTGAAACAAAAGGACACTAATTATTAACATGAAAACATATGAAAATATACAATACACTGGGGTAAAAGTAAACATAAAGACAGATTCAAAATGCTTTTTTTTTTTTTTTAATTTTTTTTTTCAACGTTTATTTATTTTTGGGACAGAGAGAGACAGAGCATGAACAGGGGAGGGGCAGAGAGAGAGGGAGACACAGAATCGGAAACAGGCTCCAGGCTCTGAGCCATCAGCCCAGAGCCCAACGCGGGGCTCGAACTCACGGACCGCGAGATCGTGACCTGGCTGAAGTCGGACGCTTAACCGACTGCGCCACCCAGGCGCCCCAGATTCAAAATGCTTTAATACTGTAATATGTGCTAATTAACTCTAGAATAAAGATTTAAAAACAAAGGTATTAAAAATAGTTATAGCTTAAATAATTTAATGAATACACAATAAGCAAAATGTAAATAGTGACATCAGAAATGTAAAAGGGGAGTTTTTGAGGGACAGAGGCAGAGTAGGTGCATATTTAGGTTGTGGAGCTACATGACCTTGCAGGGGTCCTTGGCAGGGCCTGTGCACCCTCCTTTTCTAGTTGGGGTTTGGTATGTAGTCCCAGTCTCCCTAATGTACAGAGGCAGAGGGAAAAGCCTCTAGCCTCCTCGCTGTCCTGTCTTTGTTGCCTGGGGCTTCCAGCCTAAGGGTTATATCTTCAAGTGCAGGAGCACTGCAATAGAAAAAAAAAAGGGGGGGGGTGCAAAAGGATAGACTATTTGTATATAACCAAATATTCACAGAAAATAGACTATTAGATCTCTAAGATGTGTTATATAAACTTCATGGTAGCCACAAAACAAAAATCTATAAGAGATACACAAACGATAAAGGAAAGGAAACCAAAACATACTATGAAAAACATCAACTTACAAAGGAAGTCACCAAGAAATGAAGAAGAAAATGGAACCACAAAACAGAAAATAAGAAGATGGAATTAGCAAGTCCTTAGCTATCAATAAATACTCTAAATGTTGATGGATTGAAAATAAATAAATAAAGGTTGATGGATTGACTTCTACAATCAAAAGCCATGGAATGGCTAAATGAATTAAAAAGAAACAAGACCCAACAATATGCTACTTAAAAAGACTCACCTCAACTCTAAGGACATACATAGATTCAAAGTGAAAAGATGGCAAAAGATAGTCCATGCAAGTGAAAACCAAAGGAGAGCAAGGAGATCTATACTAATATCAGATAAAATAAACTTTTGTTTTGACATTTCTTAATTTTATTTTTTAAATTTTACATCCAAATTACATATAGTGCAAAAATGATTTCAGAGTAGATCCCTTAATGCCCCTTACCCATTTAGCCCATCCCTTCCCACACCCCCTCCAGTAACCCTCTGGTTGTTCTCCATATTTATGAGTTTCTTATGTTTTGTTTCCCTCCCTGATTTTATATTCGTTTTGTTTCCGTTCCCTTATGTTCATCTGTTTGTCTCTTAAAGTCCTCATATGAGTGAATTCATATGATATTTGTCTTTCTCTGACTAATTTCACTTAGCATAATACCCTCCAGTTTCATCCACATAGTTGCAAATGGCAAGATTTCATTCTTTTTGACTGCCGAGTAATATTCCATTGTGTGTGTGTGTATACACCATCTTCTTTATCTGTTCATCCATCAATGGATATTTGGGCTCTTTCCATACTTTGGCTATTGTTGGTAGTGCTGCTACAAACATTGGGGTGCATGTGTCCCTTCAAAACAGCACACTTGTGTCCCTTGGATAAATACCTAGTAGTGCAATTGCTGGGTCGTAGGGTAGTTCTATTTTTAGTTTTTTGAGGAACCTCCATACTCTTACCCAGAGTGGCTGCACCAGCTTGCATTCCCACCAAAAATGCAAAAGAGATCCTCTTTCTCCACATCCTCACCAACATCTGTTGTTGCCTGAGTTGTTCATGTTAGCCATTCTGACAGGTGTGAGGTGGTATCTCATTGTGGTGTTGGTTTGGATTTCCCTGATGATAAGTGATGTGGAGCATTTTTTCATGTGTCGGTTGGCCATCTGGATGTCTTCTTTGGAGAAGTGTCTATTCATGTCTTTGGCCCATTTCTTCACTGGATTATTTGTTTTTGGGGTGTTGAGTTTGATAAGTTCTTTATAGATTTTGGCCTTCACTGATATGTCGCTTGCAAATATCTTCTCCTATTCCATCGGTTGCCTTTTAGTTTTGCTGATTGTTTCCTTCGCTGTGCAGAAGCTTTTTATTTTGATGAGGTCCCAGTAGTTCATTTTTGCTTTTGTTTCCCTTGCCTCCGGAGACGTGTTGAGTAAGATGTTGCTGTGGCCAAGATCAAAGAGGTTTCTGCCTGCTTTCTCCTCAAGGATTATGATGGCTTCCTGTCTTCCATTTAGGTCTTTCATGCATTTTGAGTTTATTTTTGTGTATGGTGTAAGAAAGTGGTCCAGGTTCATTCTTCTGCATGTCGCTGTCCAGTTTTCCCAGCACCACTTGCTGAAGAGACTGTCTTTATTCCATTGGATATTCTTTCCTGCTTTGTCAAAGATGATTAATTGGCCATACATTTGTGGGTCCATTTGTGGGTTCTCTATTCTGTTCCACTGATCTGAGAGTCTGTTCTTGTGCCAGTACCATACTGTCTTGATGATTACAGCTTTGTAGTATAGCTTGAAGTCTGGGATCATGATGCCTCCTGCTTTGGTTTTCCTTTTCAAGATCACTTTGGCTATTTGGGGTCTTTTCTGGTTCCATACAAATTTTAGGATTATTTGTTCTAGCTCTGTGAAGAATGCTGGTGTTATTTTGTTAGGGATTGCATTGAATATGTAGATTGCTTTGGGTAGTATTGACATTTTAACAATATTTGTTCTTCCTATGCAGGAGCATGGAATCATTTTCCATTTTTTTTGTGTGCGTGTCTTCTTCAATTGCTTTCATAAGCTTCCTATAGTTTTCAGTGTATATATTTTTCACCTCTTTGGTTAGATTTATTCCTAGGTATTTTATGGGTTTTGGTGCAACTGTAAATGACTTCAATTCCTTGATTTCTCTTTCTGTCACTTCATTGTTGGTGTATAGGAATGAAACCAATTTCTGTGCATTGATTTCATATCCTGCAACTTTGCTGAATTCATGAATCAATTCTTCCAGTTTTCTGGTGGAATCTTTGGTTTTCCATATAGAGTATCATGTCATCTGCCAAGAGTGAAAGTTTGACCTCCTTCTGGCCGATGTGGATGCCTTTTATTTCTTTGTGTTGTCTGATTGCAGAGGCTAAGACTTCCAATACTATGTTGAATAACAGTGGTGAGAGTGGACATCCCTGTCTTGTTCCTGACCTTATGGGGAAAGCTCTCGGTTTTTCCCCATTGAGGATGATATTAGCATTGGGTCTTTCGTATATGGCTTTTATGATCTTGAGGTATGTTCCTTCTATCCCTACGTTTCTGAGGGTTTTTATCAAGAAAGGATGCTGTATTTTGTCAAATGCTTTCTCTGTATCTATTGAGAGGATCATATGGTTCTTGTCCTTTCTTTTATTGATGTGATGAATCACATTAATTGCTTTGCGGATATTGAACCAGCCCTGCGTCCCAGGTATAAATCCCACTTGGTCGTGGTGAATAATTTTTTTAATGTATTGTTGGATCCAGTTGGCTAATATCTTGTTGAGGATTTTTGCATCCATGTTCATCAGGGAGATTGGTCTATAGTTCTCCTTTTTAGTGGGGTCTCTTTCTGGCTTTGGGATCAAGGTAATGCTGGCTTCATAGAAAGAGTTTGGAAGTTTTCCTTCCATTTCTACTTTTTGGACCAGCTTCAAGAGAATAGGTGTTAACTCTTCTTTAAATGTTTGGTAGAATTCCCCTGGAAAGCCATCTGGCCCTGACTCTTGTTTTTTGGGGGAGACTTTTGATTACTAATTCTCTTTCTTTACTTGTTATGGGTCTGTTCAAATTTTCTATTTCTTCCTGTTTCAGTTTTGGCATGTATATGTTTCTAGGAATTTGTCCAATTCTTCCAGATTGCCCATTTTATTGGCATATAATTACTCATAATATTCTCGTATTATTGTTTTTATTTCTGTGGTGTTGGTTGTGATCTCTCCTCTTTCATTCTTGATTTTATTTATTTGGGTCCTTTCCTTTCTCTTTTTGATCAAACTGGCGAGAGGTTTATCAATTTTGTTAATTCTTTCAAAGAACCAGCTTCTGGTTTCATTGATTTGTTCTACTGGTTTTTTGTTTGTTTGTTTCAATAGCATCAATTTCTGCTCTAATCTTTATTATTTCCTGTCTTCTGCTGGTTTTTGGTTTTATTTGCTGTTGTTTTTCCAGCTCCTTAAGGCGTAAGGTTAGGTTGTGTGTCTGAGATTTTTCTTTCTTCTTTAGGAAGGCCTGGATTGCTATATACTTTCCTCTTATGACCACCTTTGCTGCATCCCAGAGGTTTTGGCTTGTGGTGTTATCATTTTCATTGGCTTCCATATAATTTTTAATTTCCTCTTTAACTTCTTGGTTAGCCCATTCATTCTTTAGTAGGATGTTCTTCAGTCTCCAAGTATTTGTTACCTTTCCAAATTTTTTCTTGTGGTTGATTTCAAGTTTCATAGCATTGTGGTCTGAAAATATGCACAGTATGATCTCGATCTCTTTGTACTTACTTAGGGCTGATTTGTGTCCCAGTATATGGTCTATCCTGGAGAATGTTCCATGTGCACTCGAGAAGAATGTATATTCTGCTGCTTTAGGATGAAATGTTCTGAATATATCTGTTAAGTTCATCTGGTCCACTGTGTCATCAAAAGCCATTGTTCCCTTGTTGATTTTCTGTTTAGATGATCTGTCCATTGCTGTGAGTGGGGTGTTGAAGTCTCCTACTATTATGGTATTACTATTGACGAGAATCTTTATGTTTGTGATTTATATATTTGGTGCTTCCACATTTATTGCATAAATGTTTACAATTGTTAGGTCTTCTTGGTTGATAGACCCCTTGATTATGATATAATGCCCTTCTGCATCTCTTGATACAGTCTTTCTTTTGAAGTTTAGATTGTCTGATTTAAGTATGGCTACTCTGGCTTTCTTTTATTGACCATCGGCATGATAGATGGTTCTCCATGCCCTTATTTTCAAACTGAAGGTGTCTTTAGGTCTAAAGGGGGTCTCCTGTAGATAGCATAGAGATGTATCTTATTTTCTTACCCATTCTGTTACCCTATGTCTTTTTATTGGAGCATTCAGTCCATTGACGTTTAGAGTGAATACTGAAAGATATGAGTTTATTGTCACTATGATGTTTGTATAGTTGAAGTTTCTGGTGGTGTTCTCTGGTCTTTTCTAGTCTTTGTTGCTTTTGGTCTTTTTTTTTTTTTTTTTTTCATCTTTTCTTCAGTCAGAGAGTCCCCCTTAAAATTTCTTGCAGGGCTGGTTTAGTGGTCACAAACTCCTTTAATTTTTGTTTGTCTGGGAAACTTTTTATCTCTCCTATTTTGAATGACAGCCTTACTGGATAAAGAATTCTTGGCTGCACATTTTTCTGATTCAGCACACTGAATATATCCTGCCATTCCTTTCTGGCCTGCCAGGTTTCTGTGGATAGGTCTGCTGCAAACCTGATCTGTCTTCCCTTGTAGGTTAGGGATGTGTTTTCCCTTGCTGCTTTCATGATTCTCTCCTTGCCTGAGTATTTTGTGAATTTGACTATGATAAGCCTTGTTGATGGTCGGTTTTTGTTGAATCTAATGGGGGTCCTCTGTGCTTTCTGGATTTTGATGTCTCTTTCCCCAGGTTAGGAATGTTTTCTGCTATGATATGCTCACATAACCCTTCTACCCCTATTTCTCTCTCTTCCTCCTCTGGGACCCCTGTGATTCTGATGTTCCTTTTTAATGACTCACTGATTTTTCTGATTCTTAAATCGTTCTCTTTTGCCGTAATCTCCCTCTTGTTTTCTGCTTTGTTATTCTCTATAAGTTTGTCCTCTATATCGCTGATTCTCTGTTCTGCCTCTTCTGTCCTTGCTGCCACGGCATCCATTCATGATTGCAGCTCAGTTATAGCATTTTTTAATTTCATTCTGTCTAGTTTTTACTTCTTTTATCTCTGTAGACAGGGATTCTAATCTATTTTCGTCTCCAGCTAGTATTCTTATTATTGTCATTCTAAATTCTGGTTCAGACATCTTGCTTGTATCTGTGTTGGTTAAGTCCCTGGCTATCATTTCTTCCTGCTCTTTTTTGGGGGGTGAATTCCTTCCTTTCATCATTTTTAAGGGAGAAAATGAGGTAGAATAAATTTTTAAAATTAAAATTAAAAAAATATTAAAATTAAAAAATTAAACAGACACACAAAAAATCGAATAAATGATGATTGATCCTAGGTGTGTTTTGGTCTGTGTGTTGAAAGTGGCTTGACAGATTAGAGAAAAAAAGGGGAACGAAGAAAAAAAAAAGGAAATCATTTGAAATTTTGAAAAAATGAATACACTTGAAGTAGACTAAAATGAAATGATGGAATCAAACTAGAATTGAAAAAAATTTACACAGAAGTAAAAAATATATTAGAAAAAAATAAAAATATTTTTAATAAAATTTAAAATTATTTTTTTCTCTTTCTGTATTCAAGAAAAAGAAATGAAAAAGAAAAAAGACAAAAAAGGAAATCGTTTGAAAATTTGAAAAAATAAATACACTGAAGTAGAGTAAAATAAAACAATGGAATTAAAATAGAATTTGAAAAAATTTACACAAAAGTAGAAAGTATCGTAAAAAAATTAAAGAAAAATATGTGTAATAAAAATTGAAAATGAAAAGAATTTTTTCTCTTTCTGTATTCATGAAAAAGAAAAGAAATGAAAAAGAGATAAAAAGAAAAAAGTAAAAAGAGGAAAGAAAATTGAATAGATGGACCTGCTAACAGACTGAAGTACAACTGAAATTACTTCATTTTCCCCTTGAAGTCAGACTATGAAGCACTTTACAGTCCATAAAATAAGCAGGTGGAGAGACTTGTGTTCCTGAAGATCGAGGTTGGCCCAGTTGGGCAGGGCTTAGTGTAGCAGCTCCCTTCTCTACTAGATGGCGCTGCTAGCCTACTGGGATGGATTGTTGTGATGCTTGTAGGCACATATGTGCATGCATAAAAGCAGTGAAAATGGTGTCACCCAGCTACCCAGTCTCTAGTATTGAACTCTGTTCTCACTGATCAGCAATTGCACACCTGTCCTTTGTCTTCAGCTTTCATCCAGTCCCCGATTTTACACTGTCCATGACCAAGCCCCAAGTAGTACCTCTTTCCCACGTTTTGTCTCAGATGCGGCTATTTTCCCCAGCCCCTTACTTCTGAGGGACTGCAGCTTTAACCCGTTCTGCCCCTCTGTGGAGGGTCTCACTGAGCAATGGACAAATGCTGGTTGCACCCAGGAAAGTTTGCAGTACCATGCTGCTGCCAATGCCCAGAGACTGCAGCTGGGTCCCAGCCCACCCCAGAAAAAGCTCGCAAGATAGTGCAGCAGCAGCATTTCAGGGATTATGGAAAATCACAACACATATCTGACACCAGGCTTCACCGTTAACGACCTTGTTCCAGCACCAGTGAATATGGCCCTTCTCGGGTCTGCTGGGCCTAGGGTGCCTCACAGCCTGTACCAAATGTCCTTCCAACAGTGGAACCACTTCACCCTGTGTGGCTCAAGAACCTCTCGGACTGCACTCTGCTCCTGGGGATTTGCCCTTCCCACCAGAGCACCACCAGGTATCAAGCTTCAGAGTTGCAGACTGTGCTCCCTGTTTACAGTCTTGATGCATTTTAAACCTTCTCCTTTCTCCTTTCTCCCTTCTCCCTTTTTAGTTCAGTCCCTGCGACTGTTTCCAATTTTCCACTTTCTCTCCAGCTGTTTTTGGGGAGGGGTGCTTTTCCATTTCCATCCTCTCTCCACACACAAAAGCACCTCCCTGCCCTCTGTGGCTTCTCTCTCCCCAAGTTCACCTCTCCACGTCGCATACCTGCTGAATTCTGTCGTTCAGGTTATGCAGATTGTTGTGTTAATCCTCAGATCAGTTTTCTAGGTGTGCAGGATGGTTTAGTGTTGGTCTGGCGGTATTTCATGGACACGAGATACACAAAGAACTTCCATGCTGTTCCACCATCTTGGCTCCCTCCCTCAGACAAAATAAACTTTAAGCCAAAAACAGTAACAAGAGACAAAGATAGTCATTATATAATAAGGGAGTAAATTCATCAAGAAGACATAACATCCATAAATATATACACACCAAACATCAAAGAACCTAAATATATTAAGCAAATACTATCAGATCTGAAGGAGCAACAGACAAAAAATACAATAATAGTAGGGGACTTCCATACCTCACTTTCAACAATGGATAGATCATCCAGACAGAAAACCAACAAGGAAACATTAAACTTGAACCATCCTATAGACCAAAGGGACCTAACAAACAGATGCAGAACATCCAACAGCAGAATACACATTATTCTCAAAATCATACTGAACACTAAGATAGATCACATAATAGGCACAAATAGGTCTTATCAAATTTAAGAAGATTAAAATCAGTCCAAGTATCTTTTCCAACCACAACAGTATAAAAGTAGAAATTAGTTAACAGGAAGAAAGCTGGAAATTCACAAATATGTAGAGATTAAACCATGCTCCTGAACAACCAATGAGAAATCAAAAGATCAAACGAAACTAAGCTGGTTTTTGAAAACAAACAAAATACAGAAACCTTTAGCTAGACTTACAAAGAGAGAGAAAGGACTCAAATAAAATTAGAAATTAAAGAGACATTACAATTGATTTCACAGAAGTACAAAAGACCAGAATAGACTACAAGGAACAATTACACACTTACAAATTGGGCAACCTGGAAGAAATGGATAAATTTCTAGAAACATTCAATTCACCAAGGCTAAATATGAAGAAATAGAAAATCTGAGCAGTCCAGTTACTAGAAAGATTACTGAGTCAGTAAAAAACTCCAAAGAAAATTCCAGAACCATATGGCTTTACTGCTGAATTCTACCAAACATCTAAAGAATACCAACCCTTCCCAAACTCTTCCAAAAAGATGAAGAGGGAACATTTCCAAAGTCATTTTACAAGGCCAGCATTACCAAAACCATAGAACACTACAAGAAAATTATAGGCCAATCTCGTGGCCATGAGATCAAGCTCTACATTGGGGTCCGCATTAAGCATGGAGCCTGCTTGGGATTCTTTCTCTCCCTTTCTCTCTGCCCCTCCCCCACTTGCACTCTCTCTCAAAATAAATAAATATTGGGGTGCCTGGGTGGCTCAGTCGGGTAGGCGTCTGACTTCAGCTCAGGTCGTGATCTCGCGGTCCGTGGGTTCGAGCCCCACGTCGGGCTCTGGGCTGACAGCTCAGGGACTGGAGCCTGTTTTGGATTCTGTGTCTCCCTCTTTCTCTGACCCTCCCCTGTTCATGCTCTCTCTCTCTCTGTCTCAAAAATAAATAAACGTTAAAAAAAAAATTTTTTTTAAAGAAAAAATAAATAAATATTAAAAAACATTAACTGAAAATGGATCAACAAACTAAATAGAAGAGCTAAAACCAAAAAGCACCTGGAAGAAAACATAGGGGTAAATATTTATGACCTTGGATTTGGCAATGGATTTATAAATAAAACATTATAGCACAAGCAACAACAAAAAGCAGATAACCTAAGCATCAAGATTAAAAACTTTTGGACAAAGACCACATGATTACACTTACATGTGGACTCTAAAACCAAACAAATGAACAAATAAAACACTCTTTAATACAGAGAACTGTTGTTGCCAGAGGAGAGGTGAGTGAATGGAAGGGCGGAACAGATAAAGGGGAGAGATTAAGAGGTAAAAACTTACAGTTATAAAATAAATTAGTCATGGAGATAAAAAGCACATCATAGGGAGTTTAGTTAATAAATAATACCGTTATAACATTATGGTAAGAGATGGTGACTACACTCACTGTGGTGAGCACTGAGTAATGTATAGAACTGTCAAATCAATGTTGTATATCTGAAACATGACATTGTATCTTAATTATATTTCAATAAAAATTAAACAGGCATTTCATGAAAAAAAATTAAAACATGTCCATCAAGGACACTATCAAGAAAGTAAAAAGACAAAAAAAAGTAAAAAGATAATCTATACGATGAGAGCAAATATTTGCCGATCACCTATCTGATACAGGTTTAATATGCAGAAGATATAAAGAACTCCTACAACAAAAAGACAACCAGTTTGAAATGTGCAAAGGAGTTGAATGGACATTTTTCCAAAGATATGAAAATGGTTAATATGCACATGAAGATCTTCAGCATCATCAGTGGTTAGGCAGATGCAAATAAAAACTACAATGAGATACCACTACTAGGATAGCTATAATAATAATAAAAAAACAAAAAAACAAGTGTTGGCAAGGATGTAGAGAAATTGCTGAATTATGTACATTGCTGGTGAGAATGTAAACTGGAAAATAGTTTACCACTATGGAAAATAGTTCCTCAAAAAGCTAAATATAAAATTACCATATGATCCAACAATTCCACCCCTAGGTTTATAACCAAAGGAACTGAAAGAGGGACTCCAACATAAACTTGTATGTCAATGGAACCAAAGGATCTATCAACAAATGAATGGATAAATGAAAATGTAGTATACACATAAAATGGAGTATTATCCATCCATAAAAAGTAATGAAGTTTTGATATAGGATACAACATGGATGTCTTGAAAAAATCGTGCCAAGTGAAATAAGCTGGAGAAAAGAAGGACAAATATTATATGATTCCACTCATATGAAATATCTAGAATAAGCAAATTTGGAGAAAGTAGATTAAAGCTTACCATGGGCTAGGGAAAGGGGGAATGGTAAGCTATTGCCTAATAGTTACAGAGCTTTTATTTGGGGTGACAAAAGTTTTACAATGATTGCCACTGTGAATGTAGTGCCCCTAAATTGTACACTTAAAAATGGTTAAAATAGGGGTGCCTGTGTGGCTCAGTTGGTTAAGCATCTGACTCTTGACTTCATTCAGTTCGTGTCATGATCTCACGGTTGTGAGATTGAGCTCCATGTTGGGGCTCTGCAGTTAACATGCAGAACCTGCTTGATATTCTCTTTCTCTCTCTCCCTCTCTGCCCCTCCCCTGCGCTCACTCTCTCTCAAAAATAAACTTAAAAAAGTAGTTAAAATGGAAATTTTGTTATGCCTGTTTTACCACAATTTCTTATCATAACATACCAAAGGTGTACTTTGGGTGAATTGTATGGTATGCGAATTTTATCTCAAAATATATTTTAAAATTATCAGGACCTTTGCATCCCTGTGGAAAGTGTTTTTATTTCCCAGCTTGAAGACCACTGCCATAGCACATACTGTCACCAAAGAGAACACTCGGAGTAGAGATGCAGCATCATATAGCTACTATTTTGCAAAGCATATTGGAGGGCAACAAGTCTGGCCATTACTCAAAGATTACAATTTATGAGTATGCTCTTAATAACACTCTAGAATGTGAATCATGAGTTGTTATATAATAGAGACTGTAGACTGGACCAGAATAAGTCTTTTTACCACAGTCAAAAATTACTATTTTCTTAAAGAAAAATTGGAAAGTGGTTCCTGAATCTATTATACTTTAGCTACATTTATCCACACGTATGTAGTATTTCTTATTTATGGAGGGAGTCCAGTTAACTCAACATTATCTTCATAAAGTTCCAAAGTAAAGAACTCTATGAGACATAGGAAGAACTCTAAGACATACTGTAGGTAGTGACATATGATCTTGTTTGATGTTGTTAAGAGAGAGAGCATGTACACAAGCAGGGGAGGAGAGAGAAAATCCCACGCTGGGCGTGGAGCCTGATATGGGACTTGATCTCATGAGCTAAAACCAAGAGTCAAACACTTAATCGACTGAGCCACCCAGGTGCACCTGATCTTATTTGAACTGAAACAAAACAAAACAAAAAACAACTGTGAGGCTCCAATTCTAAGGCAAATAAGATTAAGGATACACCTGCCTCTCCCACTGAATAGAACTTTAAATCCTGGAAAGAATGCATGAAGCATATCCTGAAGACTCTGAAATATAAATGCTAGTAGCAGACAAATTAGGAAAGCAGACCCAAATTCTAAATTCCACAGAAATGGCAAAGACTTTATAATCCTCTAGTTACTGCCTAGCTTGGAGCCAAAGGCAGTCTGAATGTGAACTTCCATGGAAGTATGCACCAAATGCACACAAAAGAAGCCAACAGAAGCCCTCCCCTTCTGATCTCAAGAGTGGGAAACTCCTAAAGTTCAGAGAGGGTGGGTCATGTCTTTTTTTTTCTCCCCCTTGTTTTCTCCCTTTTTCATCACTCCAGGTCCCAGATGATATACCACAGCAACCACACCTGGTAAGGCACTTAAATCTCAGAGCATTCAGAGTAAATGGATCCCTTCTCTTGCACCATGAGTTATGATCCCAAGTGTGGGTAAATCCCCATTGCTTTTCTTCCCTGCCTTGTTACCTTTTCACCACAGATGCAGTCCCCGGAAGTGTACAGCAGAAGGAAGAAACTAAGCCTCAGCTTTTTAGATGAAAGACTGAGAAGGGAGGTTCTAATGAGCCAGAAAGTGTCAAGACTGTAAAAAATAGGAAAATGAAGAGTGTGATCCCAGAGTTGTGATTTATTGGGCTTACCTCTGAGCTGTGTATGCAATGGATCTGACCCTAAATAACACAGCACAAGTTTCGAGAAGGGAGTTACACAGTAGAACTAGGTCTGACTTGCCAGAGTAGTACACATGCAGAACTGATCTAAATAGTACTGCAATCACTTAGAAACTGAACGGATACTGGAACCAGAGGTTCCATCAAAATGTGCAGCCTGAACCACTTGGCTGACTACTGTTCTTAGTTACCCAGAGATTCATATACAATATTTGAAATATCAAAGATAAAGTCCAATATTACTTACAACACAAAGAACTAAGAAAACTTCAACTCAAAAATCAACAGAAACCAATTATGACAGGACACAAATTTTAGAATAACCGGAGAAAAGATGTTAAGGCAGCTATTATAATCATACGCTAAAGGCGATCATTTTTTTTTCTTTTGGGAAGAGAGTGCACGCACCAGTGCGTAGAGGGAATCCTAAGCAGGCTCCACAACGCGGGGCTCAATCTCATTACCCAGAAATCACAAACTGAGCCAAAAGCAAGAGTCAGTCACTCAACTGACTGAGCCACCCAGGCGCCCCAAAGTGAACATTTTTGAAACAAATGAAAAGATAGAAAGTTTCAGAAAGGGAATATAAAATCTAAAGAAAAGCCAAATGGCAATTATAGAAATAAAAAATTACAAAAATAAAAATAAATTCACTGGATGAACTAAGCAGACTGGAGATAAAAGGGGAGTCAGTAAACTTGACTATCCAAAACTATCCAACTGGAAACTATCCAATCCAAACAGAGCAGTAAAAAATGAAAAAAAATAAATGAAGGGAGCCCTTGGGATCTGTGAGACAATACCAAAAAGTCTAAAATCTTTGGAGTCTCAGTCAGAGTTTGAGAAAGGAGGTAGAACAGCAAAAATATCTGAATAGCTAAGAATTTTATGTATTTGATGAAAGATATGTACTTACACATTCAAGAAGCTCACAAAACCTCACACAGAAAATAAAAAGCCAGAAAAAGCCATACCCAGACATATCATAATCAAACTGATAAAAAGGACAAAAAGTGCTGAAAGCAGCCAAAAAATAATAATGCTTTAAAAGGATGAAAAATTATTTGAATGGCTGCATATTTCTTGTAAGCCATGGAGGCCAGAAGGAAGTGAGGGAGTTTTTAATGTGCTCTAAGAACTGTCAGCCTAGGGCACCTGGGTGGCTCAGTTGGTTAAGCGTCCAACTTTGATTCAGGTCATGATCTCACGGTTCATGAGTTTAAGCCCCGTGTTGGGCTCTGTGTTGACAGCTCAGAGCCTGGAGCCTGCTTTGGATTCTGTGTCTCCCTCTCTCTCTGCTCATCCTGCACTCATGCCCTCTCTCCCTCTCTCTCTCAAAAATAAAAATAAACTTAATGGGGCGCCTGGGTGGCTCAGTCGGTTGAGCGTCCGACTTCGGCTCAGGTCATGATCTCACAGCTGGTGAGTTCGAGCCCGGTGTCAGGCTCCATGCTGACAGCTCAGAGCGTGGAGCCTGCTTCAGATTCTGTGCCTCCCTCTCTTTCTCTGCCCCAACCCACTTGCATTTTGTCTCTCTCTCTAAAATAAATAAACATTAAAAAATAAAAATAAAACAAAAATAAAAGTAAACTAAGAAAAAAGGAGTGATAATAAAAAAATAATCAAAATCAATGTGACCCACTATATTAACATTCTGAAGGGAAAAATAAGTTTTCTAAAGGAAAAATCATCAGTTTACATGGAAAAAACCATCTGACAAAATTCAACAAATGTTCAAAATAAGAACTCTCAGCCAATAAGAAGGGAATTTCCTCAATTTAATAAGGGGCATTCTACAGCACAAAACCTATGGCAAACACCATACTTAATGGTGTAAGACTGAGTATGTTTTCCCCAGGACTAGAATCAAGGCAAGTATCTTCCTCTCTCACCATTCTTTTTCAATATTGTACTGAGGTCCTTGCCAGTGTAATAAGGCAAAGAAATAAAAAGCACACTGAAAAAACATTAAGGGGGAGGGGAATGACACTCTTAATGGTAAGAGGATAAAAGATTCCTTAATAATACAAAGGAAAATGTTTGTGATAAAAAGAATTATTCCAGTCTAGCATAGAGTCTATTATGTACCTCATACTTTTCGTTCCAGAGAGTTTGCTTTGTAGGTTATGATACTCATTATTATTATAGTTGTAATCCTTGAGCAATGAACACTAATAAACTAAGTGGATTAAAACAGCACAAAAGAGGGGCGCCTGGGTGGCTCAGTACGTTAACTGTCTGACTCTTGATTTCAGTTCAGGTTGTGATCTACACTGACAACATGGAGTCTGCTTGGAATTCACTCTCCCTCTCTCTACCCCTCCCCTGCTTGTGCTCCTCTCTCTCAAAATAAATAAATAAAACATTAAAAAAAACCAGCACATAAGAACGACTAGAAAAAGTAAAATAAATATATATGTGTACATGCATATATAGATACATATACCCAAATATAAAAACAAGGCTTAGAAAAACAGGAATCAAAGATGAAAAAAAGGAAACCCAACTACATTTGCACAAAAAATTTAAAAATTCTATCCACAGCTTATTTTTGTATGCAGAATCAAACAAATTTGATTAATATTTTCATATGAAGTACATGAGAGCTTAATTTCTCCAAATTTAAAGGATAAACATATGCATGTTGAATGTAAAAATTATCAAAAAAAGGTAAAAAGTTTTGCAGTTAGAATTAGAGAATCAAATGCAATTACCATAGTTTAGAAAGTCAAACACTTTTCAATTTGAATTCTTATCTCAGAAAAAACACGTACATATTACTTTTAGCAAACACCACAAATGTCATGACATATTGAGCATTATTTTTTAAAGTACTTTTGAAGTTTCAAAAAGTATGCATTTATTCTGGCTAAACTTTTAAGTCATTTATAATTTTATATTTTATGTCATCATGATGTAAACTGTCTCAAGCTGTTTGATCATTTCCATTGATTGCTACAGAAGAAATAATTTGCAGGATTTCCTTAAATAACTTACATTAAGTACAACCGAAGGCTTCTCTGCCCATAAAAATGTAAGAAGTGTTGTTTAAAAAAAAAATTAAATCTCAAAAATTTAAGTGTCCTTCCCCCCTACCCCCCAATGAAAACACTCTGGAATACAATGGGATTGGGTGGGGGAGGTAAACATACAAATTTGTATAGTTTAACCTAACAACTCCCAAATACCTTGTATTTAATTTTGTTCACATTTAAGAATGAACATATCTTCAATGGACCTAATCTAATTATGGAATCATTTTAGGGCATTCTGAATAATTATATCACTTACAGATATTAGAGCAGAATAAATTTTGGATTATATAATTAAATTACTACAATTATGTTCTTAGGATATCTGCTGATAATAAAGGCTTCTTAAATACCAATAACAAGTAATATATTCTGAGGCCATTACATTTTTAGACAAATTCAGCTTTATAATGACATAGATTATAAACATATCAGAGAATACAATTTTTAGAGAAATTTTTTAAATAGGTTACATCACAAATAGGAGAAGCTTAATTTGTCCCTCTGCCAAAGAACTTTTTAAATAAGACAATGATTTAACCTTATGAGCATCTGAAATAAATTATCTCTTTACATGACAAGTTCCAGCCTAGTCACCAGTCTCCACCCTTATTGTATACATGACTATTTTTTTTTTTTAATTTTTTTTTTTCAACGTTTATTTATTTTTGGGACAGAGAGAGACAGAGCATGAACGAGGGAGGGGCAGAGAGAGAGGGAGACACAGAATCGGAAACAGGCTCCAGGCTCCGAGCCATCAGCCCAGAGCCCGACGCGGGGCTTGAACTCAAGGACCGCGAGATCATGACCTGGCTGAAGTCGGACGCTTAACCGACTGCGCCACCCAGGCGCCCCTATACATGACTATTTTAACATGACTTTCCTCTAAGGTCTCCAGCTTTAAATGGATAGATTCTGACATCAATAATTCTTTAAAGAGATGCCTACTCCATAAGCTTTTCTCACTTTTTCTGAGGACATATATATACTCACAAGCATTTTAGATATTATTATTTTTGTCAAATTAAAAATAGTTTTCTTATATTTCAAAGATAAAATCACATTAGCATGCTTGGGAATAAACTTTATTACTAGAGCTTTAAAATGCATACAAGATAATTGTAGTAGTACCTGCAGGTAAATAGGGGGATTGAGGGTAAAGGAATTCTTAGAAAATTCTTAGAATAATTCTGCATCCTACCTAGAGTACCTCTTAAGCTCCCTCTGCTGGCTACCATTTAAATGAAATAGGAAAAAATGTGAATCTTTTTTTCTTTTGGGAGGTGATGGGAGATGCAGGATGAAGCTGCCAATGCTACTATTGAAACTGAAAGGGAAATTCTCTTAAAGTTAAATCTGGCTGATGACTACCTTCACTAATAGGGCTTCTGGACTTCCAAACAGATTTGGCCACTGGGGTGGGAGAGGGAGGTACCTGAAAATAAGGGAAGTTATGGTCAAATTTGAATGTTAAATTGATATGCAAAAATGCAAAAGCATCTAGTATAAAATAAATCAGCTATAAACAGTTATCATTTATGACTAGAAAAACTAAGAATTTAAATATAGTTCACAACTTCATAGAGCACAAACTTATACCACACTATTAATCTATTAGTTTCAATATTAAGGTTTATTTTTTTTCCAGAGTGAGGTTAAGTAACAATTTAAATAATTATCAGGATGTATAAATGAACATCCATTCAGATAAAACATTACTGCTTAAAAGTGGCTAAGAAATATTTTGTATGTAATAAATATATCTTATGTTTAGGTTAACAGGCACCATCTTGAGAGCAGAAAAGGTTTTTTTTAAACCAATAAATAAATTACATTCAAGAAAACAAGATGTTTATATCTGAAGTATGATATATCCTTAAATGTTTTTCTTCATATAGCACCCAAACTTCCCAAATGTCTAGAAAGTATCTCCCAAAATATAACTCATACCTTAAGTCATAAAAATAAAGGCCAAGAAAAAAATCAAGACAAAATTTACAGTTTATATTCTTAATTCCCCATTCAATAAAATATCAATTGCCAATTTATTAAAAGTAAATGAACTGTATATATGCAATCTGTTAGTGCTGAAAATCTGAAATATATATTTTTAAAAGTCACTCTTTTTCCAAGTACTTAAAATATTGCATCTCTGGTGGCAAACCTGAAAACTAACAAGCGTTTTATTTCCCTAGTTTTCATTCCTCCACTCCCACCCCCTACCCCTTTAGCCTTTAACAGCCATCCATTGTTTTTGTTTTTGTTTGTTTTTGTTTTTGGTAAATATACTTACTTATATCCCAAACACAAAACACTGACAATACTCCTTGGTAAACAAGGAAATCCCAGAACAGTCCAAGCCTACAGCTTTGCTCCCAAAGTGTGGCACAGGCTAAATGACAAGGGAAAAAAAAACAATCAATGGCCCTTATTGATGCAGTCAGAATGCTCCTGAGAGTCCACAACTGTTTGAGAATTTGCTGATGTAATCCTGAAGAAAGTTTCAACACATTGTGCAGACAAATATCAGAGAATAAGTCTTTGATTGATAATTTTTCTATTTATTTCTGCCAAGGCGACTGAAAACACGAAAGCCTTTTCATCAGAGAGGTTAGCATAGATGTCAATTTCCTTTTCCTGTTTCTCTGTTAAAAGAAAAAGAGAAAGCTTAATATAAAGGCAGTAAATTCAGTAATTAAAAAAATACTTAAAGCTTTCAAGTATTTCTTTAGATGATAATAAACATTATATATAATACTAACACTGTATATTAAATGTTATATAGTATCATGCTACTAAACTGAAAATTTTTAGAAATTACACAAAGGAGTTACTGAAATGCCATGAACTAAATGGAAACTGTATATATTTCTATACACACTGTTCATGTATCTACATCATTTCTGTAAAAATCTCAAGTATTTCTTTCTCTTCACTAGGATGAGTGCTCACTGTCCCAATCAAAATAAATTTCCTCATCCTAAAGATGTTCCCTTGTGAATACCAACAGTACCTTCATGAATATATTAACTTCTTCAAGAAATAAGAATAACCTACATTTAATTCTAATTTCACCCTCCTGATTACAAATGTAACCCAAGTTCATGGTAGAAAGTTGAAATAAAAACAACCTATATATTATCTCCTGAGCCAGCTAAAATCACAATAAATATCTTTGTGCACATTCTGCCAAATTCTTTTTTTGGGGTCTTCTAAGATTCTATTTTTGTCTGTTTTTTTTTTTTTTTGTTTACTTGTTTTATTTTGGCTTTTTTAAGCAAAGTTAAACACATACATAAGTTTAGACTCAAATCACTTTTATAAAACTTATCACAAAAAACAGAAGTCCTCCTCCCCACATGTACATTTTTCACTCTCCAAATGCAACTATTTTTTTTCTCAGTTGTTTCTTTTTGTTTTTGCCTCTCTAAGCAACATTTTTATATGATGCTACTTCGTGGTTTTAGGCATTATTAATTGACCTTCCACCAGAGAAATTTAGAATTCAGTTATATCACAATTTTGATGAGACCAATATTCAATGTTTATATTATTCTAACTATGTAAATGATTTCACTTTTACTGCACATTGTTTTTTTTCCCTGAAGAGATTCTCTTTTTCCATCTGGTTAATTTTCATTACTAATTGAACCCAAACTCTCTCCAAGTTGTATAGATCTTTCAGGATGTTTACACATGTTAGGCATTATATCAATTTTATCTTTTTGAAGAAGTCTCTCCAAGTCTTCTGCTCCAATCTGAAATGGTTGCTTTCTGGACCTGCTACACAATTAATTATCATTGAGATCTCTCTTCAACATCATGCTGGATATAACCATCTTTCTCTCGAGTTGGACTCTGTGTCCTGGATGCCAGGACATTTTCTTGGTTTACTTCTTCCTTTTGATGCCATGTATCTTGCAGTAGCTTCCTGAGAAAGGGGAGTACAGGTAGCAAACATTTTGAGACTCTGAATGTTAGAAATTGGCTTTAGACTACCTTCATGCTAATCCATAGTGTGGGCAACTAAAAAGTCATAGATTCCCTCTTTAGTATGTCTTCTAATGGTGTCACTATATTTTTTTAAAAAGCCAGTACCTTTTTGTACAGTTATTTAAAAAATTATTGCTAAATATGCATACAATGAAATACACAGATCTTAAGTGTACAATTGGATGAGTTCTAACAAAATATACACCTACATAACCCACACCCTCAATCATTAATATACAGGAAATTCCTCATGTTCCTTTCCAGTCACTGCTTCCCCCACCTCATCAGCAACTGCTGTTCCATCGTCAGAGATTCATTTGCCTGTTCTTAAACTTATATATGGCATTATACAGCATGAACTGTTTTGTGTCTAGCTTCTCTCATTCAACACATTTTTAAAATTCACTGATGCTGTTCATATGTAAGTACTTTGTTCCTTGCTGGGTAGTATTGCATTATATTAATTCCAAATGCTATCTTGATTTCCTCTTTTTCCCTTGAGCACTTGAAGAGGTTTTCCTTTAACAAAAGAGATAGGATTTATGATAGTACGTTTCAGCATGATCTCTACTTTTAACCATCCACTGGTCTGGGAATTTGGTGGGCCATTTCAATGTGGAAACTCAATGTCCTTCAGGTGGAAAAACTTCTTGAATTATTTCATCGATGACTTCCTTCTCCCCCATCTTCTATGTTCTTTTTTGGAACATCAGTTATTTATTGATGCTGACCTCAAACTGGTCCCCTAAATTTATCATTCTCATTCTATTTTTTCATCTCTTTTTCTACTGCTCTAGGTTCTAGTATAATTCTTTAATTCTGCCAATAAACCTGTTAAAGTTTTTCATCTGCAAATCTTTATATGCATATTGTTTTAGATTTAAAGTTCATTTTCTAGGTACTTTTTGACACGTGCTTTTCTATTTAAATATCATCTTGTTCTTGTTTCATGACTACAATATCTCCTCTTGCCACGAACATTAATGATAGTTTTAATTTTTTCTCTTTCATGCAAAAACTTGTTTTATCCAAGCTATTGTTTTTTCCTGTTGATGTGGTCTTAGCCTTCCATATAGATGCTTTCAGAGAACACGTGTGCACACAAGCTGGGGAGAAGCAGAGAGAGGGGGAGAGAAAGAATCCCAAGCAGGCTCCCTGTTGTCAGCACAGAGCCCATCGCAGGACTCAGTCTCACAAACCATGAAATCATGACCTGAGCCAAAATCAAGAATCAGACGTTTAACCAACTGAGCTATCCAGGTGCCCCAACCTGGGTAATTCTTGATAATTTGCTCATATTTATGAGTGGGATCTAAAAAGCTGATTAGCTCATATACATTGTGGAGCCTGACTCTGATCACTAATTTAGGATGATCTGAATAGGCCATTTCTTTGTGAAATCCCTAATGAAACTATCTTTATTTTAGGCTTTTTCTCTTGGGTTTTTCACATTTCCTAGAGAAGATACTACTAATCTCTTTCTTACCTGGGAGATAAAAGCCTGAGTATAGAACTCAGTATTTACCATCTCCAATTCTCACATAGTCTTCCTGATCTTAATACAGTACCCCTGCCCTCAATGACACCTGGTGTTCCCTAAATCAGAGACTCTGTTTTGTCTGACCTTTTTCAAAGGATAAATTTGGAAGGAGGGGAAAATGATGTAAACAGCCCTACCAGGCAATTAAAAAACAGACTTCCAAGCAATCTCGTTTTTAACCTCACCTTCACCTCTACACTTCCAGACCTAACTGATGTACAAATTCCTGACCTTAAGGCAGTTGTGTAATAAAAATCAGTTTCTTTCTTAGTTTTCCCCAAAGGAGCTTACAATTTAGGTTTCATGGGTCTACTAAAGCAGTGATCACTTTCCAGAATTCTACTGCTTTTCCCATTCCTTGTCCTTGTGGTATTTGGTCCTTTAAAAAAAAAAAAAGTCCCTTTACTATAATATTACTAGGAGTTGAAGATGGTGGAGAGCAAGGTGTGGTTATTCAATCTACCAACTTTAACTTGAACTCTACATTAATCTCTTATGTTCTTTAATAGGATATTCAGAATTGCCCATTATATTTTAATAAAAATGTCACTCAACATTACTAATATTCAAAATAATCCTACTCCCCTCATACAAAATAAAAACTTATCTTAAACCAACCAAAAATTTTTAATGGTTTGTTTTTATGATTGTATAAAAATAGGTTGTTATCTAGATGTCTAACAAGCTTCCCTTTCCCACTCTCTTCTTCCTATTCTTTTTCGAAATACAAAAAACACAGTCAATTAAAAATGTGTTTTTAGACATACTGTCAGGTTTTCCTTATTAAAGGTAAAGCTTGCTTCTTTTTAAGCACCCAATGAGCAAGGAATCAATAAAAATGGAATTAAATAGCTACTTAATACTAAGAAGCATATGACAGAAGTCTATTTTAAAATATACAGATATTTCAAAAGTTCATATTTCTTATCCCTATTATATTTAGGGAACATGGTCTGCCTCAAGGGTTGGTAAAATACAGTCCAAGGTCAAATCTGGCCTGCCACCTGTTTTTATAAAGTCTTAGTGGAACAGAGCCATGCCTGTTCATTTACATATTGTCTATGGCTGCTTTCCAGCTACAATGACAGAGCAGAGTAGCTGCAACAGAAGACTGTATGGCCCACAAAGTCTAAAATATTTATTATCTGGCTCTTTACAGAAAAAGTTTGCTGACCTCCTCCCCCCTCAGACCCCTGGACTACATTAAAAGATTCTACTCCTCCCCCCTCGCCCTCCTGGCCTACATTAAGATTCCAGTTTATTCTACAAAAACTGCTTTGAGCATCTTCCTGTTTGTATTAAAAATAAATCAAAAGCATATCTTACTCTAAAAATAGCTCAAGATTTTTCTACTATAAGCTGAAAATACCTGAAAAAAGAATTTATAGCTAAGTAAATTCCTTTCTCAAGTTAACATGAAATAAAAATTCAGAGCTGTACATACAGAGTCCTAGCACAACTATCAATAGACTTCATTTCTCCAACTAAAAGACCATCATTATCTGTTTTCTCATCTCCTCTCACCACCAGAAGCATTCCTTTTCTATTCTTTGGGTTATATTCCCTTTACTTCAACTGAAAAGAATGTTCTGTTTTCTGGGTCAAGCAGTATTTACCTCTTTTTTTTTTCCCTCCTGTTGCCTTTTCTTTACCTAGTTTCCCTTCTGAAACAGGTTTTAGCACAGATTTTCTGATCACCCCATTAAAAAATACATTCAGGGGTGCCTGGGTGGCTCAGTCAGTTAAGCGTCCAACTTCAGCTCAGGTCATGATCTCGCAGTTTGTGAGTTTGAGCCCTGTGTCAGGCTCTGTGCTGACAGCTTGGAGCCTGGAGCTTGCTTTGGATTCTGTGTCTCCTCCTCTCTCTGCCCCTCCCCTGCTCATGCTCTGTCTCTCTCTGTCTCTCAATAATAAATAAACGTTAAAAAAAGATTTTTTTTTAAAACACAAAAACCCCGGGGCGCCTGGGTGGCTCAGTCGGTTGAGCGTCCGACTTCAGCTCAGGTCATGATCTCGCAGTCTGTGAGTTCGAGCTCCGCGTCAGGCTCTGGGCTGATGGCTCAGAGACTGGAGCCTGCTTCCGATTCTGTGTCTCCCTCTCTCTCTGCCCCTCCCCCGTTCATGCTCTGTCTCTCTCTGTCTCAAAAATAAATAAATGTTAAAAAAAAAAAATTAAAAAAAAAAAAACACAAAAACCCCCAAAAAACACATTCATGTTTAGAAAATAACTCAAACTCTCCGGAAGAGCAGCATAAGAGAAGGAAAGAGAAAATGGGAGTAAAATTACCCACAGAATTAAGAAGTATTTAAGTATACTTCAAAGAATACAAATATGATATAAACCTTATCCTTTTAGCTATACAGTGCTAAGAAACCATATATAATTTATTTTTACAGTAAATTTATTTTCCCTAACAGTAGTAACTTTATTCAAATAAAAGCATACAGAGGGCCACTTGGGTGGCTCAGTCGGTTAAGTGTCTGATCTCAGCTCAGGTCATGATTTCATGGTTGGGCAGTGCAGGGCCTGCTTGGGATTCTGTCTCTTCCTCTCTCTGCCCCTCCCCCACTCATGCAAAGGAGCGCATGCCCACACGCTGTGTCTCAAAATAAACTTAAAAAAAAAAGCATACAAAGCAGGGAGAAATGGTAAACAGGTAAAAAAAAAAAAAAAAAAAAGCTCAGATGTCTAAAATAAAACAAATTTGTGCTTATGCTTGAATACCTAAAAACGAATGCCTGAAAAAGCAAAGTATAACTCACCAGCAAGAAATTATTAATGCATTTCACTGAATATGAAATTATTTTGATACAGGTTTTTTAAGTAATTAAAAAGAGCAACTATCCCTTTTTCCATTAATTGCAGGTTTGACAGTCTCAATTTCAAAAGATATTCATGGCCACATGGGGGTTCATCATCTAGTCTAGTCTCTCTACTCTTGTGTCATCTTTGAAATTTCCATGGTAAAAAGTTTTTTAGAAGATGTATAAAAAGAGAAGATGAAGTTTTAGTTAATCATAAAAACAAGTTACTGGTAGACATACTACTTATCAGAAGGAGAAGACATGTAAGGAGAAATATAAATACATTTTGGACCAAGAAGAATTTACCTAACTATCCAAAGCTGCCTCAAAGCAGGGAGGACACAATGAACAATTTAAAAATTCATACTAAAGAATACTTTCAATAGAAAAATTTTAAAACTTGTAGTATGACAGTTTGAAGTCTAATGGAACTCAGATTTATCTTTAAAAACAAATAAACAAAAAACACCCATTTTAATAGGCTTCTCTGGGTTGTCATATGAAAATTATTATCTCTGAACTCTTACTATCATCAGTTTTTAAAAATTTTTGTAATGTTTATTTATTTTTCAAAGAGAGAGAAAGAGAGCGTGAGCAAGGGAGGGGCAGAGAGAGAGAGACACAGAATTTGAAGCAGGCTCCAGGCTCTGTCAGTACAGACCCTGACACGGGGCTCGAACTCACCAACTGTGAGATCATGATCTGAGCCAAAGTTGGACCTTTAACTGACTAAGCCACCCAGGTGCCCCTCTGCTATCATCAGTTTATAGCAAGGTGAATTTTACCTAATTTAAGCCTTTAGATTTTAAAAATTAAACTCTGGTTTTTTACAACAAGCATCTATCCTGGAGGAAATATTTTCAAACTAAAATATGAGTTGTGGGGCACCTGGATGGCTCAGTTGGTTAAATATCCTACCCTTGATTTGGGTTCAGGTCATGATCTCACAGTTCATGAGATCAAGCCCTGCATCAGGCTCTGTGCTGTCAGTACATGGGCTGCTTGGGATTCTTGCTCCCCCTCTCTCTCTGCCCCTTCCCGCTCAGGCTCTCTCTTTCTCAAAATAAATAAACTTCTAAAAATTTTAAAAATAAAATATGAGTTGTGATTTTAAGTCTAGGAGCTCAATGCCTACCAAACACTTTCTTTACTACTATCTAATTAAGGATCTAGAAAAATTTTAATACTTGAAAAAAAAAACTGCTTGGATTTATTCATACCTCTTTCTTCCTCATGTTTTTTGGCAGATGCAGTTTTAGGTCTTCCTCTTCCTCGTCTGATATGATCTGAATGGCTGTTACTTCGAGACCTCTTTCTGTTTTCTAAATCCTTATTTACTGTAGAATTTATCTTCTCTCGCCTAACTCTCTCTGTTCGCCTCCTCTTGGCCTCATGCTTGTTTTCTGTATGGATGAATAAAAGTGATATATTTTAGGGCTTAGCAAGAACTGTTTGCCCAAGTTCTCATTGTCTTCTTTTTCTTTCTAAATAGCACTAAAGTTTGCTGTCTGGCATACTTTATAAAACTACAACTGTTACATCTATGTTCCTGACACCCACATAGGAAAAAAGAAATTCAAATTGAGATCCACATTAACTCATGAGGTAGGAGGAATTTTAACAGAAGACCAGTTTCTTTATTTGGCACGGTTAATTTCAGTCCCTACATATTCACACAGTTCCACAGAGATCTTTCTGCCTTATTCCTTCTCTCTGCTTCCAAGCTAAAAATGGTCAAGTATTACAAAAGGAAAAACAAAACAAAACATTTCGTTTTGCCCCCTACTCAAATTATAGATCGAAATATGTCAAATACACAGAAGCAAAACTGACCTTAACCATAATATATTAATTAAGGTTACCAACAAAAAGCAAACAGAAGGCATCCACAGAAAAATATAAAAACACTAGGGAATAAGTAGTTTTCATTTTAGCCACAGATGAGGTCATTTCTGACATTCTCAGAGCATGTGGATCCCTAAATGGAATAGCAATAGGAGAACTTTACTCAATATGATAATGCAAGAAGCGATCCTTCTCACTCCAAACAATTCAAAATGTTGGAGAAGACAAATTTTAAAAAACAAAAATGTGCTTTTAATACATCTGAACTCAAAAGCAACAAAGAGAAGGAGCACCTGGGTGGCTCAGTCGATTAAACATCTGACTTCAGCTCAGGTCATGATCTCATGGCTTATGAACTGCAGCCCGGTGTCTGTCTCTGTCTCTCTGCCCCTCCCAACTCGTGCTCTGTCTCTCTCAAAAATAAACATTAAAAAAAAAAAAAAGCAACAAAGAGAATTCCCCAAATGGCTAAACAATGGTGAAGGGCCAAAATAAATAAAATTCATATCCCAAGAAGTAAAGGGAATAATTTAAAAGACTGTAATATAATTATGCTTAATAGGCTAGTGTAAAATTAAAAAAAATAGTAATGATTATTTCCAAATACCATATCTTTAGAAAATTAATTAATTCTAATCTCAGACAGATATCAGATGATGCAAGAACATTTAATTATTCCAGACTTCAAGTTATCAAAGACAACCAGGCTTGTTAAAGGATTCAAGGGCAACTTGAAAAGGCCTGACCACTGCAGGACAACTTGAGCATCAATAAAAATAGTAACTGTAAAGCTGAAACATCAAATATACTGAAAACTACAAGCACATGACATTAAATACAAAAACAAAAGCAAAAACTACTTGACCACGATAGGAAGACGCTAATGAACCGAGTATTTTGAAAACTTAAAGAGACAGAATTCAAACTGTACCATTTACTGGATAACAAAACAACAGATAAAGAGAAGTTTCTCATTTAAGGATTATTGTGGATAAAAAATGAAGAAAGAATGATAAAATCAAAGTATACTGTTTTCAACCAGAAATGAACTAAAGGATGTAAGTACTAAACATAAATAGCTGCTAACATCAGAAAAACAGAGACAAGCAGGCTTTAATGAACCTCCTGACAGAATATCTACCTATTAAGTAATCTTGTCAAGAAAATCAAGCCTTTGAATCTAAATTACAATTTATAGGAAAAACAAGTCACTGGAGGAATGTGTGATCCTATATTCCTACACCATAAAGACCCAAACAGCACAGCCAAATGTAAAAGTGACAGTATCTTTAACATATAATTTGCCAGGAAAAACAAAAAAAAAAACAACGGATAAAAAAGAGCTAAAAAAGATATTGTCCATATGTAACATGGAATTTGGTTTTTAAAACTTTTTTTTTTTAAGTTTTTAAGACCATTTATGAGACACCTGAAAATTTCAACACCAGTTACGTATTTAATATTAAGGAATTGTTAATTTTAATTGTGCTTATGTTTTTAAAGGTCTTTTTAGAAACATATAATGAAATATTTATAACTGAAATTACATGAGATTTGCTTAAAAATAATATGCAAGGGAAGGAGTAAATGTGGGTGTTAATGGGGACAGGTTGGCCATTTTCTCCTCTGTGTGTGCTTAGAAAACTTCTAAAAAAAATTAAGGAAATAGTGATAGGTAAAGCTTATGGTATGCCTTTTGAAGTTCAACAATGAATTTAGGTTTGTTCTTCCACCTACCCACTCATCCCTGCTAACTTCTAAATTATTAGCCAAACTTCTCAAAAAAAGAGATATCTGTACTTTCTGTCTTCAGTTTCTCAACCTCCCATTCCCTCATCAATCCATTCCAATATAGTTCCCCAATCAATGAAACTGGACAAACATCTGTTAACAAATCTAACAGTTTCTCTTTAATCATCTTAATACCATTTGTTATCAAATCTAACAGCATCTTTCTTTAATCATCTTAATACCATCCCTCAAAAATTCAACAAAGATAGGGGTGCCTGGGTGGCTCAGTCAGTTACACATCTGACTTCAGCTCAGGTCATGATCTTGGTTTGTGAGTTCGAGACCCATATGGGGCTGGTCTGCTGTCAGCATAGAGCCCACTTCAGATCCTCTGTCCCCCTCTCCCTGCAGTTCCTTCATGCACACACACATACTCTCTCTCCCCAAAATAAATAAACATTAAAAAGGAGGAGGAGGAGAAGTAACACACTCTCTCTCCCCAAAATAAATAAACATTAAAGAGGAGGAGGAGGGAGGAGAAGAAAGAAAAAAGAAGAAAGAAGAAGAAGAGGCACCTGGGTGGCTTAGTCAGTTAAGCACCCAACTTTGGCTCATGAGTTTGAGCCCCACATCAGGCTCTGCACTGATAGCACAGGGCCTGCTTGAGATTCTGTCTCCCTCTCTTTCTCTGCCCCTCTCCCGCTCTCTCAAAATAAACTTAAAAAAAAAGAAAGAAAATTCAACAAAGATGACTATACTTTTCCTTAAACTATTCTTCACTTGATTTTCAGGCTTCTGTCTTTTCCTCCACCAGGTTCTCACCTTTAATATTAAAGCCCTGGGACTCTGACCTGAGCTCTCTTCTCTTACTTACACTCTAGATAATCCATAGACCCAAACAGTTCCAAAATTTATACTTTCAACTGATATCTTTCCAAAGCTCCAACTGCCTACCTGACAGCTTCACTCTAATATCTTACAAGCATTTCAAATGTATCAAAAAAATAACTTGATTTTCCCTCCTCCAAAGCTTCCTTATATTAATAGATAGTACCACCCAGGTGCAAAAGCCAAATAATTTGTAGTTATCTGTGACTCATCTTGTTTCCTATCATCACAAAAGTCCACAGGTATTCTTTGCAAAATATATCTACAATTACTTTATCTCTTTGCCTCTATGGTCAACATCCAAACCTAATATATTTTGTAGCTGCCAAAATTATCTTTAACATATTCAAACCATATAGCTGCCCTTCTAAAATCTTTCATTAGCTTTTCATTGTATTAAAAAATAAAGTTAAATTTCCTTATGAGAGACTACAAGTGCCTATAAGACCTGACATTTGCCTCTCTCCAATCTTCTCATAGTGCTAGACACTTTGTTCACTACACTCCAGACATGCCTCCCTTTAATTAAAACAAGTTCCTTCCTCCCCTTAAGTCTCTGCATTTGCTAATCCTTCTGCCTAAAGCTCTTCCCAAAACTTTTAATGAAGCCACTTATTTACTTCAAATTGTCAATTTATAAATAAGACTCTGTGTCTCACAGTCCATATTACTTTTTATAATCCACTACTACTATAATCTGTTATTTATTTATATGCTCAGTCCCCCATTAGAATATAAACTCTATGAAAGCTGGGAGGCCTTTGTCTCATTCACAGATCGAGAACATTACTTACACAGATTAAGTAGTGCTGAATAAATAAAATCAGACTGAGCACAAGCATCTACCCCCCCCCCCCCACCTTTGTGGAAAATCCCACTGAAATGAGAATAAACATGGTTAAAAGGTAAAGGGAAGGGGCGCCTGGGTGGCGCAGTCGGTTAAGCGTCCGACTTCAGCCAGGTCACGATCTCGCGGTCCGTGAGTTCGAGCCCTGCGTCGGGCTCTGGGCTGATGGCTCAGAGCCTGGAGCCTGTTTCCGATTCTGTGTCTCCCTCTCTCTCTGCCCCTCCCCCGTTCATGCTCTGTCTCTCTCTGTCCCTAAAATAAATAAACGTTGAAAAAAAAATTTAAAAAAAAAAAAAAAAGGTAAAGGGAAAAAGGAAAATAAATCTGTAGTGCTGGAAACAAGGAAAGGATGCTATCAATCACCTGAAATTACAGAGTTTCAGCCAATTGGTGAGCTCACAGATTCTGATTAAGAAACCAGAATAGAAGAAACTATAATCTAAACTAGAAACAAAAGATGGCTCCTGTAGAAAGGAGAGCTGTTCTTCCCCAAAATACTCCCAGGACAGATCAAAAAGTACAGTAAGGGAGAGCAAGCCATGAGTAATCATCAGAATACCTACAGGACTATTGCAGAACAGTTGGGCCTAAGAACTGACATAAGGAACCTCCAAAACATAGAAGAAAGAAACAAATGGCAACTCCTCATAGAAATGAAATACTGGGGCGCCTGGGCGACTCAGTTGGTTAAGCAACAGACTTGATTCAGCTCAGGACACGATCTCATAGTTGTAAATTCAAGCCCTGAATTGGGTTTTGCGCTAATAGCTTGGGACCTACTTAGTATTGTGTCCCCCTCTCTCTCTGCCCCTCCCCCACTTGCTCTCTATTTCTCTCTCAAAATAAATAAAAATTTAAAAAATGAAGTACTATAAGGGATTTTGCATTCTCTCCCAGAATGAAGCTTTCCTTATTTTGGCAATCATGGAATTCAACAGGATCACTCAGCTCGTATAATTTACATCCAAAAGCCTGCCAATAAGCTCCTCCCAACGGTACACTAAAGAGATCTGTGGTCAAAACAGACCTTTAAAACAGTGTGTACGATAGTCATGCTAATTATCTACACTGATAAATCAAATCCTTCATTTATAAATATCAACAGGCAATTAAGGATTACCAGCAATTTAAGGAAAATGAAAAGTGTAACAGAGGAAGAACAAAATAAAATAGGAGGAAGAAAGGTAGTTCAAAAAACAAGACAAGGGGTGTCTGGGTGGCTCAGTCGGTTAAGCGTCAGACTTTGGCTCAGGTCGTGATCTCACAGTCCGTGAGTTTGAGCCTTGCGTTGGGCTCTGTGCTGACAGCTCAGAGCCTTGAGCCTGTTTCAGATTCTGTGTCTCCCTCTTTCTCGGCCCCTCCCACGCTCACGCTCTCTCTCCTTCAAAAATAAATAAACATTAAAAAAAAAAAACACAAAAAACAAGACAAAACCATCTTTAAAACATTCTAATGCATACCTTTAGAGAGACCTGATTGGACTATCATTAAGAATAAGATTCTTTTACAGAAATAGAAAGCTCAATCCTAAAATTCTTATGGACTCTCAAGCGATCCAAAATAGCTAAAAGAATCTTGAAAAACAATGTCAGAGGTCTCATATTTCCTGATTTCAAAACTCACTAATAAACTACAGTAATCAAAAAAGTGTGGTACTGCAGTATGACAGATATACAGACCAACAGAATAAAATAGAGAGCCCAGAAATAAATCCTTGAATATATGGTCAAAGGATTTTCAATAACAGTGCCAAGACGATTCAAGGAGAAAAAGATAATATTTTCAAGTCATACTGGGACAACTGGATATCCACATGCAAATAAATGTAATTGGACCCTTATTTTATACCATATACAAAAATTAACTCAAAATGGATTGAAGACCTAAATATAACAGCTAAAACTATAAAATGCTTAGAACAAAAAGGGAAAAGCTTCTTAACACTGGACTTGGCAATGATTTTTTGGATATGACCCCAAAAGTATAGGCAACAAAGAAAAAATAGACAACTTGGATTTCATTAAAATTTAAAACTTTTGTACATCAAAGGACACTATCAACAGAGTAAAAAGGCAACTTATGGAATGGGAGGAAATATTTGTAAATGTGTATCAGATGAAGGATTAATATCCAGAATAAAAAGAACTTACACAACTCAATAACAATCCAATTCAAAAATGAGCAAAGAACTTGAATAGACATTTCTCCAAAGATGACAGGCAAATGAAAAGATGTTCAACATCACTAATCATTAGAGAAATGCAAATCAAAACCACAAGTTATCACTTCATACTGATTACAATGGCTATTATCAAAAGCATATAAAATATGCATTGGTGGGGTGCCTGGGTGGCTCAGTAGGTTAAGCGTCCGACTTTGGCTGAGGTCATGATCTCGTGGTTCATGAGTTCAAGCCCCGTGTCGGGCTCTGTGCTGACAGCTCAGAACCTGGGGCCTGTTTCAGATTCTGTGTCTCCCTCTCTCTCTCTGATCCTCCCCCGTTCATGCTCTGTCTCTGTCTCAAAAATAAATAAACGTTAAAAAAAAAAATTAAAAAAAAAATACGCATTGGTGAGGATGTGGAGGAATTGGAAACTTTGGGCACTGCTGCTGGTAACATAAAATAGTGCAGCTGCGGTGGAAAATGATATGGCATTACCATATACACAAAAATACCCTATGACCCAGCAATTCCACTTCTGGGCATATATACAAAAGAAAACAGGGAATCAAACAGATATTTGAACAACCATGTTCACAGCAGCATTATTGACAATAGCCAAGAGGTGGAAGCAACTCAAGTGTCCATCAAGGCATGAATAAACAAAATGTAGTACATACACACAATGAAGTATTATTTAAAAAGGAAATTCTGACACATGCTACAACATGGATGATCTTTAAAGACATTAATGCTAAGTGAAAAAGCCAGACACAAAAAGGCAAATACTGTGTGATTCCAAATAGGAAATAACTACACTAGTCAAATTCACAAGTACAAAATATATATATATATATATATATATATATATATATATTGCCTGAGGCAGTGGGGAAGGGGAACAGAGAGTTACTGTTTAATGGGTATGGCCTTTCAGTTTGGGAAGATGAAAAGAGTCCTGGAGATTAATAGTGGTGATGGTTAGGTACACAATATGAATGCACTTAATGCTTAAAATGATTAAAATACTAATTTTATGTTATGTGTAATTCACCACAATGAATAATATGAAAAAAATAAGATTCAATGAAAAAGAAATCAGAAAACAAGATGAACTATTCAAAATTAAAATGCAAAAGAGAAGCTAAATAATGGACATATCTGAAGACAAACTTATAGATCTAGAAACGGAAATCCATGAAATTTCCTGGAACACCAAAAAACAAAAAAGAGAATAGGTGAAAAGTAAGTGAAGAGAAATGAAGATCCAAGAAATCTAATATTCACCCATGACATAATTATTAATTATCTACCCAATATTCATTCTCCCCCTCTTCATTAAGAACAGAATATTCTGTTCAAGACAGCAATGGGCCCAGCTAAAATATACACATTCTAAGACTCTCCTGCAGATGAAGTGGACATAGAATTTTGTTCTGGCCATTAACAAGCATGTGGAATTGGGTGAGGTTGCCAAAAGATTTTTTTTTAAGGGGGTAAGCATAGCTGGCATGTCCCTTTGTCCCTCTGCCCTTCCCTTTTCTTCCTACATGGAATGCTTATGGGATGCGTGGAGGTACAATAGCTATCTTGTGAACAATGAAGATGAAAGCCATGTCAGGACAGAAGAAAGAGAAGAGCCCACGTCCTTGATGATATCATTGAATCATTAGTCCCATAGTGCCAACTTCACCTTTCTTTACTACATAGTGGAAAAAAACCCTATTTGTCCAGTCCAGTGTTAGTCTCTGTGGATGGTAATCCTGATGTATCATACAATAAGTATGCAGTAAGTATGCCAAGAGGAAGAGAAAAACGAATGGAGAAAAAGAAATACTGGGTAAAAACTGCCCTAAACTGAAGATTTGAGCCCTCATATGGAAAGGACTGAGGAAGAATGAAGATGACATTTAAATGTGAGTACAAAGGAAAGGCCTTCCACACAATGGAAAACAGGAAATGTACCACCACATATCTTTTATAAAAAAATTTTTTTCCAGGCCTAAAACAATTTTCTGGAAAATTTATTTCAGAAATAAAAGCACATGAGTTAAAAAAAAAAAAATGGTACATAAGAAAAAGTGGAATTATCCTAAGAGTACAAAGGAAAGAAATCTCAGTATGACAGCTATGCAGCAGACCTAAAATCAGCCAGCCTTAATTAGACAAAGTCAGAAGATTCTATAAGAGCCCTAAAAATAAATACTGACATCATTATACAAACTATATGATTAAGAACCTAAATGTATAGGTACAGATATAAAGCTATGCATTCTTCCATCAAAAGGCAAAACAAAAACTTAAAGCCATGTCTCATATATGAATGTATAGCAATTTTAAGCGATTAGCATATAAGAAACAATGTTTTCTGAAATAACAAAACCAAACCTTCATTGTCAAGTAATTCAGAGTTGAGGATCACTTACTACTGAATTAATATTCAATCACTGGATTTATAAAAGGTACTGGCAATCAATTGGCAATAATCATTTCACTTTTTTTCTTAACTAAAAGTGAATGTTATTTATAGACTTCTTGGCTTATTTATCAGCCTCTATTAACTTATCCTAGAGAATAATTTGAAAAGTTTAATTTTTTTAATCCATTTTTTCCTTCTCAATTAAAACTGAGGAGGTTGTTATTTATCTGCCTAAGCTTAACCTGAAGAAATATACAGTTTATTTATTAATGTTTATTTTTGAAGGAGAAAGAAAGAGAGTAAGTGGGGGAGGGGAAGAGAGAGAGGGGGAGATACAGAATCTGAAGCAGGCTCCAGCCTCTGAGCTGTCAGCAGTCAACAGTCTGCCGCTTGACCAACTGAGCCACCCAGACTCCTATCTTTATAGTTTTTATAATTAAAATTTTAGACGGAAAAAGGCACATCCATAATTATTAAATGCAAAATGGCACCCCTGATATGACAAAACACCCAGAATAACCATCAGAAAAAACAAATTTAAACATCTGGATAAAGCAGAGTTTGTTCTCGCCAAAAATTGTTTCTATCAAAATTTTTGGTGACTGATCAAATATTTGAACAATATTTGGTGCTCAAGGTTTGGTCTATAGTACAGATACTCTCAATTTTAGGATATATAGTATTTCTCATTTAATCTTTTTATTTTTTTAAGATTTTTTTTTTTTAGGTAATCTCTACACCCAATGTGGGGCTCAAATTTACAGTCCCCCAAACAAGAATCCTAATTAATGCTCCACCGACTGAGCCAGAGACCCCTTCTTTAACCTTTTTTTAAAGAAATTGCTTCAAATCGATAGTTTAAGACTTAATCATGAAACTATTTTTTTTTCTCTTTTAATTCATTTATTTTTAAATTTACATCCAAGTTAGTTAGCATATAATGCAACAATGATTTCAGGAGTAGATTCCAGTGATTCAACCCCTATGTGTAACACCCAGTGCTCATCCCAACAAGTGTCTTCCTTAATGCCCCTTACCCATTCAGCCCATTCTCCCTCCCACAACCCCTCCAGCAACCCTCTGTTTGTTCTCTAAGAGTCGCTTATGTTTTGCTCCCCTCCCTGTTTTTATATTATTTTTGCTTCCCTTCCCTTATGTTCATCTGTTTTGTATCTTAAATTCCTTATATGGGTGAAGTCATATGACATTTATCTTTTTCTGACTACCTTTGCTTAGCATAATACCCTCTAGTTCCATCCACGTAGCTGCAAATGGCAAGATTTCACCGTTTTTGATTGCTAAGTAATACTCCATTGTATATATATACCACATCTTCTTTATCCATTCATCTGTCAATGGACATTTGGGCTCTTTCCAAACTGGCTATTGTCAATAGCTATAAACATTGGGGTGCATGTGCTCCTTCGAAACAGCACACCTGTATCCTCTGGACAAATACCTAGTAGTGCAATTGCTGGGTCATAGGGTATCTCTATTTTTAATTTTTTGAGGAACCTCCATACTGTTTTCCAAAGTGGCTATACCAGTTCGTATTCCCACCAGCAGTGCAAAAGAGATCCTCCTTCTCTGCATCCTCTCCAATATCTATTTTTTAAACTCTTAGGCAACCATTCAATTTAGAAATGAAATCCTACATTAACAAGACAGTTAATTTTAAAAAAAATTTTTAATGTTTTTATTTATTTTTGAGACAGAGAGAGATAGGACATGAGCAGGGGAGGGGCAGAGAAAGAGGGAGACACAGAATCTTAAGCAGGCTCCAGGCTCTGAGCTGTCAGCACAGAGCCCGACGTGGGGCTCAAACTCACAGACCGTGAGATCATGACCTGAGCCGAAGTCAGACGCTTAACCAACTGTGCCACCCAGGCATCCCAAGACAGTTAATTTTTAAAAACCTATCTCCATTTACTACTGCCCCCCTAAAAAGAATACAAGGAATAACACAGACCTAACTCATTTGGAAAGTTATCAAAGAATAATTAATTGTCTTTTGGTTCTATGCAGTCATACAAAACACTGAGCATTTCTTTTTTTTTTTTTTTAATTTTTTTAATGTTTATTTATTTTTGAGAGAGAGAGAGAGAGAGAGAGAGAGAGTGTGAGCAGGGGAGGGGCAGGGAGAGGAGGAGACACAGAATCTGAAACAGGCTCCAGGATCTGAGCTGTCATCACAGAGCCAAGACAGGGCTTTAACTCACAAAACTATGAGATTATGACCTGAGCTGAAGTCAGAAGCTTAACCAACTGACCTACCCAGGCACTCCATCTTAATACAGATTTATTTATAACACTCATCTTTTCCCCTTATCAAAATTAAAAAACTTGTAAAAATCCTTTAATTTCCATAATAAATTTTATTTAAATGTATTTTCAGCTAGACAAAGTTCTATGTAGGTAGTGTCCTACCTCCCTATTTCTACTGTGCTATGAAGATACACAGATAATTAGTATATTTGAAAAAATGTGAGTTTTAAGCAATTCAAGCTTAGATAAATCTATTTGACTTAGCAGCTAATTTTCCTCCTACATGTCACAAACTTACAACAGAAATTTCGGGACACCTGAGTAGCTTGGTTAAACATCCGACTTCGGCTCAGGTCATGATCTCACGGTCTGTGAGTTCAAGCCCCACATCAGGCTCTGTGCTGACAGCTCAGAGCCTGGAGCCTGCTTCAGATTCTGTCTCTCCCTCTACCTCTCCCCTCCCCTGCTCATGCTTTGTCTCTCTCTCTCTCAAAATAAACATTTAAAAAATTAAAAAAAAAAATTCAACCCACTGAAATTTAAGATTATCTTCTACAGCTCTGATTTCATTTTTAAAATAACTGCAATCTGAACTTTACAGATGGCTCTCTTTCCTGTTTTAAATGTTTGTGTAAGTAAAAGTCTTCCTTGATTCCTCCCTTCTTATTTAGTGATCTACCCATGTAGAAATCATTTTGTGGGGTCTTAAAATTAAAAACAAATGGAAAATAGAACTACCACATGATACAGCAATTCTACTTCTAGGTATTTATCCAAAGAAAATACTAACTTGAAAAGATACATGCACCCCATGTTCATTGTAGCATTATTTACAATAGCCAAGATTTGGAAACAATCTAAAGTGTCCACTGATGGATGAATGGATAAAGATAATGTGGAGTATTATTCGGTCATAAAACAGAATTGACAGAATAAAATCTTGCCATTTTTGGCAACATGGATGGCGACATGCTAAGTGATATGTTAGACAAAGGAAGATAAATACCATATAATCCCACTTATATGTGAAATCTTAAAAATCAAACCTAAACTCATAAATAACAAAGAACAGATTGGTGGTTGCCAGAGGTGAGACTTGGCAGGTTTGCGGGGATGGGGTGGGGTGGGCGGTGATCTGGGTTGAAGAGGGTCCTACAAGCTTCCAGTTACATTATACAATATACAAAGTACAAGTTTCTAACAACAATATAAATAAGTCATGACAAGTAACATACAACATGGTGACTATAGTTAATAATACTCTATTGCATATTTGAAAGTTACTAAGAGTAAATATTTAAAGTTCTCATTACAAGAAAAAAAACTTCTGTAAAAAAAAAGTTCATGGAAGTATCGTTTTGTACTTTTTTTTTTTAAGTATTAAAGTTTATTTATTTTGAGAAAGACACAGCACAAGTGGGGGAGGGGCAGAAAGGGAGGGAGAAAGGGAGGGAGAGTGAAAGGTAGAGGGAAAGGAAATCCCAAGCAGTGCCTGACACAGGGCTCAAACCCACCAACTGTGAGATGATGACCTGAGCCAAAGTCGTGAGCTGGATGTTGAGCTGGATGTTTAACTTACGGAGCCACTCAGGCACGCCCTGTACTTTTTTTCTTAAATTAACTTTTAGAGATTTTTCCATGTCAATACATAACAATTTGCACCATTCTCTCTAATTAGCATATACTATTGTTCCCTAAAAGACGTACCCTCCTTAATCACTCCCCACTGATAATATCTGGCTTCACTTTTCCTATTATAAACACTGTTGCCTGAAAATCCTAGTAAGTATTTCATTGTGTATTATAAACAACTATCTCCAGGTTACATACCTGTTGATAAAGAAGTCTAGATTCTAGGTTATGTGCATTTAAAACTTTTAACTACTACTGTCAGACTGTTCTGCAAAAAGGCTGTGGTGTTTTATAACCTCACCACTAGTATGAAAGTACTCATTCCACCATATTCATAAAAGTACTTGCAAATCCTTTACATTTTTGTCAGAATATGGGTAAAAAGAATGGTATTTTATTTCAACTGCATTTCCCTAATTATTAGTGAAATTCATTATCCTTCCAGATATATATTAGGTTGTCCATTTTCATCTTTTCTTTTATAAATTCTTATTCAAACTGAAATGTTTTGGATCCCACTGACCAGTGTTCATCAAGTACTTGGTAACTGTAGACATTTTAAAAATTATACTCTTCTCAATCTCTCACATACTACAAACTAACCAAGGTAAATCTTACTTTTAAGAAATTTAATTGTAAAAATGAACATTTACTGAGTACCTATAACATACTAAACTTTGTTTACATTAGCTATTTTTATATGCACTTCATCTGCACTTCAACCCTCTACGGTTGATACTATAAATCTACCTTACATGCAAGTAAGTAGCAGCCACTCAGAGGTTAATTAACTTGTTAGAGAGTGACAAAATTGGAATCTGAATCTGAAGCCAAGGTTTCCAACTCCCATGTTTGTACTATACCAACTGTTTTCTAGGCTTTGAATATTCTTAACCTTTCTCCTTAAAACCTTTTCCTCCTTTGGTTTCTACGGCACAGTCTACTTCTGATGTTCCTCCATTTTTTTAAACTATTTTTTGTTTCTTTTGCTGGTACCTCTTCCTCCTCCAGGGAATTTCTAGGCTTTATTGTCTCATCTTTACTTCAAGGTCACAAGGCCACTTTTATTAAACAACAGAACCTCAGGAAATTCCAAATGTAAAATAATAATGAACTGCCTCTTATTTATCACCATGACTTAAGTACCACCACTCTCTCTTGTTTATTCCCCTACAGCTGACATGTACATGCGCATCTTCTCAGTTGACCTGAACTCCCTAACAACCTCCACCATTTATGACTGGAGTTTGCCAGAGTTCAGTCTCTGAACTCCTTCCTTTTCCTACCCTATAGACTCTATGGCACAATCTCCTCCATTTCCATGATGACAACTACCATTCACTAATGGCTCAAAAGATTTATCTCCAGGGTCGCCAGGATGGCTCAGTCCAACGACTTCCCCTCAGGTCTTGATCTCACAGCGGGTGAGTTCCAGCCCCAAGTTGGGAGCTATGCTGTCAGCAGGCCTGGAGCCTACTTCAGATTCTCTGTCTTCCACTCTCTCTGCCCCTCCCGTGCTCATGCTCTGCCTCTGTCAAAAATAAACAAACATTAAAAAAAAAAAAAAACACAAGATTTATCTCCAGGGGCACCTGAGTAGCTCAGTCCATTAAGCATCCAACTCTTGATTTCAGCTCAGGTCAGGATCTCACATTGTGAGATGGAGCCCTGCATAGGGCTCAGGATGGGCTTGGAGCCTGCTTGGGATTCCCGCTCTCTCCCTCTACCCCTCCCCTGCTCAGGAGTGCACATGCACTCATGCGTGCACTCTCTCTCAAAATTAGTAAATAAGCATAAAAAAAGAGATTTATCTCCAGTTGAGGCTATTCCCTAAGCTTCAAACTCTATGTCCAACTGGGAAAAAAATAACCCACAAGGATATTTCACAACCACATCCAAAACTAAATTCTTCATCTTTCCCTCAAAACTTGTCTTCCTTTTTATATTCCTTTTCTAACCAGTAATTCAAGTCATTGGGAGTCACTGTAAAAGTCTTCCTTCTGGTTCAAGTGATTCCAATTCCTTAATTGCAGCATCTGTCCCTTCTCTCTATCCTTGCTGGGTTTCTTCTTTATCTCATTTCTCACCTGAGCCATTGGTATACAGAAGGAGCTCAAAAATATTTGTTGAATAAAAAAAATTAACACATTTGTCCTGCTAAGGGGCACAAACTATGTCTTACTCATTTTGGAGACCCAGAACTGAGTTGACACACCACCCAGAAATCTACTGAATGAATCATTCCAGGATTTCCATACCTGAACCAAACTCTTCAGAGAATATGACCCAGGAGAACCCATTTTTAACAAGCTCTCTGGATGACTCTTATATAACTAATCCAGCAAAGCCTTTATTCTCATAATGAATGGGAACAAACTTAAACAGAGGCAGAAATGGAATTAAATAATTTTCTTGACTCCTAGAATAAACAGACCTCTCACAGACATAAATGTAAATAATTCTTAAATCATCTGCTACTATAACCTAACCACTCTCTTAGTATTCTCACTATTAACATACTGCAATAGCCCACTTCTGTCTTGTACACCTTTCTCTAGACAACAGCCAAAATGGTATTTCTGAAAGGCAAATCAGATCATGCTACCTTTACCTCACTCCATCCCACATCCGAGGAATAGTTTCTCCTCACATTTTAAGAACAAAATCCAAAACTTCTTACTCTGGTTTACAAAACTGTATGCAATCTGGCCCCTGCCTATCCCTCCGGCCTCATCTCCCACATTCCCCTGCTCTTACGGTCTACACTGCAACCACATTGGCCTTTTCATTCCTAAAATACACCAAAATTTTTTCAGCCCTAAAATTTTTGCATTTGCTATTTCATCTGTCAAGAATGTTCTTCTTGATCTTATCAGGGCTAGCCCCTTGTTCCAATTCAGCCTCAGTTTAAAAAAATTTTTTTTTTTCAACGTTTATTTATTTTTGGGACAGAGAGAGACAGAGCATGAATGGGGGAGGGGCAGAGAGAGAGGGAGACACAGAATCGGAAACAGGCTCCAGGCTCTGAGCCATCAGCCCAGAGTCCGACGCGGGGCTCGAACTCACGGACCGAGAGATCGTGACCTGGCTGAAGTCGGACGCTTAACCGACTGCGCCACCCAGGCGCCCCTCAGCCTCAGTTTAAATGTCCCTTCTCAGAGAGGCCTTATCCAGTCACTCAATCAAAAGTAGCCTTCTAGTCACATACTAGGACAGCAATCTATTTTAATTTCCTACAAGGCATTTATCACAAGCCAGTAACTGCCCTTTTTATTTGTTCATTGTCTATCTCATGCCCACAAGAATGTAAGCTCCATGACAGCAGTGAACCTCCCTTGACAGATTTCATTCATTACTTTACGCCCAAGGCTTAGAACAATGCCTAGCATATAGCAGTCACTCAAAATTTATTTGTAATCAATTTACTTTTATTTGGAGATCATCACTCTTCTAATATCACGCAAGGATAAATAACAAAATTTCATCTTTTAAGAAATATACTCACTGAATAAATCCAATTTGTCTACATTAATGGGAAAGTAAAACTCCAACAAAATTATTTTTTAGATATTCTAAATCAGAGAATTATAAAAAATAACCAATATGTCTAAAATTATACTCACATCAAAATCAAGTTATATTTTTCCAGTTACTAGTTAAAAAAAAATAAAATAAATAAAAAATAAAAAATAAAAAAAAAAATAAAAAAAAAAAACTTGACAGTTGTTATAAATTTTACCAGCACTGAGGGGGTAAAACCAAATGTCCATCAACCAGTGAATAAACAACATATTGTCACATAGCCATACAAAAATTACTAGTGAGCAGTAAAAAGCAATTGATTCTTATTGATCAACACAACAATATGGCTGAATCTTAAATTATGCTCAGTGAAAGCCAGGCAAAAAAAGAGTACATACTGTATGATTCTATTTATATAAAGTTCTAAGAATAGTGACAGAAAACACATCAGTGGTTTTGTGGGGGTGAAGGCAGCAAGAAGAGAGTAACAAAGGGGAACTAGAAAACTTTTGGAAAGATGGACATTGTTCATTACCTTGATTTTGATGACAGGTGTAATCATATGATACAACCTATCAGACTGCACACTTTAAATATGTGCTATTTACTGAATATCAATGATACCTTAATTAAACTATTTAATTTGTAAAAATCAGATCAGATCACTCCCTTGTTTAAAACTCTTCTATGTTGAGACACATCCTCCAATAATAAACAGATTCATCAGCATTATAAGGGAGTTAACATTTAAATGGAATGAAGGGCAAACTAATGTCATAAACTGATTTCCAACAGCTAATAAGAACCAAAGGCATACTTTAATAGGTTTTAATTTTTAACTTCAACAGAGATGTAAATACTAAATTCACAAAAATTAGTTTTGTGGTAAACTTTCATAATTACCTGTAGAAGGTGGTGATTTTTCTGGGTGTTTTGCATTTAAAAGTTTTCTGCTAATAAATATGTAACCACAGGGACACGATTTACATGCAACAGGAACCTGTACAAAAATAAGAAAAAGTGTATTATTACTATTCTTCTATTGAACTTTTCAGTGTTTATGTAGTCTCCTGAACTGAATGATAAACTATTGAAGTAGGGATCATAGATTTATTTAAACCCCACCCCCTTACAACAAATTGACACTGGTATTATGTCCTATACATCGTTACATTCTCCTAATGCTTTACAATACCATGAATATAGAAAATGCATGATAAACATGTGCTGATGAGAGTGACCCATAGAACACCATAACAGAATCAGAGCAAGGGAAAAAAATGTGGGATAAGAGGTAGTATGTTCTAAAATATATGTTTGAGCCAATATCCCTGATGAATATGGATGCAAAAATTCTCAATAAGATACTAGCAAATCGAATTCAACAGCATATAAAAAGAATTATTCACCATGATCAAGTGAGATTCATTCCTGGGATGCAGGGCTGATTCAACATTTGCAAATCAATCAACGTGATACATCACATTGATAAAAGAAAATATAAGAACCATATGATCCTGTCAATCGATGCAGAAAAGCCATTTGACAAAATTCAGCAACCTTTCTTAATAAAAACCCTTGAGAAAGTCGGGATAGAAGGAACATACTTAAACATCATAAAAGCCATTTATGAAAAGCCCACAGCTAACATCATCCTCAATGGGGAAAAACTGAGAGCTTTTTCCCGGAGATCAGGAACACGACAGGGATGCCCACTCTCACCGCTGTTGTTTCACATAGTGTTGGAAGTGCTAGCATCAGCAATCAGACAACAAAAGGAAATCAAAGGCATCAAAATTGGCAAAGATGAAGTTAAGTTTTCACTTTTTGCAGATGACATGATATAATACATGGAAAATCTGACAGACTCCACCAGAAGTCTGCTAGAACTGATACATGAATTCAGCAAAGTTGCAGGATACAAAATCAATGTACAGAAATCAGTTGCATTCTTATACACTAATAATGAAGCAACACAAAGACAAATAAAGAAACTGATCCCATTCACAATTGCACCAAGAAGCATAAAATACCTAGGAATAAATCTAACCAAAGATGTAAAAGATCTGTATGCTGAAAACTATAGAAAGCTTATGAAGGAAATTGAAGAAGATATAAAGAAATGGAAAGACATTCCCTGCTCATGGATTGGAAGAATAAATATTGTCAAAATGTCAATACTACCCAAAGCCATCTACACATTCAATGCAATCCCAGTCAAAATTGCACCAGCATTCTTCTCGAAACTAGAACAAGCAATCCTAAAATTCATATGGAACCACAAAAGGCCCCGAATAGCCAAAGTAATTTTGAAGAAGAAGACCAAAGCAGGAGGCATCACAATCCCAGACTTTAGCCTCTACTACAAAGCTGTCATCATCAAGACAGCGTGGTATTGGCACAAAAACAGACACATAGACCAATGGAATAGAATAGAAACCCCAGAACTAGACCCACAAACGTATGGCCAACTAATCCTTGACAAAGCAGGAAAGAACATCCAATGGAAAAAAGACAGTCTCTTTAACAAATGGTGCTGGGAGAACTGGACAGCAACATGCAGAAGACTGAAACTAGACCACTTTCTCACACCATTCACAAAAATAAACTCAAAATGGATAAAGGACCTGAATGTGAGACTGGAAACCATCAAAACCCTAGAGGAGAAAGCAGGAAAGACCTCTCTGACCTCAGCCGTAGCAATCTCTTACTTGACACATCCCCAAAGGCAAGGGAATTAAAAGCAAAAATGAATTACTGGGACCTTATGAAGATAAAAAGCTTCTGCACAGCAAAGGAAACAACCAACAAAACTAAAAGGCAACCAATGGAATGGGAAAAGATATTTGCAAATGACATATTGGACAAAGGGCTAGTATCCAAAATCTCTAAAGAGCTCACCAAACTCCACACCCGAAAAACAAATAACCCAGTGAAGAAATGGGCAGAAAAAACATGAATAGACACTTCTCAAAAGAAGACATCCGGATGGCCAACAGGCACATGAAAAGATGCTCAACGTCGCTCCTCAGCAGGGAAATACAAATCAAAACCACACTCAGATATCACCTCACGCCAGTCAGAGTGGCCAAAATGAACAAATCAGGAGACTATAGATGCTGGAGAGGATGTGGAGAAACGGCAACCCTCTTGCACTGTTGGTGGGAATGCAAACTGGTGCAGCCACTCTGGAAAACAGTGTGGAGGTTCCTCAGAAAATTAAAAATAGACCTACCCTATGACCCAGCAGTATCACTGCTAGGAATTTACCCAAGGGATACAGGAGTACTGATGCATAGGGGCACTTGTACCCCAATGTTTATAGCAGCACTCTCAACAATAGCCAGATTATGGAAAGAGCCTAAATGTCCATCAACTGATGAATGAATAAAGAAATTGTGGTTTATATACACAATGGAGTACTACGTGGCAATGGGAAAGAATGAAATATGGCCCTTTGTAGCAACATGGATGGAACTGCACAGTGTTATGCTAAGTGAAATAAGCCATACAGAGAAAAACAGATACCATATGGTTTCACTCTTATGTGGATCCTGAGAAACTTAACAGAAACCCATGGGGGAGGGGAAGGAAAAAAAAAAAAAGAGGTTAGAGTGGAAGAGAGCCAAAGCATAAGAGACTCTTAAAAACTGAGAACTGAGGGTTGATGGGGGGTGGGAGGGAGGGGAGGGTGGGTGATGGGTATTGAGGAGGGCACCTTTTGAGATGAGCACTGGGTGTTGTATGGAAACCAATTTGACAATAAACTTCATATATTGAAAAAAAAATAAAAAATAAAAAATAAATAATAAAATAAAATACATGTTTGAAAGCAGTTTATTAGAACCAGTTAGAAAAGAGAACATGGTTAGAAAGTAATTAAAGAAATCCCAGCATAAGAATGAGGGCCCGACTGGAATACGCTAATTTGATAAGACATAGGCATCTTTATTACATAGGCATGTTTATTACAGCATTATTTACAATAGCCAAGATATCCAACCCAAGTGTCCATCCACAGATAAATGGATGAAGAAGATGTGATACACACACACATACACACAGGAGTATTACTCAGACATAAAAAGAATGAGATTTTGCCAGTTGTGACAACATAGATGGACCTTGAAAATATTATGCTGGGGCGCTTGCGTGGCTCAGTCGAGAAAGTGTCCAACTCTTGATTTTGGCTCAGGTCATGATCTCACAGTTCATGGGTTTGAGCCCCATGTCGGGCTCTGCACTGACAGCACAGAGCCTGGTTGGGATTCTTTCTCTCTTCTCTCTCTGTTCCTCTCTCTCTCTCAAAAATAAACAAACATTAAAAAAAAAAAATATTATGCTAAGTGAAATAAGTCAGAGAAACACAAATATCATATGATTTCACTTATATGTGGAATCCAAAAAACAAATCAACAAACAAACAAAAGCAGAAACAGACGCATAAATACAGAGAACAAATTGATGGCCCCTTTGGGGTGGGGCATAGGTAGGGGTATGGACAAAATGGGTAAAGGAGAATGGGATGTTTAGGCTTCCAATTATAGAACAAAGTAAAGTCACTGGGTTGAAAGGCACAGCACAAGGAATACAGTCAATGGTACTGGAATAGACTCCTAGGGTGACAGACGGTAGCTACATTTATGGTGAACACATCTTAACCTATACTATCAAAATATTATAATGTACACCTGAAACTAATGTAACACTGCCAAACATACTTCTGTTAAAACCATTTTTTTAAAGGGAAAGTACTGAAAATGACTCGGGTTCTAAAATGAGAGGGAAAGATGCCAATTGCCACTGACAAAAGAGTAGTTCACAACAATCACTTTGAAGGGCAAAAGTATAGCACAAACAAAAGAGAATGTAGGAGTCAAGATCTAGGATCTTTTTTCTTTTAATATTTTTATTTATTTGAGAGAGAGAGAGAGAGAGCACGCTCAAGTCCAAGCGGGAGGGGCAGAGAGAGAGGGAGACACAGAATCCGAAGCAGGCTCCAGGCTCTGCTCTGTCAGCACAGAGCCCAACACGGGGCCTGAACCCATGAGCCCTGAGATCATGACCTGAGCCAAAGTCAAATGCTTTACCGACTGAGCCATCCAGGCGCCCCCAACCTTCTGTTTCCAAATGTGTAAATTACTTACAAGCGGCTTTCTCCATGTCAAGTCTATAATGATTTTTCAAAAGCCAAATATTATTAAAAATCATTTTTAAAAGTTTGATTTTGCATAGTCATTTCACTAATACTAGCCTTAATGATCCTAGAAATCAAGACATGTTCACCAAAAACCAGAAAGTAATCTCAATAAAAAGTACACCAAAAACCAGAAAGTAATCTCAATAAAAAGTACTCAGAATAATTGTGGTCAGAAAATTGTAATTTACTTTTCAAGATAAATTCCATTTGCCCATTGTTTTGCCTGTGTGAAAGCTTAGCTACAATTATAAAGCTTTTTATCCACATATATAAAAAAATGCTTCATGGTCTAAAATATAAATACTTGATCTGATTAAACTAAATTAATATTTTGATAGAATTTTTTTACATGAAAATACTAAACAAAGGATCTCTAGTTTGCAATTTCAGAAAAATCACAATGAATCGTATAAAAATAATCGAACTCCAGATAGCTCAAACAGCATGCTTTATCAAGAATATGATGAGATTCTTTCAAACCAGGACAGAAAATGTAATGTTACATTTTCTACTACTGTAAAATGTACCCAAAATAGATGTTTGTCATTTTAAAATTTCACATCTTCACAGAAATCAAACTCAAAGGTACTGACTCATTTCCTTTACACTTACACTATTAAGGTAATTCACTGTACTGTAAACTATTTTAAATTAGTGCTATCCAAAAAACACAGAAACATGATGTTCTTGTTCAAAAGGTCTTTTGCTACTCAGCAAGCATATTCTTCCAGTCACTAAAACCGAACAAATATAAATTTAGGTCTCTGTCTTATACACAAGAATAATATATCAACCCATATCCAGAATTAACAGAGTATATCAACCCATATCCAGAATTAACAGAGGGCTGCACTTAAGTGAGACATGTACATTTGCCTTTGGGATAAAGAATGTACAAATACCAATCAATCGGTGGATTTTCATCCCTTAGTAAATGTTTTATGACTAGAAACATTCATGCGCCTGAGCTAAGTTACCCTAAAGTCCCTTTTAAATGGAAAGTTGTCCTTCCCCTAATCCCAACTCTGATAAAAACACAACCAACCACCACCAAAACCCAGATCCTAGAAAAAGAATATTAAATAGGGTGGACTTCGGTAATATTGCTCTTTTATAGTACAATTTGGATTTTAAACAAAAAAATCCTAAATTTCCTTCAAATTTCAGTTGTAATGACAAAGATGATACTAACAAAAGTTCTAATGCTATACTCTCAGGATTTTAAAATAAAAAAAATAATAATAAACCTAAAGTTTGTTTACTGATGACTTATTGGGTATCAATTTATCCCTTGTAAAGTGCATTCAGATTGTTTACAAGTAAAAAAGGTAAAAATAGGGGCTCTGGGTGGCTCAGTCAGTTAAGTGTCTGACTTTGGCTCAGGTCATGATCTCGCAGTTAACAAGTTCAAGCCCCGCACTGGGTAAAAAAACAAGTGCAAAAACAAGACCCTGGTTCTATATTGTTTCATTGATTTTCAAAAGTTCAAAATAACCACACTACAGAGAACTCATTTACATTTCATTGCTAACAGAACCAAAGTGACCTACAGTGGACACGTTTGCAACATAACACATAAAATTTCCTATAAATGGAAAAAAACTGCTTTATTAAAAAATTTTAAGGCAAAAACAGACACATACACAAAAGATACCAGACAACTAATAAGAATCTTGAATATTCCTATATACAAGATGGTTCAATAATTTGAGCTACTTGATGTGAAACCTCTCGAAAAATGAAAAGTATTGTGGTTTAGATGTTTCAGAACTGTATTTTCAATACAGGATATAAAGGGGATGTTACAAAGCAACTGAAAATCTATGTCTTTCTTGCTTGATCTCTGTACCTGTTTTTAAACTTTTACACACACGGAAACAGAACATACAGGCTCTGCGCTGACAGCACAGAGCCTGCTTGGGATTTTCTCTCTCCTTCTCGCTCTCTGACCCTCCCACACGCGCATACATGAACTCTCTCTCAAAATAAATAAATACTTTTTTAAAAAATGGCTTTCTAGATTATAATTTTTTTCTCATTTGTAACTATTGGAAGATTGTATTCTCCAATAATTAGAAATTTAAAATTAATTTTATTTCCTTCAATCCAGTTGCTTTTAGTAAAAGATAAATCATTTTTAAGAATCACCAAAAGGTTTTTTTTAATGTTTATTTATTTTTGAGAGAGCACAGGTGCAAGGGAAGGGCAGAGAAAGAATCTCAAGCAGGTGCCTCACTGTCAGTGCAGAGCCCAAGGCTCGAATGGAACTCACAAACCATGAAATCATGACCTGAGCCAAAATCAAGAGTGGCACCCTTAACTGACTGAGCCATCCAGGAGCCCCAAGAATCACCAAAAATTTTAATTAGTCCTCATGTATATTATATTCTCTTAAATATTCAGAATAAAAAACAAAACCAACATTTTAAATTATATAGTAGCTTGCCGTGGACTGAATCGTGTCCCTCCCAAAATTCGTAAATTGAAACGCTAACCCCTAATCTGAAGGTATTTGGAGATTAGATAATCAGGTTTAAAGTCCTGAGAGTGGGGCCCTCATGATGGCATTAGTACCCTTATAAAAAAAGAACAGAACCAGAAAGCTCACTCTCTTCGAGGATCTGGGACTCCCAAACTCTAGAACTGTGAAAAAATAAATTACTACTGTTTGAGCCACCTTATCTATGGTATTTTGTAATGGCAGCTTGGGGGGGGCGGGGGGGGAGTTGTGTGTGTGTGTAACAAAATTAATGTATGTTTACAAATAAAATGCTCATCACATTTTGCTGAACAATTAAGGGGACTCCTAACAAGTTTATTACCCTTTCCTTTTTCTTTAACCAGGATATTAAAAACAGGTTATTTTTCCCAAAAGATTCCATTATGCCAAGTAAAACAAGGTCAAGACTTGCAATAACTTGTGCCCTACAAAAACTGGAATGCATAAAGCATACCATGTAAACCTTATACTGCAGTTCATTAGAACAAATGGAAATGATTTAAATATTGATATTATCTAGCAAAGAGACTTAAATCACAAAATCCAATTTTGTCAGATTTAACAAATTTTAATGGTAAGAATAGAAGTTTAACTTTACTTCAAAAAACATGGCTAAATTGTTTTTATACTGCATACCCAATAAACTCAAAAGATCAATAAACTAATTCTCCTTACACAATCTTCCTTCCTTGAATTTCTATCACTGCTCATAAAATATACTGAAACATGTAATGTTTTCTTTTACTAGATTAGATCAACGTACGAGATTGCTCTTAAAGAATGCACTAACATCAGCATGTTATTTTTTTAAAAAGCTCTCCAGCTATTTACTGGAGCCATATTACTCCTGTTTTAAAGAAAAAAAAAATTTTTTTTTTTTAAAGAAAAGGGGGGGAGAAAGGTAGTCATTTTGAAAAAACTGCCTCAGTAGAAAAGAAAAAAATCACACCCAGATCTGCACATTGGCATGTAATAAGGGCCTTCAGATGGTTTTATTGAGAGTTTTAACTCAATAGATTGTAAGACTTAGAGGAACGTCCATTATTCTAGTAAACAATGAGGCATGCATAAAACTAACAAACAGTAAAATGCGATTTTAAAAATTACAGCTGTCACTATTAATTCTGTGCAGTAAGAAGTCATTTAAAATTCTTAAAACTACATACAAATTTTTTAAAAGATCTGGAAGCAGAAACGCCAAATTTTTAACAGCGGATACGAGGGCGGGTGGGGGAAGTGAGGAGCGCCCAGAAGGCAAGGGCTTCAATGGGGGCGTTATTCAATAATGTTCCACAAAAAACAATGTAAAGATTCACTTTTATTTCCCTTAAAACTATAAGGAATACATATTTAGAAGAAAAAAATTGTCCAAATTCGCCTAAACTTGAAACCATTGCATTGCGGCCCCTTTTGTCACATTAAGCCTCCGCCTAGCTCGCGGCAGAACAGTTTTGGGGGTTCACTGTATACATCTTATGTGAACAAAGCAACCCTGCGTGGCAGCAGCCGCTTTCGGAGCCAGAACCCAGGAGCCTGGAGCTGGGCACATCGGGCATTCTCGTCGGGCAGAAAGGGAGCTGAAGGGGCAGTGCTCGTCCACTTGGGCCGCTGCCCCCACACTCCCACCGCTGTCAACCGGAGCCGGCCAGGCGACTCGGGAAGGGTCCGGACAGGCTCCAGACAAACCCACGCCTCCCTCCCGCGCACACAGTCGCCTGGCTGACACTGCCAGGTGGGCACCGGCCGGACTGCGACCCTGAGCGCCTCCCTGGCACCCCCTCGGCTCAGCCCGGCCCGTTCCGGGGTTCCACTGTAGCCCCCGAGCCCAAGGGCCGGCCCGTCCACTCGGCCTCCCGAACCCGGCGAGGCGGCCTCTCCACAGCCAACGGCCGCCCGCCCGCGCACTCGCCCGGTCCTCTGCGCCCACCTGTTGGTCGCACTCGGGGCACGATTTGGTGGCCATCTTCACTTTCTTGGCTCGAGTTGCAGACATGCTCCTCTCCGGGTGCGGAGGCAGTGGCAGCAGCGGCGGCGGCGGCGGCGACGGCGGCGGCGGCGGCGGCGGCGGCGGCGGCGGCAGCGGCAGCAGCTCGGGCTCCTCCCCTAGTATCTCATCGGCCCTGCCTCCGCCAGGCGGGTCCCTGCTGGCCAGACCAAGGGTTGGGCGGGTGCGCGCGCGCGTGCGCGAATTCGCACGGAGCCTGCGTGCCGGGGGAGGGGGGGCGGCGGCGTGCACCAGCAGCGGCCGCAGGCCTCTCGCGTCGACTCCGCGGGCCCCCGAGACGCGCTCCCACACTCACGGCACCGGTCTTCGAGCGTGTCCAGATTCTCACGAGAGGAGACGGTCTCGAAGGTCCAGCGCCACAATGACCACGCCTTCTGCGGAATGCGTGGGGGCGTGGCTTGGGCGTGGCTCAGCAGTAATGGGCGTCGGGATCGGCCAACGAATGCACAGATAAGGCGGGTCGTGGTGCTGGACACCCCCTCCCCCCGGGAGGAAGGAGATCGTGAGTGAAAGTGGTGGAAGAGAAAGCGCGCTTAGCACAAGTCGCGGCATTTAATACACTTCAGTGAATGTTAGCTTCTCTAATTATTGAGGAATTGTAATAGACACCTGCTGAGTCTGCTGTATGTCAAGCCTAGAATCGGCGCTAAGAGATACAAAATTCAACGTTAACTCAAATATGGAAAGCTAATTCTGCCAGCCAGACAAATGTGAATACTAGGAAGTGCCTGCCCTCAAAAAATATGCAGACTACTGTGGTACATGGCCTAATATTAGTATACAGCAGAACTGGGCGGTTGATAGGAAGAGTAAATCAGTTGACTATTTAGAACTTCATACCAAAATTTTAAAGCCACATAGCCATTGACCTAGCCTCATAATCTAGCAATTCATCCCTAATAGTGGAAAAGATATTTTTCACCTGTACTCAAATCCATTTGTGCAAAGATATTGCACTTTGCGTCTCTGCTTGTCAGAGCAAAATCAGAAACAGTCCCGGTGTACGACAACAAATTGCTTGGGCAAATTAAGGCATGCACGCAACAGAATATCGCTGCAGTTCTTTAAAGAATGAGATAGATCGGTATGAAGTGATATAATGGTCTCCAAAATACAGTGTTGGAGCACCTTAAGCATCCAACTTCGGCTTAGGTCATGATCTCAAGGTTCATGAGTTCAAGCCCTGCGTAGGGCTCTGTGCTGACAGCTCAGGGCCTGAAGTCTGCTTCGAATTCTTTGTCTCCATCTCTCTGCCCCTCTCCTGCTCGTGCTTTCTCAAAAATAAATATTAAGAAAAAATTTTAAAACAAGTGTTAATTGGAAAAACAAGGTACAGAACACCTTATAAAAATAATATGAAAATGTATTTATACTTGAATATGTATTGAGAAACTGGAGAAAAGGAAATGGACAGCAGGAATAGGAAGACTTATTTTTCATTCCCTATCATTCATATATCCATTCAATTCATATTATTTGAATTTTCTACTAGATCAACCTAGTATGGCCTTTTCCCCCATAAAGGGAAAAGAATTTATAACAACTACTTAAGAGCTACTTAAGAGGTCACCTGCCCCACTGTTGAGGGAGTTAGAAGTCCTAGAAAGCTTTCTAGAAAAGTCATCTCCACAGCTGAATTCCTAAGGATGTCAAGTGGAGGTCTCAGGCAGATGGGGCAGAGAAAGTAAGCAATTTGGTGTGGGAACACCAAGTGTAGGGCAAAGTGCTGGGGAGGTGTGCTATATCCAGTTATGCAGGGTCTTCGCTACCATGGGAAGAAGTTCAGGATTCATCCTGAGGACAATGGGGCAATAACGGTTTTAAGTTGGAGTAACACGATTCGATTCGAATTTGAGAATGATTCGTCCAGCAAAATTTAAGTTATCAGACCTGAGACAGGAGAAAAGAAAGGTCACTAAAGGAGAGGAGAGGGACTAAAAAATATGAAGGCCATAATGTTAGCAAAACTTGAGAAGCCATTTTGCTGTGGCAGAGAGTTATCAGGGGTATTTCCAGGATAGCTCTGAAGTATCTATTGCAAAGGACTGGAGGACTAGAAGGAGCCATGGAAGATAGTGCTGCAGTTTTCCAAGAATGGGGTGGGACACGAATCAGAAACCTAGGCCCTGCAATCCAAACCCTTAGGAGTTTTTTGAAAGTTTCATTTCCTTTTTCTGGAAATTTCCTCAAATGCTCACTTGGCTGGGGTAGGTGTTAATGAAGAGGTCTTTTAATGTCTTTAACTCTATGGGGTTTCCAAAATGGTTAAAGTGGCAGACACTGACAGTTGGCTGACACAAACTCCATCTAGGTCCCTGCTTCTCTCTAGATGCCTTCTAGCGAAAGTGGTCATGTGGAGTTATCTGGTCAATAAGATATAAACCAGTCTGCTGAGTGGAGTTATCTGGCCAAAAAGATATAAACCAAAGTCTGCTGAGTGGGATTTGCTGGAAAGGTTCTGAGTTCCTGATAAAAATGAACAGATTCGGGGCGCCTGGGTGGCTCGGTCGGCTGAGCGTCCAACTTTGGCTCAGGTCATGATCTCACCACTTGTGGGTTCCAGCCCCGCGTCAGGCTCTGTGCTGACGGCTCGGAGCTTGGAGCCTGCTTCTGATTCTGTCTCCCTCTCTCTGCCCCTCTCCTGCTTCTGCTCTGTCTTTTTCTTGCAAAAATAAAGGTTAAAAATTTTTTTTAAATGAACAGATTCATGTTAAAAAAAACTCTTTGTCCTTTGCCCTTCATACTTTTTCTTACTGTCTGGGGCATGAACAAGAGACCCTGAAGGTACAAAAAGCCATCTTAGGATGAGACAATGAGGTGTCATATTAGTTACCTATTGTTACATAACAAAGTACCCCAAAACTTGGTGGCTCAGAACAACAAACATTACCTCGGTTTCTCTGGGTTAGGAATCCAGGTGTGGTTCTGCAATCCCATCTGAATGCTCAACCAAAAGGAGATCTATTTCTACGCTCACTCTTTTGATTGTTGGCAGACTGTCCCCTATCACATCATCTCTTCACAACATGGCAATTGTGAGCTGCATCACAATATAGCAATTTGGCTTTCCCTAGAATGAGTAATCCCAAAAAGTATGAGAGAATGCTCATGACAGAAGCCACACTCTTTTTATAACTTAATCTCAGAAATGGCATCTCATTGCTTCTGCTGTATTCTAGTCACTAAGCTAGTCACAAAACCCAGCCCACACTCAATGGGCTGACTACCTCAGAAGCCATGCATAGAACTATAATCAAAGTCCACTAAGGATGAACAAAGTGCGTGGGTCCCTGATAGCACTGTTAAGTGCCTACTCCAGTCATAGCCTGCCTCCCTATTTTCCTTATAATGTGAAAGGGGGAAAGTAGCTCAAAATAAGATACAGCTCCACACCCACCAGAATAGATAAAAAGAGTGACATCAAATGTTAGTGAGAATGGGGGGTATAAAATAGTGTAATCACTTTGGGAAAAGGTCTAGGAAAACTAGATATATACATATGCCTATGACCCAGTATTTCCAATCTTAGATATTTATCCAAAAGATACAAAAGATACGTCCACAAAAAGACTTGTGCAAGAATATTCATAACAGCTTTATTCAAAATAGGCTCAAACTGTGAAAAAAAAAACCCACAAATGTCCATCAAACAGGTAAATAGATAAATTGTTATATTTGTTTCATGGAATACTAATCAGCTTTTCAAAGGAATGAAACATTGATACACACAAAATGGGTTAATTTCAAAAACATTATGCTTAGTAAACGAAGTCTTACACAAAAGAGCACATCCTGTACAATTCTATTTATGTGTAATTCTAGAACAGGCAAAACTATTCCATGGTAGAAAAAAAATCAGAGCAGTTGTTTTGCCTCTTGGGGTCTTGTAAGAGTGGGGATAAAATGAAAAGGGGTATGAGAGAACTTTCTGGGCTGATAGTAATAGTCTGTATCTTCGACAGGGATTTGTATTACATAAGTGTTTGCATTTGTCAAAACATACTGAATAGTACAATTAAGATTTGGGCATTTTATCAAATTTAAATTTATGAGAACAAGAACTTTAAACAAATATTGAATTCTAGGTAATGATATGTATGCTAAAGTATTAAGGGTGAAATGTGCTAATGCCTGCAACTTTACATTGAAAGGCATAAAAAAAAAAGGATAGCTACGTGGGTAGGTTAAGTGATAAAGTATAATCATAAAGTAAAGTAATGTCAATTTAGGTGGCTGACATACAGGTGTTCATTGTAAAATTCAGGTATTTTGTTTTTATGTTTGAAAATGTTCATAAGTTACAGGAAACAAAACCTACGTATTTAAGCCACTGTTCATTAGGTTTTCAATTATGTCTTATCCACATATTCCTTACTTACACTGATACCAAAACAAGGATTTTCCATAAAGTGAATGACACTGGCCCTAATACTTATTCATTTAATAAACATTTACTAGGTACCTACCATGTGCTGGACCTTGTGCTCTTGATGGGGGTATAATCTTATGAGGAAAAAAAGTCCCTGCTGTTGTGAATCTTATAATCCAACAGAGAAGATGACAAACATATACTATCACACCAATAAACATGTAACTACTGTGATCACAGTTACGAAGGAACCATACTGGGGCTCTAAGTCCATTGACAAGGGGACCTGACCTGTAGTGGGGTGGGGTAATCAGGTAAGACATCCTGGGAGAAATGTGCATGACAGGTAGAGTTAATAAGGTGAAGAACAGTAGCAGCACGGACAAATTAGCTGAGATAAAAGGAAGTGAAAGGAGGTTCTGTGGCCAAAGCACCAACAGAAAGAAGAGAGAGTCCAACCTACTGGCAGGTCCTGAAAGAGTCTACTTTCCACTGGCTTTTGATCCTATCTCTAACTTTACCCAAGACCTTTTATGCATGCTATTAAAGTAACTGTAGGTGCTCTAGTCTCACAATAAACAATCAGACCAGGCAGGAGCTTCTTTAATAACGGTGACTACGTACTTAATAAACCAAAATGGCTATCAGAGCCACTTTGTTTTTTTGTTTTAAGTAAACTCTACCCCCAACACAGGGCTCTAACTCACGACCCCAACATCAAGAGTCACGTAAGTGACTCAAAGCCACTTCATATTCCCTTTTGTAATAAGGACCCAAGCCAGGGAATGGCACGGAGGTGAGATGTAGCAGCTTCCATCTCACTCCTTTGACACTCAAACCAAAGTTTCTACCAAGGAACCTCTTAAAGCTTTTTTTTTTCCCCCTAGGAAAGGAAAATAAGATGGGATGCTTGGCAGGACTTTATGTGTATAAAATTTCTCATTTTTCTTGAAAATCTAATATAGCTTCCAGTTATAAATTTAAAGCTGTAGTTCCAGGGCACCTAGGTGGCTCAAGTCAGTTGAGTGTTCAACTCTTGATTTTGGCTCAGGTCATGATCGTACAGTTTGTGAGATGGAGCCTTGTGTTGGACTCTGCACTGTTAGCTGCTTGGGATTCTCTCTCTCCCTCTCTCTCTGCCTTTCCCCCACTTGTGCTCTCACATCTCTCTCAAAATAATCTTAAAAAAAAAAAAAAAAGTTGTTGCTACTTACTACAGAAAAGCCACAGGCTCAAAGTGACTGAAGAAGTCATCCCTCTTCTACAGCTGGGTACCTCTGGACAGTCCAAGCCAGGCACCGGCCTCAGTGAGCACTGAACTCACCCCAACTGGCTACCGTGGACACAGAGGGGCCTCCAGAGGTATCCCACACACCTTACTTTGTTTCTTCTGCTTTTACTTTTCATAGTATTAAATACTACTTATTGGGCATCTACTCCATGCCTGTGCTTTACATTGTCCCTCTTGATCCCCAACCCCTGCAAGGTGGTATCATGAACTTCATTTTACAGTTTAGTAAGGCTCAGGGGAGAGTATCAGTCAGGAATCTTTCTTCTGCCAAAATAGCCCAGCTCTCCAAAACGGTTTAAGCAAAAAGGGTACTTGCCATCTCACATAACCAAAATATATTAATAGTAGTAAAGGCACAACTCAATCCAGGACCCATTTCTGCCTCTCAAGTCTACACCCCTTCTTGGAGGTGGTAAGGACGATTGCTAGGATAACTGAACATTCTATAACTGCTCCTTTCCATGTGTCATCATATTTCACTGCTTCTTTTTGGGTTGCCTACCCATCCCCAAACCACTCATTTGGGCTGAACAAGGATATCCACCAACTGTTTTAGACAAAAGTCTAGGATCCAACTCTGAAGTCTGACAAGGGGTCTGAGAATTGAGGAAAGGATGAATGGCCATAAAGCAACTACTACTCAGACTAAGTAACTATACAACACCACTTTCTTTCACATTGGGCAACCCTCTGTGACCATTTGACCTCACCCTTGTACTTGCTGCCTTTCATATAAAGTCCTTCCCATACTTCTGGTTTTAGCCTGGTTACCTTATCAGTCTGAGCTAAATCTCAGGCTTCATTCTCTCTTGAGAGTAAGCAAGAGTCCACAAAAACACTAAATAGATTCCTTGACAATCCAAGGATGGGGCAGTAAAATAAGCAGGTGACTCCAGACCAGGGCATCCAGCCAGGGGAGTAAATTAGAACTGAAAGGCACTCTGCTCACAAAGCCTCTGTCATAGCGCAGGACTGTTACCCAAAGAAAGGGACATCTTTATTTTTAATTTATAGTAATGCATCCCATGGTCTTTAATCTTTTAGCTCACAGTCAATTCTACTTTAGGTAATTTCCATTCCATCTTTCCCTCCAATTGTCTCCCTTCTTCCCTCTTTCTGTCTCTTCAAGTAAGATCCATTCCAGGATGTCCTTCTCTCACCTCTTAGCTTTTAGGATTCCCTAACTCTCCTTCATAGGATAGACACAGCAAGTTGTCAGGAGGGAGAAAGGCAGGAAGAGGACCATCAGTTATCTTTATGCCAACTTAATCCCTGGAAGCCACAAGGAGTAACTGCAATCTAGCTATAAAATCATAAAGAGCCCATTAATTATGGTCTCTGACAGGCCACTTACACTTTTTTAAAAATAAAGAGTAAGAATGGAAAACATATGAAAGGGATTGGCTCTGTGTGACAGTAAGTACTACCACTCAAAAGCACCACTGTGCCATGTCTATTGTGTGCATGGCTTTCGGTGTTAGAAACATGCTTTCATTTCTTTATTCAAAAAATATTTTCTCAGAGCCTGAAAGCTTCTGTTGAGGCTGCTCATCTCTCTAAAACCTTCTTTATACCCAGATATTTGCATGGCTGACTCCTAAGCATCTTTCAAACATATATACACTCTGGGTTGTTCTACATTCCTCCAATGAAGAAGCCCAAAACTCAGGGGTAGCTTGTAGTTTTCCAGTACATTAGGTACCTTTCAGTCTTCATGTTCTGCCAGGGTCTGGGAAGATATTAGGTTGAACCATATGAAACTGCCTTTATATAAAAATGAAAATGTTATATTTTTCAGAAAAAGAAAAGTTTCATTCAACCAAAATATGTGCTGCTAGCAATAACTGCTTTCCCAAAATGATAAATTTTTCCAAATACTAAATTACATATTAATAAAATTCAGCATTGTTAACATTTATTCAAATCCTTCAATTACTGTTCTCTTTTGGAGAATGTTCTGTTTCTTAGACTTCCAAATGATGAAAAAGGTGGTAATCTGTTGAAAAAAGGTCAGGTGAGTGTGATGGATATGACAAAAGTTCTTGGCCCAATTCAGTTATTCCCTATGGTGGTCCGCAATTTCAGTGGTCAAATGTTGTCATGGAAAAGTATAGGTCCATGTCTGTTAACCAATGCAGAGTGCTTTTAAATCCATTTTTATACATAATTTCAACTTCTGTTGAAATTTCAATTTCAACAATAAGATGCTACTGTTAGTTTTGCCTGGGCTAAAAGTAATAAATACTCTCTTTGCAGACCACCATCATTACTAGAACCTTCATTTTGGTTGCAGCGATAGTTTTAACACGTTTGGGAACTTCATCAACATCCAACCATTGTCCAGACCACTTTCATTTTTTGTCAAAGCTTATGATCCTCTCCAGAATAGGTCTCTGCTCTTTCAAATCCTAAGGTATGAGCACATCTCTAATCATCTCCATATATGATCATCCATCAGTTGGTGTGGTACCTACCCATTTGTCCAACTTTTTCACCTTTCCTATTGCAGCCAGATGTCGAGAAATTGTTGTAGCAGAAACTCCTAAGTCTGCTGCAAGGCCTCGAATTGCCATTTTGGGGTTAGCTTCCACCATGGCTCTCAATTGATCTTCATTTAAAACAGATTTGGGTCTCCCTCGAGGCTCATTTTTCAGACTCAGATCCCCAGAACGAAATTTTTCAAACCACCACCGGATAGTCCTTTCACTAACAGAGCCTTCTCCAAAGACAGAATTGATGTTTCTACTTGCTGTGGCTGCACTATGTCCTAGTTTAAATTCATATAAAAACAGTATTCGCAAATCTTTCAAAGATATGGTACAGTCCACTTCTGTGGAAGAAATAAACAATAAAAACTCAGCCATCAAAGAAAACTGAAGACCATAATATCATTACGAATACTAAACAACACACCTGAAAACAGACCTGATATCAACTTTACCAATCATGGCCAAGTTTCAACTAGTCAAATATCAGAAATTTCATCTGGAGAACACACGTTTTTTATCACTGTGTTCTGCTGCCATCAGTTTATATCAGGCAGATGACTTTACAGTAGGAATAAAATTTCCAGTAATTTTATACGCATTACCATAAAAGAAATGATTTTGAACTAAAATAGAAGTTGTGCTTTTAAATCTAGGAACTCAATGCCACACAATTTTTTCTCTACTATCAAATTAAGATTTCAGAAGTTTAATGCTTAGAAAAAAAATCTCCCATAATGGGCTGATAAATACCTGTTTCTTATGTTTTCTGACAGACGTATTTTTAGGTGTTCCTCTTCCCTGTTTCACATGATCTGAATGCTACTTCACATATTCTTTACACATTCTAAATCCTTATTTGCTACGGAATTTTTCTTCTTTCGCCTCTCTGCTTCACTTTCTTTGGCTTCATACTTAATTTTGGCGTAAATGAATATAAATAGTATTTTAGGTATATGAAAGAACTGTTTGCCTAAGTTCACATTTCCCCCTGGCAGTCATGTATTTAAATGGCACTAGGGTCCACTGCCCAGTGTACTTTTTAAAACTATAACCATAACATACATGTGACCTAAACCTACCAAAGGGTTAGAGAGAGAGAGAGAAAGGTTCAGCAGAATTCAAATCTGGGAATATCTTGCGGTAAGAAGGGGGAAGTTTTCCTTTTCAGCAGCTTTAATTCCAGCCCTTTGTAAGTACATATTCCTCCAATACTAACTTTTCTGCCCTTTTCCTCCCCTATACTTCCAAGATGGCAAAGTGGAAAGGGAAAAGGTTTCTATTCCTTTCTACCCTCACTTAAGTTCTAAACTATTTCAAATAAGTCAATAATCTATTACAAAAGCAGAAAAAAATTCTGACCTCAACCATAAAATAGTTACCAAAAAACAAAAAAGCACCCCATATATTTAACTATATGATAAATATTAGGAAAGTGAGTAACTGTATTTTAGTCCCTAATACACTGAAAGCAATTACCCTATTGTTCATAAATGGAACAGGAATAGGGGAGAAAGGTTTTCCATCAATATAGTAGATTTAATAAATGCAAGAAGCATAACATCCCACTTCAGACATACTAATTGAGATATAACCAAAAAACAAAACTTGTTTTAATACAGAGCTAAATCCAAAAGCAATAGAGAATTTCCCAAATGCAAAAAAGTGGGAAACATTAAAAGAGCACAGTGGGGAAGGGACACATGAATAGAATTCATACTCTTCATCTCAGAACTATATACAAATAATGGAACAATCTAAAACAGACATTTTAAGATGTTAGAATATGACATTTTGAAACATGCCTTTAATGTTCAAAGAGAAAACAAAGAAATAGATTTCATTCAGCAAGAACAGGCCATTGTGAAAGAAAAAACTCCCACATTATATTTAGTTGTCATATCTTGTTTCTTCCAATCTCTGACAATGCTACAGTCTTCCCTTATTTTTCATGATCATGACTCTTAAAGACTACTGATCGGTTTACTCTGTCAAATATATCTCATTTGGGTTTGGCTGATGACTGGACTAAGGTTATACATTTTGGCAAGAGTACACAGAAATGATGAATCCTTCCCAGTGCATCATATCATGGTTTCATGATATCAATATGTTTTATTATTGTGATGTTCACCTTGATCATTTATTAAGCGATTTATTAAGATAAATTTTAGCAGGTTTCATTCTGATAAATTTACTATCTTTCCCTTTGTGATTAATGAAGATATACTTTGGGGGACATTCTTTGAATCTATATGAATTTTACTTCTCAAATTTTCACTCACTAATTTTACAATCAATTGGTGGATCTTGTCTACAATAATTATTACTGTGTTTAGCTAATATTTCTTTTCTATTTTTCTCATATCTTACATCTTTCCACAGTTTTAATTGGAATTTTACTATAAGCGAGAATTGTTCATTTTCCCCATTTTTTTTATCTGTATCAGTATGGACTCATGGATATTTACATTATTCTATGAATTATAATCCAGTGATTTCATTATTTCTTTTGCTCAAATTGCTCCAGCTTCGGCCATTAGAACTCTTTCCGGTTGACTCCCATGTTTTTTCAACAATATCCCCCTGCCTTTTTAAAAGCATTTTGTTATTACCTGGCACACATCAAGGTGTCCCAGGCACCGTTAGTATTTTCTCTCAGTCCTAGAATCAACAATTTCTCCAAGGAGCCCTGGTTCCTTTTATTTGAGGAAATAAAATATTTACTTAGAAATAAAAAACTGGATCCTAGGTTTATTCATTACTATTGGGGTGTCATACCTTTTAGTCACTCTCAGTGGACATTGGTAGGAAACATGCATAACAACCCACACATATATTGATATCTCAGATACCAAACCAAACCCAAACCAACAGAGTTCATTTTAGCCTTCTCTTTTCTTTATTTATGAGAACCCAGTTCTTGTTATTTAAAACATTTACCTATTTGTTCAGTTTGAGTACACACATAAGGCAGTTTCAGAATTGCTGATCTATGCCCCTGTGAGAAATACATTTACTGACTAGATTACAGCATTAATGTGCAGTTCTTTTTAACATTACAGTATCCAGTGAAGATGTTATTTTCGAAAAAAACTTGGAATAAAGCTCTTTTCTTCCTCCATCCCCTTTAATGTCACTCCTTCCTCATTCCTGATACCTAGTTTCCATCACGCCACTTTTTTGCACCCCTTTCCCACCTACCCCCTATAGGTTACCAATCACTTTAGTTTCCAGTTTATCCTCCCAGTACGGATTCTATACAAATGAGCAGATGTGTATGTACTGTCTTATTATCTCCTTCTTTCTTACACAAAAGAATAGTATACTATGGATACTCCTGCGCTTTACTTTTGTCACTTAACAGCATATTATCCTGGCAACACTCCGTATCAATTGATATAGATCATTCTCATTCTTTTTTTATAGCTCCATTATTCCACTGCATGGACATACCATAGTTTAATCACTTTGCTATGTATGGGCATTTAGACTGTTTCCAACATTTTGCAATTACATTACACTACTTTGATGCAGTGAATATCTTGTATGTATGCATTTTTATATTGTTGGAGGTGTATCTTCATGGTAAAATCCCAGAAATGGTCAAAAAATTAACAAATACATATTTTTAGGTATTACCAAGTTTCCCTTCCAAAGGATTGTAACAATTCACATTCTCAACAGCAATGTATAGGAGTATCCATATCTTCACAGCTTCACCAACGAAGTATATGGTCATATTTTAAAATTTTTGTCATTGATAGGTATTATTTTAATTTGCATTTCTCTAATTATGAGTGAATTTGAACTTTTTTCATATACTTTAGGCCATTACTATGTCTTACTTTTTTGAGTTGTCTCTTCATGTCTGATTCACATTTTTACAACAGGTTTTTGGAACTCTGTCCCAAACTCAAATTTTTTGTTTTATTTCAAAACCTTAAATCTCACAACCACTGTTTATTACCAAGGTGAACTCTGATCTTCACAATGGGCTTATCAATAGGATTTCTGGTAGGAAGTATGGGTACCAGAGCCTCCAAACTTTTTGGATTTGCTGCGATGGGGATCCACTACCACCAGCAGGGTGCAGTCATACTGGATGGGGATGTCTGTGAGCTCCTTCTTGGAAGCCTCATCCACATATTTCTAGTAATAAGTACACCAGGGCTTTGGAGCTGGTACTGGTGAACTGTGCAAACCTGGACCACGTAACTACCACTGTTCATGCAGACTCAGACATCCACCCCAGGAAATCATTCCTTGCCCAGAAGCACAACAGGTTCAAGTAGCTTGTACTGTAGTGTGCACTGATGGATCATCTCCAGGGACTGTCCATTCACCTGGATAAGGCCATTGCCCTGTTTGCAATGCACCAGGATGTGCACTGGCCACCTTCCTGTGTCCAAGGACCTGCATGGACTGTAGAGTGCCCTTGGACTACATAGCTACCAGTGGGGCAAGAGCTCCTCACTGCCTGGCACTGCAACCTGAAAAGCTTTTGTCCCTCAAATTTTAAAAGCTATTTGAATATAAAAAGTATTGTCCTTTTTATGGGTATATATTATGAACATTTTCCCCCAGTTTCCCTTTGAAAAACTTTTATTTACGGGATTTTTTTTTGTTATGCAAGAATTTAACTTAGTGAAATTTATCAAACTTTTCTTTTAATGCTTCTGGATTTTAAGTCACAGTTAGCAAGCCTACATACCAACTATAGAGGAATTAACTTATGTTAATGGTAGATAACAATGGCTCTTTTAATAATAGTGCAGGGACAACTGGGTAGCCATTTGGGAAATGCTAAAAGTGGATCATTCATTGTTCCATGAAAAAAAGTAGATCATTTCCAAAAAAAGTTTCCAAAAACTTTCCAAACTTCAGCAAAGTTGTCAGATACAAGAATAAAAATCAACTCTGTTTTTATACACCAGGGATGAATAACTTCAAGAGAAAACTAAAAAAGCAATTCCAATAAAATACTTAGGAATGAATCTAACCAAGGACTTAAGATTTTATGCTGAACACACTGCTGAAAGAAATCAAGCAAGATCTAAATAAATGAAAAGACAATCATACTCATAGACAGGAAGACTTAACATCATTAAGATGTCAGTATTACCCAAGCAATCTACAAATTCAATATAATCCCCATCAAAAGTCCAACAGCCTTTTTGGCAGAAATGGAAAAGCAGATCCTTATTTTTATACAGAATCACAAGGGGCCCTGAATAACCAAAATAATCTTGTAAAGGAATAAAGTTGGAGAACCCACACTTCCCAACTTTGAAACTAACTACAAAGCCACAATAATTAAAACAATATGGGCATAAGAACAAACATAAAGAACAATGGACTAGAAAGAAACCCTCACACATATGGTCAACTGATTTTCGACAAGGGTGTCAAGACCATTTAATGGGAAAGGATGGTTTTTCAACAAATAGTACTGGGAAAACTGTATATCCACATTCAAAAGAATGAAGTTGGACCCTAACCCAGACCTTATACAAAAATTAATTCAAAAATGGATCAAAGACCTAAATGTAAAAACTAAAATTACAAAAGTCTTTAAGAGAACATTGAGGAAAATCTTCATGGCACTGGATTTGACAACAGTTTAATGGATATGACAACAAAAGTAAAAACAGGTAAACTGGACTGCATCAAAATTTAAAACTTCTGGGCAAAAGACACAGTTAACAGTGAAAAGGCAACCCACAGAATAGAATATTTGCAAATCATGAATCTGATAAGGGGTAAATATCCAGAATATATAAAGAACTCCTACAACTCAACAACAAAATACAAATAGCCTGATTAAAAAAAAATTGTTTTTAATGTTTATTTTTTTGAGACACAGAGAGAGTCAGCACAAGCAGGGAAGGAGGAGCAAAGACAGGGAGACACAGAATCTGAAGCAGGCTCCAGGCTCTGAGCCGTCAGCACAGCTGACTCAACACGGGATTCAAACCCACGAACCACAAGACCGTGACCTGAGCCAAAGTCAGATGCTTAACCAACTGAGCCATCGAGGTGCCCCACAAATAGCCTGATTTTAAAATGAGCAAAGAGCACTAGAATAAATGTTTCTCAAACAAAAATATATACAAGGCCAACAAGGATTTGAAAAGATGGCCAACATCATTAATCATTAGGGAAATGCAAATCAAAACCACAATGAGGTATCAACTCACACCCAAAAGGACAGCTACTAACGAGAAAATAACAAATGTTAGCAAAGATACAGAGAAACTGGAACACTTGGGCACAGCTGGTGGGAACAAAAAATGGTACAAGTCTCTATGGAAAACATTCATGTTGGTTTCTCAAAAAATTAAGAACAGAATTACCATATGATCCAATAATTCCATTTCTGGGAATATATCCAAAAGAACTGAATACAGAGTCTCAAAGAGGTATTTATATACCCACAATCACAGCATCATTATTCACAATGGCCAAAAGGTGGAAACAACCCAAGTGTCTATCAACCAATAAATGGATAAAGAAAATGTGGTAATTGCATACAATGGAATATTATTCAGCCTTAAAAAGAAAGGAAGTTCTGGGGTGCCTGGATGACTCAGTAGGTTGAGTGTCTGACTCTTGATTTTGGCTCAGGTCATGATCCTAGGGTCGTGGGATCGAGCCCCATGTCAGGATCCACGCTGAGTGTGGAGCCTGCTTAAGATTCTCTCTCTCCCTCTGCTCCTCCCCCCGCCCCAAACAACAGAAAAGAGAAAGGAGATTCTGATACATCCTACAACACAGATGAACCATGAACACATGATGCTAAGTGAAATAAAACAGTCACAAAAAGACAAAAATTGTGTGATTCTACTTAAATGACATACCTAGAACAGTCATATTCTTAGAGATGGAAAGTAGAATAGAGGTTAGTGGGGACAGGGGCGAGGGAAGAATGGGAGTTGTTGTTTAAGGCTATAGAGTTTCAGTTTTAGAAGATGAAAAAGTTCTGGAGATCAACAGTAAAAGATGTGAAAGTACTTAATACAACTGAACTATATACTTAAAAATAGGATGGTAAATTTTATATTTTTTGCATGTTACCACAATTAACAATAAAAATAAAAAAAATTTAGGTAAGTTGGATCTCATTAAAATTAAGAATTTTGTGCATCAAAGGACACTTAAAAAAGTGAAAAGACAACCTGCAGAATGGAAAAAAATACTTGCAAATCATACTTCTGACAAGGGATTAATACTGAAAATATATAAAGAGTTTCTATAACTTAACAAACAACCAAAACAACCTAATTAAAAATGGGTAAAGGAGTTGAATAGACATTTCTCCAAAGAAGATACACAAATGGCCAATAAGAACCAGAAAAGATGCTTAACATTGCTAGTGTTTAGGGAAATGCATATCAAAACCCAGTAAGATAACAGTTCACACCTACTAGGATGGTTATTTAAAAAAAAATTGGAAAATGACAAATGCTGGTATGAATATAGAAAAATTGGAACCCTCATGCATTGCTTGTGGGAATGTAAAATAGTGCAACCACTGTGGAAAAGAGTTTTACATTTCCTCAAAAGGTTAAACACAAAACTACTATATGACCCAGTAATTCCACTCCTAGGTATATATCCAAAAGAACTGAAATTAGGGATTCGAACACATATCTGTACACCAATGTTCATTACAACAACCCTACTGTCTATCAGATGAATGGATTAAAAAATGTAGTATGTACATAAAATGGTAATTATTCAGCCATAAAAAGTAATGAAATTTTCATATATGCTACAACATAGACAGGCCTTGAAAACATTATGCTTAGTAAAATAAGCCAAACACAGGACAAATATTATATGATTCCACTTATATATGAGATACCTGGAAAAAGCACATTTACAGAGACACAAAGGAGAGACTGCCAGGGATTTGGGGGAGGTGTGGTGGTGGAGTGGGGAGGAGGAGATTATTTAATGGGTACAGGGTTTATGTTGGGGATGATAAAAAAGTTTTAAGTATAAATAGCAATGATGACTACACAGAATTGTGAATGTTTTTAATTCCACTTAACTGTACACTTAAATGGTTAAAATGATAAATATTGTATGTATTTTACCACAATAAAAATGAGAAGAAGAAAAGGTCCATCTTTACCCTAGTAATTTGAAATACTACCTTTCTCATATACTAACTTTCCATATGAATTTGGGTCTAATTCTGCACTTTTTATTCTTTTCCACTGGTCTATTTGTCCCTGCCAATGCTACAATGTTTTAATTAATAAGGCTATTCAACCCTTATAGTTTTTTTTTTTTTTAAGTTTCTCTTTTTAAGTGTTTTCCTGGCTAAAAGTAATATTGAAGAAGAAAACCAAAGCAGGAGGCATCACAATCCCAGACTTTAGCCTCTACTACAAAGCTATAATCATCCAGACAGTATACTATTGGCACAAAAACAGACACACAGACCAATAGAATAGAGAACCTGGAACTGGACCCACAAATGTATGGCCAACTAATCTTTGACAAAGCAGGAAAGAGTATCCAGTGGAAAAAAAGACTGTCTCTTCAACAAATGGTGCTGGGAGAACTGGACAGCAACATGCCGAAGAATGAAACTAGACTACTTTCTTAACACGATACACAAAAATAAACTCAAAATGGATGAAGAAACTGAATGTGACACAGGAAACCATCAAAACCCTAGAAGAGAAAGCAGGCAACAACCTTTGACCTCAGCCACAGCAATCTCTTACTCAACACATCTCCAAAGGCAAGGGAATTAAAAGCAAAAATGAACTATTGGGACCTCATCAAGATAAAAAGTTTCTGCACTGCAAAGGAAACAATCAACAAAACTAAAGGCAACCAACAGAATGAGAAAAGATATTTGTAAATGGCATATTGGATAAAGTGCTAGAATTCAAAATCTATAAAGAACTCACCAAACTCCACACCCAAAAAACAAATAATCCAGTGAAGAAATGGGCAGAAGACATAAATAGACACTTTTCCAAAGAAAACATCCAGATGGGCAACAGACACATGAAAAAATGCTCCACGCCACTCATCATCAGGGAAATAGAAATCAAAGCCACATTGAGATACCACCTCACACCGGTCAGAATGGCTAAAATGAACAAATAAGGAGACTATAGATGCTGGCGTGGATGTGGAGAAACAGGAACCCTCTGGCACTATTGGTGGGAATGTAAACTGGTGCAGCCACTCTGGAAAACAGTGTGGAAGTTCCTCAAAAAATTAAAGATACAATTACCCTATGACCCAGCAACAGCACTGCTAGGAATTTACCCAAGGGATACAGGAGTGCTGATGCATAGGGGCACACATACCCCAATGTTTATGGCAGCGCTTTCAACAATAGCTAAATTATGGAAAGAGTCTAAATGTCCATCAACTGATGAATGGATGAAGATGTGGTTTATAAATACAATGGACTACTACTTGGCAATAAGAAACAATGAAATCCTGCCATTTGCAGCAACATGGATGGAACACTGGTGGGTATTATGCTATGCGAAATAAGTCTGTCAGAGAAAGACAGATACCATATGTTTTCACTCATATGTGGATCTTGAGAAACTTAACAGAAGACCATGGGGGAAGGGGGGGGGGGTAGTTACAAACAGAGGGAGGGAGAAAAACCATAAGACACTCTTAAATACAGAGAACAAACTGAGGGTTGATGGGGGGTGAGGGAGAGGGGAAAGTGGGTGATGGGTATTGAGGAGGGCACTTGTTGGGATGAGCACGGGGTGTTGTATGGAAGCCAATTTGACGATAATTTATATTTTAAAAAATCTAAAAAAAAAAAGTGTTTTCCTGGCTATTTCTAAAATCAGTTTTATTGAGATATAATGCACATCCCATACAATTTTCCTATTTAAAATGTACAATTTGGTGATTTCTGGTACACTCACAGGGTTTTGAATCCAATTTTAGGACACTTTTCCTCTTCCAAAAGAAGCTCTGTACTAATTAACAACTGTTCCCCATTCTCCCTCTAACCCTTTCCCAGCCCTAAACCATTATTCTATTTATATATCTGTTAATATTAGTCTGTTTATATATCTGCCAATGTGAACATTTCTTATAATTGGAATCATAAAGTATGTGATCTTTTGTAACTGACTTCTCTCACATAGCACATTTTCAAATCATTCATGTTGTAGCATATATCAATACTTCCTTTCTTTTTATGTCAAATAATACTCTATTATATGGATATATCACATTTGTTGATTATCAGTTGATGGACATCAGGACTGTTTCTACTTTTTAGCTATTGTGAATAATGCTGCTAACAACATTCACAAAGGTTTTGTGTCCACTTCTGTTTTCAGTCTCTTGGGTTTATACCTAAGAATGGAATTGCTGGATCATATTATAATTGTGTATTTAACCATTTGAAGAACTGACAGATTGTTTTCAAAGTGACTGCACCATTTTACATTTCTAATAGCAATGTATCAGTGTTTCAACTTTTCCACTTCCTCACCAATACTTGTTATTTTCTGTCTTTATTATTGCATCATAGTGGTTATATCTCATGATTTTGATTTGCATTTCTCTAACGACTAACAAAAATATTTTGGTATAGTTGTTGGTCATTTGTATATCTCCTTTGGACCAATTCTATTCAAATCTTTTGTCCATTTTTTAAATTGGATTATTTCTTTTTATTATTGAGGAATAAGAATTCTTTATACATTCAAGATATAAGTACCTTATAAGATATGTGATTTGCAAATAGTTTTTTCCATCCTGTGAGTTGTCTTTCTACTTTCTTGATATCATCTGCAGCAAAAAAAAGTTTTGAATTTTGATATCATCCTATGTATGTATGTATGTATGTATGTATGTATGTATGTATGTATGTATGTCATTTGAGCTCTGGGCGTCATATTTAAGAAAACACTGCCTAACCCAAAGTCACTGAGATGTACTGCTATGCTTTTAGTTTCATTAGCTCTTATATTTAGGCTTATGATCTATTCTGAATTAATTTTTATGTGTGGCATAAAACAGGTCCCCAACTTCATTCTTTTGCGTACTCAGCATGGTATTCCAATACTATTTATTGAAAAGACTATTATTTCCCATTTATTTTCTTTGGGACCTTTACTAAAAGTCAATTGATGATTTTCCTGGCTATTTTTGCATGTTTGTTTTTCCATATGAACCTTAAAATCAGCTTGTCTGACTCCATAAAACAACTTAATAGGATTTTTATTAACATTGCACTGATTTTATAAATTAACCAGGGAGGATTAACATTTTTATGATGTTGAATCATCCTATTCAACAACAAAGGACATTTTACCATTTGTTTAAATCTGCTTTAGTGTCTTTTAGGAGTGTTTTCAATTTTCCTTGTATAGATTTTATATCTTTCTTATTAAATTTATTCCTAAACATTTAATCCTCCATGTTGCTATTGTAAATGGGCTTTCCTCTAACATTATGTTCAGTTTAAGCTATCTGTATATATGAAAGTTAAATTTTATATGTTAATTTTAAATCCTGATCCTTCACTGAATTCTTTTATTGTAGGAGTTAGTTTATTATTGATTCTCTGGAGTACAGCTATACTATGATCTGCAAAGAGATATTGTTCTACTTGTTCTTTACCCGTTTTTATGCCTCTTACTGATTTCTCTTAATTTAATTCCCTTGGCTAATTTACCTCTAACAAAATGCTGAACAGTAGTGAAGATAGTGTGGATGCTTGTTCTTGACATTAATGGAGATGCCTGTAGTGTTTCCCCTTTTTAAAGAAGATATAGTTTTAATGCTAAGATGTATACTTCATCAAGTTAAAAAAGTAGTATTCAAGGGGCGCCTAGGTGGCTTAGTTGGTTAAACATCTGACTTCAGCTCAGGGTATGATCTTGCAGTTCATGGGTTCAAGCCCCTCATCGGGCTCTATACTGACAGCTCAGAGCCTGGAGCCTGCGTCAGATTCTGTGTCCCTGTCTCTCTCTGCCCCTCCCCCACTCATGCTCTGTCACTCTCTCCTCTCAAAAATAAATAAACATTAAAAAAAATTTTTTTAAGTAGTCTTCAATTCCTATTTTCTTGAGTGTCTCTATCATGAATGGGTACTTATTTTTGCCAAAGGTTTTCTTAGTATCTACTGAGATAACTGTATTATTTTTTCTTTATAGTTAATAACATGGTATATAACACTAATAGGTTCCCTCATATTGAACCAATCCTGCATTCCTGGAATAAATCCTGCCTTTGTTTTCCCTCTGTCTAGAATTTGCTTTCCCTGGTTTTCCTTCATCTATTCAGACCTTATAAAACATCTCCTCCTCAGAGATGCATTCCCTGGAACGTTTAATCAAAAGCAGCCTTCCAGTTAACCTCTAGGACAGTACCCTATTTTAATTTCTTACTCAGCACTTATTACTGATATTTTCCCCATATATCCCATATGTATATACCTCTACATATACCTTCAACCATTATGACAACACTGAACCTGTCTTGGTAGTAGATTTCTTACTGTGTGCCCAAAATATATAGTACCTGGCATACGTTAGGCACTCATTAATTGTTGATAATAAATGTATTGCCATTTTGGGTTGACTATTATTACAAATGTGATTTTATCATAGCAAAAAATAAGAGTAACAAAAATCTATCTCTCACTACACTTATGGCATAAATCCAGATTTCTAACTTTAAAGAGAAAGTTACAAACTCAAATAAAATTGAAGTCAGCAGCTCTTTAGCTAGTCTAAATCCGTGAACTGAAAAAAATAACTGGTACTAAAACATTCTAATACTAAAATCAAGGTTTCCTGTCTTTCAGTTAATATTTTCTAATTAAAATTTCTCATTAAAATTTGTTACAAAATAATCAGTAAAGGAGTTAACATTTAAATTGGTTGAACAAACCAATGTAAACAACTTACTGTATCTAATAAAAACCAAAATGTACTTCAACAGATTTTAGTATTATAACTTCACTAGCAAAAAAAAAAAAAAAAAAAAAAAAATTAACTCACAAAAATTAATTTTAACTTTATATAAAAGAAACCACAAAAGACAGAAAGGTGGTCAACTCTCTCAATTACCTGTAAAAGGTGATGATTTCTCTGAGTGTTTTACTTTTAGAAGTTTCCTATTAATAAATATATAACCACAGGGACAAGATTTACATGCAACAGGAACCTGGAAGGGGGAAAAAAAAGGAAAAAAATATATTACTATTTTAATTATCAAGTGTTTATGTGGTCTCTTTAACTAAACAATAAATTACTCAAAGGTAGAAATCTCATTTTTATTTAAACTCCACCTCCTCATAAAAATTACTCCAGATAGGAAATCATACCCATCCCATTCTCCTAGTCCTTTACAGTTCCATGCATATGGTGAATGTTTAATAACACTAATATGAGTGGCCACAGGAAGAATGTAAAGAAAAAAAATAAAATAAAACTATTTCCTAAAATATCTCAGAATATTTACAACATGGATTAGATTAGAAGAAAACAACTGGTTAGGAAACTATTACATTAATCCCAGGATGAGAGGCTGTTGGCCTGTTCTACAATGCTGGCAGGGGAATGTATTTCAAAAAAAACAAAGACATTTTAAAGGGAGGAAAGAGGGGCACCTGGGTGGCTCAGTGTTGGTTTCAGCTCAGGTCATGATCTTACAGTTCGTGAGTTCAAGCCCAGCATTGGGCTCTGGACTGACAGCAGAGAGCCTGCTTGGGATTTCTCTCTCCCCCTCTCTCTCTCTCTACCCCACTCCTGCTTGTACTCTCTCTCTATCTCTCTCAAAAAAAATTTTTTTTTGTCTTTTATTTTTTGGTCCATTGGTTATTTCAGGGTATGTTGTTTAATTTCTATAAATTTATGAGTTTGCTAGTTTTTCTTTCTGTTGTTGATTTCTAACTTCACCCTGTTGTGGAAAAATACTCTGAATGATATGTCTTTAAAAAATGAACTTTGATTCTTACCTTATGCCATATAAAAATAATATTTCAAAATGAAACTTCTAGAAAATACTAAAAAAAAAAAAAATCTGCCTTCAAGAGTTTGAACATGAGAGAGGAAGAGGACCAGTACCAATTACTGGAAAAGGATCATTTACAATAGCCAGTTTAAGGGAAAGAAGGTGGAAGACTACAAAAAAGATGCCAAACATAGGTTCTCCTAGTCTCTGGTTGAGGAAAAACCTTGAACAAATCTCATAAGCCCTGAAGGTTTTCTGTTTTCTTTTCTGAAGTCTTTACTACCAGAAGTAAGTCATGATCTTTACATATCTTTATTTAATTTTTTTAAAATTATTTTTAACATTTATTTATTTTTAAGAGACAGAGAGAGACAGAGCATGAGCAGGGGAGGGGGAGATGGACACACAGAATCCGAAGCAGACTCCAGGCTCTGAGCTGTTTGTTAGCACAGAGCCCGACGTGGGGCTTGAACTCACAAACTGCGAGACCATGACCTGAGCTGAAGTTGGACGCTCAGCCAACTGAACCACCCAGGCACCCCTATTTATTTAAATTTTTAGAGAGAGAGAGCTGGCAGGCACACACGAGGGGGTGAGGGGAAGAGGAAGAGAGAATGGTTTTTTTCTTTAATTTTTTTAATGTTTATTTTTGAGAGAGAGAGAGACAACACAAACAGGGTAGATGCAGAGAGAGACACACACAGAATCTGACGCAGTTTCCAGACTCTGAGCTGTCAGCACAAAGCCCAAAGTAGACCTCGAACTCAAGGACCACCAGATCACGACCTAAGCCAAAGTCAGGTGCTCAACTGACTGAGCCACCCAGGCACCCCCACATATTTCTAAGTGAAAAAATGATTATGTCATTTAACAGCTTTATTAAGTTATAAGAAACATGCAATAAACTATACATATTTTAAATGCACAATTAGACAAGTTTTAACAATTATATGTGCCCATGAAACCATCATCACAATCAAGACAGTGAATATATCCATCATCCCCAAGTTTCATGTGCCTTTGTAATCTACCCTCCTGCCTCTCCTTAGCACCTTCAATATTCCCAAGCAACTACTGATCACCATTCTGCCACTACAGATCAATTTGAATTTTCTAGAGTCTTATATAAATGGAATCATAAATACATGCTTTTTTTGTTTAGCTTCTTTCACTCAGCATAATTATTTTCAGATTTTTCCATGCTGTTGCATGTAACAAGTTCATATCTTTTATTGCTGAATATTATTCCATAAAGACATACCACAGTTTATCTACCTACCTTGCTGATGTATGTTTTGACTGTTTTCAGTTTTTTAGTTATTACAAATAAAGCTGCTATGAACTTTCACGCAAAGTCTTTGTATATACATACACATTTTTTTCTCTTGAATAAATAGCTAAAAGTGGAATGGCTGGATCATAAGGTAGATTTAACTTTTTAAGAAAACTACCAAACTATTTCCCAAAGTGGTTGGACCATTTTACATTCCCAACAGCAGTGTATAAGAGGTCTAGTTCCTCCTCATCAATAGTTGGTATGCTCAGTGTTTTTAACTTTAGTCATGCCAGTAGGGTTTCCTTGTGATAATATGCATATCCCTAATGCTATTGACCATTTCTCCATGAGCTTACTTGCTATCTACTATACATCTACTCTGGTGAAGTTTCTATTCAAATTTTTGCCTATTTTTTAATTGGGTTGTTTGTTTCTTAATATTAACCTTTGAGAAACCCTTACATATTCTGGATATAAGTCTTCTATTACATACATGCTTTGCAAAGGTTTTTATCTGTTTGTGTCTCCTTTCTCTGAACAGAGATTTTCAAAGAACTAAAGTTTTAATTTTGATTAAGCCCAGTTTATCTTTTTTTCTTTTATGGGTCATGCTTTTGGTGTTGTAATTAACAAACAATTGCCTAACTTAAGTTCACAGTTTTTATAGTATTTTCTAGAAGTTCAATAGTTTAAAATTTTTCACGTAGGTCTACAATCCATCTTGAAATATTATTTGTATATGGCACAAGGTAAGGATTAAAGTTCATTTTTTAAGACAGATATTATTCAACCACAACAGGATGAAGTTAGAAATCAACGACAGAAAGGAAAACTAGCAAATTCATAAACTTGTGGAAATTAAACAACATATTCTGAAATAATCAATGGATAAAAAAAGAAATGATAAGGAAAATGAGAAAACACAGAGATGAATGAAAACAAAAATACAACCTACCAAAACTCACGGGACACAGTGAAGGCAATGCTAAGGAGGAAAGTTATAGCTGTAGTTATAGCTGTTATGTTAAGAAAGAAGATCTCAAATCAACAACCTAACTTTACCACTTAAAGAACTAGAAAGAAAAGAGCAAACAAAACCCAAAGCCAGCATAAAAGAGGATATAATATAGATTCGAAATAAATAAAATAGAGAATAGAGAAACAATAAAGAAAATCAATGAAACAAAAGTTGGTTTCTTTGAAAAGATGAACAAGGGGCGCCTGGGTGGCGCAGTCGGTTAAGCGTCCGACTTCAGCCAGGTCACGATCTCGCGGTCCGTGAGTTCGAGCCCCGCGTCGGGCTCTGGGCTGATGGCTCAGAGCCTGGAGCCTGTTTCCGATTCTGTGTCTCCCTCTCTCTCTGCCCCTCCCCCGTTCATGCTCTGTCTCTCTCTGTCCCAAAAATAAATAAACGTTGAAAAAAAATAAAATTAAAAAAAAAAAAAAGAAAAGATGAACAAAATTGACAAGTCTTTCACTAGAGACAAAAAAGAGAAGACTTAATTACAGACATACCTCATTTTATTACACTTTGTTTTACTGTACTTCACAGATACTCTTTTTTACATATTGAAGGTTTATGGCAACCCTGCAAGTCTACCAGCACCATTTTCCAATAGCATTGGCTCACTTTGTATCTTTGTCACATTGTGGTAATTCTTGAAATATTTCAAACTTTTTCATTATTATCTTTGTTATGGCAATCTGAGATCAGTGATCTTTGATGTTACTATTTGAATTGTTCTGGGATGCCCTGAAACCACACCCATGTTAGACAGCAAATTTAATTGATAAATGTGTGTGTTCTGAATGTTCCACCAAATAGCCATTCTCCCTTCTATCTCCCTCTCCTCAGGCCTCCCTATACCCTAAGACACAACAATATTGAAATCAGGTCAGTTAATAACCCTATAACGGCCTTTAAGTATTCAAGTCAAAGGAAAAGTCACATATCTCACTTTAAATCCAAAGCTAGAAATGATTAAGCTTAGTGAGAAAGGCATGTCAAAAGCCAACACAAGCTAAAAGCTAGGCCTCTTGCACCAAACAGCCAAATTAAAAATTCATTAAAAAAAATTCTTGAGGGAAATGGTACTACTCCAGTGAACACATGAATGATAAGAAAGTGAAACAGCCCTATAGCTCATATGCAGAAAGTTTTAGTGGTGTGGATAGAAGATCAAACCAACCACAACATTCCCTTAAGCCAAAGGCTAATTCAGAGTAAGGCCCTAACTTTCTTCAATTCTATGAATGCTGAGAGAGGAAAGGAAGTTGCAGAAGTCTGAAGCTAGTAGAGGTTGGTTCATGAGGTTTAAGGAAAGAAGCCAGGTCCATAACATAACAGTACAAAGTGAAGCAGCAAGTGCTGATGGAGAAGCAGCAGTGGGTTGGTTATCTGGAAGATCTAGCTAAGATAATTAATGAAGGTGGCTACACTAAATAACAGATTTTCAGTGTAGATGAAACAGCCTTATATTGGAACAAGATGCCATCTAGGACTTTCATAGCCTCAAAAGACAGGCTGGGTTCCTTGTAGGCTAATGCATCTAGTGACTGTAAGTTGAAGACAATGCTCATTTCCCATTTCAAAGATCCTAGGGCCCTTAAGAATTACACTAAATCTGCCTATGCTCTATAAATGGAAAAACCAAGCCTAGAGAGCACACCTGTTTACCACATGGTTTACTGAATAGTTTAAGCCCACTGTTAAGATCTACTGCCCAGAAAAGATTCCATTCAAAATATCACTGTTCATTGACAATGCACCTGATCATCTGAGAGCTCTGATGGAGATGTACAGTGACACTAATGTTTTCATGCCTGCTAACACAACATACATGCTGCAGCCCATGGATCAAGGAGCTATTTTGACTTTCAAGTCTTATTCAAGAAATACATTTTGTAAGGCTCTAGCTCCCATAGTGATTCCCCTGATGGATCTAGGAAAAATGAATTGAAAACCTTATGGAAAAAATTCACCATTCTGGATGCTATCAAGAACATTCATGATTCAGGAGTGTCTGGGCAGCTCGGTAAGCATCCGACTTTGGTTCAGGTCATAATCTCACTGTTAGTGTCAGGCTCTGTGCTAACAGTTTGGACACTAGGGACATCTGGGTGGCTCAGTTGGTTAAGTGTGCAACTCTTGGTTTCAGCTCAGGTCATAATCTCACAGTTCGTGAGGTTGAGCCCCATGCCGGGCTCCACTCTGGCAGCATGGAAACTTCCTGGGATTCTCTCTCCCTCTTTCTCTGCCCCTCCCCTGCTTGCTCCCTCTCTCAAAATAAACTAATTAATTAAAAAAAGGACTGACTCCAATTTTGAAAGAAGTTTTACTATGGGTAAATGCTATTCACAGCATTGCATGCTACAGAGAAACTGTGAAAGGAAGAACTTCATTGTTGTCTTATTTTAAGAAACTGCCACAGTTACCTGAACCTCCAGCAATCACTACCCTGATTAATCAACAGCTATCAACATCAAGGCAAAACCTTCCACCAGCAAATATCACAACTCACTGAAAGCTCAGATGACGGTTAGCATTTTTGAGCAATGAAGTACTTCTTTTTATTAAAGAGAGAGAGTGTGGAAGTAAGGGAGAAGGGCAGAAGAAGAGAGAATTTTAAGCAGGCTCCATGCTCTGAGCAGAACCCGACATGCAGGGCTTAATCCCATGACCCTGGGATCATGACTTGAGCCAAAATCAAGACTCAGATGCTCAACCAACTGAGCCACCCAGGTGCCCTAAATGAAGTATTTTTTAATTAAGGTATATACATTGTATTGTTAGACAAATGCTACTGCACACTTAATAGACTACAGTATAATATAAACATAACTTTTATATACCTTGGGAAACCTAAAAATTCACCTGGCTTGCTTTATTGCAACATTCACTTTATTGCAGTGGTCTGGGAACTGAACCCATAATATCTCCAAAGCATTCTTATACTAAATCAGAAACAAAAGTGGCGGGGGAGGGGGGGGGTGGTTACTACTGATTCTATAGAAATAAAAAGAATTATAAGACAGTACTATGAACAGTATGCTAATGAACTGGATAACATAGATGAAATAGACTAATTCCTAGAAACACAAAACCTAGCAAGACTAAATCATGAAAAAATGGAATATTTAACAGACCTACTAGTAAGGAAACTGAATCAGTAATCAAAAATCTCTAAACAAAGAAGTGTCCTGGACCTGATGGCTTCCTGGCAAATTCTACCAAACATTTAAAGAAGAACTAACACCAGTCCTTCTCAAACTTTTCCAAAACTTGCTGTAACATGAACCATTAGGGACATTTAAGTGAAATAAGCCATTTACACAAGATACACACAGTATGACTCCATTTACAGGAGGGACCTATAGCAGTTAAATTAATAGAGACAAAATAGATGGGTAGGGGCACCTGGATGGCTCGGTCAGTTAAGCATCCAACTTTGGCTCAGGTCATGATCTCAGTCTGTGAGTTCGAGCTCCATGTCGGGCTCTGTGCTGACAGCTCAGAGGCTGGAGCTGCTTCGGGTTCCAGGTCTCCCTCTCTCTCTGCCCCTCCCCTGCTCACACTCTGTCTCTGTCTCTGTCTCTCTCTCAAAAATAAATATTTAAAAAAATTTTTTAAAAAGAAAATAGATGGGTAGTTGCCAGGGGCTGGGTGGAGGGGCCAATGGAAGTTATTGTTTAATGGGTATAGAGTTTCAGCTTTCAAGATGAAAACTATTCTGGAGATGGACAGTGGTGATTGGTGCACAATAATATGAATGAACTTAATACCACTGAACTGTACACTTAAAGATAGTTAAGATGATAAATTTTACATCATATATCTTACCACAATAAAAAACAATTGGGAAAAAGTTTGTTTTTGGGGGGGATTTTTTACATGTGCATATCTAATTATTCTACCATCGCCTGTTGGAAAAAAAATCCTTTTTCTACTACTGTGGTCACCCTGCAGAGGCACATGGATCTCATATCCAAAATTTGGTTCAGATGTTGGCACTGATGATGCTACCCATGTACCAGGAGGGTATGAAAAGGCTTTGGTAATGAGGGTTTGGGGGAGAACAGGGAAAGATCCCAAGCAGGCCCAAAAGACTTGAGAAGTAAGGAAAGGAGGTTAGTTCCATTTTTACCGCAGTTAGGGGGAAGGATTGCTCTCCTACAGGAGAGCAGCTGTGGTTGACATGGTTTGAACGCTCTGTTGGCATGAAAGGAGGGAGTATCCAGGCTTTCTTATCAACTTGCCAAAATGTGGCCAGCAGGAGAAAGAAATGTTGGGGTTTCAAAGCCATCTGCAATCAAACTTGATAAAAAAATGGGAGTCAGGCATTTTATTAAAATTTACTCCTGACATTTACCTGATGGTTGAAATCAGCTGTTTTACTTAATTGAACATGAACTTGTTTAAGCAAACCATTATGGCAATATGTAAGGTCTCTTGTATAGCCTGAGACCAGTAAAGGAGGTAAGGATTTTGCTGAATGCATTGTATATTTTGAGAAGTAAAAAGAGTGCCTTGGTCACTACCAATAATGTCTAGAACTACAACTGGGATAAGGAATGCCTTAGTGAGGCCTTGTACTGTGGCTTTAGTATGTGCAGAGAAATGTTTGATTTATATTTTGGGTGTCTGTGAGGTAAGAAATTCCCAAAATTCTTTACCCCAAAGGGCCAACCCTGGGTAAGGAGTTGTTGCTGCCATTGGCAAGACCAGATGGCCAGACCATTGGCAATAAAAATATAGAGTTGACTGCTGGACAGAGCATCTAGTGCTAAGATAATTGCCTGAAATTTGGCCACTTGTGCTGACCCTTGAGTCTGTCTTTTTAATTTTTTTATTAATTTTTAATGTTTATTTATTTTTGAGAAAGAGAGACAGAGCATGGGGAGAGGGGCAGAGAGAAAGGGAGACACAGAATCTGAAACAGGCTCCAGGCTCTGAGCTGTCAGCACAGAGCCTGACATGGGGCTCGAACTCACAAACAGTGAGATCATGACCGGAGCCGAAGTCAGCGCTTAACCAACTGAGCCACCCAGGTGCCCCTTAATTTTTTTTTTTAAGTTTATTTATTTACTTTGAGAGAGACAGAGACAGCGTGAGCAAGAGAGAGAGGGAGAGAGAGAGAATCCCAAGCAGGCTCTGAGCTGTCAGCTGTGAAGCCTGACATGGGGCTCAAACCCACGAACTGAGATCATAACCTGAGTGGAAACCAAGAGTCAGATGCATAATCATCTGAGCCACCAAGGTGCCCCAAGTCCTGTCTTTGATCAGCAACATCCCACTTAAGAAATGGACAGCAGCAGCTTTCCCATGGGCTCCAACAACTGTGATGTCATAGAAAACTGTACAAATTCCCTTTGCTGCACACTCAGTTGATCCCAAGGAGTTCCTTAAGTATCTAAGGGGTCCAGTAAAGGGGTGATGCCCTCCAGCACTGTGGCATCTGACAAAAGACTGAGAAAAAGGGAGACCAACCGTCCTACAGGTGGAATATGCCAGAGGGCTCAGGTTTGGCTATATGGTGGTTCTATTTTGGTCTTCACAAGGATACTTTGAGGCTATATTGAGCTTACAGGTTGCTACCTCCATGACCTAAGGCATAGTGGGCAGCTGAGAAAAGAGGGTAATGGGCTCAGAGCCTCTATTTTCCAGGAAAATTAGTATGTAGCCAACAATTACTGCTAATGGTGTATACCATGGGGCCAAGAAGGGCAGTTTCTTGCATCAGAAGCTTACAGACAACTTATGGCCATAATGGACGGTCTAGAGATTCCAGGAGACATAGGAGGAAGTTGCTAACACTTCTACAGTAAAGAGGTCTTTGGGGCACTATGGGAGTGTCTGTTACATTGCAATTTCCACAAATTCTAAAACACTTTGTTGTAGAGTCTCCATTCAAGGTATCTATAAGTAACACAATAAATGGGCTTAAGAATAATTTGTAAATGAGGAATACATTGGCTTCAGAATCCAAAAGAGCCCCAAAGATATTATGTTTGTTTGAATATTGCTGAGAGGGTCTATAGTTATTCCTTGATAGTATCAGCAATAGAGCTGTTCTCAGCAAACCAAATAATTTTTCAGATATTTAACCAAGATAACAAAGACTTCTATTATGTGTAGGGTAATGGCCCATGCCCTTTCTCTGGAATCCTTTGTAAGTATCTGTATGTCTTGAATAAATGTGTCAAATCAATCTCCTTGGAGGAGGATATCATCACTGGGATGTCATACCTGTGCTTCTGGAGAAATGTGGTGCTTTAACATCTTGCCTGTAAAGACTGTGTGCAATGGCAAGGTTGTTGACATATCCACAGGAAGCTAGGTAAAGGTGTATTATGTTTATTTGAAGGTGAAGGCAAACTATGGTTGAGAGATTCTTGAAACAGGCACTGACCAGAACAGGTTAGCAAAATACTTATGAGACATTGATTGGATGTAGTCAGTAATTTCAATAATATTGATCATAGAGGCCTTAATGGGTAGAGCCACAAAATTAAGGTTGTGGTAATCCACAAAATTAAAAATCAGGTAAAATTGGGCAATGAGGTAGAGAAGCAGTGAAGATAAACACTGTTCTTTAAACAAGTCTTGTGTACCTTCAATCCATCAAGTCCCTGTTTTAATTTATATTGGGCCAATATTAACTATTTTAATGGGGGTCACAGAGCCCCACTTGGTAAAGCTAATTATAAGTGCCACAGAATAATTTTATAATTTTTGAATGTTTATTTATTTTTGAGAGAGAGCAAGTATGAGCAGGTGAGAGGCAGAGAGAGAGAGGGCTCTGTGCTGACAGCAGAGACCCCAACGCAGTGCTCCAACTCACAAACTGCAAGATCATGACCTGAGCCAAAGTTGGACGCTTAACTGACTGAGCCACCCAGACACTCCAACAGACTAATTTTAATGTATTACTTGATGGGTCTGAGCATCCGTGCCCACTCTGAGATATTTTATGGCAATATACATTATGACTATAGGGAATTTAGGCAGCAATAGTTTTGACAGTTAAGATGAGGCATAACTATTTATTCTCTATATTTTGTAACTCCTTTAAAACTATAGGGATACTTTGTTTAAATTTAGTAGGATCCCAGGTATAACTGTAATTTGAGCCCCAGTATCAACTTAGGCTAAAAAGGTTTACCACTCATACCCTTCAGCAGATGTTAAAGTTAACCCAGAACCTATGCTGTACAGACACACAAAGAAATCAGCACTTTCATCTTTTCATTGCACAAAATCTAATAGCAAATTTTGAACTTCTAATTGGGTTAAACTGTGGACATGTTTCAACCTTTTGTTTCTTAGGTCTCTCTGGACTTTTGGCTGTCTCCTCAACTGAGTCTGTGGTGCTACTCCTGAAGTATTTTTCCCTGTGCCACAGCCAGAAATTCTCTTAGGGCAGTAAGTCAGGGCAATTACATGGCTCATCTAATTTGTTTCTCAATTGTGTGAGTCACTATCCTTCATCACCTGATGTCCAATGTCCTGAAATCCATTACTTCAAACGTTTCATCTGTTTTTTATGGATGTTACAGTTAGGAGAAAAAATCTGGTCTCTGTTACTCCATCTTGGCAAAAAAATAGAAGTCTTTCATCATATCATTTTTTGGCTTTTTTGCTTTTTTGTTTACTTTTTATTTAAGGAAATTGTAAGATCAGATGCAATTACAAGAAATACTATCAAGAAACCCTTATCCACTTGCCTAGTTTCCTCCAATAGTAACACTTTGCAAAACTATTATGTATATGTATACATAATATACATGTGTAAATATGTATACGTACATATGCATAGATATTATATGTTGATATCACATATATATAATATATACATATATTGATATCACAAACAGGATATCAATTTGATACAATCCACTGTGGTTTTATTTAAACATTTCATATTTCAATATTTAAACCCCTGCAAAAAAGAAAAACTTTTATTTTTTATTATTTATTAAATATAATTTGTCAAATTGGCTTCCATACAACACCCAGTGCTCATCCCAACAAGTGCCCTCCTCAATGCCCATCACCCATTTTCCCCTCTCCTCCACCCCCCATCAACCTTCAGTTTGTTCTCTGTATTTAAGAGTCTCTTATGGTTTTCCTCCCTCCCTCTCTATAACTTTTTTTTTGAAAAACAACTTTTAAAGATATTGCTCACATGATGAGCACTCGGTGTTGAATGTAAGTGATGAATCACTGAATTCTACTCCTGAAAGCAATATTGCACTATATGTTAACCAACTAGAATTTAAATAAAAATTTGAAAAGAAAAAAAAATATTGCTCCCAAATAGTTTCACTAATGACAATCCTTTAATCGAGAATTATTCACCAAAAACCAGAAAAGATTTTCAACAAAACAGTACAAACAAGAATAAATACAATCAGGGGAGCCTGGGTGGCTCAGTTGGTTAAGTAGCTGACTCTGGCTCAGGTCACGATCTCACCGCTCATGAGTTGGAGCCCTGCATCGGGCTCTGTGCTGACAGCTCAGAGTCTGGAGCCTGCTTCGGATTCTGTGTCTCCCTCTCTCTCTACCCCTCTTCTGCTCACATTCTGTCTCTCTCTCAAAAATAAACATTAAAAAAATTTTTTTAAAAAGAAGTACATTCAGAAAACTATAATTCAATATGTAAAAATGTCCATTCTCGAGGCACCTGGATGGCTCAGTCAGTTGAGGGCAGGACTTCAGCTCAGGTCATGATTTCACGATTCATAGGTTCGAGCCCCACACTGGGTTTTGTGCTAACAGTGCAGAGCAGCAGAGTCTGCTTCAAATTCTGTCTCTCTCTCTATCCCTCCCCCGCTCATGCTTGCACACTCTCTCTCAAAAATAAATAAACATTTTTTAAAAAGGTCTATTCTGTTTTTCTTGAATAAAGCTTACTAGTAGTGCTTTATACTCATGTATTTTCAAGATGTCTCATACACTAGAACATATACATTTTGTCCAATTAAATTATTTAAAATTAATTAAGCCGTCTAATTGCTGTAGCTAGATCTTCCAGTACTTTCTCGTATAAAAGTGGCGAAAGTGGACATTCTTGTCTTGCTCCTGACCTTAAGGGAAAAGCTCTCAGTTTTTCCCCATTGAGTATGACGTTCACTGAGGGTTTTTCATATAAGGCTTTTGTTATGTTGAAGTATGTTTCCCCTAGACCTACTTTGTAGGTTTTTATCATGATTGGATGTTGTACTTTGTCAAATGCTTTTTCTGCATCTATTGAAATAATTATTTGGTTTTTATCCTGTCTCTTATGGATGTAATGTATCACACTGATTGACTTACAAATATTGAACCACCCTTGCATCCCAGGAATAAATCCTATTTGATCATGGTGAATGATTTCTTTAATGTATTGTTGGATTAGATTCACTAATATTTTGTTGAGGACGTTTATATCTGTTCATCAGAGATATCAACCTGTAGTTCTCTTTTCTTGTAGTATCTTTGTCAGATTTTTGTATCAGGAACCACAGAATGAATCTGGGAGTTTTCCTTTCTCTTCTATATTTTGGAATAGTTTGAGAATAATAGGTATTAACTCTGCTTTAAATGCTTGGTAGAATTCATCTGTCAAGGTGAAGAAGGTCTTGGACTTTTGTTTCTTGGGAGTTTTTTGATTACTAATTCTATTTCATTACTGGTAACAAGTCTATTCAAATTTTCTATTTCTTCCTGATTCCATTTTGGGAAATTATGTTTTTAGAAATTTATCCATTTCTTCTAGGTTATCCAATTTGTTGTCATATAACTTTTCATAATATACATATCCAAAATATATACCCAAAATATATAAAGAACTCATAAAATTCAACACTCCAAAAATGAAAAATCCAATGAAAAATGGGCAGATGACATGAATACACATTTTTCCAAAGACATACAGATGGCCAACAGACACATCTGAAAAGATGCTCAACATCAAGGAAATACAGATCAAAGCTGCAATGAAATACCACTTCACAACCTGTCAGAATGGCTAAAATCAACAACACAAGAAACAACAGGTGTTGGTGAGAATGCAGAGAAAGGGGAATCTTCTTGCACTGTTGGTGGGAATGGAAATTAGTACAGTCAACTCTGGAAAACAGTATGGAGGTTCCTCAAAAAGTTAAAAATAGAACTTCCCTACAATCCAGTAATTGCACTGCTAGGTATTTAACCAAACAATACAAAAATATTTACTCAAAGGGATACATGCATCCCACTGTTTATAGCAGCATTATCTACAATAGCCAAAGTATGGAGACAGTCCCAGTGTCCATCAACTGATAAACGGATCAAGTACTGGAGTATTGTGTGTGTGTGTGTTACAGAATATTTTTCTGCCATAAAAAAGAAAGAAATTTTGGCATTTGCAATGATGTGGACAGAACTAGAGAGTATAAAATGCTAAGCGAAATGAGCAGTCAGAGAAAGACAAGTACCATATAATTTCACTCGTGTGGAATTTAAGAAACAAAACAAAGGAAAAAAAGAAAGAGAGAGAGACAAACCAAGAAACAGACTCTTAACTATAGAGAACAAACTGATGGTTGCCAAGGGGGAGGTGAGTGAGGGGATGGGTGAAATAGGTGATGGATACTAAAGAGTACACTTATTGTGATGAGCACTATGTATAGAATTATCGAGTCACTATATTATACACCTGAAACTAATATATGTATATGCTAACTATACTGGAATTAAAATAAAAACTTCATAAAAAATAAATTACAAAAATAAAGTGCATAAGTAAAAAAAGAAAAAAAAAACTAACCTAACAAATTCTGGTAGAGATCTTTCTCTTCAGCAAAAATACTGAGAAAGCAGATCTCCAGCTTCTATTAAAGAGAAAGAACTTTAGTAACTGATTTATAAGATACAACTGTACTCTTGATATATCCAAGTCCTTTTTTTTTTTTCACTTTTAAAGTTCATTTATTTATTTTGAGAGAGAGAGCATGAGCAAGAGGAGGGCCAGAGAAAGAGGGAGAGAGAGAGAATCCTGAGCAGGCTTCGCACTAACAGCACAGAGCCCAACACAGGGCTTGAACTCACAAACTGGGAAATCATGACCTGAGCTGAAACAAAGAGTCAGATGCTTAACCAACTGAGCCACCCAGGCACCACCCCCAAGTCCTTATTTTACAAGTTCAAAGATATTAATTCATTTACTTAAAATAGATTACCAAGAATATCATATATGCCCACATTCAGAACTAGCAAAGACTATTCTAGTTAAATGAGACACAAATTCACATTCAATTAATAGCTTGATTTCCATTACTTAATGAAAATGTCTATTGTGACATTTTTGCAACTGAACTAATTATCACCTCTCAAGACTGATTCACATGTCTCTGAAATACAGTCCTCCATGGAGAATGTTATAAAGAAACTGAAATTTTATAGCTCTTTCTTGTTTGTAGCATTCCTATAAATAATGGTTCTAAATGTTCTTAAGTATAATACATTCAAATAGAAATATGCCTTCAAACTAAGGATTTTATCCTTCAAAAGTGAAGGAGAAATACTTTCCACAGGCAAACAAAACTTAAGGCAATCTGTTGCCAGTAGACCTGTCCTGCATGAAATGTTAAATGAAGTTCTTTAGAGAAAAGGAAAATAATAGGATCAGAAACTTGGATGTACTATATATAAAGAAAACAAGAGCATCATAGAGGTATAAATGAGATGCATAGAAGTATACATCATAGAACTATAAATATAAGTATGAAACTTATATTTCCTAATCTAACAGTCTCTTCAGAATAACAATTATAACAATATATACAATTGCATATGCTTATATTTATTCTGTATATATATGTGTGGGTATGATTATATGTATATGTAGACATAAACACATATGATAAATATGTATAAATATATACATATATACTCATGAACCATAGATAGCAATAATACAAAGGTTAGAAGAATCACTGTTATTTTGTTATGATAAGGCAATCACACTACTCATGAAACAGCAGAGTATTATTTGAAAGTGGACTTGGATTAGTTGTAAATGCTGATTTCAAACTATGAGGCAACCAATCAAAAAGCGTAAGTGATATGCTTAAAGAGAGAAATGAAATTTTATATAATGTTCAATAAAAACCACACACACAAAAAGTGTAAGGCAAAAATAGAAACAAAGAATAAAAGCAATAAAAGCAGAAAACAATAACAAATAATGTATATATTAACCAAACTCTAACAATAATCACTTTGAACATCAATGGTCTCAATCTACCAATTAACAAACTGAAGTGGATCAAAAACCAAAACCCACTGTCTACCAAGTAGACAAACCAAAATACCAAAATACACTGTCTACAAGAAACCCCTTCTAAACATAAAAATACATAGATTTACAAGTAAATGGATAGAGAAAAATTAATCACACTAACAAAAGAAAAGCAGGAGTAGCTATATTAATTTCAGATAGAGCAGACTTCAGAGCAAGTAAAGTTATCAGGGATAAAGAAGAGCATTACATAATGATAAAGAAGTAAACTTTCCAACAAGACGTAACAATCCACAATGTGTTATGTGCCTAACAACAGAGCATCAATCTACATAGGCAAAAACTGACAAATCCACTATTACAGTTGAAGATTTCACTACCCCTCCAACAAAAATGGGATTTTTTGCCCTCCCACAGGCAGAAAATTAGGAAGGACACACAGTTGACTCAATAATGCCTTCAATCAACTGGATATAATGGACATCTGTCTTAGTCCACTTGAGCTGCTATAACAAAATATCACACACTGGGTACCTTAAAAATGACAGAAATGTATTCCTCACATGCCTGGAGGCTAGGAAGTCTAAGATCAAGGTAACAGCATGGTCACATTTTTATGAGAACCCACTCCCTAGCTCATAGCAGACTCCTCAGTATGTCTTCATATAGCAGAAGGTATGGGGAGTTCTATGGGATCTCCTTTATGAGAATATGAATTCCATTCATGAGGGTTCCACTCTCACAACCTATTCATCTCCCAGAGGCTCCACCTACTAATACCTTTGGGTATCAGGGTATTGGTATCAAGATTTCATCACCTTTGGAGGTTAGGATTTCAACATATGAATTCAGGACAACACAAACATTCAGACCAGAACAGCTGTACATTACTTCATACAACAACAGAAGAATACTTTTCTTCCAAAGTTCACATAGAACAATCACCAAGATATATCACATTCTAGGCCATAAAACACACTTTAACAAGTTTAAGTGAATAGAAAGCATACAATGTCTGTCAGACTACAATGGAATTAGATTAGAAATCAATAACGGAATGGTAACTAGAAAATCACAAAATACATGGGGATTAAACCACACAATTTGAAATAACATATAGGTCAAAAAAGAAATCTCAAGAGAAATTTTAAATATTTTGAACTAAATGAAAATAAAAACATCAAAATTTGTGTGATGCAGCAAAATCAGTGCTTACAGGGAAACTTACAGCATTGAATGCATATATTAGAAAAGACATCTGAAATCAATAAGCTTCTCCAGAGGAAAATAGTAAAAAAAGAAAAAGTTAAGCAAGCAAAAAAAGACAAACATCAGAGCAGGAATCAGTGAAACTGAAACAGGAAACCAACAGAAAATATCAATAAAACCAGAGCTGGTTCTTTGAAAAAGACATTAAGTCTGTAACCAGGCTAACTAAGAAAAAGGGAGGACACAAATGACTAAAGTCAGAAGTGAAAGAGGGAACATCACTATGGATGGACATTACCATGGATGTTACAAGGATAATAAAGGAATACCTATGTATAGCTCTACGCCCACAAATTTGATAACCTAGGTGAAATGGCAATTTCAAGGAAATGAAACTCCTTGAAAGACACAATCTGTCAAAACTCACACACAAAAAAATAGACAATCTGAACAGGCCTATATCTACTAAAAAAAAAACTGAATCAATAAATAATAACTTTCAAAAACAGCACCAAGCACAAAGAGGTTCACTGGTAAATTCTACCAAACATTTAAGAAAGAAATTATACTAATTCTCTGTAATCTCTTTCAGAAGATAGAAGCAGAGAAATTACATCCTAAGTCATTCTATGAGGCCAGCATCACTCTAATATCAAAACCAGACGAAGACTGAAAACTACGGACAAGAAAACTACAAACCAATATATCTCATGAACACAGATGTAAAAATTCTCAACAAAGTATTAACAAATCAAATCCAACAATGTATTAAAAAAAAAAACTATATACCACAACCAAGTGGGATTTATCTGAGGTATACAAAGCTAGTTCAACACTTAAGAATTAATTAATGTAATTTACCACATCAACAACCTAAAGAAAAATCACATGATCATATCAGTAGATAAAGAAAAAGCAATTGAGCAAACCCAACTCCCATTCATGATAAAAACTTTCCATAAGCTAGGAATACAAGGGAATCCTCCACTTAATAAACACTATCTACCAAACAAACAAAAAACAAACAAAAAATACTACAGGTAACTAGAAGCTCTCCCAATAAGGTCAGGAACAAGGCAAGAAGGTCCCGTCTCACCACTCCTTTTCAACATCAAATTGGAAGTCCTAGTAATGCAATAAGACAAGAAAAGAAAATAAAAGGTATACTGATTCAGAAGGAAAAAATTAAAAAAAAAAACTCTGTTTTCAAATGACATGTCTACGTAGAAATACAAAAGAATTGACCACAAATCTCTTCAGTGAAATAAGCTACTATTACAAGGTTATAGCATACAAGGATAATATTAAAAAGTCCATCACTTTTCCATATACCAACAATGAACTGGAATTTAATATTAAAAACATAATACCTTTACATTAGCATGCCAAAAAAATGAAAGACTTCAGTCTACATACTACAAAGTATTCATGCTACAAAGTATGTTTGTACAAAGTCCATATGAAGAAACTATGAGGAAAACTACGAAACTCTAATAAAAAAAAAAATCAAAGAACTAAATATATGGATATTCCATGTTCATGGATAAGAAAACTCAATGTGTCAAGATACCATTTTTTCCCTAAAGATTCAATACAATCCCAATCAAATTCCCAGCAAGTTATTTTGTGAATATTGATAAACTGATTCTAAACTTTATATAGAGGCAAAAGACCCAGAATAACCAACACAATGTTAAGAACAAGGACTGACACTACCCAACTTCAAGACTGACTATAAAGATACAGTAATTACAACAGTGTAGTATTGGTGAAAGAACAGACAAATAAATCAATGAAACAGAATAGAGAGCTCAAAAATAGACACACATAAATTAGTCAAGTGATCCTTGACCAAAAAGAAAGCAAAAGCAATACAATGGAGCAAAGATAATCTTTTCAACAAATGGTGCCAGAACTAGACATCCAGAGCAAAACAAACAAACAAAAACAACAAACCTAAAAATCTAAACACAGACTTTACATTCTTCACAAAATAAAAAATTAACTCAAAATGGATCACAGACCTAAATGTAAAACACAAAACTATAAAACTCCTAAAAGATAACATATGAGACAATCTAGATGACTTCCACTGGTGATGACTTTTTAGATATGACACGAAGGGCACCTGGGTGGCTCAGTTGTTTGGGCGTCCAAGTCTTGATTTTGGCTCAGGTCATGATCTCACAGTTCTTCAGATCAAGCCCCACACAGTCAACATGGAGCCTGCTTGGGATTCTCTCTTCCTCTTTCTCTGCCCCTTCCCCACTCATGCCCTTGTGCTCACCTTCTCTCTCCCTCTCTCCCTCCCCCCTCCTCTCTCTCTCTCTCTCTCTCAAAATAAACATTAGATAAGACACCAAAGGCACAATCATGAAAGAACTGATAAGCTAGACATCATTAAAATTAAATTTTTCTGCTCTGCAAAAGATAATGTCAAGCAAATAAAAAGACCAGTCACAGACTGGGAGAAAATATTTGCAAGACACATATCTCATAAAGGAGTGCTACTTAAAGTATACATACAATTCTTAAAACTCAGCAAAAGGGGGGGGGGGGACCAGGCTGATTTTAAAAATGGGCCAAAGACCTTAAAAGACACCTGACTAAAGCATATACAGATGGCATATAAGCATATGAAAAGATGTTCCACATCTTATGTTATCAGGGAAATGCTAACCAAAACAACCTAAACTCTGGACATCAAATGCTAACAAGAATGTAGAGCAATAGGAATTTTCATTCATTGCTAGTGGGAACGAAAAATGCTACAGCCACTATGGAAGACAGTTTGGCAGTTTCTTACAAAACTAAACATACTCTTACCATACTATCCAGCAATCATATTTCTTGGTATTTAACTCAAAGAATTAAAAACTTATATGCACACAAAACCTGCACACATTTACAGAAGCTTAATTATTCATAATTGCCAAAACTTGCAAGCAACCAAAATGTCCCTCACTAAGTGAATGGTTAAACTGTGGTACTTTCAGATAATGGAGTATTACTCTGCACTTAAAAGAAATGAGGTATCAACCCATGAAAAGACATGCAAAAACCTTCAGTGCATATTATTAAGTAAAAGAAACCAATCTGAAAAAGGCTATACACTGTATGAGTCCAACTATATGACATTCTGAAAAAGGCAAAACTACAGAGACAGTAAAAAGATCAGTGGTTGACAGGGATTCAGGGATGGAGGAAAGAATACATGAAGCAAAAGGCAGTAAAAACATCCCATAAGATACTGTAATGGTGGATAATGTCATTACACATTTGTCCAAACCCAAAGAATGTCCAACACCAAAAAGTAAGCCATAATGTAAACTACAAACTTTGGGTGATAATGGTATGATAACAGAAGTTTATCAGTTGTAACAAATCTACCACTCTGATGGGAGATGTTGACAATGGAGAGGCTATGCATATGTGGGGGCAGAAGGCATATGGGAAATTCCTGTACCTTCCTCTCAATTTTGCTATGAACCTAAAACCACAGTGGTGGTATTTTTGCAATATGTACAAATATCAAATAATTATGTGATTTGATACATACACCTAAAACTAGTATCATGTTATTTGTCAATTATACCTCAATTTAAAAGTCTTTTCAAAAATCCTGTGAATCAATTACACACAGACAGACACACACTGTAGTACTGGCATAAGAACAAGAACAGACATATAGATTAACAGAACAGAAGTGACAATCCAGAAATAAACCCATATGTCTATGGTAGCTTGATTTTCGACAACAGTGTCAAGGCCATTCAATGAGGAAAAAATAGTCTTCAACAAATGGGAGTTTGAACAGCTGGATATCCGCAAACAAAAGAATGAAGCTAAACCCTTACCTCACACTACATACAAAAATTAATTCAAAATGAATATTGGAAGTAAACATAACTAAAATAATAAACCCCTCAGACGATAAAAGAAGTAAATCTTCATGACCCTGGGTTTGGTGATGGTTTCTTCGTTATGACACCAAAAGCACAAGCAACAAAAGAAAAAATAGGCATTCATCAAAATACAAAATGTTTGTGCATCAAAGGACACTATAAGAAAGTAAAAGACAATCCATAGTTTTTGCAAATATTTGTAAATCATATATCTGAAAAGCATCTATATCCAGAATATACAAACACTCTTACAACAACAAAAAGAAAAACCCAATTAACAAGCCAATTTAAAAATGGACAACAAACTTGAATAGATGTCTAACAAGATACATAAATGGCCAACAAGCACATGGAAAGATGTTCAATGTCCTTATTTGTTATGAAAATGCAAATCAAAGCCAAAATGATATCCTATTTCACACACACTAGGATGACTATAATTTTTATTTTTACTTTTTACAGTGTTATACTAGTTCCAGATGTATAATACAGTGATTCAACATTCCTATACATTACTCAGTGTCCACCACAAGTGTACCCTTAATACCCTTCACCTATTTCACCCATCTCCTCAACTACCTCCCCTCTGGCAACCATCACTTTGTTCTTTATAGTTGAGTCTGTTTTTTTTCTCTTTTCTTGTTGTTTCTTAAATCCCACATGAATGAAATCATACAATATTTGTCTTACTCTTATTTCATTTAGCATTATACTCTCTAACTCCATGTTGTTGCAAACAGCTAGATTTCATTCTTTTTTATGACTGAATAATATTCTGTGTGTGTGTATGTATGTATGTATGTACGTGTATACATCACTTCTTTATTCATCTGCTGATAAGCACTTGAGCTGCTTCCAGATCTTGGCTATTGTAAATATAATAAATATAGAGGTGTATATAACTTTTCTAATTAGTGTTTTCATATTCTTTGAGTAAATATCTGGTAGTGCAATTGGTAGATCCTAGAGTAGTTCTATTTTTAACTTTGTGAGGAACCTCCATGTTGTTTTCCACAGTGGCTGCACCAATTTGCACTCCAACCAACAGTGCAAGAGGGTTCCTTTTTCTCCATATCCTCACCAACACTTGTTTCTTAAGTTTTTTTATTTTAGCCATTCTGACAGGTGTGAGGTGATATCTCACTGTAGTTTTGATTTGCATTTCTCTGATGGTAAGAGACGCTGAGTATCTTTTTATGTGTATGATGGCCATCTGGGTTTCCTCTTTGGGGAAATGTCTGTTAATGTCTTCTGCCCACTTTTTAATTGGATTATTTGTTTTTTGGGTGTTGAGTTGTATCAGTTCTTTATATATTTTGCATACTAACCCTATATCAGCTATATCATTTGCAAATATCTTCTGCCATCCAGTAAGTTGTCTTGTAGTTTTGCTGACTGTTTCCTTTACTGTACAGAAGTTTTTTATTTTAATGTAGTCCCAATAGTTTATTTTTGCTTTTGTTTCCCTTGACTCAGGAGACATATCTAGAAAAATGTTGCTATGATCAACGTTAGAGACATTACTGCCTGTACTCCCTTCTAGGGTTTTTATGGTTTCAGGAACCACATTTATATCTTTAATCCGTTATTAGTTTATTTCTGTTTATGGCATAAGAGAGTGGTCCAGTCTTCCTAACACCATATGCTGAAAAGATGGTCTCTCCCATTGTACATACTTGCCGCCTTCATCAAACATTAATTGATCATATATTTGTGGCTTTGTTTCTGGGCTCTCTATTCTTTGTAGTATATCTTGAAATCTGGTATTGTGAAACCTCCAGTTTCATTCTTCTTCAAGATTGCTTTGGCTATTGGGGTCTTTTGTGGTTCCATACAAATTTTAGGATTATTTGTTCTAGTTCTGTGAAAAATGCTGTTGGTATTCTGATAGGGAATGATGGTGGTATTTTGATAGGGATTGCATTAAATCTGTAGATTGTTTTGGGTAGGGTAAACATTTTTATAATATTGGTTCCTCCAGTTCATGAGCATGGAATATCTTTCCATTTATTTGTGTCATCTACAATTTCTTTCATAAATTATTTTACAGTTCTCAGAGTACAGGTCTTTTACCTCCTTAAATTTATTCTAGGTATTTTGTTGTCTTGGGCCATTGTAAATGGGACTGTTTATTTTTTTGAAACACATGAGATTATTATAATAGACTCAAATACAGACATTATAAAAAATTGAAGCTCCTCAGAAGAAATTATTAACAGTATGATATACATCATATATATATACATATTAACATAAACATGATAATATTATAGCAAATAAAACATAAAATACTATTGTTCCAGGACTATTTTAAAAAAACTTAATATTGACTTTACTGAGAGTTTCAAGAAAATATTGTTACAGAGAAATCAGCAGTAACCTGATCCAAGAGAATCATGATAAGATTACAAAACAGCCTTTATTATGGATTTCAAAACTCCTTTTGAGTCCAATGAAGCTGGGTTAGCAAAAACTGCATAAAAAATATCAATTAGTGCTAATGTGATCTCATAATGGTCCAGCTGTTTCACACAGGATGAAAATGCGCATTACTTTAGTAGTAATGCATCTTAGAAAAAAAATAACCACTTCTGATTTCAAACATTTGTTACTGAAGTATAATTTTCTTAAATACTTTATTGTCAAGTTAGCTAACATACTGTGTAGAGTGTGCTTTTGGTTTCAGGGGTAGATTTCTATGTTTCATCGCCTACATACAATACCCAGGGCTCATCCCAAAACATGCCCTCCTCAATGCCCATCCCCCCCTTTCCCCTCTCTCCCACCCTCCCATCAACCCTCAGTTTCTTCTCTGTATTTCAGGGTCTATTATGGTTTGCCTCCCTCTGTTTGAAACTATTTTTTCCCCTTCCCCCATGGTCTTGTTAAGCTTCTCAAGTTCCACATGAGTGAAAATATATGGTATGTGTTTCTGTAACTGACTTATTTCACTTAGCATAATACCCTCCAGTTCTATCCACATTGTTGCAAATGGAAGGATTTCATTCTTTCTCATTGCCAAGAAGAATTCCATTGTATATATAAACCACATCTTCTTTATCCATTCATGTGTTGATGGACATTTGGGCTCTTCCCATGATTTGGCTATTGTTGAAAGCAATTTATAAACACTGGTGTACAAGTGCCCCTATGAATCAGCATTCCTGTATCCTTTGGATAAATTCCTAGCAGTGCTATTGCTGAGTCATAGGATAGTTCTACTTTTAATTATTTGAGGAACCTTCACACTGTTTTCTAGAGCAGCTGCACCAGTTTGCATTCCCACCAACAGTGCAGGAGGGTTCCCGATTCTCCACAACCTTGCCAACATGTTGTTTCCTGAGTTGTTAATTTTAGCCACTCTGACTGGTATGAGGTGGTATCTCAGTGTGGCTTTGATCTGTATTTCCCTGATGATGAGTGATGTTGAGCATCGCTTCATGTGTCTGTTGGCTATCTGGATGTCTTCTTTGGAAAAGTGTCTGTTCCTGTCTTCTGCCCATTTCTTCACTGAATTGTTTTTCAGCTGTTGAGTTTGGTAAGTTCTTTATAGATTTTGGATACTAACCCTTTATTCATTATGTCATTTGTAAATATCTTCTCCCATTCTGTCAGCTACCTTTTAGTTTTGTTGTTTCCTTTGCAGTGCAGGAGCTTTTTATCTTGATTAGGTCCCAAAAGTTCATTTTTACTTTTATTTCCCTTGCAAGAGAATTGCTCAAAACAAATATAAACAATATATCTGACCAAGAATTTAGAATAATAGTCATAAAATTAATAGCTGGGCTTGAAAAAAGCATAGAAGACAGCAGAGAATCTACTGCTGCAGAGATCAAGGATAAGAAATAGTCATGACAAATTAAGAAATGCTGCAAATGGGGCGCCTGGGTGGCTCAGTCAGTTAAACGTCCGACTTCAGCTCAGGTCACAATCTTGCGGTCCGTGAGTTCGAGCCCCGCGTCGGGCTCTGGGCTGATGGCTCAGAGCCTGGAGCCTGCTTCCGATTCTATGTCTCCCTCTCTCTCTGCCCCTCCCCCGTTTATGCTCTGTCTCTCTCTGTCTCAAAAATAAAACGTTAAAAAAAATTAAAAAAAAAAAAAAAAAGAAATGCTGCAAATGACGTACAAAATGAACTAGATGCAGTGACATCAAGGATGGAGGAAGCAGAGGGGAGAATAAGTGAAACAAGATAAAATTATGGAAAATGATGAAGCTGAGAAAGAGAGAGATAAGAAAATACTAGACCATGAGGGAAGAATTAGAAAACTAAGTGATTCAATGAAACGTAGTAGTATCAAATATCATAGGAGTTCCAGAAGAAAAGAGAGACAGGCAGAAGGTTTACTTGAACAATTATAGCAGAGAACTTCACTAATCTGGGGAAGGAGGCAGACATCCAAATCCAGGAGGCAGAGAGAACTTCCTTCAAATTTAACAAGAATAGGTCTTCTCCATGGCATATCATAGTGAAACAGGCAAAATACAAAGACAAAGAGAAAATTCTGAAAGCAGCTATGGACAAACAGGCCTTAACCTACAAGGGTTGACACATAAGGGTAGTAGCAGACCTATCCACTGAAATTTGGCAGGCCAGAAGGGAGTGGCAGGAAATATTCAATGTGCTGAATAGGAAGAATATGCAGCCAGGAATCCTTCATCCAGCAAAGCTGTCATTCAGAATAGAAGGAGAGAAAAAGGCTTTCCCAGACAAACAAAAACTGATGGAGTTCATGACCACTAACCCATCCCTGCAAGAGATCCTAAGGGGGACTCTGTGAGTGGAACGCTACAAACACTACAAAGGACCAGAGACATTACCACAAGCATGAAACCTACAGATAACACAATGACACTAAATCCATATCTTTCAATAATAGCTCTGAATGTAAATGGACTAAATGCCCCAAACAAAAGACACAGAGTATCAGAATGGATAAAAAGCAAGATCTATCTGTATGCTGTCTACAAGAGACTCATCAAAAAAATTTTTTTTAAGTTTATTTATTTTGAGAAGGACAGAAACATTGTGAGTGGGGGAAAGGGCAGAGAGAGGAGACAAAGAATCCCAAGCAGGCTCTGCACTGTCAGTGAGGAGGAGCCAGACATGGGGCTAGAACCCACAAAACCGTGAGACCATGACCTGAGCCGAAACCAAGAGTCGGATGCTTAGCCAACCGAGCCACCCAGGCCCCCATACAAGAGACTCATTTTAGACCCGAGAACACCTTCAGATTGAAAGTGAGAGGATGGAGAACCATCTATTACGCTACAGGGAGTTAAAAAAAGCTGGAGTAGCCATACCTATATTAGACAAACTAGATTTTAACTAAAGGCTGTAACAAGAGATGAAGAAGGACATTATATCGTAATTACAGGGTCTAGCCATCAAGAAGAGCTAACAAATATAAATGTTTATGACCCCAACTTTTAAGCACCCAAATATGTAACTCAATTAATCACAAACAATCTTATTGGTAAAAATATGGTAATTGCAGAGGACTTTAATACTTCACTTATAGCAATGGACAGATCATCTAGGCATAAAATCAATAAACAATGGACTTGAATGATACACCAGACCAGATAGACTTGACAGATACTTAGAACTTTTCATCCAAAAGCAGGAGAATACACGTTCTTCTTGAGTGCACATGGAACATTCTCCAAGATAGATCACATACTGTCACAAAACAGCCCTCAATAAATACAAAAGAATTGAGATCATACCATGCATATTTCCAGATCACAATACTATGAAACTTGAAATCAACCACAAGAAAATATTTGGAAAGCCTCCAAATGCATGGAGGTTAAAGAACATTCTACTGAAGAATGAGTAAGTCAACCTGTCAATTAAAGAAGAAATTTAAAAATATATGGAAGCAAATTAAAATCAAAACACGACAGTCCAAACCGTCTGGGATGCAGCAAAGGCAGTCCTAAGGGGAAAATACATTCCAATCCAGGCCTATCTCAAGAAACAAGAAAAATCCCAAATAGAAAACCTAACTGCACACCTAAAGGAACAAGAAGCAGAACAGCAAAGAAACCCCAAAGCCAGCAGCAGAAGAGAAATAATAAAGATTAGAGCAGAAATAAATACAAATAAAAAAAAACACAATAGAACAGATCAATGAATCTAAAAGCTGGTTTTTAGAAAGAATAAACAAAATTGATAACCCCCTAGCCAGACTTCTCAAAAAGAAAAGAGAACCCAAATAGATAAAATCACGAATGGAAGAGGAGAGATCACAACCAACACCACAGAAATACAAACAATTCTTAGAGACTACTATGAAAAATTATATGCCAACAAACTGGACAACCGGGAAGAAATGGAAAAATTCCTAAATACCCACACACTACCAAAACTGAAACAGGAAGAAACAGAAAATTAGAACAGACCCATAACCAGTGAAGAAATGGAATTAGTTATCAAAAAATCTCCCAACATATAACAGCCCTGGGCCAGATGGCTTCCCGGAGCAATTCTACCAGACATTTAAAGCAGAGTTAATACCTATCCTTCTCAAGCTGTTCCAAAAAATAGAAATGGAAGGACAGCTTCCGGACTCATCCTATGAAGTCAGCATTACCTTGATTCCCAAACCAGACTGAGACCCCACTAAAAATGAGAATTAGAGGCCAATATCCATGATGAACATAAAGCAAAAATTCTCAACAAGATACTAGCAAATCGAATTCAACAGTATTTTAAAAGAATTATTCACCATGATCAAGTGGGATTTATTCCTGGGCTGCAGGGCTGGTTCAATATTCATAAATCAATCAATGTGATACCCCACATTAATAGAAGGGTAAGAACGATACGATCCTGTCAATAGATGCAGAAAAACCATTTGACAAAATACAGCATACTTTCTTAAAAACCCTCAAGAAAGTTGGGATAGAAGGAACATACCTTAACATCATAAAAGCCATATATGAAAAGCCCACAGCTAATATCCTCAATGGAGAAAAACTGAGAGCTTTCCCCCTGAGATCAGGAACACGACAGGGATGTCCACTCTTACCACTGTTGTTTAACACAGTATTGGAAGTACTAGCCTCAGTAATCAGACAACAAAATGAAATAAAAGGCATCCAAATTGGCAAAGAAGTCAAACTTTCAATTTTTGCAGAAGACATGATACTCTACAAAACCTGAAAGACTCCACCAAAAAGCTGCTAGAACTGATACATGAATTCAGCAAAGTCACAGGATACAAAATCAATGTACAGAAATCGGTTCCATTTCTATACACCAATAAAGAAGCAACAGAAGGGGAAATCAAGAAACCAATCCCATTTACAACTGTACCAAAAACCATAAAATACCTAGGAATAAACCTAACTAAAGAGGTAAAAGATCTGTATGCTGAAAACTATATAGAAAACTTATCAAAGAAATTGAAGAAGACACAAAGAAATGGAAAAACATTCCATGCTCATGGATTGGAAGAACAAATATTATTAAAATGTCAATACTTCCCAAAGCAATCTACACATTCAATGCAATCCCAATCAAAATTGCACCGACATTCTTCTCAAAGCTAGAACAAACAGCCCTAAAATTTATATGGAACCACAAAAGACCCCAAATAGCCAAAGTAATGTTGAAAAAGAAAACCAAAGCTGGAGGCATCACAATCCCAGACTTTAGCCTCTACTACAAAGCTGTAATTATTGGCACAAAAACAGACACATAGACCAATGGAATAGAATGGAGAACCCAGAAATGGACCCCCAAAATGTGTGGCCAGCTAATCTTTGACAAAGCAGGAAAAAGTATCCAATGGAAAAAAAGACAATCTCTTTAGCAAATGGTGCTGGGAAAACTGGACCACTTTCTTACACTATACACAAAAGTAAACTCAAAATGGATGAAAGACCTAAATGTAAGACAGCAAACCAATAAAAACCTAGAGGAGAAAACAAGCAACAACCTCTTTGACCTCAGCCACAGCAACTTCTTACTCGACACATCTACAAAGGCAAGGACAATAAAAGCAAAAATGAACCATTGGGACCTCATCGAGATAAAAAGCTTCTGCACAGCAAAGGAAACAATCAACAAAACTAAAAGGCAACCGACAGAATGGGAGAAGATATTTACAAATGACATAATGAATAAAGGGTTAGTATCCAAAATCTATAAAGAACTTATCAGACTCAACACTCAGGACTGTTTTCTTAATTTCACTGTACGTTGCTTCATTTGTAGCATATAGGAATGCTTCATTTGTAGCGTATATTGATTTTGTATTCTAGCAGTTTTTTTGGTAGAGTCTTTAGCATTTTCTATACATAGTATCATGTCAACTACAAATAGGAAAAGTTTTACTTTTCTCTTATCAATTTGGGTATCTTTTCCAGAACTATGTTGAATACAAGTGGGGAGAGTGGACATTCTTGTCTTGCTCCTGACCTTAGGGGAAAAGCTTTCAGTTTTTCCCCACTGAATATGATGTTGGCCGGGGGGTTTTCATATATGGCCTTTATATGTTGAGGTATGTTCCTTCTAGACCTACTTTGTGGAGGCTTTCTATCATGAATACGTGTTGTACTTTGTTGAATGCTTTTTCTGCATCTATTAGAATAATCATATGGTTTTTATCCTTTCTCTTATGGATGTGATATATCACATTGATTGACTTATACATTGATTGAACCACACTTGCATCCTAGGAATAAATCCCACTTGATTATGGTGAATGATTTCTTTAATGTATTGATGGATTCGGTTCACTACTATTTTGTTGAGATACTGGCCTATACTTCTCTTTTTCTGTAGCATCTTTGTCTGGTTTTGGTGTCAGGGTAACGGTGGCCTCATAGACTCAATATGGAAGCTTTCCTTCCTCCTCTATTTTTTACAACAGTTTGAGAATAGGTATTAACTATTCTTTAAATGTTTGGTAGAAATTCCCCTGGGAAGCTATCTGGTCCTGGACTTTTGTTTGTTGGGAGACTTTTGATTACCGATTCCATTTCTTTGCTGGTTGCGGGTCTGTTCAAATTTTCTATTTCTTCCCATTTCTATTTTTGGCAGTTTATGTTTCTAGGAGTTTATCCATTTCTTCTAGATTGTTTAATTTGTTGGCATATAATTTTTCATAATGTTCTCTTATAATCCTTTGTATTTCTGTGGTGTTATTTCTCTGTTTTATTTCTGATCTTGTTTATTTAAGTCCTCTTTTTTTCCGGAAAAAAAAGAAAAAAGTTTATCAATTTTGTTGATGTTTTCAAAGATACTGGTTTAATGATGTTCTACTGGTTTTTATTTGGCTCTATTTTCTTTTTTTCTGCTCTAATCTTTACTATTTCCTTCTACTGGTTTTGGGTTCTGTTTGTTCTTCTATTTCTAACTCCTTCTTTAATGTAAGGTTAGGTTGAGTTTTTTCTCGCTTTTTGAGACAGGCCTGTATTGCTACAAACTGCCCTCTCAGAAAAGCTTTTGCTGCATCCTAAAGATTTTGGACCATCGTGTTCTCATGTTCAAGTGTCTCCGTATATTTTTTAATTTCCTCTTTAATTTCTCATTTGACCCATTCATTGTTTAGTAGCACGTTATTTAACCTCCATGAATTTGTGTTCTTTCCAGGTTTTTTTCTTGTGAATGACTTCTAGTTGTACAGTGTTGTGGTCAGAAAAGGTACATAGTGGGGCCCTTGGGTGGCTGAGTTAAGCAACCAACTCTTGATTTTGGCTCAGGTCATGAGCTCACAGTTTATGGGTTTGAACCCCATGCTGGGCTCTGCACTGTGTCAACACAGCCTGCTTGGAATTCTTTCTCTCTCCCTCTCTCTGCCTCTCCCTCCCTCTCTCACTTGTGCTCTCTCTCCAAATAAATTAAGTGAAAGAAAGAAAGAAAGAAAGAAAGAAAGAAAGAAAGAAAGAAAGAAAGAAAGAAAGAAAGATACATGTGATATTTTTGAATTTGAGATCAGTTTTTTGGCCTAATAGGTGTTCTGTTCTGAAGAATATTCCACGTGCACTTTAAAAGAACATGTATCCAGGCAGGGCACCTGGCTCAGTTGGGCAAGCATCTGACTTTAGCTCAGGTCATACATGAGTTTGAGCCCCACATCAGGCTCTGTGTTGACAGCTTGGAACCTGGAGCCTGCTTCAGATTCTGTGTCTCTCTCTGCCCCTCCCCCTTTTGCACTCTGTCTCTCAAAAATAAACAAACATTAAAAATTTGAAAGAAAGAAAGAAAGAAAGAAAGAAAGAAAGAAAGAAAGAAAAGAAAAGAATATGTGTCCTGTTGTTGTAGGATGGAATGTTCTGAATGTTAAATCCATCTGGTCCAATGTGTCATTCAAAGCCACTGTTTCCTTCTGATTTTCTGTTTGGATGATCTATCCACTGATGTAAGTGGGGACTGAAGTCCCTTACTATTAGTGTATTACTATCAATTAGTTCTTTTATGTTTGTTATTAACTGCTTTTAAGTATTTGAGTGTTTCTATGTTGGGTGTATAAAAATTTACAACTGTTGTGTTTTCTTGTTGAATTGTTCCCTTTAAAATTATACAGTGTCATTCTTTGTAATAATTTTTTAAAAACAAAAATACCACTGTTGCTGAGGGTGTGGAAAAATTAGAACCCATGTACAGTGTTGGTAGGAATGTAAAATAGAGCAATGGCTATGGAAAACAGGTAAGCAGTTAAATAAGTTAAACACAGAATCACCACATAACCATGCAATTTCACTCCTGTGAATATAATAAAAGAAATAAAAACAGATATTAAAACAAAAACTTGTATGTGAATGTTCACAGAAGCCTATTCACAATAGCTATAAGGTAGAAACAAGTGAAATGCCCATCAATAATAAATAACAATATGTGATATATCCATACAATGGAATATTATTTGGCCATAAAAAGAAACGAAGTACAGATATAGGCTAGAATACAGACAAACTAAATGCCTAATTAACGGAATAAGATATCAAAGGGCATATATTATACAATTTCATCTATATAAGAAATATCAAGAAGAAGCAAATCCATAGATACAGAGAGCAAATTAGTGGTTGCTAGGGGCTGGAAGCAGGGTGGAATAGGGAGTGACTGCTTAATGGAAACAAGGTCTCACTTCAGAGTGATAAAAATGTTCTGGAATTATGGGGCGCCTGGGTGGCGCAGTCGGTTAAGCGTCCGACTTCAGCCAGGTCACGATCTCGCGGTCCGTGAGTTCGAGCCCCGCGTCGGGCTCTGGGCGGATGGCTCAGAGCCTGGAGCCTGTTTCCGATTCTGTGTCTCCCTCTCTCTCTGCCCCTCCCCCGTTCATGCTCTGTCTCTCTCTGTCCCAAAAATAAATAAAAACGTTGAAAAAAAATTAAAAAAAAAAATGTTCTGGAATTAGATAATGGTGATGATTGCACAACACTGTAAATATATTAATACTACTAAAGTAGACCCTTTAACATGGTTTAAAGGGTGAATTTAATCTTTTTTACCACAATGAAAAAAATCAATTGTATTTCTATATGTGAATAATAAACATAAAACAAAAATTTTCAAACAATTCCACTCAAAATAGCACCCAAAAAGTTGAATTCATAAGGATAAATTCACAAAATATGTGCAAAACCTGTACAATGAAAACTACAACAAACTGCTGAGAGAAATTTTTAGAGGAGGCGGTAAATTTCTATTGCCAAGGGAGGCAATACAGGGAGGTAAAAAGAGAGGTAACTATTTTGAAAAGATAGACACTTCATTTTGGCATAAAAGATGTCTTACAACAGTTTTAATTGCAGTTTTAAATGAATTTCTACTTTTTCTAGTTAAGAATAGCCAAATTTTATAGAACAAGAGAAAAAAAAAACTTCATAGGATTATGACATGTTAGTAAAGTGCTCACAGAAGTCCTTCCTGAGGAAAAAAAAAAAAAAAAATTTGGGTAAGTCTAGCACTCTTGATCCTGGTCAGCCTAATCGAGTAGTGTCATTAGGCAATATTGCTATGGTAAAAATGGCCCCTTAATAAGGCATCTGGACTGGAGAAGCTACAGTTTTAGGCCTCCCTAAGTACAATATAATCACACCATTCCCTGCAAAATCTTGGAAGCAAAGTTCTTGCTCATGGGCTAAGAAACATGAAATTTCTAAGCCATGGTAAGTCTTGCAACCACCAGAAGGGTTTTGGGGGGTTTTGTGGGGGTTTTTTTGTTTTTGTTTGTTTGCTTCCATATCTGAGCTGTATGGAAAGGCAGAGATAGTCCTTAGTATGCTAAGGACTGACCACAATTCTGACCACAATTCTGATGCTATTCTGATTACACGGAGTTTTTATATCTGGGCCCAGGGGCCTGGGATAAGCCTGAGTGGCTACCTGCACTAGAGCACTGGTGGTCATAAAGCCATTGCATGACGTTGTGAACTTGGTTTATAAAGCAGGTATTAAAAATTCAAGAAACCACATACAGGTAAGAATGGCAAATTCATTTTTAAAAAATTTAGACACATACTATTTTAAGAAACAGGGCTTTAACATAACTTGGTAGTTAATGGTGTTCTATTAAAAATTTAAAACAAATTAACAAATGATTATTTGGGTTATGAAAAGTATTAAGAAGAACATTAAGATCACCAAATTACTGAAATCTAAACGGAAAATGTCATTATGGCTGCGGCTCTTTTTGTCACCATATACATCTGACAGGAACAAAGCAACTCTGCGTGGCAGGAGCGGCTTTCGGAGCCAGAACCCAGGAGCCTGGAGCCGGGCACATCGGGCATTCTCGTCGGGGCAGAAGGGGACTGAAAGGGCCGTGCTAGTCCACTTGGGCCGCTGTCCCCGCGTTCCCGCCGCTGTCACCCGGAGCCGGCCAGGCGACCCGGGGAGGGTCCGGACAGGGCGCCTCGTCGGCTCTAGAGAAACCCACGCCTCTCTCCCGCGCACACAGTCGCCCGGCTGTCGCCGGCCGGACTGCGAGCCTGAGCGCCTCCCTGGCACCCCCTCGGCTCAACCCGGCCCGGTCCGGGCTCCCACTGTAGCCCCCGAGCCCAAGGGCCGGCCCGCCCGCTCGGCCTCCCGGACCCGGCGAGGCGGCCTCTCCACAGCCAACGGTCGCCAGCAAAGGCCGCCCGCCCGCGCACCCGCCCGGCCGGCCCTCAGCGCCCACCTGTTGGTCGCACCCGGGGCACGATTTGGTGGCCATCTTCACTTTCTTGGCTCGAGTTGCAGACATGCTCCTCTCGGGGGCGGCGGCAGTAGCGGCGACAGCAGCGACAACAGCACCACAGCTCGGGCTCCTCCCCTCGTACCTCTGCGGCCCAGCCTCCGCCAGGCGGGTCCCCGCCGTCCAGGCCGAGGTTTGGGCAGGTGCGCGCGCGCGTGCGTGCGCGAACTCGCGCGGAGGCCGCGTGCCGGCGCAGCGGGGCGCGGCGTGCGCCAGCAGCGGTCGCGGGCCTCTCGCACCGCGCGGGACCGCGGAATGCACTCCCACCCTCACAGCGCCGGCCTTCGAGCGCGTCCTGATTCTTACGAGAGGAGACGGTCTCGAAGGTCCAGCGCCACAATGACCACGCCTTCTCCTGGTCCTGCGGAATGCGTGAGTGCGTGGTTTGGGCGGGACTCGGCAGTAACAGGCCTCGGGATCCACCAACGAATGCACAGATAAGGCGGGTCGTGGTGCTGGGCACGCCCTCTCCCCGGGGAGAAAGGAGAACGTGCGTGAAAGTGGTGGAAGGAAAAGCGCCTAGCATAGGTGAAGGCATTTAATAACTTCAAAAATGTCAGCAACTGTAATCATTGAGAGACTGTAATAGACATCTGATTAACAGTGTGGACCTAGCGTTCAAGATTGAAAATTCATTCATTTATTTAATAAATAATTGCCTAAGGCCCACTATCAGGCGAATTTGAATAAAATGCAGTATGCTGTCTAGGAGCACACTTTAGGTATTTACACCAGTGCTACTTAGTCCAAGATGAAGGACCCGTTTTTTCTTTCTTAATCCGTCAATCACTGATACTTAACTAAATTAAGATAAGAATAAATTACACGTAAACTGGGGCGCCTGGGTGGCGCAGTCGGTTAAGCGTCCGACTTCAGCCAGGTCACGATCTCGCGGTCCGGGAGTTCGAGCCCCGCGTCGGGCTCTGGGCTGATGGCTCGGAGCCTGGAGCCTGTTTCCGATTCTGTGTCTCCCTCTCTCTCTGCCCCTCCCCCGTTCATGCTCTGTCTCTCTCTGTCCCAAAAATAAAAATAAACGCTGAAAAAAAAAATTAAAAAAAAAAAAATTACACGTAAACTGAAATGGAAAAAATTATACAAAATACAAATTCATTTTTTAAATGTGAAATTCAACAGACAAAATTACATTTCAGCAAACAATCAGGACAAACAGAAAATAATTTTAAAAACTGTACACTTTGCTTTGAGAAAATTTGCCAATCAGCATTTATTATAGTAAATGGCTATTACACTGTTTTTGTTCTACAGTTGTAACTAAAGCAAAGGTGTGAGTGAAGTTTCTCTTCTCTTAATAAATGCCTGTAAGCATACTCTGAATGAATGAATCCATTGTGTACCAATACTTAAAGCTTTCTATGTGACATATATTTTTTCTTGTGTGGTAATTTATCTAAAGTAGATTGGATTGATAAAGGCAGAGGAAATTTTATATCTAAACTATTTCTAATTTCTCATGGTAGGAAAACTGTCTCATGATGGTATGTTAATGGGAATGGAAGAACTGATTTTAAAGCAACTTCAGTAAATTCGTGGTTCATTCTTACCCTTTATCTAAAATTAACTGATGATGTTTTTTTTTTCAAAATTCATATTCAGTCCTCTTAAGTGGCCAGTTCCAACAGTTTATCCCATATTGTAATTAAAATTTTAAATATCTTTCCATAAAAAGAAATGGATTCCAGATCCATGATTTTCCTATCTGGCAATCTTCTTTTGAAGGAAAGTATGGTTGAAACTGTTCTATAATATTTGTAAAATATTTAATTACAATTTTCATAGGTGTGCAATGTCAAATTCATTGTTTCTTTTATTGATGTTTTTAATATATAAAAATAATATGTAAAATCTCTGTTCCCCCAACTTTCTAACTTAAATTTTTGTTTCTCCATCCTAACTGCCTTAGGTTGCATTCTTTCCTTCCATTAAAATATTAAGATCCAAATCTTGTCCACAAAATACTAGCAAACTAAACTCAGCACATGTTAAAAGATTTATAGATCAAAAAACAAAACAAAACAAAACAAAACCCTTTTCTAATATGATAACATGTTTCAAAAAACAAAAAAGAGTTATGTCATGACCAAGTGAGATTAATTCCCAGAGTGCCCGGATGGTTCTACATACAAAAACCATTTAATGTAATAAACCACAGGAGTGATAGTTTTCTAACGTCTTCCCCTCAAAGAACCCTGATTTTGACAACGCCAGCAAATGAGAGTATCCTTTGTGATACTTCCCCTTTATGGGAGTCCAGGAGTCCAGTGGAGAAGTTCTAGCACATCCTGGGAGAAAGAAAAAACAAAAACAAAGATTGGATCCATTGAAGAAAGTAAGAGAAGTAGGTTTACTTTATCTGTGTCCCCATACCCCAAGATAGCACAGCTCAGTACTAAGAAGAACCCCTTGGCCTGCAATTTCTCCCATAGCAGAAAGTGAGAGCATGTGAGTGAGTACCCAAATTCCCCAGTGTGGGCAACACGGCCAAAGATGCCCATCTCTTTCTCACCCCATCTGGAATACTGAGGTAAGCTGCACAACTGAAGGTGAGGAGAGGCTGGGAGCAGAGCAGGCAGGACTTAGAGTGCACCGCTCTAAGAGACATAGAACATACTAACTGCTTTGTGGACTTCATTACAAGGGCCACCACAAATCACTAGAGGGATCTTGCCTGCAGACTCCCCCAAATGGCCCACAGGCATCCCTAATGCTCTCTATACCTCACCCACATAATCCCCCGCACACACATCTTGTGGCCAGTTCCCCATGTGTGCCCCTGCGAATGGCAAGTGCAAGATTGGCAGAGAGCTCATGAACACGCACAGAAAATTGGTCCAACTCTGCAAGATTCTGAGAAAGCAAACAAACTTGAATATTCACCACTGCCCTAGGAAAAGTAATGCTGAAGCTGTCAGCACTAGGTCTAGTTTTGCAGAAAGAAGGCATATAACCTTAAGAATGCCACACACACACACACACACACACACACACACACACACACACACACACAAAGGGGACAAGAAGTATGGAGCAGGCATACCTATAGGAATGGTCTGAGAAAATCTGAGAATCCCTAAACAGGCTGACAGAAATTATTTCTCTTTCAAAGACAGACAATAAAGACTGGAAGAAGTTACTACTTCAAATGCAAAGGCAGTAATCCAACACTTGAAAGAACATGAAAAATCAAGGGAAAATGAAACCAGCAAAGGAACAAATTGATTTTTTACTAACCAACCCCAAAAGAAATGGAAATCTATGATTTGAATGATAAAAAATTCAAAATAGTTGCTTTAAGGAAGCTCAGTAGCCTACAAAGAAACAAAGAAAAACAATTCAATAAAATCAGGAAAACAACACATGAACAAAATAAGAAGTTTAACAGAGAGATAGAAATCACAAAACAGAACTAAACAGAAATTCTGGACCTGAAGACTGCACCAAATGAAATGAAAATTGCAGTAGAGAACACCAACTGTCTTGATAAAGGGAAAGAATCTCAACTCGAAGACAAATCACATGAAATTATTTATTTAGAGGAGATCACCAACAACAAAAAGAATGAAAAAGACTGAAGAAAGACTACTACATGGATTATGAAATTGCATCAATTGAAACAATTTCTGTATTTTAGGAGTACCAGCAGGAAAAGAGAGGGAGAAAGGGACAGAAAGCTTATTTAAAGAAATAATGCTAGAGAGGGCACCTGGGTGGCTTAGTTGATTAAGCATCTGACTTAAGCTCAGGTCATGATCTCAAGGTTCGGGAGTTCAAGCCCCACACTGCTGTCAGTGCAGAGCCCGCTTTGGATCCTCTGCCCCCCTCTTTCTCTGCTCCCCCCTACTCTTACATGCTGTATCTCTGTTTCAAAAATAAACATTAAAAAAATGTTTTTTAAAAAAAGAAAGAATGCCTGAGAACTTCCCATTTCTGGAAAGAGATGGGCATCCAAATTCATGAAGTTCATAGGTCCCCAAATATATTCAGCCCAAAGATATCTTCTAAAATACATTATAATAAAACAGTCTCAAAACAAAGAAGAAATATTAAAAGCAAAAAAAAAAAAAAATCGCACATACAAGGTAAACTCCATAAGGCTATCAGTGTCATCCTCAACACAAACACCACAGGCCAGGATAGAGTGAGATGAAAAATCAAAATGCTGAGAGGAAAAAAAAACTGCCAACCAAGAATACATTACCTGGCAAAGCTGTCATTCAGAAGTGAAGGAGAGATAAAGATTTTCCCTGACAAAGTCTGAGGGAGTTAATCATCACTAGACCTGCCATAGCAAATGCTGAAAGGAATTCCTTAATCTGAAATGAAAGGATGCTATTAACATGAAAACATATGAAAGAATAAAACATACTGGTAAAGGTAAGAATATAGTAAGTACTCTCACACTATAGTGTGGTGTTGTATAAATCACTTAACTCTAAAGCGAAGATTAAAGGACAAAGCATTAAATAACTATTGCTACAATAGTTTATTGATAGATACACAATATAAAAAAACAGATATTGTGGAGTGCCTGGGTGACTCAGTCCCCCAGGCGTCTGACTCTTGGTTTTGGCTCAGGTCATGATCTCACAGTTCATGGGTTTGGGCCCCATGTTGGGCTCTGCACTTACAGTGCAGAGCCTGCTTGGGATCCAATCTCTCTCCCTCTCTCTCTCTCTCTCTCTCTCTCTCTCTCTCTCTCTCTCTGTTCCTCTCTTTCTGCCCCTCCCATGAACTCTCAAAAAAAAAAAAAAAAAAAAAGACGGACACTGTAACATCAGAGGCAAAATGGAGTAAAAGGGTAGTTTTTGTATGCAATCAGAGTTAAGTTGTTATCACCTTAGAATACACTGTAATAACTATAAGATGCTTTATGTAAGCCTCACATGAATGTTATTCAACCATAAGAAAAAAGGAAATCCTGCTATTTGCAACTATATGTATGAACCTCGAAGATACAATGCTCAGTGGAATAAGCCAAACAGGTAAATACAAATACCATATGATCTCTAAACATGTGGAATCTAAAACAAAAACAAACAAACAAACAAAAAACATAAAAAGTTCTAAATCATAGAAACAGATAGTAGAATGGCAGGATCTGGGGAATAGGGAAAGTGGAAAGATGCTCGTCAAAATGTACAAGCTTTCAGTTGTAAGATAAGTTTTATGGATCTAATGCACATACATCATGAATCATGATGACTATAGTTAATAATACTGTATTGTGTGCTTGAAACTTGCTAAGAGAGTAAATTTTTTTAAACAAGATTTTTTCTTTCTTTTTTTTTGAGATTTTATTGTTAAGCAATCTCCATACCCAACATGAGGGCTCATACCCACAACCCCAAGATCAAGAGTCACATGCTCTACCAACTGAGCTGGTCGGGCACATCCCTAACAGAGTAAATCTTTTTTTTTTTTTTTTTTTTTTAGAGAGAGAGAGAGAGTGCACGTGAGAGAGCTCCACAGCCACACAGTCAGCATGGAGCCTGACATGGGATTCAATCTCAGATGGAAAGATTATGACCTGACCCAAAATCATGAGTCAGCAGCTTAACCAACTGAGCCACCCAGGCACCCCTAAGAGAGTAGTTTGTAAGCATTCTCTCTTCTAAAACAAAAGGTAACATAAACTATGTAATATGATGGATATGTTAATTACTCTGATTGTGGTAATCATTTCACAAAGTATACATATATCAAATCACCACATTATACATGGTATACATATACAATTTTAATTGTCAATTCTATCTCAATAAATCTGGAAAAATGGAATGTACCAGATTAATAGAAAAAAGGAGGAGAAAAACACATGACAATTTGAGGCAGAAAAAGCATGTTAACAAAATCAACACCTTTTCATGATAAAAACACTCAACAAAAAACAGCAAGTGCCGGTGTGAATGGGAGAAATTGGAACCCTTATGCATTGCTGCTGGGAATATAAAATGGTGCAGCTGCCATGGAAAACAGTATTGAGCTTCCCTTAAAAACTTCAACATAGCATTACCATTTGATGCAGCAATTTCATATTTAGGTATATACACAAAAGAATTTGAAGAACGGACTCAAACATATTTTTATACTAATTTTCATAGCACCATTCATCGCAATAACCAAAAGGTGGAAATAATCCAAATGTGCATTCAATGAAAGAATGGACAAAGAAAATGTGGTATGTACATACAATAGAATATTTCTTCAGTCATAAAAAGGAACGACATTTTGATATGTGCTATAGCATGGATAGATCCTGAATAAATAAAAGATCATGCTTAAATAAACCAGACACAGGAGCACCTGGGTGGCTCAGTCGGTTAAGCATCTGACTTTGGCTCAGGTCATGATCTCACAGTTTGTGAGTTCGAGCCCCATATCAGTCTCACTGCTGTCAGCACAAAGTCTGCTTGGATTCTCTGCCCCTCCCCCACTGATTCTCTCTCTCTCTCTCTCTCTCTCTCTCTCTCTCTCTTTCTCTCTCAAAATAAATAAATAAACTAAAAAAGTAAGCCAAACACAAAAGCACAAATACTGTGTAACAACTCCATTTATATAAGATACCTAGATTACTCAAATTCAAAAATACAGAAGGCAAAATGGTAGCTACTAGGGGGAGGATGGAGAGGAAATATTTTGGTAGATTTTTTTCTAGTTTTATCGAAATGTAATTGACATGTAACGTCATATAAGTTTAAGGTATACAACATAGTGATTTGATATATGTATACATTGCAAAATAATTATCACAATAAGTTTAATATCTATTACCCCACATGTTTACAATTTTTTCTTGTGATGAGAACTTTTAAAATCTACTTTCTTGGGAACTTTCAAATATACAATAAATACAGTGTTGATAATTATAGTCAACAGGAAAAAGTTGGAAGATGGCGGCTTAGGAGGACGCTGGGCTCACTGCGCATCCTGCTGATCATTTAGATTCCACCTACACCTGCCTAACTAACCCAGAAAACCACCAGAAGACTAGCAGAACGGAGTCTCTGGAGCCAAGCGCAGACGAGAGGCCCAAGGAAGATGGGCCCCTCCTGAAGTGGATCACCTAAGGAGAAGCAAGCTAAGCCTGCCCCTCCTGCCACTGTGCACCTTGCCTACCCACCCCAGCTAATATGCCAGATCCCCAGCACCACAAGCCTGGCAGTGTGCAAGTAGCCCAGAGGGGCCACACCACCCCACAGTGAATGCCGCCCCTAGGAGAGGGGAAGAGAAGGCACACACCAGTCTGACTGTGGCCCCAGCAGTTGGCTGGGGGCAGACATCAGGTCTGACTGTGGACCCGACCACCAACGCAAGTTATTCAAGACAGCACAGGGGAAGTGCCCCGCAGTCCCGGACCATTCCAGGGACTATCCAAAATGACCAAACGGAAGAATTCCCCTCAAAAGAATCTCCAGGAAATAACAACAGCCAATGAACTGATCAAAAAGGATTTAAATAATATAACAGAAAGTGAATTTAGAATAATAGTCATAAAATTAATCGCTGGGCTTGAAAACAGTATAGAGGACAGCAGAGAATCTCTTGCTACAGAGATCAAGGGACTAAGGAACAGTCAGGAGGAGCTGAAAAACGCTTTAAACGAAATGCAAAACAAAATGGAAATGACGACAGCTCAGATTGAAGAGGCAGAGGAAAGAATAGGTGAACTAGAAGATAAAGTTATGGAAAAAGAGGAAGCTGAGAAAAAGATAAAAAAATCCAGGAGTATGAGGGGAAAATTAGAGAACTAAGTGATACACTAAAAAGAAATAATATATGCATAATTGGTATCCCAGAGGAGGAAGAGAGAGGGAAAGGTGCTGAAGGTGTACTTGAAGAAATAATAGCTGAGAACTTCCCTGAACTGGGGAAGGAAAAAGACAATGAAATCCAAGAGGCACAGAGAACTCCCTTCAGACGGAACTTGAATCGATCTTCTGCACGACATATCATAGTGAAACTGGCAAAATACAAGGATAAAGAGAAAATTCTGAAAGCAGCAAGGGATAAACGTGCCCTAACTTACAAAGGGAGACCTATAAAACTCGTGACTGATCTCTCTTTTGAAACTTGGCAGGCCAGAAAGGATTGACACGAGATCTTCAGTGTATTCAACAGAAAAAATATGCAGCCGAGAATCCTTTATCCAGCAAGTCTATCATTTAGAATAGAAGGAGAGATAAGGGTCTTCCCAAACAAACAAAAACTGAAGGAATTTGTCACCACTAAACCAGCCCTACAAGAGATCCTAAGGGGGATCCTGTGAGACAAAGTACCAGAGACATTGCTACAAGCATACAACATACATCACAATGACTCTAAACCCATATCTTTCTATAATAACACTGAATGTAAATGGATTAAATGCGCCAACCAAACGACATAGGGTATCAGAATGGATAAAAAAACAAGACCCATCTATTTGCTGTCTACAAGAGACTCATTTTAGATCTAGATCTGAGGACACCTTCAGATTGAGAGTGAGGGGATGGAGAACTATTTATCATGCTACTGGAAGCCAAAAGAAAGCTGGAGTAGCCATACTTATATCAGACAAACTAGACTTTAAATTAAAGGCTGTAACAAGAGAGGAAGAAGAGCATTATATAATAATTACAGTGTCTATCCATCAGGAAGAGCTAACAATTATAAATGTCTATGCGCTGAATACGGGAGCCCCCAAATATATAAAACAATTACTCACAAACATAAGCAACCTTATTGATAAGAATGTGGTAATTGCAGGGGACTTTAACACTCCACTTACAGAAATGGATAGATCATCTAGACACACGGTTAATAAAGAAACAAGGGCCCTGAATGATACATTGGATCAGATGGACTTGACAGATATATTTAGAACTCTGCATCCCAAAGCAACAGAATATACTTTCTTCTCGAGAGCACATGGAACATTCTCCAAGATAGATCACATACAGGGTCACAAAACAGCCCTTCATAAGTATACAAGAATTGAAATTATACCATGCATACTTTCAGACCACAATGCTATGAAGCTTGAAATCAACCACAGGAAAAAGTCGGGAAAACCTCCAAAAGCATGGAGGTTAAAGAACACCCTACTAATAAATGAGTGGGTCAACCAGGCAATTAGAGAAGAAATTTAAAAATATATGGAAACAAACGAAAATGAAAATACAACAATCCAAACGCTTTGGGACGCAGCGAAGGCAGTCCTGAGAGGAAAATACATTGCAATCCAGGCCTATCTCAAGAAACAAGAAAAATCCCAAATACAAAATCTAACAGCACACCTAAAGGAAATAGAAGCAAAACAGCAAAGGCAGCCTAAGCCCAGCAGAAGAAGAGAAATAATAAAGATCAGCGCAGAAATAAACAATATAGAATCTAAAAAAACTGTAGAGCAGATCAACGAAACCAAGAGTTGGTTTTTTGAAAAAATAAACAAAATTGACAAACCTCTAGCCAGGCTTCTCAAAAAGAAAAGGGAGATGACCCAAATAGATAAAATCATGAATGAAAATGGAATTATTACAACCAAATCCCTCAGAGATACAAACAATTATCAGGGAATACTATGAAAAATTATATGCCAACAAATTGGACAACCTGGAAGAAATGGACAAATTCCTAAACACCCACACTCTTCCAAAACTCAATCAGGAGGAAATAGAAAGCTTGAACAGACCCATAACCAGCGAAGAAATTGAATCGGTTATCAAAAATCTCCCAACAAATAAGAGTCCAGGACCAGATGGCTTCCCAGGGGAGTTCTACCAGACGTTTAAAGCAGAGATAATACCTATCCTTCTCAAGCTATTCCAAGAAATAGAAAGGGAAGGAAAACTTCCAGACTCATTCTATGAAGCCAGTATTACTTTGATTCCTAAACCAGACAGAGACCCAGGAAAAAAAGAGAACTACAGGCCAATATCCCTGATGAATATGGATGCAAAAATTCTCAATAAGATACTAGCAAATCGAATTCAACAGCATATAAAAAGAATTATTCACCATGATCAAGTGGGATTCATTCCTGGGATGCAGGGCTGGTTCAACATTCGCAAATCAATCAACGTGATACATCACATTAATAAAAGAAAAGATAAGAACCATATGATCCTGTCAATCGATGCAGAAAAGGCCTTTGACAAAATCCAGCACCCTTTCTTAATAAAAACGCTTGAGAAAGTTGGGATAGAAGGAACATACCTACACATCATAAAAGCCATTTATGAAAAGCCCACAGCTAACATCATCCTCAATGGTGGAAAACTGAGAGCTTTTTCCCGGAGATCAGGAACACGACAGGGATGCCCACTCTCACCGCTGTTGTTTCACATAGTGTTGGAAGTGCTAGCATCAGCAATCAGACAACAAAAGGAAATCAAAGGCATCAAAATTGGCAAAGATGAAGTCAAGCTTTCGCTTTTTGCAGATGACATGATATTATACATGGAAAATCCGATAGACTCCACCAAAAGTCTGCTAGAACTGATACATGAATTCAGCAAAGTTGCAGCATACAAAATCAATGTACAGAAATCAGTTGCATTCTTATACACTAATAATGAAGCAACGGAAAGACAAATAAAGAAACTGATGCCATTCACAATTGCACCAAGAAGCATAAAATACCTAGGAATAAATCTAACCAAAGATGTAAAAGATCTGTATGCTGAAAACTATAGAAAGCTTATGAAGGTAATTGAAGAAGATATAAAGAAATGGAAAGACATTCCCTGCTCATGGATTGGAAGAATAAATATTGTCAAAATGTCAATACTACCCAAAGCTATCTACACATTCAATGCAATCCCAATCAAATTGCACCAGCATTCTTCTCGAAACTAGAACAAGCAATCCTAAAATTCATATGGAACCACAAAAGGCCCCGAATAGCCAAAGTAATTTTGAAGAAGAAGACCAAAGCAGGAGGCATCACAATCCCAGACTTTAGCCTCTACTACAAAGCTGTCATCATCAAGACAGCATGGTATTGGCACAAAAACAGACACATAGACCAATGGAATAGAATAGAAACCCCAGAACTAGACCCACAAACGTATGGCAAACTCATCTTTGACAAAGCAGGAAAGAACATCCAATGGAAAAAAGACAGTCTCTTTAACAAATGGTGCTGGGAGAACTGGACAGCAACATGCAGAAGACTGAAACTAGACCACTTTCTCACACCATTCACAAAAATAAACTCAAAATGGATAAAGGACCTGAATGTGAGACAGGAAACCATCAAAACCCTAGAGGAGAAAGCAGGAAAAGACCTCTCTGACCTCAGCCGTAGCAATCTCTTACTCAACACATCCCCAAAGGCAAGGGAATTAAAAGCAGAAGTGAACTACTGGGACCTTATGAAGATAAAAAGCTTCTGCACAGCAAAGGAAACAACCAGCAAAACTAAAAGGCAACCAATGGAATGGGAAAAGATATTTGCAAATGACATATAGGACAAAGGGCTAGTATCCAAAATCTATAAAGAGCTCACCAAACTCCACACCCGAAAAACAAATAACCCAGTGAAGAAATGGGCAGAAAACATGAATAGACACTTCTCAAAAGAAGACATCCGGATGGCCAACAGGCACATGAAAAGATGCTCAACGTCGCTCCTCAGCAGGGAAATACAAATCAAAACCACACTCAGATATCACCTCACGCCAGTCAGAGTGGCCAAAATGAACAAATCAGGAGACTATAGATGCTGGAGAGGATGTGGAGAAACGGGAACCCTCTTGCACTGTTGGTGGGAATGCAAACTGGTGCAGCCACTCTGGAAAGCAGTGTGGAGGTTCCTCAGAAAATTAAAAATAGACCTACCCTATGACCCAGCAATAGCACTGCTAGGAATTTACCCAAGGGATACAGGAGTACTGATGCATAGGGGCACTTGTACCCCAATGTTTATAGCAGCACTCTCAACAATAGCCAAAATATGGAAAGAGCCTAAATGTCCATCAACTGATGAATGGATAAAGAAATTGTGGTTTATATACACAATGGAGTACTACATGGCAATGAGAAAGAAGGAAATATGGCCCTTTGTAGCAACGTGGATGGAACTGGAGAGTGCGATGCTAAGTGAAAAAAGCCATACAGAGAAAGACAGATACTATATGTTTTCACTCTTATGTGGATCCTGAGAAACTTAACAGAAACCCATGGGGGAGGGGAAGGAAAAAAAAAAGAGGTTAGAGTGGGAGAGAGCCAAAGCATAAGAGACTCTTAAAAACTGAGAACAAACTGAGGGTTGATGGGAGGTGGGAGGGAAGGGAGGGTGGGTGATGGGTATTGAGGAGGGCATCTTTTGGGATGAGCACTGGGTGTTGTATGGAAACCAATTTGACAATAAATTTCATATATTGAAAAAAAAATTATAGTCAACAGGCTATACATTACACCTCCAAAACTTATTTATCTTATAGCTTGAAGCTTATATCTTTCAATCTCCTTCACTCCTTCCCTCATTCCCCCCCCCACCACCCACCATTGGTAATTACTAGTTAATTCTCTGTTTCTGTAAGATTCCACATATAAGTAAGGTCATACAGTATTTGTCCATATGACTTTCTGATCCTACTTGGGCTTTGACATCTTCTACTGACTTATACCTCCTCCATTCCCATTGCATATGTGCTTCTCACCCTTCTCAGGCTCTAACACGTCACACCAGCTGCTGCTGCTATCCCCATACACACAGTTAGTCTCCTTACCCTGCCTAAACCCGAACCCTGTGCTGGCTGCTACCACTCCACTTTATGGATGCCCTCTCTAGCCAGGTAGATCTTCAACACTCCACATTGAGTTACCATGGTTGCCTTCTTTTTCCCACTTGAAACCCAATCGCCCATGGACCCTTCTATTACATTCTTCATTCTTCTCAGACTTCAACACCTTGTACCGGGCCTTCAGCACAAATGTCCCCATCCCCATTTGCAGACTCTGACATTCCACCCCTTGCTGCAGGGATGTCCTCCTACCTTTATTTGTGCAACCTCTCACTGTCTCACTCTTTTCCTCAACCCACACAGACTTAACTTGCTTAGACTCACCTGATGGTTTTGGACTGGATTGTTCAGGAAGAAAGAAAGGAAGAAAGGAGGGGGAAGGAAGGCAGGAAGGAATGAAGGATGGAAGGAAGAAGGGAAGGAAGGAAGAAAGGAAGGAAAGAAGGAAGAGTTACTTTCTGTTATAACTAACATTGATTTTTTTATTTATAGGATATATAGAGTATAATTTCTTTTTTTAAATAGACCATTTTTTGGAGCAATTTTAGGTTTACAAAAAAATTAAGCATCAGGTACACAGATTTTCCACACATACTCTGTCCTCCCCATCCACAGAGCCTTCCCCATGGTCAAAATCTGTCAACAGAATAACCTATTTATTATAATAGACATCACTGTCACCCAAAGTTCGTAGTTCAGATTATGGTTGATTCTTGGTATTATACATTCTGTAGGTTTGAACAATGTGTAATGACATATCCACCATTATAGTATCACACAGAATAATTTCACTGCCCTAAAAATCATCTATGTTTCATTCATCCCACCTCCCCCTTAACCCTTAGCACCAACTGATCTTTTTACTGTCTCCTTAGTTTTGCCTTTTCCAGAAGGTCATATCGTTGGAATCATACAGTATGTACATTTCTCAGATTGGCTTCTTTCACTGAATAATATGCATTAAAGTTTTCTCCATGTCTTTTTAGGGCTTGATAGCTCATATCTTTTTAGCCCTGGATAATATTCCATCACCTAAACGTACCACAGTTTATTTATCCATTCACCCATTGAAGAACATCTTGCTTGCTTCCAAGTTTTGGCAATTATGAATTCAGCTGTTATAGGCATCCAGGTACAGGTTTTGTATGGACGTAAGTTTCGAAGTCACTTGGGGAAATGCCAATGAGCTCAATTCCTGGATCATACACCAAGAGTATGTTTAGTTTTGTAAGAAACTGCCAAACTGTTGGGGCTCCTGGGTGGCGCAGTTGGTTAAGCGTCCGACTTCAGCCAGGTCACGATCTCACGGTCTGTGAGTTCGAGCCCCGCGTCAGTCTCTGGGCTGATGGCTCAGAGCCTGGAGCCTGTTTCCGATTCTGTGTCTGCCTCTCTCTCTGCCCCTTCCCCGTTCATGCTCTGTCTCTCTCTGTCCCAAAAATAAATAAACGTTGAAAAAAAAATAAAAAAAAAAAAAAGAAACTGCCAAACTGCTTTCAAAAGTGGCTGTATAATTTTGATTTCCACCAGCAATAAGTAAGAGTTCCTGTTGCTGCATTGGGTGTTATCAGTGTTATGGATTTTAGCTATTCTAACAGACGTGTGGTAGAATTTCATTGATTTATTTGCATTTCCCTAATGACATATGATGTGGAGCATTTTTGCATATTCTTGTTTGACATCTATATATCATCTTTGGAGAGATGTTTGTTCAGGTCTAATGTTGAGCACCTTTTCATGCATGTGTTAGCCATTCATATATACTCTTTGGAAAAATATCTATTCTGGCCTTTGCCCATTTTTAGTTGGATGATTTGGGGGGGGGGGTTGCTAATGAATTACATGAATGAATTCTTTATATATTTGGCTGTTAACCCATCACTGGATATGTGGTTAGCAAATATTTTTCCTATTCCTAGATTGCCTTTTCATTTTGTTAATTGTTTGTTTTGCTGTGTATAAACTTTTTAGTTCAATGTAGTCCTACTTATTTATTATTTTGTTGCTTTTGCTTTAGGAGTCATATACAAAAAATCATTGTGAAGACCCATGTCAACAAGTTTTTCCCTATTTTTTAATATAGGAGATACATGGTTTCAGATCTTACATTTAAGTCTTTAATCCATTTCAGGTTAATTTTTGTGAGTAGTGTGAGATAGGGGTCTTCTGCAAATAAATATCCAATTTTCACAGCACCATTTGTTAAAGAGACTGTGTTTTCTCCATTGAGTATTTTTGGCTCCCTTGTCAAATATTAGTTGATTATAAATGCATGGAATTATTTCTGGGCTCTTCATTCTATTACATTGACTATGTGTCTATTTTTACGCCAGTACTATACTGTTTTGATACTAGACATTCGTAATATAGTTTGAAATGAGGAAGTGTGGTGCTTCCAGCATTTCCCTTTTTTCCCAGGATTGGCTTGCCTATTCAGGGACTTTTGTGGTTCCTCATATGAAATCTTAATAAGGATTGCTTTGAATGTTTTGGGTAGTATGGACATTTTAAAAATATTAATTCTTCCAATCCATGAACACCAAATATTTTTCCATTTACTTGTGCCTTCTTTAATTTCTTTTATCAACGTCTTTTTGTTTTGCCTCTTGGTTAAATTTATTCCTAAGTATTTTGTTTTTCATGTATTGTCAATGGGATTGTTTGCTTTATTTCCTTTTCTGAAAATTCATTGATACTGTATTGAAACACCACTGATTTCTGCAACTATACTGAATTTGTTGATTAAATCTAACAGTCCTTTGGTTGAGTCTCTAGGATTTTCTATATATAAAATCATCTGCAAATAGAGACAATTTTAGTTTTCCTTTCCATTTTTGGTAACTTTTATTTCTTTTTCTTGTCTGTCTGCTCTGGCTAGAACTTCCAATACTATGTTGAATAGAAGTGGTCTGAGTGGGCACCCTTGTCTTATTCCTGATCTTAGAAGAAAAGCTTTAACTTTTCACCATTGAGTATGATGGTAGCTATAGGCTTATCATATATGGTCTTTATCATGGTTAGGTAGGTTCCTTCTACACCTAATTTGTTGAGAGTTTTTTTAATCATGAATGGATATTGAATTTTTTCAAATGCTTTTTCTGTATCTACTGAGATGACCATATGATTTTTCAATCTCATACTTCTAATGCAATGTATCATATGTATTGATTTGTATATGTTGAACCATCCTTGCATTCCAAGTATGAATTCCACTAAATCATGGTATGTGACCCTTTACTCTATTGCTTAATTTGGTTTGCTAGTATGTTGAGAATTTTTGTAAGGATCAAGGATATTGGCTTATAGTTGTCATCAAGACTTATCTGGGTTTTTTTTCTTTTTTTTTTATGTTTATTTATTTTTGAGACAGAGAAAGACAGAGCATGAATGGGGGAGGGTCAGAGAGAGAGGGAGACACAGAATCTGAAGCAGGCTCCAGGCTCTGAGCTGTCAGCACAGAGCCCGACGCGGTGCTCGAACTCACGGACCGTGAGATCATGACCTGAGCCGAAGTCGGACGCTTAACCGACTGAACCACCCAGGCGCTCCAAGCCTTATCTGGTTTTGACATCAGAGTAATGTTTGATTCATAAGATAAGTTTGGAAGTTTTCCTTCCTCTTCAATTTTTTTGGAAGAGTTTGAGAAATACTGGTATTAATTCTTCTTTAAATGTTTAGTAGAACTCACTAGTTAAACCATTTGGTCCCGAGCTTTTCTTTGTCACAATGTTTTTGAAGTACTTACTCAATTTCCTTACTCATTGCTCAGATTTTCTGTTCTTCCTAATTCAGTTTTGGTAGATTGCATGTTTCTAGGAATTTATCCATTTCTTCTAAGTTGTCCAGTTTGTTGGCATTTAGTTGTTCATGTGTCTTATGATCCTTTGTATTTTTGTGGTATCAATTGTTATGCCTCTTCTTTCGTTCATGATTCCATTGCTTTGTGTTCTCTTCTCTTCTCTTCTCTTCTCTTCTCTTCTCTTCTCTTCTCTTCTCTTCTCTCTCTCTCTCCCTCTCTCTCTCTCTCTCTCTCTCTCTCTCTCACTCTCTCTCGGGTAGTCTAGCTAAAGGATTGTCAATTTTGTTTACCTTTTCAAAGAACTAACTCAGTTTCATTGATCTTTTCTATTGTTTTTCCTTTATTTCATTTGTTTCTGCTCTTATCTTTGTTATCTCCTTCCTTCTGCTAACTGTGGGCTTAGTTTGTTCTTTTTCTAGTTCCTTTAGGTGTAGAATTAGGTTGTTTAATATATTTCTATTTTCTTGTTGTATGCTTATATATATAAACTTCCCTCTTAGAATTACTTTCACTGCATCCCATTAGTTCTGGTATATTGTGTTTCCATTTTATTTGTATCAAGATACTTTTTGATTACTCTTTTAATTTCTGCTTTGATCCATTGTTTGTTTGGGAATATGTTGTTTAATTTCCATGTATTTGTGAGTTTTCCAGTTTTCCTGATATCTAGTTCCACACCATTGTGGTCAGTGAAGAAACTTGGAATGTTTTCAATTTTCTTAAATTTGCTAAGACTCAGGACACCTGAGTGGCTCAGTCAGTTAAGCGTCCAACTCTTGATATCAGCTCAGGTCGTGATCTTATGGTGGTGGGATAGAGCCCTGCGTTGGGCTCCACACTGAGCATGGAAACTGCTTGGGATTCTCTCTCTCTGCCCATCCCCCACTCATGAGCACGCTCTCTCTCTTTCTTTCTCTTTCTCTCACAATAAATAAATAAACATTTTCAAAATCTGCTAAGACTTGTTTTGTGGCTCAACATTTGATTTATCCTGGAAAATACTCCATGTGTGCTTGAGAAGAATATGTATTCTGTTGTTGTGGTGGTGGTGGTTGTTTTTGTCAGATGGATTGGGTTTTAGATGTCTGGTAAATCCATTTGTCCTATGGTGTTGTTCAAATACACTGTTTCCTGTGGCGCCTGGGTGGCTCAGTCGGTTGAGCGTCTGACTTCACCTCAGGTCACGATCTCACGGTCCATGAGTTCGAGCCCCCAGGCTCTGGGCTGATGGCTCAGAGCCTGGAGCCTTCCGATTCTGTGTCTCCCTCTCTCTCTGCCCCTCCCCTGTTCATGCTCTGTCTCAAAATTAAACAAATGTTAAAAAAAAATTTTTTTTTTTAAATACACTGTTTCCTTATTGATTTTCTGTCTGGCTGACCTACCCATTGTTGAGAGTAGAGTATTAAAGTCCTTAACTATTGGGGCAACTGGCTTGGCTCAGTCAGTGGAACGTGCAACACTTGATCTCAGGGTTGTGAGTTCAAGCCCCATGTTGGGTTCAGAGGTTACTTACAAATGAATTTTTTAAATAAAAATTAAAAAGTAAAGTCCTCAACTATTATTATATTATTGTGTATTTCTCTTTTCAGTTCTGTTAGTATTTGCTTTATATTTTTAGATACTCTGATAATAAACACATAAAAAGTAGCAGTTTTATGTCTTCTTAGTGGATTGACCCTTTTATCATTATATAATGACTTTTGGTCTCTTTTGACCATTTTTTGCTTAAAGTCTATTTTTACTTGCATAAGAATAGCTCCCTTGCTTTCTTTTGTTTACCACTTGCTTGAATTATCTTTCTGTATCCCTTTACTCTTAGTCTATGTGCACCTTTAGAGCTAAAGTGGATGTCTTATAGGCAATATATCATCATGTTTGATGATGTTTATTTTACATGTTTATAAACATGTTGAATCATGTTTATTTTTTTTAACAATTCAGCCATTATGTCTTTTGATGGGATAATTTAATTCATTATTTTTAAAGTAATTATTGGTAGGTAAGTTCTTACTATTGTCATTTTGTGGGTTTTGATTTGTTTTGCAGTACCATTGTTCCTTGTTTTTTTCTTATTGAGGTATAATTAACATATAACATTATATTAGTTTCAGATGTACAACATAATGATTTGATATTTGTGTACACTGCCAAATAATCACCACAAGTCTAGTATCTTCTTGTCACCATATAAAGTTACATAATATGCAATTCAATATTATTGGCTGTAGTTACCATACTGTACATTACATCCTCTTGATTTATTTTATAACTAGAAATTTATACGTCTGGACCACTTTCTCCCATTTTGCCCACCCCCTCACATCTCCTCCCCACTGACAACCACATCTGTTCTCTGCATCTATGAATTTTGTTTGTTTTGTTTTTTTAAGTTTTTATTTTAAATTCCAGTTAGTTAACATATAGTGTAATAGTAGTTTCAGGTATACAATGTAGTGATTCAACACTTCCATTGAACACCCAGTGGTCATCACAACAAGTACACTTCTTAATCCCCATCACCTATTTAACCCATCTCCCCCACTATCTCCCTCTGGTAACCATTAGTTTGCTGTCTATAGTTAAGAGCCTATTTCACACCACATGGGTGGCTCAGTCAGTTGGGCATCCGACTCTTGATTTCAGCTCAGGTCATGGTCCTGGGATTGTAGGATTGAGCCCCACGTTCAGCTCTACACTGAGCGTGGAGCCTGCTTGAGATTCTCTCTCTGTCTCTGTCCGTTTCCCCTGCTTGCATGTGCTCTCTAAAATAAATTTAAATTTTTTTTAAATAGTCTATTTCTTGGTTTGTCTCTCTCTTTTCCCCCATGCTCATTTGTTTTCTTTCTTAAATTCCACATATGAATGAAATCATATGGTATTTGTCTTTCTCTGACTTTTTTCCCTTAGCATTATACTCCCTAGCTCCATCCATGTCATTGCAAATGGCAAGATTTTATCTTTTTGATGACTGAGTAATATTCCATATTACTCCATATTACATATACATGTATATGTATATATACATATATATACCACATCTTCTTTGTCCATTCATCAGTCAATGGACACTTAGGCTGTTTCCATAATTTAGCTATTATAGATAAAGCTGCTATAAACACCAGGGTGCATATATCCCTTTGAATAAGTATTTTTGTATTCTTTGGGTAAATATCTAGTAGTGCAATTGCTAGATCATAAGATAGTTCTATTTTTAACTCTTTGAGGAAACTTCATTCTGTTTTCCAGAGTGGCTGCACCAGTTTGCATTCCCACCAGCAGTGCAAAAGTGTTCCCCTTTCTTGCATTCTTGCCAACACCTGTTGTTTTTTGTGTTGTTGATTTTAGCCATTCTGACAAATGTGAGGCAATATTCATTGCAGTTTTGATTTGTACTTCCCTGATGATGAGTGATGTTGAGCATCTTTTCATGTGTCTGTTGTCCATCTGTGTGTCTTCTTTAGAAAAATCTACTTGTATAATTTGCCCATTTTTAATTGGATTATTCATTTTTGGGGTGTTAAGTTTGAGAAGTTCTTTGCATATTTTGGATATGAACTTTTTATGAGATATGTCGTTTGCAAATATCTTCTCCCATCCTATAGTTTGCCTTTTAGCTTTGTTGATTGTTTCCTTCACTGTGCAGAAGTTTTTATTTTGATGAAGCCCCAATAGTTTATTTTTGCTTTTGTTTCCCCTGCCTCAGTAGACATATCTAAAAAGAAGTTGTTGTGGCCAATGTTAAAAACATTACTGCCTGTGTTCGTCTCTAGGATTTTTATGATTTCAGGTCTCACATTTAGGTCTTTAATCCATCTTGAAATTGTTTTTGTGTATGGCGTAAGAAAGTGGCCCAGTTTCATTCTTTTGCATATTTCTGTCCACTTTTCCTTAAATTATTTGTTAAAGAGACTTTTTCCCATTGGATATTCTTTTCTGTTTTGTTGAAAATTAGCTGGCCATATAAATGTGGGTTCGTTTCTGGGTTTTCTATTCCGTTCCATTGATCTATGTGTCTGTTTTTGTGACAGGACCTTACTGTTTTGTTCACTACTATAACTTGAAGTCTGGAATTGTGATGCTTCCAGCTTTGCTTTGCTTTTTCTAGGTTGCTTTGGCTATTCGAAGTCTTTTGTAATTCTATACAAATTTTAGGATTGCTTATTCTAGCTCCATGAAAATGCTGTTGGTATTTGACAGGAATTGCATTACATGTATAGATTGCTTTGGGTAGTATAGGCATTTTAACAACATTTGTTCTCCCAACACTTGAGCATGGGATATTTTTCCATTTCTTGGCATCATCTTGAATTTCTTTCATGAATGTTTATAGTTTTCAGAATACAGGTCTTTTGCCTGTTTAGCTAGGTATTTATTCCTAGGTATCTAATTGGTTTGGGTACAATTATAAATGGGATTGATTCCTTAATTTCTCTTTCTGCTGCTTCATTATTGGTGTGTAGAAATGCAACAGGTTTCTGTATGTTGATTTTGTATCTTGCACCTTTACTGAACTTGTATATCACTTCTAACAGTTCTTTGGGGTTTTCTATATAGAGTATCATGTCATCTGCAAATAGTTTTACTTCTTCCTTGCCAATACGGATGCCTTTTTTTCTCTTTATGTTGTCTGATTGCTGTGGCTATGACTTCTAGTACTATGTTGAATACAGTGGTGAGAGTGGACATCCTTATCTCCTTTCTGACCATAGAAGAAAAGCTCTCAGTTTTTCCCCATTGAGGATGATATTTGCTGTGGGTTTTTCATATATGGTCTTCATTATGTTGAGGTATATTCCTTCTAAACCTACTTTGTTGATGGTTTCTATCATGAATGGATGTTACATTTTGTTATATACTTTTTCTGCATCTATTGAAATGATTATAATGTTCTTACCCTTTCATTTATTAATGTGTTGTATCACACTGATTGCCTTGTGAATATTGAATCACTGTTGCATCTCAAGAATAAATCCCACTTGATGGTGGTGAATGATTTTTTAAATGTATTGTTGGGGGACATCTGAGTGGCTCAATCAGTTGAGCATCTGACTCTTGGTTTTGGCTTGGGTCATGATCTCACATTTCATGACTTCATGCCCCATATTGGGCTCTGTGCTGACAGTGCAAAACCTGCTTGGGATTCTCTCTCTCTCTCTCTCTCTCTCTCTCTCTTCTCCTCCATTGCTCATGTTCTCTCTCCCTCTCTCCCTCTTTCTCTCAAACTAAATAAACTTTAAAAATAAACAAACAAGTTGTTGGAATCAGTATGCTCGTACTTTATTTAGAATTTTTTTTTACCAATGTTTATCAGGGATATTGGCTTGTAGTTCTTTTTGCTGTTGTTGTTCTTTTGTTTTTATTCAATAATCATGAACTTAACTCTGCAATCCAGCTAGACTTGGAAGGGAATAAGGAAAATATGGAACCCATAGAACTGCAGTGAGAGCACAAAGATTATAGGATATTTCAAGCAGATGGGGACAAGAGGGTGCCCTCTTGAGGTACAGGAGTGGTCTGGAAGTTAAGATAAAACACAAGTCAAATTTATTAGATTTGTGCACAGTTAGCAATAGTTATCTTTTTGCTGGTCTTGCCATTCCTGGGCCCAAAGTGCTCCATGGCTTCCACAATATTCATGCACTCTTTCACCTTGCCAAAGACCACATGCTTGCCATCCAACCACTAGGTCTTGGCAGTGCAGATGAAAAACTGGAAACCATTTGTGTTAGGTCCAGCATTTGCCATGGACAAGATGCCAGGACTTGTATGCTTCAGAATGAAATTCTTATCATCAGATTTCTCCCCATAGACGGACTTGCCAGCAATGCCATTATGGCACGTGAAGGTACCACCCTGGCACATAAATGCTGGAATAATCCTGTGAAAGCAGGAACCTTTATAACCAATATTTTCTCCCCAGTGCTTACAGTACAAAAGTTTTCTGCTGTCTTTGGACCTTTGTCTGCAAACAGCTCAAAGGAGACACGGACCAAGTGCTCACTGTCTACAGCAATGTTGAAGAACAGTGAGGTTGACCATAGCTGGGAACCGCAGGTGGCTCCAGGGTGGCAGTGTCTGCAAGGCCTGTAGTTCTCTTTTCTAGTGGATTCTTTATCTGATTTTGATATGAGGCTAATGTGGCATCATAAAATGAGTTTGGAAGTTTTCCTTCCTTTTCTATTATTTTGGAAAGTTCGAGAAGAAAGGTATTAACTCTTCTTTAAATGTTTGGTAGAATTCCCCCGTGAAGCCATCTGGCCCTGTACTTTTGTTTGTTGGGAGATGTTTTGATTACTGATTCAGTTTCTTTGCTGGTTATCAGTCTGTTCAAGTTTTCTATTTCTTCCTGTTTCAATATTGGTCATTTGTATGTTTCTAGGAATTCATCCATTTCTTCTAGATTGTCCAATTTGTTGGCATATAGTTTTTCATAATATTCCCTCACAATTGTTTGTATTTCTGTGGTGTTGGTTGTTATTTCTCTTCTCTCACTTGTGATTTTATTTATTTGGGTCCTTTCTCTTTTCCTTTTGATAAGTGTGGCTAAGGGTTTATCAACTATTAATTTTTTCAAAGAACCATCTCCTGATTTCATTGATCTGTTCTATTGGTTTTTTTGTTTGTTTGTTCTATATCATTTATTTTTGCTCTAATCTTTATTATTTCCTTCCTTCTGCTAGCTATAGGCTTCATTTGTTATTCTTTTTTTTTTTTTTTCTAGCTCCTTTGGGTGTAAAGTTAGGTTGTTTATATGAGATTTTTCTTGCTTCTTAACGTAGGCCCGTATTGCTATTTACTTCTCTCTTTAGCTGCATCCCAAAGGAGTTAGACTGTGCTGTTTTCATTTTCATTTATTTCCATGGTTTTTTTAAAATTTCTTCTTTGATTTCCTGGTTGACCCATTCATTGTTTAGTAGCATGTTGTTTAACCTCCATGTCTTTGTGGTCTTTCCAAATTTTTCGTCTTGCTGACTTCAAGTTTCATAGTGTTTTGGTATCTTTTTGTTTGTTGAGGTCTGATTGGTGACCTAGTATGTGATATATTTTGGAGAGTGTTCCATGTGCACTTGAAAAGAATGTGTATTCTGCTGTTTTAGGGTAGAATGTTCTCAATATATCTGTTAAGTCCATCTGGTCCAGTGTATCATTGAATGTTATTGTTTATTGATTTTCTGTTTAGATGATCTGTCTGTCCATTGCTATAAGTGGGGTGTTAAACTCCCCTACTATTATTGTATTATTATCAATTAGTTCCTTTATGTTTGTTCTAATTGTTTGTTTTATATTTGAGTGCCTTATTGTTAGGTGTATAAATATTTATAATTGTTAAATCTTCTTGTTTATTATCATCTATTGTTACAGTTTTTGTTTTAAAGTCTAGTTCATCTGATATAAGTATTGCTACTCTGGCTTTCTTTTGACATCCATTTTTATGATTAATGTTTCTCCATTCCCTGACTTTCGATTTGCAGGTGTCTTTAGGTCTAAAATGAATCTCTTTTAGCAGCATATAAATGGCCCTTGGTTGGTTTTTTTTTTATCTGTTCTGATACCATATGTCTTTGAATGTTTAGTCCATTTAGAATCAAAATAATTATTGATAAATATACATTTAGTGCATTTTATTACTTGTTTTGTCATTGTTTCTTGAGATTTTTCTCTGATCCTTTCTTGTCTTTCTCACTTTTGGTCTTTCCTTTCCACTCAGAATCCCCTTTAATATTTCTTGCAGAGCTGGTGTAGTGGTCACAAGCTCCTTTAGTTTTTGTTTGTCTAGGAAACTATCTCTCCTTCTATTCTGAATGATAGCCTTGCTGGATAGAATATTCTTGGCTAGAGATTTTTCTTATGCATATCATGCCACTCCCTTCTGACCTGCCAACTTTCTGTTGAGAAATCTACAGCTAGCATTATGGGTTCTCCCTTGTACGTTAAGGAATTCTTTTGTCTTGCTGCTTTTGAGATTTTTTTCATTATCACTATATTTTGCAAATTTAATTACAATATCTTGACCATGGATGTTATAGGAGTTCTATGTGCCTCCTGGATCTGGATGTCTGTTTCCTTTCCTACATTAGGGAAGTTTTTAACTAATAGTTAAATTTTGTTGCCTCTTTTTCTCTCTTCTTCTGGGACTCCTATAATAATCCTATAAATGTAATGTGATTACATTAGATGGAGTCACTAAGTTCTCTAAGTCTATTCTTGTGTTCCATAATTATTCTTTCTCTCTTTTGTTCAGTTTCATTATTTTCTATTATTTTGTCTTCTATGTTACTTTTTTGTTCCTTTGCTTCTTAGAGTCTGCTGTTCATTGCATCAAGCCTGTTTCCAATCTCAGTTATTGTATTCTTCATTTTTGACTGATTCTTTTTTAACTTTTATCTCTGTGGTAAGGGTCTCCCTGACGTCTTCTATTCTTTTCTTAAGCCCAGCAAGTATCCTTCTGATTGTTGCTTTAAATTCTCCATCAGGCATGCCACTTATATCGGTTTTGCTTAGATCTCTGGCCATGGCCTTATCTTGTTCTTCCATTTGGGATGAATTCCTCTGTTTTGACATTTTGTCTAAGTCTCTGCCTTCTTCTCTGTGTTAGAAAAGCCCATTGTGTTTCCTGCTCCTGAAGTAATGGCCTTTTGAAGAAGAGATTGTATAGTGTCCAGGGCCTGGCTCTTCCCGGATTGTCTCTGGTGTGTGCTCTGTGCACCCTGGTGTTGTGTTTTGGCTGCTCTGTCCCTCAGGTCAGTCTCCTTCAGGGGCTCTCTTTGCCTGCAGTGGGCAGTGCTTGGTCCTTGGCCAGAATGTGGCAAGTTTTAACTAGGTGTGCTCTGGTTTGCTTGTTAAATGAGACCTGATACTACTTCAACTGAACTGAGGCTTTGCACAACTCTCTGGTTAGGAGATGTGGTTTGGGCAGCAGTTCCTGCTATTCTTCTGGATGCCTTTTATTCTTTTTTTCTTATCTAATTGCTGTAGCTAGAACTTTATTTGTTCTTCTTTTTCTAGCTCCTTTAAATGTAAAGTTAAACTGTTTATTTGAGATTTTTTTTGTTCTTGAGGTAGGACCTTTATTGCTACAAAATTCCTTCTTACAACTGTTTTTGCTGCATCCCATACAGTTTGGAGTGTTGTGTTTTCATTTTCATTTGCCCCAAAGTACTTTTTATTTCCTGGTTGATTTCTTCATTGACTCATTGGTTCTTTGGAAGCATGTTGTTTGGTCTTCACATATTGGTGTTATTTTCCACTTTTCTTCTTGTAGTTGATTTCTAGTTTCATGCACTGTGGTTGAAAAAGATGCTTGATATAATTTTAATCTTCTTAATTTACTCTTCTTAAATTTATTGACACTGTTTTGTTGCCTAATATGTGATTTATCCTGGAGAATGTCCCATGTGCACTTGAGAAGAATGTGTATTCTACTGTTCCTAGAAGGACTTTTCTCTGAGAGAGATTAAGTCTATTTGTTCTAATGTGTTGTTTGAGGTTAATGTTTCCTTATTAATCTTCTTTTTATTTATTTATTTATTTATTTATTTATTTATTTACCTGTTTTATTTTTTATTTTTTTAAATTTACATCCAAATTAGTTAGCATATAGTTCAACAATGATTTCAGGAGTAGATTCCTTAGTGCCCCTTACCCATTTAGCCCACTTAGCCCATCCCCCCTCCCACAACCCCAACCTTATTAATCTTCTGTCTGGATGATCCATCCATTGATGTTCTCTCTCAATCCATTGTACTCTTCTATCCATTGATGTTCTCAAGGTTAATGTTTCCTTATTAATCTTCTGTTTGGATGATCCATCCATTGATGTGAGTAGGGTTTTAAAGTTCCCTACTATTATCATATTACTGTCAATTTCTCTCTTTTTGTCTGTTAATATTTGCTTATATATTTAGGTGCTCCTATCGTGGGCACATAAATATTTATAAGTGTTATCTCTTCTTGTGGTTTGATCCAATCATTATATAATGCCATTCTCTGTCAATTTTTACAGCCTTTGTCTAAAGTATATTTTGTCTGATATAATTATTGTTATCCCAACTTTCTTTTCCTTTCCATTCCCATCCCTCATTCCTTCTGTGTGTGTCTTTGGATCTGAAGTGAGTCTCTTATAGGCAGCATATTTTTTATCCATTTAGCCACCTTATGTCTTTTGACTGGATTACATAACAACCTGTGTAATGTAGCAGTCTATTTTAAGTTGGTGGTCATTTAGGGGCACCTGGGTGGCTCCGTCAGTTGAGCATCCAACTTCGGCTCAGGCCATGATCTCATGGTTCATGAGTTTGAGCGCCGCATCGGGCTCTGTGCTGACAGCTCAGAGCCTGGAGCTGGCTTAGGATTCTGTGTTTCCTTCTCTCTCTGTGCCTCCCCCACTCATATTCTGTGTGTGTCTTTCTCTTTCTCAAAAATGAATATGAAAAAAAATGTTTAATTTGGTGGTCATTTATGTTCAGACACATTCCGAAAACATTACACTTTTAGTGTTTTGATGTCATAATTTACATGTTTTTATTTAATGTATTTCTTATCTAATTAATGTAGATGTATTGGCTTTTACTACTTTTGTCTCTTAACTCTCATACTAGTTTTATAAGTGTTGATCCACTACCTTTTCTATATGTTTGCCTCTACCAGTTAGAATTTTTTCTTTCATTTATTTTCTTGTGTCCAGTTATGGCCTTTTCTTTCCATTTAAAGAAATCCCTTTAATGTTTCTTGTAAAGCACATTTGGTGGTGATGAAATCCTTTAGCTTTTGTTTGTCTGAGAAATTTTCTATCTCCCTTTCAATTCTGAATGATAATCTTGCTGGGTAGAATTTCCTTGGTTATAAGGTTTTTTCCTTTAAGTACTTGGGATATACTGTCCCACTTTCTTCTAGCTTGCAAAGTTTCTGCTGGAAAATCAGCTTCCCTTATATATAAGTTTCCCTTATATATAACTATTTGCTTTTCTTTTACTGCTTCTAAGATTCTCTCTTCATCTTTACTTTCTGACATTTTAGTTGCAGCGTGTGTCTTGGTGTGGATCTCTGCATTCATCTTGTGTGGCAGTCTCTGTGATTCCTGGTAGTTGTCTTTAAACTATCCTCATTTTTAAAGATACTTTTTTCTTTTTGCTGTTCAGTTTTGGTGATTTGCATTACCCTGTCTTCCAGATCACTGATTTGTTCTTCTGCATCATTTAATCTGCTGTTGATTCCCTCTAGTGTATTGTTTATTTCTGTTATAGTCTTCAGCTCTGATTGATACTTTCTCATATTTTCTATCTTTGTTGAAGTTTTCACTATGTTTATTCTTCTCCTGAGTTTGGTAAGCATCTTTATGACCATTACTTTAAACTCTTTATCAGGTATATTGCTTATCTTCACTTCATTTAGTTTTTTTCTAAGATTTCATCTCGTTCTTTCATTTAGAACATATTCCTCTCTTTCTTCATTTTGCCTAACTTTGTATGTTTGTTTCTGTGTATTAGGTAGTACAGCTAAGTATCCCAGTCTTGAAGGAATGGCCTTATATTAAAGATGTTGTGGGGCGCCTGGGTGGCGCAGTCGGTTAAGCGTCCGACTTCAGCCAGGTCACGATCTCGCGGTCCGTGAGTTCGAGCCCCGCGTCAGGCTCTGGGCTGATGGCTCAGAGCCTGGAGCCTGTTTCCGATTCTGTGTCTCCCCCTCTCTCTGCCCCTCCCCCGTTCATGCTCTGTCTCTCTCTGTCCCAAAAATAAATAAATGTTGAAAAAAAAATTAAAAAAAAAAAAAAAAAAAAAAAGAGATGTTGTGTGGGACCCGGAAGTACAATCCCTGGCCACCAGAGCCAGCTGCTCCAATTGTGTCGCCTTTGTAGTATGGCAGAGCCATAGGTGCTTTGGGTACACTGGTGGGGGGTATGGCTCCTGTCTCATCTAACTATAAAGACCAGTTTTGACTATTGCTGGTGCGCTGTGGGCAGAGTTATTCTGTCAGCTATGAGGCCCAGCCAACACATAGGGTTGTGTGATGCTTTCAGCAAGTCATACCCCAAGGCATTAGCAATCTAGAAGGAGATTCCAAAATGGCAGCCATCACTGCTGGGATCAGCAGAGCAGAATGACGTAGCAAAAATGGTTGCTGCCAATTTCAATCCCCAGAGAGAGACCCAGCTGCCTCCTGCCTCCTGCCTCTCCAGCTGGTTCTCTCATTCATAAGTGGGTCTCCTTCACCTGTGATCTATGTACTTTTCCATCTGATGTTTTTGTGCTAGTTTCTAGGTCAAGTGAGTCTGCACACAAGCCCTTCAAAAGTGCATTTCCCTATAGTTCTATAGTTTTCCTTGAAGTATTCCCTGTTAGTTTTCAAAGATAGCTTTTTGCCAGATCATCTCTCTTGTGTAGAGTTAAGGTTTGGGGTGCCTGATTTGGAGCTCGAATATCTCACTCCTCAGGGAAAATTTCTGTACATTTGAGATCCCTCCTGACAGTGGAGTGCTGTACCTGGTGTGTAGTTTTTTTTCCTTAGCATAGCCACATCTCTGCCTCTTCTACCCATCTCAGTGCCATCCCTTGCTGGGAGGGTCTGTCCATCCAGGTTCTAGGTCGTCTTCAGAGGCAATTATTCTGAACGTAGGTGGAGATTTGTTGTGTCCATGGGAAGAGGTGAGATCAGGATCTTCCTAGGCTGCTATCTTGAAACCTCCCCTTATGTTTCATGTTTTAAAGAACTGTCAAACTGTTTTTTTCAAAAGGAGTTGCACTATTTTTCTGTTGTCTTTTTAATCCAATAATATTTATTTTAAAAGATTATCTTGAAAAGAAAAAAAAAGATTTTGTAACTGTATGGTGACAGATATTAACTACACTTATTGTTTAGTTGTCTTGACTTATTGTCCATGCTGCCCTGCTGCCCTGGCACCCATGGCCTAGGAGCAAGGAGAATGCGACCTATGCTGCCTGCTGGCCACCGGCTGCCACCTTCACCCCTGCTGCGCTTGGCGCCACTCTACCCACCCTACCACCCCCTCCCCTGCCCTTGGAGCTGCTGGCATCTCAGCCACCTCCTGTATTTTTTTTTCTGACCTGAGATAATTCTTTTTATTTTGACCAAAAAGGTGAGTCAAGTAGGGACACCCAGCCTTCCACCAACAGCCACTTCTCCAAACAAGCCGCCTGTCCAGACACCTTGGTCCCAGGCCCAGCTAGTCCAGGGGCCCTCATGGAGAGAGGAGAGAGGAGGACACAGCAACAGGGTCAGGGTCCCTATGGGGCACCCCTGGCCACCCCGGCCCTACCCCACCCACTCTGAGCCACCAACAGCCAAGATTCAAGCAAAACCAGGAGAGGGAGGCCTGGGGGGGGGGGGGTTAGGAATCTCTAAAATAACCCCACCCTGGAAACAAACCAAAGTGAGCCTAAGTTCCTCCTGGGAAGGAGCCCCAGCTCTCACTGGTGTATTTCTCTCAAAATAGCAGAGCCCTCAGCGGAGGTGGGGGCGGGGCGGACAGGGACCACACTGAAGACTTGCCATGGTGATCATTTAGCAATATATACATATACAATCATTATGTTGTATACTTGAAACTCATACAATGTTATATGTCAGTTACCCCCTGATTTCTAAAAAGATTATTTTGGTTTTGAATTTATTTCTTTGTGGTTTTTAAAAATATTTATTTATGTATTTGTTTAATAATCTCTACCCCCAGCGTGGGGCCAGAACTCATGACCCCAAGATCAAAAGTCACATGTTCTACTGCCTGAGCCAGCCAGGTGCCCCTTCTTTGTGTTTTGTATGTAAAGTCATTTACATTTTTATAGTTTTATTGTTTCATTAAGCAGTATACCTCCACAAATAATATACTACAGTCTTAGCTCTTGACTGTTAACTTTGGCTTTTCTTGGCAAAACCAAACCAAAAACAGTAAAGTTTCTTTTGCCATATTAGGGTGAAAAATAAGTAAATTTTCCTTCTCTAATTTAGCTGATAATAATAAATTACATATATTTTTTAAGACTTAATTAAAACTTAAATGATTATAAATTTAGGAGCAGCTTAGCTGGGTGATTCTGGCATAGAATCTTTCATGAAGAGGTTGTAGTCAAGTTGTCAGCTAGAACCCAGCCATCTGTAGCCTTGACCAGAGCTGCAGGTTATGCCTCCTGGAAGACTCACTCCCATAGTTGTCAACAGGCAGTCCCAGTTCCCTGCTTCATGGATCTATCCACAGGGATGTTTGAGTGTCCTCATGTCAGGGAATTTCCCCCCAGATCACGTAGTCTAAGAGAGACAGCAAGGGTAAAGTTGTGATTCCTTTCATGACTAAATCTCAGAAATCACAAATCATTATGTCTGCTATATTCTGTTCATTAGAAGTGAGCCAACAAGTCCAGTCACACTTAAGGAGAAAGGAATTAAGCTCCATTTTCTGAAGGGAGATGTATCAAAGAATCTGTGGACATCTTTTAAAACTACTGTCTTTTAATGACACAGCAGCTAAACTTCCACAGGGCAAGTGATCCAAGAGAGAACAAGAAGGATTCCACAATGTCTTTTATGGCCTAACTTCAGAAGTTATATGCTCATTTCTGCAATATCCTATTGGGCACACAGGTCAGCCTCACTCAGTGTAGGATGGTACTAAGTAAGGGCATGTAACCCAGGAAGCAGGTATCATTGGAGGCCATTCTGGATGCTGGCTACCACAGATACCAAAGGAAGCAATAATTAATTCTGCCAGGGCATGCTGGGGATGGCACCACAAGGGAAGTGACATAAAGATGGGCTTTTGTGGTCCCCCAAGCCCTAAGAAAAATGAGAAAAAACAGTCGAAATCATCTAGTCTCTCCTTGACTTGAAGACAGGAAGAAAGTAAGAACCAGAGCAGGTGCCAGAGGACTCCACTTTCCACTGGCTTTTGATGTTATCTACTTTACCCAAGAGCTGTCATGCATGCTATTAAAGTAACTGTAGGTGCTCTAGTCTCACAATAAGCAATCAGACCAGGTAGGAGCTTCTTTAATAACAGGTATTAAGTGCTCAATGAACCAAAATAGCTATTCAAAGCCACTTTTTCTCTCTGTAATAATTAGGACATGAACTTCCCCGGGGAGATTAGGAGAAATGAGATGTAGCAGCCTCCACCTCTACTGCTGTCATTGTTTTAACATTCAGAACACAGAGTCTCTACTAAGGAGTCTTTTAAAGGTTTGAAATTTTTGGTGGGAGAAGAGAAGAAGACCAGTGGGAAGCCCAGCAGATTTCTAAAATATAAAATTTCCCATTTCTCTCAGAAAACTGAAAATAGCTCTTGGGTTATAAATTATAAGTCTCTGTTCTTTCTTGTTTTGTTGTTGTTGTTTTTCCCCAAAGCTTTGGAATCAACACAATGCTGCAAATGTGGTCACGTTTATTCTTTTTATTTTATTTTATTATAAACTTTACATACTTCCACAAAAGAACCATTTACATAGTTTACAATCAACAGTAACAAAAATAAATTCAAAGACTGTTCAGGTAAAGAAAAAGAGGATGACAGTCCTCATCTTTGGCTAGAAAGAAGACTTGTTTTTACTCCTACATGGACAATAATGCACTGGGTCAGGGAACACTCATTGCAGAAAAGCCACAGGGTCACAGTGACTCAAGAGGCCAGTCCTGCTTTACAGCTGGGCCCCACTGGACAGCCCAACCAGGCACTATCCTTACTGAGTGCTGAACTCAGCCCACTGGCCTACCCTGGACACAGAGGTGCCTCCAGGGGTGTCTATACCTTGCTTTGCGCCCTTTGCTTTTTCCTCTCATAATATTAAGTGCTATTTATTGGGCATCTACTCTGTGCCTGTGCTTTACATTAATTGTCCCTCTTTCAACTCAAACCCTGCAAAGTGGTATCATGAACCTCATTTACAGTTAAGTGAAGCTCAGGGAATGTATGAATCAGGAATCTTTCTTTTGCTGAAACAGAAAACCGAAACTCAAAATGACTTAAGCGAGTATTTATTAGTTCACATAACCAAAAAAGCCAAGCATATTATGGGTGTCAGGCACAGCTGGATCTATGTGCTCATGTGAACCACAAGGGCCACGTTTCTCTCATGTTTCTCTCTCTGCCCCTTGTACCTATACTCCTTGTGGGCAGGCTCTTCCTTCTTAGTGTTAGGAGATGGCTGAGGCAACCAAATATGCTACATTTCATTAAGTGTGGCAGCTGTGGAGGTGCTCTGTTTGGATCTCCCTTCTAAAAGAAGTTGCTATTCAGCTGCAAGGAGACAGCCTCCGGTTGTGCCACCTTCAGGATCTTGCCTTTCCTAGTCAACTACCAGGCAATGACTAGACACTGCTGCCCAGTGCATGACCCCTCTCATGATCAGTGTTTGCTCCAGAGTTCCCATGGGATTGGCTGACTGTCAGATATGACTGTGTTCTCAGCCTCCCCCTTTATTTTTCACAGGCATTACCTTCCTTCCCCCCAAACAATCCTTTTGTACTTCAAAACCATCTGTGTCTTCCTCCTTCAGGAGTCATCTGACATCTCACATTTCACCAGCTCCCATCCCCACATGAGACAGATGTCTTTGCTTCACCCAGATCCCTTTAGATCCCTTTGAACTGATTTTCAGTGTGTTCTTCTAACATCCAGCACCTACAGCTATGTTAAGGCAGTGTTTGCAGAGCCTCAAAACTACCCCTTCACCCTAACTGAACATTCAGAAAGTCTAGGACCTAGGTAACTCCCATGCTTCCTCCCCTCCCACCTAACTGGTGACTATCAGGTTGAGGGTTTCAATGCTAAGGCTCTCTGCCTCTAGGCAGGTCTTCTGAAACATAACCTACCCTCCAAAACTCCCCTATAGCATCAGGCTGAAACTACCCTCCAGAGGACTTTGCCTGGGATCACACTTTGCCTGGCTTTCTCACCTGTGCTGCCCTGCTTCTCACACTTCACTTCCCATCTGCCCTGGGAGTACTTCCTTAATAAATTACTTACAGATGAATCCTCTTCTTAGTGTGCTTCTCAGGGACCCAGTCAAGAACCAGCAGCTGGGGGGCGCCTGGGTGGCGCAGTCGGTTAAGCGACCGACTTCAGCCAGGTCACGATCTCGCGGTCCGTGAGTTCGAGCCCCGCGTCGGGCTCTGGGCTGATGGCTCGGAGCCCGGAGCCTGCTTCCGATTCTGTGTCTCCCTCTCTCTCTCTGCCCCTCCCCCGTTCATGCTCTGTCTCTCTCTGTCCCAAAAATAAATTAAAAAAAAAAAAAAAAAAGAACCAGCAGCTGGGACCACAGCACCTGTCAAGTGGCCCCTTCCATAGAGCAGATTCTGCTGGGTCCTCTCCCTCTTTTTGTTCCATCAGGCCTATGGGTTGTAGCCGCTTCCTACTGCCACTAACTCTAGCATGCTTCCCCAGGTCTTGATTGTTTCCCTGGGTTCCTTCTCACTCCTTTGTAAGTAGCCCTTTCATTAAACTCTCCCCAGGTACTGCTTTGGAGTGTGCTGTTTCTTGCCAGAACACTGAATCATAAATATGACCATTACAGGATTTATTTTTTTAATTACCTATCCACCCAACCATCCATCTATCCATCTATCCATTCATCCATCCATCCATCCATCCACCCACCCACCTATCTTATCTATCTATCTATCAAATCAATCTGGTCTGTCTATAAAATTCATAGTACCCTAGAGGTTTGAAATGAGACAGAAGTTTAACATTGTGAGATGATTACCCTTTTCCCCTATCCAATCAGTTAGGCTCTGGGAGTGCAAGAAGGTAAACTGGAGATAATATAGAAAATCTGATTTTGAGTTTCTTCCTGATGTAAAGACAGAGGTAGTGACCTCCTCCTTCCAACTGGCCCTCAAAAACCTTCCAGCTGGAAATAGCCAGTAAACAACTTGCAAAAAGTGACATCTGGCGCTAGATGGCGGACATGACCCACCAGTGCCATTGCTCACAGAAGCCACTGACCGACCCAGCTTGCCTGGCTCTGCAGGTCCAGCAAAAACCCGTTTGCCTGCCAGCTCTCCACTCTTAAATCATGGTTGTTCCTCATTCCTCCAACACAGAGGCAGCTTGTGGTTTTCCAGCACCTCAGGTACCGGACCACCCTGCCTTGCCAGAGCCTGGGAAGGTTTGTATTTGTATCTCCCTATAGCAGCTCTCCCTCAGTGCATCTGTTACTAGACACTAAACACTGATGCACACCCAAGGGTCTGGATCTCTGAGGAAGAGAATGTAGAATATAAAGGCTTGGGGGAATCTCTGTCAGTACAGGAAATATTAGTGTATTTCAGCTGCCTCTCCTTCTGGTTAACTGACCTCCACGATTGCTTTGGCTGCCCTCCCCCAAAGCCCTTTTGGCTTTAGCAAATGAGTAACATCAGTTAAAATCATTGTATTAATAAAGACACTTTTAGTTGCAAGTCACTGAAGCCCTGTGAAAATGAGCTTAAGCCAAATAAAAAGATGGGAGCTTTAGCCAATAGCTTTGAGAGCCATATGTGAATTTAGACACAATTATTAAACTCATTAGACACATGAGTTTTACGTATGGCTGGATCCAGGTGCTGAAAAAAAATCATCAAGAATCTACCTGTCTTCATCTATCTTTTTCCCTTTTCTTTTGAGTACAAACTCCCAAGCACTAAAAGAATAGTTTTGCTGAGATTCCCAGACTTGACTGAGGTCCAAATTCATCCCTAGACTAATCACATGATCACTAGTCAAATGCCTATTACTAAAAGAAGGCAGTGGTGAGAATGAAAATAAGGAAGGCTTAGATCCCCAAGAAGAAAAATCAGGGTAATATCACCTGGAGAAGGGACACAGGTCAAGCCAAGTCAGCAGATGCCCATGATGACCAAGCAGCCTAGTTCCCTTTCCTCTCTCCCCTACTCACAATCTACTGACTCATTCAGTACACCTCAAAGTCTCCTGACAGAAAGCCCTCCTAGCTTTCCCTCTGCACTCCTACTCAGGCAAAAGTCCTGTTTATCCAACCTCTGTGTCCTCCTACCACACAGTCTCCTAATATCCTGTTCTTTTCCTTCAAAGCACTGATCAGTTCAAGATTGTATAATGACGTGTAACTATTAACCTAGTGTGTATCTTTCTATGAGATTGTAATCTTCAAAGAAATAAGATCTTGTTGTCCCAAGAGCCTAGTACAGTCACTGGTACAGTAGGTACTTAGTAAATATGTGTTGATTCATCCACTGGAGATAGTAAGTCCAATCAGACACGGTCCCTGCCTGGCTTCTATGCTAGTGAAGGAGATAGCTGAGTAAATCACTGCTCACAGTCCAACTGCAATGCTTTCTCCAAGAAGGGTGGACCCAAGGGAGTCTAGGGGAGGAACATATAAATCAGAAGGATCCAGGAATGTTTTCCTGAAGAGTCATGATGTTGAACTAACTTTAGGAAAATAAGCAAGATGAATGACAGGAGGAAGATGCCCTTAGAATAATGTTAGAAAACAGGGAAATGTAACATAGCCTGATACAGTCCTGGGAGAATTGATGGCCTTGATCTCATTTCATTAGCCACCCAGAATAGGGATAACCATATAGGAATTAGGCCTTTTAGCTAAGACTATGCCTTTTAAAAAAAAGAAGAAGAAAGAAAGGAAAGTGAAAGAAAAAAGAAAAGGAAAGAAAAGAAAAGAAAAGAAAAGAAAAGAAAAGGGGGCAGTTCTAAAGTAGAGTTTGTTGGACAGAAAAACTAGCTTAAAAGGATAGGGAGGAGCCTTCTGATTACATCAGCAACTGCCACATAGTAGGTCCTCATTAAATGTGTGAATGCCTGGATGAAAGTCATTGGAATCCATTGTTCTGCTTAAAAGCACGAGCAAAGCCAGCCAAGGATATGGCCCATTAAGAATCCAAGCAGACTCCCAAAGGCACACAAAAGAAATAAAGGGCAAAAGAAATTACTTTAAAGCAAGAAGATTTATATAACGCTGTCTGCGTAGAACAAAAATGTGCCCAGCTTTGCATGCCATTTGCTGCCAGGATCTGAGATTGTTACTAAGAAAAGGGTGGGAGGAGGCTGTTGGGAGAAATCAAATGCCAGGCGGAGACACAGGCACAGAGAATTCAACATTGGGGATTTGAAAAGAAGGCCTGGAACACAAGCCTCTTTTGTTTTTCAGGCTTCTCTTAATTACCATGTTCAAGACCTGAGATTTATGAAAAAGGCACTATTCAAAAGGACAATTTACACTCCATTATAGAGAAAGTTCAGTCACAGTCCCCAGTTTCCCCTCTAGTTGCAACCTGAGTCATTTGTGGGATGGCTGTGTTAAGTACGGAGGAGAGCTATAAATGGTTTATAAGTCAGCATGTTGCATCACAAACTGAAGTGGTTGCTGCTCCCGAGGCTGGGAGCAGAATCATGAATCAGAGTCTAAAGTTCTAGAACAATGTTTGTGAATCAAATCTCACAATGAGTTGCTCTTAATGGCATTCTACAGTGATGCCCTCACCCCACCCCCCCATCTCCTCAATGCAAACCATACCTCATCATGCATATGCATGGAACCTGCAAGCATATCTTTCCAAACTAAGATGGATGAGTTGATGAAAGGGGTCACTTCCAGTCACTTTATCTTAGCTTATCCCACCTTAGATTAAAGGAACACTACCCTTTATTGAAGACTTGCTGTACGGAATATTTCCCTAACTTTCTCCTCAGGATCATTAAATCTGTCAATAATGGCAAAGACTTTAGATCTTATCCCATGCCTTTCTCTATTCTAAGTGTTTTATGCATATATAATCAATTTTATGTCGCACAATCTTATGGGGGGTATTGCTGTCACCCCCTACTTTTCAGATGAAGAAGCTGAGGCCCAAAGAGGTTTGGTAATTTCCCAAGGTCACATAACTCTTAAATGGTTATGTCAATTTTGGAACCAAGGTCATTAGGCTCCATAGTCAACACTCCCAACTGCTATGATATGTTGCCTTGTAAGAGGGGGTGCCATCTAAGTCAGATGGAACCATTCCTTGTCACAGCCCCACTCTGTTAACCATTCCTGGTGTCCTCCTACCCACTGCTACCACTCAAGAGATGCTAAAGAAGCTGCCAACCTTGATTAGGCATGAGCCAATCAGCACATCAGTTTTCTCCTGACCTCAGTGATTGGCTCAGAACTGGGACTGTGACCCAATCAGAGCCAGTGAATCATGATGGAATTTTTCCTGGGGCCTTTGGGAGAAAGAAGTCCTCTGTTCTCTCCTGAGAAGCAAGTGGGGAGTGTGGGGAGATGAGTTACTACAGCACTTTACTGCTATGAAGAGAGACCACTAAGAGGGAGTCAACAGAGAAAGCAGAACAAAGAGAAGACCTCCCAGCACAGGACTATGGGGTCATTGCCAAGAGTACCTAGTGTTGGGCTCATGCCATGCAATATAATGGGAGCCCCTGAAGTTGAGTAAGGCATAGTATTGCCATGACCCCATTGGGGCCCTGAATCCAGTGACTCTTGAGGTGTCAAATACCTCCACACTGTGTGGTTCCATGAACCAGTGTATCCCTTTTTAATAGCCAATATGAGTACGGTTTTTTGCAACTTGAATCATAATGCACTATAATCAAAACAATCTCCACAAACCTTATGAAAGGGGAGCCCAAAAGCCCATTAGTTACCAATACTGTGGTGGAATAGTAAGATTTGCTGATCAAAGATAGAACAATGTCTAAGGCCCTCACCATGCTATAGAACAGAGAAAGAGCAAAATTTCTTAAATTCTCAACCATTCTCAAGTTTTACATTTTTTGTACAAATGGAAAACAGCACAGATAATCCTCCCCAAATGGCTATTAGCAGGTTCATTTTCATCATTACATTTAACTTTAGTTAATGTCAAAATGACTTTAAATGCTCTGTCAGCAGGGCAGAAGGTTGTGGACCAGAAGTTTGTTGAAGATAGGGCAAAGTCAGCCAGGCATCAAAAAATAGCCAGGGGATTTGGATTGGTGAGCTGGTCAAAGAGGACTTTAGCCTTATGTACGTGTTAATCTTTTATAAAGGAATGTATTTGTAAGTCATTCATATAATTAAAAGTTAACTTTAAAATAGGGTTAAAGGACAAGTCATGTAATTGTATTATCTTAGACAAGTATTATCATACTTTTTTTGGTTGTTTTATGGTTTTATTAACACAAATATGATGTGCAGATAAGCTGTATGTCTATTCATTTTCTTCACTACACAACCTGGCGCCACGATTGGTGACTCTGATGGCCAGCTGAGCTGCTTTTTCCCTAATGGCTTTGTGGTTCTTGGAGGAGACATTGTAAGCACTCTCTGCACAGTAAGATTTGTTGCACATTAGCAACACTTCAAGCTCCTTGACAGTTCAGACTAGGAACTTCTGGAAGCCACCAGGCAGCATGTGCTTTGTTTTCTTGTTGCTCCCTTAACCAATGTTGGGCATCAAGATCTAGCCCTTGAATCTTCTGAGGACCTTATGGCTCTGGGTTTCTACTAGTTTCACTTAATTTTGACATATGGGTCTGACTGGTACCAGATGAACTTCTTGGTCCTCTTTTTAATGATCTCAGGTTTCACCAGAGGTCTGAGGGTGACCATGATGAAGTAGGAGACCTCTGCCACCTCCTACAGACAGTGCTGAGGAAGAGCTATCATACCTTTCTTTTTTTTTAATAGTAGAATCCCTCAAATGAAATGTTACATAAAACACTGTAGTGAACATCTGTTGTTTCCTCTTTTTTGATATAGAGTTCAAAAATATGATAGCTTGCTTCCGGGGACCCATCTTCTCCTATTCACACTTAACTGTGGTTTAGGCACATGGTCCTGGATGAAAATATAATTTGCTTCCTGAGCTCTCCTGGCACGTTTCCCACCCACACCCCCCCCCCCCCCCGACAATTCTGGAAAGAGACAGCAGTGGCATGGTTTTCTAATCTCCCTGAATCCCCTCCCCATCCAAAAAAAAAAAAAAAAAAAAAGCAGACAGTAACTAGATACTAAAACCAAAAACAACTGTGGACAACAAGGTCAAATGACAAGGTGTCCCCACAAAATTCAAAAACACAAGAGAGTGGGGGTGCCTGGGTGGCGCAGTCGGTTAAGCGTCCGACTTCAGCCAGGTCAGGATCTCGCGGTCCGTGAGTTCGAGCCCCGCGTCAGGCTCTGGGCTGATGGCTCAGAGCCTGGAGCCTGTTTCCGATTCTGTGTCTCCCTCTCTCTCTGCCCCTCCCCCATTCATGCTCTGTCTCTCTCTGTCCCCAAAATAAATAAACGTTGAAAAAAAAAATTAAAAAAAAAAAAAAAACAACACAAGAGAGTGAGGACAACTAGTACCAGTATTACAAAATCTGCATTATATTCACATTGATACAGGAGAAAGCAGAGGGAAGAAACAGGGCAACTGATGGGATGGCAAAATTGTATTTATGGAAGGCAGAATGGGCTGATTCAAGCAAAGCAGTTGAAGCAACAGACGGTTTGCCTGTTCCAATATTGGATGAGTACAAGGGGTCTCCGATAAGATCTGAAGAGGCTGGAGCAGTTTAAACAATGTGGATTCCTAAAGCTAATTGACCAAGTTCCCTTCCACAAAATTGATGAAAAATATAAACTAGTATTTCAAAACTAGCTAAAAGATACTTCAAAAAATACAAGGTATCAAAGATTAACATGAATCAGAACTAGAAAAATACTGCAGTTAAGTGACAAAACTTAAAGAAAATTCAGAATAAAAGTGATTTCAGAAATAAAACTAAACCAGAAAGAAACAAGAGTATATATAGACTATAGATATTGCCTTATATGAGAAGTAGAAGGTGAAAAAAGAAAGCTTTTAAAGAATAAAGAGAAAGAAGATTTGATATAAAGTGACAAACACTGAAGCCATGTAAATAATATATAACATGTTTTTTAGGGGTTACTGCAAATGAAAACCAAACCAAGGCAAGAACATGACAAATAGTAAAAATAATTATTCAAGAAAACTTTCTTAAAATAAAGATTTTAAACTACATTTTGAAAAGGCACCCCTTAAAACTGAAAATATTGACCCAGAAAGACAAACACTAAGACATATTCTAAACTTCAAAGAGAAAGAATAAAATTGATCCTTTTTTGTATCTAGGCCAAAAGGCCAAATGAATTATAATGGAAAGAAGATTAGATTTCCACTAGATTTTCAACAGCAATTCTTTATGCTGGAAGAAAATAGAGTCACATATTTAACATATCAAGGAAAGAAAATGTGAGCCAAAGATTTTGTATCCAACTGAGTATAAAGGGCACAGAAACAAACAACCTGCTATCAACATGCCAAAACTCAGGGAATCTTGCCCAGAATTGTAGTCATTTTGAAAAAGGGTTGGTTGTGATTAAGATGAAACATGAATTACTTCTGAGTGGCCAGCAAAGTTCTATCTCTTATTGTAAGCGGTGGTTATAAGAGAGTTCACCTTATGTTAATTTTCAAAGCCATATGTTATGCTTGGTATAGTTTTCTGTATATGTGTTTTATTTTTTAATAAAACTTTTAAGGGGCACCTGGGTGGCTCAGTCAGTTGAGCATCTGACTCTTGATTTGGGCTCAGGTCATGATCCCATGATCATGGGATCCAGGCCCATGTTGGGCTCCTTGCTGGTCATGGAGCCTGTTGAGGATTCTCTCTCTCTCTGTCTCTCTCTCTCTCTCTCCCTCTGCCCCTCTACATTACTCTCTTTCTCTCTCTCTCTCAAATAAAATTTAAAAATTAAAATTAAAAAAAAAGCTTAAAAACAACAAACATAGGGGCACTTGAGTGGCTCAGTCAGTTTAAGCAGCCAACTCTTAATCTCAGCTCAGGTCATGATCTCACAATCATGAGATCAAGCCCCACATCAGGCTCCATGCTAAGCATGGAGGCTGCTCAAGATTCTCTCTCTCCATCTCCCTCTGCCCCCCACCACTTGCTCACAGGCACATGTGCGTGCTCTCTTTCAAAAAAGTAAAATAAAACACTAGACAATTACATTTAGAGAAATTTGAATATGAACCAAAGATAATATTAGGAAACTATTGTTGTTAAATTTTTAGGTATGAAATAAGGGCATTGCAGTTATATAGTAGAATGTTCTTATTTTTTGGAGATGCATGCTGAAGAATTTACTTGATTATTTTTTTTTCAATATATGAAGTTTATTGTCAAATTGGTTTCCATACAACACCCAGTGCTCATCCCAAAAGATGCCCTTCTCAATACCCATCACCCACCCTCCCCTCCCTCCCACCCCCCATCAACCTTCAGTTTGTTCTCAGTTTTTAAGAGTCTCTTATGCTTTGGCACTCTTCCACTCTAACCTCTTTTTTTTTTCTTCCCCTCCCCCATGGGTTTCTGTTAGTTTCTCAGGATCCACATAAGAGTGAAAACATATGGTATCTGTCTTTCTCTGTATGGCTTATTTCACTTAGCATCACACTCTCCAGTTCCATCCACGTTGCTACAAAGGGCCATATTTCCTTCTTTCTCATTGCCATGTAGTACTCCATTGTGTATATAAACCACAATTTCTTTATCCATTCATCAGTTGATGGACATTTAGTCTCTTTCCATAATCTGGCTATTGTTGAGAGTGCTGCTATGAACATTGGGGTACAAGTGCCCCTATGCATCAATACTCCTGTATCCCTTGGGTAAATTCCTAGCAGTGCTATTGCTGGGTCATAGGGTAGGTCTATTTTTAATTTTCTGAGGAACCTCCACACTGTTTTCCAGATGGCTGCACCAGTTTGCATTCCCACCAACAGTGCAAGAGGGTTCCTGTTTCTCCACATCCTCGCCAGCATCCATAGTCTCCTGATTTGTTCATTTTGGTCACTCTGACTGGCGTGAGGTGATATCTGAGTGTGGTTTTGATTTGTATTTCCCTGCTGAGGAGCGATGTTGAGCATCTTTTCATGTGCCTGTTGGCCATCCGGATGTCTTCTTTAGAGAAGTGTCTATTCATGTTTTCTGCCCATTTCTTCACTGGGTTATTTGTTTTTCGGGTGTGGAGTTTGGTGAGCTCTTTATAGATTTTGGATACTAGCCCTTTGTCCTATATGTCATTTGCAAATATCTTTTCCCATTCCGTTGGTTGCCTTTTAGTTTTGTTGGCGGTTTCCTTTGCTGTGCAGAAGCTTTTTATCTTCATAAGGTCCCAGTAGTTCATTTTTGCTTTTAATTCCCTTGCCTTTAGGGATGTGTCAAGTAAGAGATTGCTACAGCTGAGGTCAGAGAGGTCTTTTCCTGCTTTCTCCTCTAGGGTTTTGATGGTTTCCTGTCTCACATTCAGGTCCTTTATCCATTTTGAGTTTATTTTTGTGAATGGTGTGAGAAAGTGGTCTAGTTTCAACCTTCTGCATGTTGCTGTCCAGTTCTCCCAGCACCATTTGTTAAAGAGACTGTCTTTTTCCATTGGATGTTCTTTCCTGCTTTGTCAAAGATGAGTTGGCCATACGTTTGTGGGTCTAGTTCTGGGGTTTCTATTCTATTCCATTGGTCTATGTGTCTGTTTTTGTGCCAATACCATGCTGTCTTGATGATGACAGCTTTGTAGTAGAGGCTAAAGTCTGGGATTGTGATGCCTCCTGCTTTGGTCTTCTTCTTCAAAATTACTTTGGCTATTCGGGGCCTTTTGTGGTTCCATATGAATTTTAGGATTGCTTGTTCTAGTTTCGAGAAGAATGCTGGTGCAATTTGATTGGGATTGCATTGAATGTGTAGATAGCTTTGGGTAGTATTGACATTTTGACAATATTTATTCTTCCAATCCATGAGCAGGGAATGTCTTTCCATTTCTTTATATCTTCTTCAATTACCTTCATAAGCTTTCTATAGTTTTCAGCATACAAATCTTTTACATCTTTGGTTAGATTTATCCCTAGGTATTTTATGCTTCTTGGTGCAATTGTGAATGGCATCAGTTTCTTTATTTGTCTTTCTGTTGCTTCATTATTAGTGTATAAGAATGCAACTGATTTCTGTACATTGATTTTGTATGCTGCAACTTTGCTGAATTCATGTATCAGTTCTAGCAGACTTTTGGTGGAATCTATCGGATTTTCCATGTACAATATCATGTCATCTGCAAAAAGTGAAAGCTTGACTTCATCTTTGCCAATTTTGATGCCTTTGATTTCCTTTTGTTGTCTGATTGCTGATGCTAGAACTTCCAACACTATGTTAAACAACAGCGGTGAGAGTGGACATCCCTGTCGTGTTCCTGATCTCAGGGAAAAAGCTCTCAGTTTTTCCCCATGAAGAATTTACTTTAATTTACCTTTTAAATGCTTTAGCAAAAACAAAAATCAATGTCAAGTCACATTTTGTTATTTTAATTTCTAACTGAGATATAATATAGTATTATGTATAATATACACATGTTAAATCTTACAAAGAAATGGGTTTTGATAAATGCCATTATTCTATCAAAATACAGAATATTTTCCTCAGAACATTTCCTCCTGCCTTTTCCAAATCAATCTTCTCTCCAGCCCCTCACTGAGGGAGCCACTGTTCTGATTATCTCTTTCACCATAGATCAGTTTTACCTGATGTAGGACTTTATATAGTGGAGTTATGTAACACACAATCTTTAGACACGTTTCTTTTTTTATATCTTAATATCCCTAAAAATTGGAATGTATCTTAGAAATTGGTGGTGTTTAAACAATTAATAGCAGTGTTTTCTTTATTTTATTTTCATGTAAAATAATGGGGTGTCTTACAATCAGTGTCATCTTTGATTTGATGAATTATTTATATATAAATGAAACAAATATAGCAAAAATGTTAACAGTTGCTGAATCTTGTTGGTGGATATATGAATGTCCTACTTTTCTATGAGTTTGAGCATTTTTATATGAAAAAGTTTACTAAATAAAAGGATACCACAATTGTTATACCCTGCTTTGGCCTTTTTTCCTCCTTAATTAAAGTGACCCTTAAATAATGGAATTAGCTGGAGCCTTTCCTGACCTCTGTGAGACCCTGACTACAGTAGGGACCTGGGTGCTCTAGACTAGTACAAGTCTTTGTAGAATTTGCCTTTTTCTCAGATATGTTATTATTCTATGGTCTATTTTTCCAAATTTTTCAAAAGCTTCTGTCCTCTGCGTCCTGAGAAAGAGGAGCTCTGCACTTGTGATCAAAGTGCCTAGTCAGGTACCAAATCCATCATGCTGAGGGCCTGAGTCTGAGGCAAGAAAGAAAAGCTAGGGCCCAGAACTAGAACCTTGAAACTGGAAGACCACGGTACTGGTTCTCTAAGTATAGACTTACTTCCAGTTCCTCCTTATGAATAATTATAAATCCATATAATGGGTACAGAATATATAAAGATGGAATTTTAACATTAATAATATAAAATTTGGGAAGATGGAGCCATATAGAAGTAGAGTTTTTGTATGTGATTATAGTTAAGTTGGTATCAATTTAAAAATAGACTGTTATGGGGTGCTGTAATATATATATATATAATATATATATTATATATAATGAGATATATATATTTATATATATAATGAAATATTTTTTAATGTTTACTTATTTTGAGAGGGGGGAGGGTCAGAGAGAGAGGTAAAGAGAGAGAATCCCAAGCAGGCTCTGTGCTCAGTGTGGAGTCTAATGTGGGGTTCCATCCCATGACCGTGAGATTAAGACCTGAACCGATATCAAGAGTTGGGAGTTTAACCAACTAAGCCACCCAGGCATCCCTGTATATATAATGGAATATTATTCAGCCATAAAAAGATAATGAAATCTTGCCATTTGTAACGACATCGATAGAGCTAGAGAGTATAATGCTAAGCGAAATGTCAGTCAGAAAAAGATAAATACTATATGATGTCACTCATATGTGGAATTTAAGAAACAAATGAGCAAAGAAAAAGACAGACAAACCAAGAAACAGACTTTAAAAAAAAATTTCTTTTTTAACATTTATTTATTTTTGAGACAGAGAGAGACAGAGCATGAACGGGGGAGGGTCAGAGAGAGGGAGACACAGAATCTGAAACAGGCTCCAGGCTCTGAGCTGTCAGCACAGAGCCCGACACGGGCTCGAACTCACGGACCGTGAGATCATGACCTGAGCCGAAGTCAGCTGCTTAACCAACTGAGCCACCCAGGCTCCCCAGAAACAGACTCTTAACTACAGAAAACAAACTGATGGTTACCAGAGGGGAGGTGGGTGGGGATGTGGATGAAATAGGTGATAGGGATTAAAGAGACACTTATGATGATGAAAAAAAGTAAAATGAAATGATAAAACAAAACATATGTGGTCTTTGTTCTCAGTTCCCAGCACAGAGCTTCTAAAACCCTTGGAATATCATGAGTAATAGGAGTGTCTTTAGTTATTCATAATGAGTCCCTCTTAACCATATCTGAGTTTATGCTAAGAAGGTGGCTGAAGGTGAGCCCTTAGATAGTTTCAAGGGAGGAGCTGGCCATGCACCATGATTAGAGGATTGGAACTTTCAGCCCCACCTGTAAATTCCAGGGAGGTGAGTGAGTCTAGACATTGAGTTCAATCACCAATGGTCAATGATGTAATCAATCATGCCTATCTAATGAAGCCTTGATAAAAACTGAAACAAGGAGGCTAGGGGAGCTTGTGGGTTGGTGAATATTGATTTGCTGGGAGGATGTGTTGCAGGATTTTTTACCTCAATACCCAGTGTTCGTTGTCTCACTGCTTCAAAGAATGAAGAGGTGGACACAGAAAGAGCAGCTTGCAAAAGTTTATTAGAGTATGAGATCCGAAAGGAAGAATAGTAGAAAAGCTCTCTTTACAGAGAGGAGGCAGGGTCCTTGTTTTTCTGGTCGTTCTCCCCTTTCCTTCCCCCTTGTTCCTTCTCAGGTTCTACCCTTATTGGCTTGATAGCTCTAGGTGCTGGGTTGTCCATTCCTGATTGGCTCATTTCCATTGTATGAGGGGTGGTCTATGGCCATACTGTTCCTTGTGGGTCATACGTTTTATGGTCTATTACTTATTTTTAGTCAGGTCTTTGTCAAATTCCTGAGGGGAACCTTAGGGGGAGGAGATGTGTCTTACATTCTTAAGAGGAACCTTATGCCCAAGGGGCTTTGCTGTGGTCAGATGCTCCCAGCTATTCCCCTCTCTGAACATGTGACCCCTTTACCCCTAACTGCCTTTAGGAATTGGGACAAGACCAACAGATCTTAACTGCTTCCTGCTGAAGAGCAGGCAGGGAGGGGTGGATGATGACAGAAAGACAGTCAGGGCAGGTTCAGCGGTCAATCCAGATGTCTGATATAATGGGAGGGTGTTTGGAAAATCTGCACTAGCAAAATTTTCATGGATGTCTTATTTTTTTTTTGGCATATGCAACAGCATCTACAAATGACATACAAAAAGAATATTGGACCAACAAACATCAATATTCCAAATGTAATGCCTCCTAGGGAGGAAGCCACACCATAGGAGGGAAAGACACATTGTAGCCATCAAAAAAATCCCTGGCATGTCTGGTCATATTTTTTATTAATTTGACTATAGTTTTTCCTCTCTTTCCCATACTTATTTGGATCTTGTAATAGTGTTGATTAGAATAACTAAGTACCTGAACTAGATTTTGGTTCTCAATCTTCAAATCTTCCTTTGGCCATCCAGTTTCTATAGGAACAACTCCATCAGGTGTAATTTACCTCAAGGAAAGATTGACCTTTGATATCCAGATTGCTGTAAGTTTAGGCAATTGTTTGTCTGTCCTGGAGCTAGTAGTTTCTAATTCAGTCATAGTTTCTGTAGTTTCTTTCTTTTTTTTTTTTTTTAATTTTTTTTTCAATGTTTATTTATTTTTTTTGGGACAGAGAGAGACAGAGCATGAACGGGGGAGGGGCAGAGAGAGGGAGACACAGAATCGGAAATAGGCTCCAGGCTCTGAGCCATCAGCCCAGAGCCTGACGTGGGGCTCGAACTCACAGACCGCGAGATCGTGACCTGGCTGAAGTCGGAGGCTTAACCGACTGTGCCACCCAGGCGCCCCTGTAGTTTCTAATTCAGTCATAATGTCTCTTTCTAGAAAGGGAGTGAGGCTCTCTGGCATTATCAAAAAAGAATGTGAAAAAATCAAGTATCCCCATATGCACCCCAGTGGCTGAGAAAAAAAATTTAGTCTTAAATTTTCTGGAGATGCCTCTAATAGTTACACTGCATTTGGATAGTTGGCCAGGAGGTGGAAAGGACAAAAAATGTGGCTCCAGTGTCAAGAAGGAAATCAACCATTTTTCCTTCTATATCTAGAGTTACCTGAGGTTCTGGATTTCCAATAAGTAATTGGTTGGGGGGAGCCACTGTAAAGAACCCTGGGCAGCATCAGTCCCTTTCAGGGACATTGGTTATCTGAGCCCTTGCAGATTGAGGTCCCTGAAGGCATTCAGATCTCCAGTGACTGTCTCCACACAAGGGGCGTGGCTTATGGGTTTCGACTTCAATTGTTCCCTCTGACGACATTCTCATTTCCAGTGCCCTGAAAGGCCACATAATTGGCCCATGATAATTAATGAGTTGCTCATCCCCATGTCTCTCAACCGCTACCAGAACCCCATGTTTCAGCATTAAGAGTCTGATTCAACAAAAGCATTGTATCTTTCCAGGTCAACTCAAAAACATACGTGATAGTCTGAAAAGCCTCTATATACTTACTTAGATCATCAGAAAATTTACCTAGATCTCCTTTTATCTGTCTTGAATCTTGTAATGAAAAAGGTACTTGTAATCTTATCATAGTGGTGCCTCTTTGTGTCCCTTCTCCTGGCACTCTAACTTCTTGTAGAGGAAACACACCTGTTACATTATGGGGAGGGCCTGAGTAAGGTGGGCAGCAGGGAGCAGAAGTGCACATTTGTGGGTTTTTTTCTTTTAAGTCTGGATATATAGATCGAGGACCCAAGGAGGAGGAAGTTGAGGTGGAAGATTTCCCTTCCTCCTTCTCTAGGTCTGCTTTGGGTACAGGTAATGGGCCCTTAATTGTTTCTTCTCCTGATTTCTGGACCTTGGAAAGGGCTGCCAATAAGCCAGGGTTGACCTTGCATTGCATACACATGTCGCAATTTTTCTCTTAAAGCCCCAAAACATCAAACATAGGGGACTTCTCCCCATTTCCCCTCATGTTTACAAAACAAGTCCAATTGTAGGATAGTACTATAATTGGTATTTCCCCCTGGTGGCCAGGTTTCCTCCTCCAATTTGTACTCAGGCCAAGCCTCCATGCAAAAGAAAGTGAGTTGCTTTTTCAGAATGCATCCCAAAGGAGTTTGGCATTGGTTGGGGAATTGCTCAGCTATAGAAAAAAGGGGAAAAGGCATCCCTTATCTCAATTTCCTATGACTGGCCAGGAGAAAACTCATCTCCTGACCCCAATTGTTGGCCAGGAGAAGCTTCATCTCCTGGCCCTGCATTTTGGCTGGCTATGTGAATGGCAGCCAAAAGCCCTGTCAGTCTCGTGAGGTGCTGGGAGGTACTTTTACCCGGGCTTGACCCTACCTCTAAGAGCTGGCCTGTCTTCCTCACTTTTTCCTACCCCTCCATTTCCCACCTGCAGGACTTTGGGGGTATCTACTATAAGCAAGACTCCCTTGGTTGTAGAAGGATGCACTAATTTTATTTTGGCCCAACAGCAATTTACATATCGATTATCAGCTGTTGAAGGGGGGTGCTGTAAGGGCCAAAGTCAAGGTCTAGTCCCCTGCCTCTTTCAGTAATGCCCACATAAATATGTTCCAGCTATGTGGGTGTCCATTTTAAAGTCACTAGATTGGTACAAGTCAGCATACACTGAGCTAAGTGTAACAAAATGGCTCCCATGTGTCCCGGTAAAAGCCCTTCATGTCATAGTCATCCATCCTTCAGGCATGGGGTGCATCCATTCCTCTGCTTTGCAGAAACAACACAAATGTGGAGCATTTGGAGGCCAGCAGTGAGGGTATCACTGTCATTTCCCCAGTTTTTGGATCAAAGGAGGGCAATTATAATCTTATATCAGTGTATATCATTTTAACCTTAGTCCATCCTGACCACACATAAAATTCCTTTCCAAAGATTTCCCTTCATGAACCTTCTACAACTTTTCTTTGCATCCAAATTTTGTCCCAAGCCATCTCTCTCCAAAGAACCAGTTTCACTTTAGGACAAAATTACTTCCTTTTACTTCAACAAAAATGTATTTCCATTCCTTATGTTGTTCTTACACATCTACTTTTCTGTATACAGAGTTGCCTTCCTTATATCCATCAGTCTTAACCACATCTATAGAATTTTAACTCTTAGAAACCTTAGTCTCCAGTGAAAACTCAGTAGTAACCAGTGAACTGTTACATCAGAATTCCTTAAATGGCAAACTTATGAATCAATAAAGTACAAAGCATGTTTTCCAACAGACCCAAGTATCCTTAGTTTTTCTGCAATAAGTCAAAAGCACAAACCTATGTTTAGTTAATAATGTTTCAGCATTCCATCCAATTTGGAAGAGGCCTAAATGTCCAATGAATTTAATCCAGTTTATCATCCAACAAAAACTTTATAGTTTCAGGTTATCAAAGACCTGAAAGCTATCTTAATGATTACCCATGAAAACTTTGAGACAGACCAAATTAACTATCATTTTAAGTCATCTTTTTGCTAGCAAACTGCGACAGACATAACATGAGCTTATTTGACCTTCAGTAAACCTAGGTAGAAAAAGTTTTTTGGATTTAGTGCTGATTAGAGTTAACTCTGAAGACATGTCTATCTTAATTAAACCAATAAACTAAAATCTGTTTAAATACTGAATATGTTCCACCTGTGTCCATTTAAAAGTCAATCAATTTGTTCACCATTGTCAATTTTTATCTGAGGCACCAGTGGGGAAATCTGAAGTAAGCGGTACAAGTAAGGGGGTGTTTTTTGCCCCTGGACAGCAAAGGAGGAGTTAGAGCCAGTGGTCCCTGAGGCACCAAGGATTGTATAAGAACCAGTTTGTAGGCCGCACCCAAGGTGGGGCAGAAACAGGAATAGAGAGGGGAAGATGAAGAGGTGAGGTTCATAAAGAAGCCTGGACACAGATAAAAGCCCAGAGGGCTGAGAGAGAGGTCTCCTGGTCCTGCAGCCTGTCATCTCAGACAGATGAGCAGATGCAGATATTTTTTTTCTCCCACCAACAAGTGGAAATGGGCAGTCCATGTCAGGCCAGAAAAGATGGGGAAGTTCCTAGAAACAAAAGGAGTTTTGGCAGCTGCTTGGGAATATTCCTTACTTAAAGTCCCCATCCCGAGGTAGACTAACCAGAGACAGTTGGCTCTAATTATCATCTGCATCTTGAGGGAGCCTGCCAAATGTCTTCTCTCCCATCCACTCCATGGACATCAGGAGCAGGAGGAGGGTGGTGAGCCCAGGTGGCATGGAAGTCAGTGCTGCTCTCTGCTCTGGAAGAGACATTTGAAAATCAAAGATCCAAAAAATGGGGACCTGGGAGGTGAGCCATGCCAGAGTGTCAAAAATGGAAGCAAGCACAGGACTGCCTTCCACTGTAGTTAGGAAACTTGTGAGTAAGACCCCTTGGAAGTCATCCAGATAACTCCTGGAGAATATCCAAGGGATCAGTCCTGGGCTCTTCCACCCATTTCCCAAAGGGAGAGGCTGGCCAAGACAGAAAGAGAATTCCACTGGTTACCCAAATGGATGATCAGGGATCAGGTCCTGCCAAAGGCCTTCAAGCATCCATCAAAAAGTCGCCTTGGGGGCGCCTGGGTGGCGCAGTTGGTTAAGCCTCCGACTTCAGCCAGGTCACGATCTCGCGGTCCGTGAGTTCGAGCCCCCCGTCGGGCTCTGGGCTGATGGCTCAGAGCCTGGAGCCTGTTTCCGATTCTGTGTCTCCCTCTCTCTCTGCCCCTCCCCCGTTCATGCTCTGTCTCTCTCTGTCCCAAAAATAAATAAACGTTGAAAAAAAAAGTTTTTTTTTTAAAAAGTCGCCTTGGTCAGGACCCATCAGTTGCTGTTTGGCCTCCCCTGAGCCCATGCATCCAGAAGTTTTTCTCAAAAGGAAATTGGGGCTCCACCACACTGACATTCCCAATTATATTGGGAGATCAGGTGCCCATTATTTAGTTTGAGAGTTTTATTTATGATAGAAAGAAAAGGGGGGGTGCTGGCTACTCTCAACTTATGGTTGGAAGACATTGATATCCCAGACAAGCCCCCAAAGAAATGCTGTAGGATTTTTTACCTCAATACCCAGGTTTTGTTGTCTCACCACTTTGAAGAATGAAGAGGCAGACACAGGATGAGAAGCAGGAAAAAGCTTATTAGAGTATAAGGTCAGAAAGGAATAGTAGGAAAGCTCTTTTTGCAGAGAGCGGGTATTTGAAAGTGAATGCCTTTGACTACAGGCAAGGGTCCATGTTTTATAAGGTTCTGGTCGCTCCCCATCCCTTCCCCCTTGTTCCTTCTCGGGTTCTTCCCTTATTGGCTTGATAGCTCTAGGTGCTGGGTTGTCCATTCCTGATTGGCTCATTTCCATTGTATGAGGGGTGGCCTATGGCCACATCACTCCTTGTAGGTCTACTTATAGATGTTTTATGATCTACTACTTATTTTTAGTCAGGTCTTTTGTCAAATTATTGAGGGAAACCTGAGGGGGAGTAGATGATATCTGTCACATTCTTAAGAGGAACTTTATGCCCAACGAGCTTTGCTGTGGTCAGATGCTCCCAGCATTGTTCCAAAACATGTGTTTTTCCCCACCCAGGGACCTCAGGTCATAATCTTTCCCTCTCTGCCTACTAAATCTTATCTTTTCCTATCATAGCTGGCTCGCCCAAAGAGGGCATGGAAGCTCTGTGCAGTCGCACTTCCCCCACCCGCCCATACTTTGCCCTGTTCATCTCTTCCATTTAGCTGCTCCTGAGTTGTATCCTTTATCATACAATTGTAATCATAAGTATAGTGCTTTCCTGAGTTCTGTGAGTCATTCTAGAGAATTATTGAGCCTGAGTGGAGCGTCTCAGGAACGCTTGAGTTTGTAGTTGTTTAGGCAGAGTGCAGGTAGCTTGGAGACTCTACTTGTGACTAGTGTCAAAGTGGGAGCAGTCTTGTGTGACTGAGCCTTTGAGGTCTTAGGTTCAAATTTCAGCTCTGCCACTTATTAGCTATGTGATTGTCACAAGTAGCCCAATCTTTCTGAACATCAGTATTCCTGTCTATGTAATGGGGGTCATAGTAGTAAGTATGTCATTGGGTTGTTCTGAAGCTTGTATGAGACAATGCAGTAGAGTGCTTAATACAGAACCTGACACATTTAAAATGCTCAATAAATATTAGCTATAATTAAAAAATATTATTAATAAAGAAAGCTTTGTGCCAAACCCAAATCACAGATAATGTTCTAGGTAAATATCTGTGCCTGTGTCCCCAGGCATAAAATAAGAAACAGATTTCCTTTCTTAAAATTTCTTAAAACACAGAAGAGTCTGAAGAATGAACAAGAGCTAGAATTTAAAAGCTAAAAGAGGGGTGCCTGGGTGGCTCAGTTGGTTAAGCCTCCGACTCTTGGTTTTAGCTCAGGTCATGATCTCACAGTTACCGAGTTCAAGCCCCCAACAAGCTTGTGCTCACAGCACGAAGCCTGCTTGGGATTCTCTCTCTCTGCCCCTCTGCCCTGCATGCACTCTCTCTCAAAAAAAAAAAAAAAAAACCAACAACAACAAAACCCCCAAAAAGAAAACAAAAAAAAAAAACAACAAAAAAAACACATAAAGTTGAAAGTAAACTTTTTTTTTTTTTTTAATCTAAAAAAATAAATGAGAACTACAAAACACGGCCTTGCAGGGCACCTGGGTGGCTAAGTCGTTTAAGCTTCTGACTTTGGCTCGGGTCATGATCTCATGGTTTGTGAGTTTGAGCCCCACATTGGGCTCTTGCTGACAGCTCAGAGCCTGAAGCCTGCTTCGGATTCTGTGTCTCTTTCTCTCTCTGCCCTTCCCCACTTGTGCTTTGTCTCTCAAAAATAAATAAATGTAAAAAAATTTTTTTTAATAAAAAAATAAACATTAAAATTTTTTTTTTCAAAGCATAAGACCTTGCATAAATATTTTTTTTCTCCTAAGTTCCTAGGTCCTGAAACTATTTTGCAAGCCTCTCTAGGTGAAAGATTATGTGGCTTCATGAAGAAAATATCTGGGAAAAGTTGGAGAATAAACCAGCTGGAGATACTGATTCAAGCCATTGCTTAATATTTTGTCTGTGCTTTAAGGCACTGAATAGCTAAAATCACTGAGTTTGCTGCTAAGGGTTTTCTTTATATTGGTCTCTTGGACTGTTTCTGAAGTCTCCCCAATGTCCTTCATGGAAAAAGTAAAGTCAGAGTCCTCATACCCCCGCAGCACCAGGAAGCAAGAAATCAAGGAATGTGGAACAACAAATACACTGAATGAAAGAGGCTGTATTTGCTCCTGAAGCTTATACAATTGCTCTTTCTCCTTTGCTTTTCTACCCTTTCCTCTCCTCATGTTCAGTACTTTCTGGATTTTTTTGATTTGGCTGCTAAGACCACAACATTCTACCTCTGCTTTGACATGTTGTCAATGCAATACTGAACTGTAAATACTGCTTTTGTGAAATGTCTTTATTCTGTCTCAATCTCTGTAAATTACACTTATGTTGAACATGCCAGTTGCCTTGTCTAGCTTGGCTTTGTATCTTTACAAGTTTATCTTTAACCCACTTTGCAGGTCATTTCGAAAGCTCTACTGATACGTGTGTCCTGGCTATTAGCTCAACTCAACTAATATTTGCTTGTTAGGGAGGCAATAATTTGCCTCAAATTGACTCAGAGCAGATGGATCTCAATGAAACTCCCTGCTAATTTTCTCCTCAAATCTCAAGACTGACTTTTTTAAAAAATGACCTTTATTTAGAAAGGGAACCATGAGGATAGAAGCTGACTGGTTTGTGGCAGAGACAGAGAGAGATGGAGAAGCCTGAGCAAATATCCACTCACAGTAGCCATCTCTGAAATAACACCACAACAGTCTAAGAGTTACATTGTTTCCCTTTTTAAACTTTCCTGTGGGGCACCTGGGTGCCTCAGTCAATAGCTTCCGATTTCCACTCAGGTCATGATCTCACAGTTGGTGACTTTGAGCCCCGCATCTTCTCTCTCTCTCACCTCTGTCTCTGCCCCATCCCCTTTCATTCTTGCTGTCTCTCTCTCTAAATAAGTAAAAAAAAAAATTTTCTTGCAACATACAGGAAATCCTTGTGATTACTTTTTATTATGGTAAAATATACATAAAATTTACTATTTTGAGCATTTTTAAATTTTATTTTATTTATTATTATTATTATTATTATTATTATTTGGAGAGACATAGAGAGCAGGGGAGGGGCAGAGAGAGGGAGACAGAGGATCCAAAGCTGGCTCCTCACTGTCAGCATGGAGCTGGACACAGGGCTTGAACCTACAAACAGTGAAGTCATGACCTTTTTAAGTTTTTTAAAATTTATTTATTTTGAGAGAGAGAAAGAGAGAGAGAGCACGAGTAGGGGAGTGCAGAGAGAGGGGGAAAGAGAATCCCAAGCAGGATCCACGCTGTCAGCACAGAGGCCCACACAGGGCTCCAATCCATAAACTGTGAGAACATAGCCTGAACCAAAATCAAGAGTTGGCCGCTTAACCAACTAAGCCACCCAGGTGCCCCTTATCATTATTTTTTAAAACATTGACAGTATGTTAAGCAAAAGGAAAAATTAGTCATCAATAAGCCCACCACTCAAAGATAACCATCATTAACAATGGACTGTTTATTCTTTCAGATTTTCAAATCTATCCTAATATCCATTAAAAAAGAAGTTAAAAAATATCATTTTAGGGGCACCTGGCTGGCTCAGTCTATAGAGCATGCAACTCTTAATCCAGGGATCATGAATTCAAGCTCCATGTTGGGCATAGAGCCTACTGAAAGAAAGAAAGAAAGAAAGAAAGAAAGAAAGAAAGAAAGAAAGAAAGAAAGAAAGAGGGAGGGAGGAAGGAAGGAAGGAAAGAAGGAAGGAAGAAAGAAAGAAAAAAAGAAAAATATCATTTTAGTCTTGTCATTCCCGGGCATCTTGGTTGGGGCTGATTCACACCTAAAGCAGGAAGATAGTGGCAGCAAAGAAGATGAAAAAGTCGCTGGAGTTGGTCAATTCTAGTTTCCAACTCATTATGACAAGTGGAAAGTACATGCTGGGGTACAAGCAGACTCTGAAAATAATCAGATATGGCAAAGTGAAACTGGTTGTCCTCGCCAACAACTGCCCAGCCTTGAGGAAATCTGAGATAGAATACTGTGGCATGTTGGCTAAAACTGGCGCCCATCACTACAGTGGCAATAATATTAATTTGAGCACAGCATGGAAGAAATATTACAGAGTAAGCACTCTGACTAGCATTGATCCAGGTGATTCTGATGTCATTAGAAGCATGCCAGAACAGATTGGTGAAAAGTAAATCATGCAAAACTTTTCTTTAATAAAACTGACCAGAGCTTGTTTTAAAAACACTGTTAAAAAAATTTTTTTTAACATTGTTTAATCCTCTCAGGAAGGATTAAACACTGTCATCACCTTACTGACAGGTAAGGAAACTGAGGCTCAGTGAGCAGAGGCTGCAGCTGTGACTGAGGGAGTCAGTTGGGCTTGAAGAGGAGGCTGAAATATCTTCAAGCTAGAGCCAGTAACTTAGAAATCAGGTAGAAATGCAGGTTGTTCTGCAGATGAGGAGGCTTAAGGCCCAAGAAGAGGACAGTGCTGGCTCAAGGTCATACATACAACAGGTTAGAGACAAATTTGGAACCAGAATTCAGAACTCTCTGATCTATGCTTTTTCCACTATGATACTGCCAAGGCTTGCCTTGCACCTGTGGTTCTCAAACTTTAGTGCACATCAAAATACTGATTATAGGAAAACCCTGGGTAAACCCACCCCTGGAGTTTCAGAACCAACAAATCCAAGTACAACTCTGAATCTGCATTTTAAGGAAACAATCAGGGGCTCCTCAATAACACTTTAGAATCACTGCCCTGGATCAAGGCATTTGATTATTAAGGGCACTAACTTCTATTAAGCTCCCCAAGTGTCCTTGGGAGCAAGAGACCAAGAGTTACCCTTAAGTCACCCGAGCACCCAACTTGAGCATGATTTGACATTCTGGAATGTCATCCATCTCTCACTCCAGCACCATAATGCGCATCTGCTCTTGGAAGATCCTCTCACTTTCTATTCTGGCCCTCACTGACTACAAGGACTGGCTGCTCTGCACTCTTGGGGGCTACTCTTAACACTTACTATGCACTGCCCATCTCCTGCTGGACTGCAAGGACCTTGAGAGCATGGACCTTGTAGAGAGCTCGGACCTTGTAGAGTCTACTCCATTCATTGATTCGACAGAGAACTTATGTGTAAAAGGTAATATGCCTTTACTTTGCCCTTTAGACCAGATTGGAGATGCAGAAGAGCCTATTTCTCATCATCCATTCTTCAGTCCAGGCCAACAGTGGACCTTACTGGTACCACAATCCATCCACTCGCACCCTCTACAATCCATCTTCATACAGCAGAATTTAAACATAAATAGGATTGTGTCACTCCCCTACTTTAAGCTTTCCAGAGGCTTCTAATTGTTCTTAGGATGAAAACTGAAATTCTTACATTTAGGACCTAGGCCACCTGTCCAACACCACTCACCTCTGACCCTTGTCTTCTAGCTCTGCCCCTCTTCCTCACTGTCTGCTCTACGGTCACCCTAGCCTCCTTGGAGCTCCTCACCAGTCCCTGGCCTGGGATGTTGTCTGCCTCACCACTGACAGAGATGGAGTGTGAAGTGCAAGATGGATATTAGGGATCTACTTCTATAAGTGGAAGTGGGAGGAAGCAGGATTGGGCAGAGAAAGAAAAGCCATGAAGCAGGCTTGCCAAAGCCTCAGCCAACCTCCTGGGGAAGGCTTGGAGCAAATATTGCTCCAGCACTTGCTGAGTCTTGCTCTGTCACTAAGTTTAGGCTTCTCCAGTTAGGGTGTGATGGCAACCTCAGGCAAGGCAGTTCTGTGCAAGTGAGGCTGACACTGATGGCACTGACAGGTAGAGGCTGTCTGCTAACCACACCCCTTGGTTGAAGGCAAGTTCTCCCCTCCTATTTTTTAGGCAAGTTTTTCCTTGATGGGTGAAGGCACATCCCCATGTCTACCACATGGGTCAGTACTGCTATCCCTTATCATCCTGACAGGCTTCTGGGTAGTTCATAGGCTTCGTCCTCTGGGAAACCTTCACTCAGACCTCTGGGCTATAAGTGCTCATAAAACTCTGTCCTTTTTCTCCCCAGTAGTTATCACAGTTTGTAATCACATGCTTGTGTGTGTGTGATTATCTAACGGATGTCTGTCTTTCCTAAGACACTATATGTTTGTGCAGGCAAGGACCATCTGTGTGACTCACTATAGTCCCAGAGCTCAGGCCAGTACCTGGTACATGGTAAGGAATGAAGTAAAAACTTGTTAAGAAATGAAGACTCATACCATGTCTTGCAAACAAATGACTTTCCCAATTATGTGGATCGTCAAGAGCTTGCTGTGTATTTGGAGTTCTCATCCAGCTCACAGGGAGGACATTCATGACTATTTCAGGTTTTATCTTTAATATTTAGGAGCCTGCTCCTGCCCCACACCAATCTGGTCTAAAGGGCAAAGTAAAGGCAAAGTTCACACTATTACCACCATCAACATCACCACAACTACCACCCATAAGCCTTTTAAGGGCCCAGTGCATTGCAGTGTCAGTGCAAATTTCCAAACCCAGAGAGCTATACGAGCCTGGTCCCTGCAGGTATGGGCTACATCACTGGGTTAGAAATCACAGTCTCTGCTCTACACCTAGCTGTGCCATCTGAATAAGTCACTTAATCTCTTTGAGCTTCACCTGTAAGATGGGGATAATGCCTGCCTTTTTCACTTCATTGATGTCAATCAGGTTCAAATGCAATGATAGATAGGAAAGTGCTTTGCAGATTGTAAAGCATGGTTCACAGGAAAGAAAGGGAGCTTTCTTTTCATGTAATCGTGACAGGTTGGCAAAGGACATAATTGGGACACTAACTTGTTTTCTACCGTGATGACGTGGGAGCCCACGTAGATGGACTGTGTGCTACGCATTGTTTTTCCCAGTTGTGCAAATAGATTTGTGTTCCCCTCTATGCCTGCCCTTCCTTCTACCTCCTCTGCCCCTTCTGATCAGGGGTGGAGACAACAGGAAGTACACCAACCCTTGGGTGAACAGTGAGGGACTGTGTTGACATCAGATGCAGGTCAAGGTTAAGTGTGTTTAGAGGTGGAGGGGTGTGTGGGTGTGTTTCTCCACAACTGGGCAGAGCAGGTGAGAACATGACGTTGAAGGCAGTGTAGTCCTTAGGGAAGCCAAACTCCCTGGGGGGAAATCTTTTACCTGGAAACTGAATACCTGGCCACTGAGACCGAAGCCAGGAAGAAGACAGTATAGACATAGGTGCTGGAGGTGGAACCATTGATGAGACGCCCAAATAAACTTCCAGGGTCTTTGGTGGGCAAGCCAGTTTGCTAATAGGAATATTCAGAGAGATTTTTGGTTTCTGCTGCTCTCTCCATCCCATTTACCCTTTTATTGGTAATCAATTTATTTAATCCAGGTATATGGCATTCTCTTGACAAGGATGAATAAGACTGACCCACAGCACTAGGTTCCAAACTTTTGGCTTTTTCAGTTACCTCACTGAACTTTCTTCACAGCCCCATGACGTAAAACTAAGCTTACAAAGGCTAGGTAACATGCTCAAAGTCAATCAAGAGGTAAGGGACTATATGTAGCTACATTTAAACCTGGATTTTCCAGTACCTTCTCCCCTACACTGCTATGGAGGGTTTTTTGTTTTTAAAGTTTGCTAATTTATTTTGAGAGAAAGAGAGAGAGAAAGCACAAGGGGAAGAGGGGCACAGAGAGAGGGAGGGAGGGAGAGAATCCCAGGCAGGCTCCACGCTGAGTGAGGACACCCACACTCACAATAGTGAGATCATGACCTGAACAGAAACCAAGAGCTGGTTGCTTAACTGACTGAGCCACCCAGGTGCCCCTACACTGCTGTGTTTTTTAAGTTCCCCTCCCCCCACTCCTACTTTCACACATCTACTGTGAGTGTGTGTGTTTGTTGGGGTGAGGGAGCTTTGGGCTGTTTTTCTACCTGAAAAGAACCTAGGCAGTGTTTCCAAGATGGGAAGGGACCTTACGGGTTACTTAATCCAATTTACTTTGCAGATAGAGAACCTGAGGCCCAGAGAGGGACAGTGACTTTTCTCACATACTCCCTGGATTTTGGGGTCTTAGACCTGGTGTCTTCCAGTCCTATTCTTGCCCACCCTCAGGGAGCCAGGGTGCCTCTGCCTGTTAATATCTTTGCCAAAAATAATAGCTATCCTATGCTGAGCAGTCATTCTTCAAATATTTACTAGTGCCTACTATGTGCCAGGAAACTTTACAGGTGCCATATGAATAGGATGAACAAAGAAAACTGCCCTTCTTGAGCTTACATGGTGAATGGAGCTTAACAAGTCAGTAAGAAATATATAAATATGATAATTTCAGATGCTTGCAAGGAAATAAAGAGGCAATGACGGTGGGGAAAGACTCCAGATGGAGTAGTCAGGAAAAGCCTGACCACCTGGTACCTGCCAGGTGCTAATCCTTTAATTCTCACAATAACTCTTAAAATCTAGGTTCAGACCTCCGCTTTTCTAACAAGGAAACCCACATTCAGAAGGGGTAAGAGTGGCAGTGAAGTCCCAAACTCCTAACCTACCAGCCACTGTAGGGCCCTGGATGATGAAACTCCGGACGAGGACTGCACCATCTCTCAGCCTGCCTCCTCGCAGGTATTGGGTAGTGGGGGGAGGGGCTGTGGGAAGGCGGGATGCCCTCCAAGGAGACGCTGCAAATAGCTCTAAATTCGCAGAAGGCTGAAAGAACAGCCCCTGGCTGGCCCCAGCCCAACTCTGGCCGCAGCCCAACTCTCAGCACCCTCAGCGAGGACAAAGAGGCTGCCCCCTCCCACTCGGGCAGCTTCCGAAGACCGTTCCCGCCTCTTGCCCGGCCCCGAATCGGGCCGGCGCGGGGCACTTTGGGACTTGTAGTTGATCCAGTCCGCCACACCAGCTCCGGAAGCAGACTGGGGAACTACAACGCCCAGGAGTCAGTGGGCAGGCCCGGGGCGGATCCGCCGGCTGTGGGTGTGCGATCGCTGGGGGCCGGGCTGTGCGGGCTTGGGGCGCTGAGATGCGGCTGCTGGTGCCGGAGCCCGGGACCAGTTTTAAGCGCGCGCGCTAGCGGGGCGCGGCGAGGGGTGGCCAGGCGGTGGCGACAGGCACGTTGATGCATGCGTTAGGTGCAGCTTTTGCAAAACTGCTAGGCTCTGCAGTGGCGCGGTGGAGGGTCCGAGTCGCCGGGGGATGGGCACCCAGCCCCGGAGCCAGGCTGGCACTGCTCGCTGAAAAGGCCCTTGGCTGGGTTTGGGGGCGGGGGCACTGGTGCTTGCCTTGGATTGTGCACGACGTGTTCGTTCTTTTTCTTTTTGTGCCAAGGTTTTCCTGGGCGGGCGCGCGATGCAGCGGGCAGCGGCACTGGTCCGGCTGGGCTGTTGCCCTCGGACTCCAGGCCCGTGGGGCCGTAGTCAGAGCAGCGCGGCCGCCGAGGCCTCCGCGGTGCTCAAGGTGCGGCCGGAGCGGAGCCGACGCGAGCGCATCCTGACGCTCGAGTCCATGAACCCGCAGGTGAAGGCTGTGGAGTACGCGGTGCGGGGACCCATCGTGCTCAAGGCCGGTGAGATAGAGCTCGAGCTGCAGCGGGTGAGTGCGGGCGCCGGGCTAGCGGGGTGGGAGGGCCCTAGTAGGGCCCAAGGGGAGCTGAAGTGGGGTAGGGGGAGAGCAGTAGCTGCCTGCGCCTGGGGTCCACCCGCTTGACTTACTCCCACCCCAGTGGCCAGCTCCTTAGTTGGCTAAAAGAAGAATGTCCATCTCCCATCCCTTCATCCAGTAGTGCCGGGCACCTGGCACAAAGTAAGGCCCTTAGATACCGTTCACTTGTTGAACTGAATTCATCAGTTGTAACTGAGCGACTGTAGTGCCAGGCACTGCACGTTATGTGACTGTCCTACCCGAGTGAAACCAAGATCCATGGGGGGAGAGCAACAACAAGCAGTAGAAAAATAGACGAGAATTTCAGATAGTGAATAGTGCTTTGAAGAAAGTAAAAGGGAGGAGCGGTGTAAGGAGGTGCTGGATGAGAGTGGTGGGAAGGATATCAAGTTAGGTTGGAGGAGAAGGAGGAAGGCTCTAAGACTTGGGTTTGTTCCCAAAGCCTTTCCTTTCCATCTGAGACCTTTTGGGTCATTCTGCCAGTAATGATTTCATGACAAGAGTGGAGGTGTGGAGGAGGACCTGAACAATTCCTTCCTTTAGGCCCCTCACTGGAACCTTGATTAGCCACCACATTTTGTTTTCTGAGGACATATTCGTCCCTAATGAGTAGTCAAAATCTTGGGCCTTTGGGGCCTTGGTAGGATGGCTCTGGGACTTTTTTCATCTCAGTGGCTGGCTGGCTAGGATCATGGCTTTAGTTTATAGTTGCTGTAAAGTGACCACATCCCCAGAGGTGATTTCTCCCTCCTTCCAACCGGGTGACTGGGTGTTTGTGAGAGATGCCCCTGTAGGACACCAGTTCTAATCTGAGTGGAATTTAGGAGGCCATGTCAAGAGGGGCAATGTAAAAAAAAAAAAATGTAAACACTGCTAAGATTTGTAAGATCTGATGAAATAGCTGCTTGCTTAAGATAGTTCTAACCCGGGGGGGGGGGGGTGGGGGTGGGTTCCTTGATCTTGCTCTCAGAGGCACTAGAACTGGATGACTGAGGGGCAAGTTGATTACTTACTGTCCCTTGAATGCATGGGAAAAAGCTATGGTGGAATGCCCAGTTCTCCTGACTGAAATTAATGAGCTGGACAAATCAGAGTCCAGTGTCTCCCTCTGACTCCTTGGGTAGGGGTTTGATTGGGGTTTAGCTTAAAGGAGGCTGGCTCAGTTTCTATGGGCCAGGGGCAGAAAACATGAGTTTTGCTGCTCTCCTTCTTGTTGATATCTGGCTGACTGGAGGCGACGGTTCTGGAGACAACAGTCTTCCTGTTAAAACAAAGCTGAGATTAGATTGTTCCTGGTTTATCACTTTACAGCTAATTTCTCGGATTCCAGAGCTGGTAGGGGTTCCAGGGATTATCCCTATCTATCTTTTGCTAAATAACAGCTTGGTTGTGGGCTTCATGAAGTAGGAGGATGATTAGGACAGAAAGGGGCCCTGTCTTTGCCTTCAGGAGGTTGACTGCCATACGGTTCTCTGGGCCCGAGCCTCTCCTCCCCCAATTTTTTAAAGATTGGTGGGATTTTTTAGCAGAGAAAAATGTAAGAGCATTCCATGTGGGAGCAGGGCTGTGAGCAAAGACAGAAGGTTGGGAAATTCTGGGCATTTGTGGAAGGGGATGGTGCTGTTGGAAGAGCACTATGGCAGGGGCATATGAGAGATGAATGAAACAGAAAAGGGGGACTAGAGTCTTGGGTGCTGGGCTCAGGACTTTATGGTGCAAAGTTTTGTGGTGTGAAGTGGGGGAACTATCAAGGGTTTCCAGTAGGGTATGGTTCCATGATTGAGGTGGACAAATTTATTGGTCATTTAAGCCAGAAACACCTGTGATTTCTGGTATAGACACCCTACACTCCCATGGCCTACTCCTGAGTGAGTTGAGGTGTTTTCTGTCCACTTTGCATCGTCTGGTGTTTTCATTCAAGCCCATCTCTTCGTGTTTTATTCTCACTTCATCCGAGTCTCTGTTTCCCAGTCTAGGTGCTGGAGACGTAGCTCGACCAAGCTGGCATAGCCTCACCTAAACCTTTCATTTTGGGAGACCACCTCTGTCCACTTTACTAGCTTACACAGGGCGCCTTCTGAGAGAGCCATATTTTCCCAGTCTTTTTTGGCATGCCGGGTGGGGGTGGGGGGGGGGGGTGGGGAGAGGGCTGGGCTTGGCACAGCTTCATTTTTTTTTCTACCTCTGTTTTGTATTGCAGTGACCGAAACAGGACTGATGTTATAAAGGGTTTGATTGGGTAGAGATGGGATGAGCAAGGGTTTGCAGGGAGTAGGGTGACTTGGGGTGAATCTCCTATGCTCTCTGGGCTTTGGTTTCCCTGGTCTATAAGAGGAAAGAGGTGGCTTGTGGGCCCAAAGTCCCCCGCCCTGACTTTTGTACCATCGTGTCCATCTGAAGGTGTCCTGGCCATTATGCTACCTTATGGAATTATTTCACCATGTGCTCTGCAAACACTACCCACTGTTTGGCTGGACACATGGTTCTGGTGTTTGACTTTGGGGTGGCTTCATGGGTGAGTCCCATCCTTCTTCCTTCTGTGATAGAGGGGAGAATCCTCAGGAAAGCCTGAAGGAGGGGGGAGGTTGGCTAAGTGGGTATGAAAGGCTCCATTCTCCAGTCCAGTCTGTGTGCTCTCAGGGAGGCCTTGTTTCTCCCTGACAGCAGCTCCAAGGGGGGGACACTGTTAGCTTTTCAGATCGTGCTGTTAGCTGGGAGCAGCACTTAAAAATAAGCTGCAATTAGCAGGAGTTTTGAAAAGATCTGTCAGTTCTTCCTCAACCTACTTCTTTTTTCCTTTACTGCAGGAGGGGAGGAAGTTGGCACAAGTAGAGACAGAGGAATGGCTTTACTTCTATTTGTAAAATACATACAGTTGAGGCAAAACATTCATAAATAGAGGGAAAAACTGGTTATGACTGTTAACATCAGTGTGTGCTCATCTAAACCCTGGTAAAAAATGGGGGGTGCTATAACACATGGTTATAGTCAGCTAAGAACTAAGATTGAAAACCCTGGCTATTCCAAGCACAGGTGGTGAAATCTAATTGGTCATTTTCTTCAGAGTTTAGATGCTACTTTAAAATAAATGTGTAGGTAGGGGCGCCTGAGTGTCCAATGCCTGATTTCAGCTCAAGCCATGATCCCAGCCAGAGTCATGGGATCGAGCCCTGCATTGGGCTCCATGCTGAGCGTGGAACCTGCTTGGGATTCTCTCTCTCCCCCACTTGCGTGCATGCTCTCTCTCTAAAATAAAGATGGGGCACCTGCATGGCTCAGTAGGTTAAGCATCTGATTTCAGCTCAGGTCATGATCCCACAGTTCATTGGTTTGAGCCCTGTGTCAAGCTCTGTGCTGATAGCTCAAGCCCTGGAGCCTGCTTTGGATTCTGTGTGTGTGTCTCTCTCTCTCTGCCTCTCCCCCACTGTGCATGGGCATGCACGCATGCTCTCTCTCTCTCAAAAATAAAAAACAAAAAATAAAGATAAATAAAATAAATGTGTAGTGTGGGCTTATAATAGGATGAACCCTCTACCACCCACCCTGCTCAAGTCATCATAGACCTACACCCTGGGCTTTGCTTTTATGTGCTGTGGGCCTCAGACAGGTCTTTCAGACTACCTTGGCCTCAGTTTATTCCTTTCTAAAATATTTCTCCTAAAGCCTAGTTTGCAATGTCTGTAACAATGCTTTGAAAACAGCTAGAAGCCAGTTAGAACTCTTAAGAGCCGTTTTCTCAAACTAATGAGAGTTGCTTGAGGAGAGGCACCAATGGACCCCTGTCCTTGCCTTCGTGCTGAACCTCTTTGGGTCTGGGAATGTGCATTCTGTGGGGTTTGCTCTGTCTTTCCTGGGCCTTAGCCTTGCTGTCATGAATTATCCTATTTGGAGCTCATTCATCTTTCATCCCTGCTTCTGCCCTGTGAGTCTCAGTTTCTATGGTTGACCCTCCCACAGACCCCCAGAGTTCAGAAGCCTACACCCAGCCTTCCCTGCTTTCGTGGTTAGGAAACTCAGCCGTTGGAGCTCCCATCTAGTCTCTTAATTGTGGGCATTTATAGCTTCAGCTGGGTTTCTTCTAGCTTTGTTTGTCTTTCCACAATGGTTGGGACCAGACCCAGTGCTGAGTCTCAGTTTCCTCACTTGTGAAATGCACCTGTTTTCAGGGACAGTGGGGACTGGTTTGAGTTTGTCTCTGGGGCCTCCTTCTGGGGCTGTCTGTAGGACTTCCTGCCTGCCCTAGTCCTGTCCACCGCCTGAAGGTCTTTTCACATGGTGTTCCTGGCCTGGTACTTGCTGTGCCTTCTCGCCCTTTCCTGAACCCACGTGTTATTCGTTACCAGCCTGGGCTCTGAAGGGTGGTAGTATCTCCTGTTTTGCTCATTCCTGTCACTGGGCATGGGCAATCCATAAGTATTTGTTGAATGAGAAGGAAATTATCTGGGGAAAAACTGTCCTACCAAGCCTTTCCACCCACATGTCACATGAAATGACAGGAGCCATCACTCACTCAAGGAAACTGCCATGTGCCTGTTTGAATCATCTGTCATCCAGGGTGCCTGGGTGGCTTAGTCAAGCGTCCGACTCTTGATTTCAGCTGAGGTTTCTCACAGTTTGTAAATTTGAGCCCCGCATCAGGCTCTGTGCTGTGCATCAGGCTCTGTAGCCTCCTTGGGATTCTCTCTCTCTCTCTCTCTCTCTCTCTCTCTCTCTCTCTCTCTTTGCCTGTTCTCTCTCTCAAAATAAAAAATCATCTGGCATCCCTTCAGCCCTCATGGTGATGCTAGGCCTGTAAGCAGGGAAGACAATGATAATCTTTCTTTCTCCCTGCTAACACCTGCTGAAATATGCATCCCTAAGAACCCAGGGGCCTACTCCCCTGATCCTTACCTAAGCTGAATGTTGGGAAAGGAGCTCCCCTGGGTGGGACCTTCATCTCATTGCTGCACAGGGAGGCAGCTCTGGGCTGAATATATGCAGGTGGATTATCTAGATGGGCTCTAGGATACTGTGAGAGGAAACTAGGTTGCTAGTGCTGACCTGGCAGGCTCCTGGGCAGGGCTGAAGCAAGGTTAGCATTGGGTGTGCCTGTCAGACCTGGATGAGTCACTGTGAGCAGGAGTCTGTCCCTTGCTCCTTGGTATTTCCCATTCCATGTAGATCTTGAGTGTCCAGATACAGAAGTCTGCCCAGAAGTTTCCTCTATATGGTGGCCTTTTGGGCAGGCCCATTCACGGGAGCCAGTTTTCCACCCCACCCCCCAAAACATCCATCACAGCAAAGTGTCTGGGGTCTGTGGGTACCCAGACCCAAGAAAGATGTTCAGTGTTCCCAGGTTCCTTGTCAGCAGGCCCTGAATTGGTTGAGCAGTGCAGAGGGAGGGCACGGGAAAGGGACATCCAGCGCTCTGTTCCAGGCATCATTCCCTCCCTGCATTGGGTTGGCTGAGGGCCCGCAGCTGCATGTTTGTTCTTGGCCCTCGACCGTGACCGAGTTACTCCCTACCAAAGAATGGACTATGCCCATACCATGGAAATCACCTGTGTTCAGCTTACTGAGCCTTGAGAACTATGCAATTCAGTCCGGCTGATAGAGGGACCTCTGCCAGGAGCCCAGGCCAGTGCCAAGGGCTGGGTCAGGCCTGCCCCTTTGCACACAATGGCCTGGGTCCCTCCCCCATCCCCAGCCTCTTGCCTCCCATCTGTGGGGCAAGCCCTGAGGCTGCATGTCTCACTGCCTCTCTCTAAGGTGCGTGCTCTCACTCCTGTCCTATCCCTGGAGCAGAGGGTGGTGTCACCCCATGCCTTGGCCCTCAGGACCCTTTGGCTGCTTCTCCCATTCACCCTGGGACCTCTTTCCATATTGGCCACCTCCAAAGAGCTCCGCAGAAGGAACACAAGGGAATTAAAAGGGAGCTTGCCCCCACAGAAGCTTTTGGAGACTTATCAAGCCCTGTTTATGAAGGTCTAGGGCCATTTATGGGACACCCTCCTCAGCCACCCATGCCTCTTTGCTCCAGAGCAGCCAGAGAATTTCTATAGAGGAGGGTCTTAGGGGTGGCAGATGAGGGTCAGGAAAACTTGTGTGCCACTGTTTTTTACTTAAAGTATACATTACTGATTTTAAAAAGGGGGAAGTTTTCTAAAGGTGCTTTTATTCACACATTGTGTGAAATGGAGAGAAGCGTCAAAGCCATAGAATTGTATGTTTAAAATTTGTGTTTAGCATGCCCTTGAGGAAAGGGCAGCTGGAGATGGGAAGGTGGCCAGGCCTTCTACCCAGGCCACCCCTCGGTCCTGCCACCTCCTTGCCCCACCTCCTTCTTCCTCCACCACGACCCTCTCAGCCTCGTCCTTGGTCCGGCTTTGTAAGATGATGATGTTTGTACTCTGCCAAGTGCTTTTGTACTGTTTGTCTTGGATAATCCTTCAGCCGCTCTGGGAGGTCCTGGAACCTGCTACTGATTCTTACTCTTCCAATGGCTAATTCTGGACTTATCAAGGAGCTCTGTGGAATCCCCACATTTCTAGATCCCCACAGTGCTCCATCCAAAGTGCATTTTCCCCTTTACATCAGCCAGGACTGACCCCTTCAGTCACCCCCAGTGACGTTGCCGTTGGTGAGGTCTCTGAGTTCCTCCTCTCTGGGACCTCCTTTCTGTGCTGAACACATTGTTCAGGCAGTGGCCATGAGTTTTCTCATCAGCCAGTCTTTCCATCCCTGATGCCTTTTTTTTTTTTTTAAAGTAAAAATCAACCCACATTTTTTATTCTGCAAAGTCAGGTTGCAGGGGAACAACCTGAGAGGTCCCTGCTGATTGGGGTCTTCTGGAGGGGAGGTGGCCTTAGTGCCCCTGCTATTTAGGCTGTCAAGGTGGAGCTGCACTTGGGGACGAGTAGTGGGAGCCTCTCCCTGATGTTTGGCAGCCTCTGCTGCTGACCCCTGCCTTCCACCACTTTTGCCCCAAGGCCCTCTTTTAGGCATCCCTCCCAGGCCACAGCTGGCTGGCCCTGGACCTGCAGCTGCCTCAGGGTGCTGTGGCAGCCCTGGAGAGCTCTTTCAGCCTTCTCAGAAGGAGGGGGGGTGGTGCTGCGCAGTGAGCATAGTGGTTAGGAAGAGTGATCTTGGAGTGACCTCAGGCAAGTTTCTTAACCTTTGAAGCCTCATTTTCCTCATTTGTAAAATGAGATTAATACTAGTTCTTCTTCATGGGGGTGGTGGTTAAGGTTAAATGGGGCTAGCCATGTCAAGGGCTTGGCACTATGCCGGACACCTGCTAAGGCTCAAATTAGGAGTGTTTATTAATATCCTGTGGGGGCATTGCTTGGCCTCTGGAATCCAGGATCTGACAGTCTCCAAGTAACCACCTGTTGCCTTCTCTCTATTCAGGGTATCAAGAAACCATTCACTGAGGTCATCCGTGCCAACATTGGGGATGCCCAGGCCATGGGCCAGCAGCCAATAACCTTCCTCCGACAGGTAAGCTGGCCCTCAGGAGGAGAAGCTGCTGGGAGAGCAAGGAACTAGAGACTGGTAGAGCCAGCCCATTTCTCTGATGTCCCCTGGGTCTCTCCTTCAACCTCTTCTCCTTCCAAAGTTGTCTAGAATTCCTAGACTCATTTTGGGGTTACTCTAGTGTACAAGGCTCCCAGGCATGCCTTTCCACGGTCCATGGTCTTGGATACTGAATTTGGAGCTTGGTTGATGAGGGCATCAGAGAGGCAGCCTGGAGAGGTAGAGTCCCAATGGGCTGGGAGGTGGTATGTGGGAGTCCAGATACAGCTTCCCAAGTGAGACACCCCGAGTTTAAGTGTTAACTCTGCCATTTACCAGCTGTGTGGCTTTGAGCAAGTGGAGATCACCAGAGCATTGCCTTGGAGCACAGCTGGGGGTCTCAGTGCAATGATGAGTGTAAAACGCTCATCCCTAGCCCAGCAGGAGAGTGTGGGGTTGGTGATCACTCTCAGCTGCTGCTCTCCTGGCTGCCTTGCTGATGTGACCCAGCTTGCTCCTGAGGTCTCCGGGAGACAGGTTTTAATGTTTCAGTTTGAGCACCAACCACAAGGATGCTGCATGAGCTCAAATTGTGGGATTGATGGGCTGGAGGGGTAAAAATAGGGTGTGAGAATGCCATAGGGCCTCCTGAACAGAGACTGGAGACCAGCTGTGATGAAAGCTGTTTCCTAGAGGAGAATTGGGGCCCTTTTTGGAGCAAAATATGGTCCTTGTGTGATTAAGGTTCACAGGGTCAGGCAGGCAGGGAAGCTGAGCACTGAAGTCCCCAGTTCTTTTCTCAGCCTGTGTCTCCTGCTGCAGGGGCGATACAGGGAGGGGCAACCCTGCCCAGCTCTTGGTGGAGGGCTGTGGGGGTGCTGGGGGACCTTAGCTCAGGGAGCACACATAGTGTATGAGGAAAAGAACCGAGGCTGACACTGACCTGAAGGACATCCATTGGCCTCCCCTGCTGTGGCCACTGCTGCTAACCTCAGGAGCATGCCAGCTGACTGTGAATATAAGAGACCCCAAACTGGGCCCAAGATGGAGAAATGGATCAGACCAAATAGAGCAGCTCAGCCAGGGAAGTGGAGGCAGGAGGAGGCTGGGGGGCCCTGGTTGTCCTGGAATCATGCAGCTTTGAAGGGGAGAGGCAAAAGATGTTCCCCACACATGTCTGGGACTCTGGGCATGAAGAGGCTCCTGTTGCCTCAACCTTTCTGTCTGGCTGACATGCTCCCAAATCCTGCTCTGCCTTGGCAAGCCCAGCCTCTCCTACCTGATGCTGGCCTCCTGCAGCTTTCACTCATCTCCTTTCTTCTTCACAAGTGCCCCTGGGAGGAGGGCTGGGTCACTGCCCTTGTACAAATGAAGAAGAATGAGGCTCCAAGAAGCCAGCACCTGCCTGAAGTCTCCCAGCTGGGGTCAGAGCTATGAGCACCCTCCTCCCCTTAGTGGTCCTGGCACAGTTCCTAAGCTGCCAGCTTAGACTTGCCCAGTGAGCTGGGGTTTACCAGCACTTTTGCAAACATTTCCTTGATTAATCCTCTTAATTTGTGAAGTTAGGGTGATTTTCTCTGTTATAGAGATGAGAAAGCTGACCAGCTTTCAATTCTGGCCAGGAAAGGGGATGATGGTGAGAAAGGGAGAGGGGGTCTGGGGCACGGGGATCAGGGCCAGTCAGTCTGTGAGTTAGGAAGAGGTCTATGTTCCTGTCAGTTGGGGCTTACCTGCTTGCTCAGTTCTCGCCCCTTCTCAGGAGCCCCCTGGTGTGTGGACTACTGTCCTCTTTGGAAGAGTTGGTGCCAGGGACTGAGTAACAGGCTCATTCTGTCTCATGGATCCTCTTCTGGAAGACCCCATATGGGCCCCAAGCCCAGGTCCTGATGTACCCCACCTTTCAGCATGAGAGCCCAGTGTGCTCCTCCCCCACCCGCCCCCAAGCTCCTGCCAGCTGGAACCCTTGTGGAGCACATCTGCCACACATCCCTGAGTTGTCATCTTCCTACCCCTCCTGGGGCTCTGGGGTCGGGTGGGGGGGGGGGTTGCTGGGAGCCCAGCCATGCCTCTTTTCCCCCAGGTGATGGCACTCTGTACCTACCCAAACCTGTTGGACAGCCCCAGCTTCCCAGAAGATGCTAAGAAACGAGCCCGGAGGATCCTACAGGCTTGTGGCGGAAACAGCCTGGGTGAGGCCCCCAACTGGCCAGGTCCCAGAGGGTGTGAAATGAAAGTGTGCTCTGAGCATGGGCTAGGGCCCTGACCCTGAATGGAGAGTTATTCATGTGAGTGAGTGTGTGAATGTGCATGGGATGGTGACCTGCAGAGTAAAGGGAAAAATAGTGTTCCTCTTCTTGTCTGTGCTCTGCTAACCTCCTGTTAGCTAGGCAGTGAGGTCAATGCCCTCTTTGGTAAGTCGGGGCACATCAGGTACAAGAGCCTACATTTGCCTGGGTTTTGGTGTTACACCTGGGAGCCAGCTTGGATAGCTGAGCCCTCTGTCAGAGGAGAGAGTTTAACCCAGTGACTGGCCTCACTGACAGGCAGTTGGGTGCAGTGTGTGGCTTTGTCTAGCCTTCTTGCCTGTCTGTGGCCCCTGCCCAGCATCCAGCAAGTGGCAGTCAGTTACGGGGGAAGGGAAGTACTGTGAGATGCCTGTGACCCCTGTTTGGTGGCTTCCTTCCTTCTGGCTGTGCTTCCGCCACCCCAGCCTCTGGTCCTCTCTGCCGGAAGCCCATGTCCAGCCATTTGCCTCCTTATTGAGGGGGGACACCAGGCACCAGAGGGCTCCATGGAGGGAGGCCCCAGAAGTTGGCCCCTGTACATGTGAAAATGATATTCTCTCTCCCTTTGCTGCTGAGATGGATTTCCAGCCTCTGGCCCTCTGGCTCTTTGTTCTCATCTTATGTTCTTTGTTCTGTTTGTTTTTGCCCAATTCCTTTGCCCAGCACCTACACAGGAGATCCAGCTTTCCTCACTACAGGAAAAACAGTTGTTCTTAGAGCTTTTTTAGGACATGTGCCTAAATGTTCTAGAATGTGGAAGAAGGATTCTTATGGCTTGTTCAGCAGAGGATCAGCTACCTTTGGCCTCTCTGCCATCTCCCTGCCTCTCCCCTCCCTTTCTCTGCTCTTTCCCTTTATTGAGAGCCCTATGATTGCTTTCCTTGCCATGGTTACCCCACCAGCCCTCTGTCCAAGTCTGTTACTGTCCTTTTTTTTTTTTTTTAAAATGTTTATTTATTTTTGAGAGGGTGGGGAGGGGCAGAGAGAGGGAGACACAGAATCTGAAGCAGGCTGCAGGCTTTGAGCTATCAGCACAGAGACCTAATGCAGGACTCAAACTCATGAACCATGAGATCATGACCTGAGCCAAAGTCAGACGGTTAACTGACTGAGCCACCTAGGTGCCCTGGTCACTGTCCTTAATGGTGTCCTTCTCAGGAAGGGGCCAGCTGCCCCTTGTTTCCTGCCCATCAGCCTGGGTAGGGTGTGGGGCAGCACCTTGTGTGGCAAGGCCTAAACCACAAGCTGGTAGAGAGCTGCCCAATAAGCCCAGAGGCCCGGCCTCCAAGCTCTTTTCCTTCTGCACCCTCTGCCCAGCCCAGAGGACAAAGGCGCTTCTCAAAGACCCCTTGGCCATGGGCCTAAGACTCTTGGAAGCTGCAAGGAGAGAGAGGAGGAGGGAGTGTTTGCCTTCTGTGTGTCTGGTGGGAATGTCTGGGGAAGGGGGAGGAGTTCTTTGTTTCATGTAGGAAACTTCATCAAGTTTTGCAACTCTGTCAGCCAGGCTATGGAAAGGAGTTTGAGAAGCCATGTTCCTGTGAGTCTCCTCTTGGGGTATTGTAGCAAGAAGAAAGTTGGCCTCTGGGGTTTTGGGGACCTGCACTGAGTTTTTTCTGAGGACCTTATGAGGATAGGTGAGGTAGGTGCTCTCTGAGCCCCTCTCCTCATCCTTGAACTAGGAAATACTTTGTACTCATCTCCTAGGCTTGTGAAGAAGGTTGAGATATGTGCTAACCCCCCTTGTCAGGTATGGAGAAGCCCTGTCCCTGGAGGTTGCTACCAGTTCCTGTCCATTGCTGAGGGCAGGGCAGTGTCATCAGGGGGTGGTGCTCTGTCACCTAAGCCTTGGGCAGCCTAACAACCTGCCTGCCCATAAGGGTAAAGGAAATAGAAAATGTCAGTACCCAGGGCTACCCTGACCCAAGTGGGGATTATTAAATACACATACAAGGTCTTAAAGCTCACCTGGATATGTTTTTATCATGCCCTTTAAAATTACTTCTTACTAGAGTTTCCTTTATTATCTGTTTGACAAGTAATTTCGCTCTCAAGTTGTATCTTGGATCTTAGGTAGGATTAAGGTGGAATCTAGCCCTTATCTAGTCCTCCCTGAGCATGCTCTAGGCGTTGAGGGACACTGGTGAACCAGGTGAATGGACTTTCCATGCTCACAAAGCTCACTGTCAAATTTGGGAGAAACAAACATTAAAAAGAATGGACAACAAAAAATATTCTAGTTTTCATGAGTTCTTGGAGAAAGAGCAGAGAGTTATGGGGCTTTAACAAGGGATTCTAATGTCCAGGGAGGGTTTAAGGAGCAAATACATGAATTTGAGAGCAAATTCATGTGGAGGGTGAGTAATAGAGAACCTGCAATGCATCAGAAGAAATGGTGTGTGCAAAGGCCCTGAGGTTTAAGAACTGGGTGATCAAGTGAAGAGGTCTGGATGGGGCGGTATGTGATGGGGCTGGGAAGTTTGGTAGTGGTGATGGTGCCAGTTTGTAGGCCATGGGAGGCAGGTTGCCATCAGCCTGAGGGCAGTGGGTCCCAAGCTGGGGTAGACCAGGCAGGGGGATAGGTGCTGTAGCAGAGATGCACAGAAGAATCCGGCCCCTGCCCTCAGGGAACTTATATTCAAGATGGGGAGGCAGGGCTTCATAAATACTGGAGAAATTGCAGGTCAGGAGAGAGGCTGGGGGTGGGGCAGTATCTTTATGACAGGCCCCCTGGAGAGAGACTAGATTAGAGCTTTGAAGGACTAGTGTGGTTTGGAGCATAACAGAAAAGTTAAAGGAAAAGGGTTGGAAGGTCATGGCCTACTGGAACAGGGCATTTGCGGATGGCAGAAGGCCTGGGAATTCAAGAAAGTGGATGAACTAGAGGCAAGAAGGAAGGGGAGGCTTCATCCCATGGCGAATGGCCCATGGAGTGAAGAGAGCATTGAGAGAAGGCTTAGGAAAATAGAGAGCCCTAGCAAGTTTCTGAGGATGGGAGTTCAGCAATAAGTAAGTCACTCAGTAGAGGGAGAATTCTCTAACACCAGCATTTGTACTTCCCCACGGTTTTAATTTACAAAATATTTCAAATGCAACAGAATACCCAAAGTAATGTTAACAAAAGACTTTATACCTACCACCCAGATTTGATACATGTTAATGTTTGCCTTGTGAACTTTAGAGAATTGGCCCAGCCTCCCCTCTTTTCCCCCTCCATTTTATAGCTTGTCAGAGGGGAAGTGTGAGCCAGTTTCACACAGAGGCTGAGGCAGAGCCTGCCTGGCCTTCTTCAGCAGAGCCTCCAGGGTGCAGGGCCTGGACTGATATCCACTGAGGCCCAAAGAAGCCCCATCCTGCCTCCTGGTGGTGGTTTTGCAGTAGACTTAGAAGGAATAGGCTGGTTCTTTTTAAATGTGGTATAAAATGTAAATGGTATCAAAGGATATAGAATGAAAACTCTGCCTCCCACCTCTGACCCCTAGCCTCCTCTTCACTTCCCCAAAGAGTTCAGCTCACCATTTTGAGACTCCTACCAGATCTTGTGCATGTGCAGCTACCTATTTCCAAATTCATTCTAAAAACATAGTGGCTTGACCTAAAAAAAAAAAAAAAAAAAAAAAAAAAACCAACAGAAAAACCCAACAAACTCTTTATTTGAAGTATAGCAAACCTATAGTAAAATGCACAAATATTAATGTACAGCTCAAATAGTTTTTGCACATGTACACACCTGTGTAACCCCCACCCAGATCAAGACATTGAACATTTCCAGTGCTGCAGAAGGCTCCTTTGTGCCCCCTTGGCAGTCATACCACCCCCCCCCCCCCCCCCCCGGAGTGGTCACCACTGTTCTTCTACCTTCCAGCACCGGAAATTAGTTTTGCCTGTTTTTGAACTAAATGTAAATGGTAGTCTGGATTTTTAATCCAAATGATAGCCTAAAGATATTGTTGACATGGGTGGGGGTAGGGGAGTCATGCCCAGCAGCCCCAGGGATCTGTGGTTAGTACTGATCAGGGCTCTGGACTCCTGGGGCTGGCAGCTGGTGCCATTTTACGTTGACCCATTCTTCCAGGTTCTGTGGAACTGTGTGTAGGCAGAGGTGATAAAGACATAGCAAGCCCAGCTGTAATGATTTATACTATTGTAGAATGTATATAAATCCCACAAGGGTGGATAAAACAGGTATGGGCACATTTAACTGATTGGAAGCCAGGGCCTAGAATAATGCTTGACATATAATGGGTTCTCAGTGAATACTGAGTGGATGAATGGGGGAGGGGGGGTAGATGAACAAATATGCAGATGGATGGATGGCAGGTGGATGGTTGGATGAGAGGGTGGGTGGATGAAGCCCGGATAGGTGATTAAACAGCTTGCCACCATTCCACAGCCTAGAGTAGTGGGAGTTGGGTCCCTTCCAAGACCTTCCCAACCCCACCCTAGCTAATTATATAGATTTCACTGACTCCATAGCACCAGTTACCATGCCTCTCTAGTCACTGTCTTGTTTGCTGTCTTGCAGGCTCTTACAGTGCTAGCCAGGGTGTCAATTGCATCCGTGAAGATGTGGCTGCCTACATTACCAGGAGAGATGGTGGTGTGCCTGCAGACCCAGACAACATTTACCTGACCACTGGTGCCAGTGACGGCATTTCTGTACGTGTTATCTAATGTTCACCCATGTGAAGAATAGCCTTGCATGCTAGGGCCAAGCATGTGAGCCTACCAGCAGGGGGATGGGCCTGGGAGGGAGGGGTTGGCTACCCTCTGGTTCCTGCTGTGTCCCCCATCCTGCTGTCCTTACCCCATTCAGTCATCTTGAAGCTGGATATTCCTGCAGCCTTGGTTTCCCTCCAGAGTGCATACCTGCAGATCCAGCTGTAGAAGAGCCATGGACACTCAAGGGTGCATTGGCCTTTCTCTCACTTAGTACATACTGGTGTTCCTTCTGCCAAGCACTGTACCAGGTGCTGGGGAGATGGTGGCAACCAAACACGTTTGGCCTCTGTTTACATACTCGTGTTGGATCAGACTAACCTTCATATCAAATAAATGTCTCATCACACGCTTTCAGTTTCTCTTCTGAGTGAACAGGACAAAATGCTACAGGAGGGGCAGCAGGTGGCAGGGGTGGCTGTCAGGGGGCAGAAATGTTTCTACAAGGATGGCTGAGCAGAGATCTGGAGGATATGTAGGTGTGAACAGGGGAGGCAGGGGTCAGGGTGTGTTTGGGACAGAAGGTCAACATGTGCAGAGGCTGTGAGCTGGAAGGAGGCTTTGTGTTTGGAAATGGAGAGATGAAGTGAATGAGCACCTGTAGCAAGGGCCAGTTTCCAGAAATGGGCTAGGGAGGCAACTGGAGCCCGAGTCCTATAGGGCTTTTGTGGCCATGTGAGGATTTAGGTCATTGTCCTAATAACAATGTCCATTGAAGGATTTGAAGGTGAGGGGAGTGATGTAAGGACATGGAGATAATTAGATTTGTGTTAAGTTTTAACTTTGGCAGGGAAGGGGCATGATCGGGATGAGGAGGACTAGGAGGGGGAAGAGGTGACTTGGGCTGCGGGTCACCTGTGGATGAAGTGAAGAGGGGCTGGTATTAAAGTGTGCTTAGAAGGGGCCTGAAGTCCTGGGTCTGAGGGACCTGTGGTCCATTCCCATGTAGTATGCCTCTTCCTGTGCCTAATCAGTGCTAGGCGCCTTCAATTCACTTATTTTCCCTCCTCAGGGAGTGTGTGCTGATCTTTCTTTTAAATGGTTATCTTTGTCTTTTGACCTCCAAGGCTCTTGTTTCTAATGTTTACTGAGTGCTTTCATCCTTTCCCAAAAGCTTTCAGATGCTTTAAACTCTTACTGGAGACCGCGAGGAAACAGGCCCAGTAATGTTAAGTGGTCTGCAGGCTTTAAGTCAGCCTCTTGTGGAATTTGGGATTCGAGTGTTGAGGCTCAGGTCTTCAACCGCAGCATATTCCGTTGTGTTCTGTTGTCAGAGCCCCTTGTAATTCCCAGAGAAACCCACATACACACAGAGGTCCTGGAGCAGGGGAGGGAGGTGTCTTCAAGATTTAGGGAAAAGAATCAAGTTGTTGAGCTTCTTAATTTGGTGGCATTCTTGCAGCAAGGAACTGAGCCTGTGTGTAAGGTGGGGGCTCTGACAGAAGAGGGTTTCTTATGAACTACTGCCATGTCCACCAGTAGCCCACAGGACTCACATGACCTGGTTTCTCAGGAGTCCTGCAAACCTTGAGCCTACACAGCTGTGGAGACAACCAGGTTGAAGCACAACCTGCTGATAGTAGATGGGTATTTTCTCCCAGTTTGACAATCCTTTCCTTGTTCAGGGGTCTGTCCAACCTTGGACAATGGTAATTACTAACAAGACAGATTTCCACTGCCCATCCCCACCAGGACAGACGGAATGAGCTTAAGGGCTGAGGTCAGAATATTATTCTGAGACGGCCAGTTTGTAGACCACTGCTTTAGAAGACCTCTTTAAAAAGTAGAAGCATTGAGTCTTTTAACTACTGTGCTGAGAACATTAAAGCATTTCATTTTGCTTATTCCTCATAGCAGACCTCATTTTACACATGGAGAAAGTGAGGCTCAGGGAAGCCAAGGGGCTCATGTGGGCTGCACTGCAGGCAGGCAGCAGGGTGGCTGGTGAAAGGCTAGAGGTGGGGCCTCCCGGAGTATCTGCCTGACAGCCCCCAAAGGGTGCAGGGTGGTAGTATTCTTGGAAGACATGGCTTCTCTATTGCAGACAATCCTGAAGATCCTGGTCTCCGGGGGCGGCAAGTCACGGACCGGTGTCATGATCCCCATCCCACAGTACCCCCTCTACTCGGCCGTCATTTCTGAGCTCGATGCCATCCAGGTGAACTATTACCTGGATGAGGAGAACTGCTGGGCCCTAAATGTGAATGAGCTCCGGCGGGCTGTGCAGGAGGCCAAAGACCACTGTGACCCCAAGGTGCTGTGCATCATCAACCCCGGGAACCCCACAGGTCTGTGCTTCGCTTTGCCACTTTATTGGGGAGTAGGGGCAGGGCAGCCGGTGTACTACAGGTCTGGACACGAAAGAGTTAAATAATGTGACGTTCTCTTTGCTCCCCTTTCCCAATCTAGTTCCAGATTTGTTAACATAAAGCCATAAAATCTGCCACAGGCCACCTTAGGAGATGAGCAAATGCGGGCATATTTTTTGGACAGGGTTGCATTATTATTAAGACCAGTTTTTTGGTTTTTTTTTCTTTCTCCCATTCTTACATTTGCAAAGAATCTCCTTGAGGTTACTTACAACCCATCACCATTAATCATAGGCCTCATTTTACCTTTACTCCTAGTTGTTTTTCTGAACCAGTTTTCAGAATGCTGGTGTGTGCGTTTTTTTCTTTAACACAGCGTTACTGTGTACTTTGAGACCTGGAAAGGAAATGCCATATTAAAAACAAAAGCAAACAAACTGAAAAAACCTGTTTCCAGAAGTTGAAAAGCACGCCTAATTTTGCATATTTTTCTTTAAAAAAAACAAAAAAAGTCCAGCCCTGCATGTTTGGATCTTTCTGGGCTGCTGGCTTCATTTGCCCCCAGTGCTATTTGGATGCTGAGAACAAGGGCTCCTCTTTCCTCCTTTGTTGAGATAAATTGGGTCAGGGCCAAAACGCGTTGGAGTTGATTGTGGAATCTGCTTCTTTGGAACATTAAATGATGCTTCAATCAGCTGAAAGCACCACTTGAATTCCTGAGTGCAGAAAATGGGTGCGCCTGGCTGTAACACTCATTTATTTACATCAGCTCCCTGGGGGTAGGAATGCAGATTCTAGCTCTAATGCAATAGGAAAATGACTACAGCTGGGTTCTCAATCCTGGTTGCACATTAGAATCACAAAAGGAGCTTTTAAAAATGCCAAAGTCATGGCTGCATCCCAGAATCTCTGGGGATCGGGCCCAGGCATCAATATTCCCCACAGCTGATGATGAGAACCACCACATTAGGACAGTGGTTCTCAGACTTAAGCTTGTTAAAAAGCAAACTGCTGGACCCCGCTCCAAGAGATTCTGATGTAATTAGGCTAAGTTGGGGCATGAGAGTTTGTATTTCTAATGAGCTCCCAGGTGATGCTGTTGCTGCTGGTCCCAACTTGAAGTAACAGTTCCTACATCTTGGGAAATACTCTGTATACCTAGTTTATATTAGAGGGTTGGTAACTTTTAAGGCCAGGTGTTTATGCATATCTTTTCACCTGGTTCTCTGGGAAGAAATAATTGCGTCAGAGACTTTACTATTTAGGTAAAGGGATCATGGGAGTGTATATTAATATGAGTAATTTTTAGAATAACTGTAAGTGGGCAGAGGCTGGTGTTGCTTTCTGGGGTCTGAAATGTGTGAAAATTGGTGAGCTCTTGGAAGATGGGGGATGAAAAATAGAAACTCTCTGTGATGGCCATATATCTTGTCTGGACCACACACTGACCACTTGGGCTGAAAGGTGTCAAAATGGACTGGGATATTAAACCAGGCCTCTGGGTTCTAAGATAGAAACCCAGCTCAAGATTGCAATTGGGTCATAGAACTGTAAAGTCCAGGGGTGAAGGAGCACACCTGAATCAGCATCATTGTCATAGGAACCTCGGTCCATTTCCCAGGTCTCAGTTGGAGTCCTTCTCAGGAAGGATCTGTCCTTGGTGTGACCTTCAGCAGCTCCAGCCATGGCCCACCAGCTGAGCAACCTCAGCAGAGAGCCTCACCCATAGTTTTAACAAAAATTCCAGGCCAGACTCTCTTTGGCCCAGCTTAGGTCATCTGCCCATTCCTGCACCAGTCAAATCACCAAGACTGTGACCAGGTCTGTGTCCCTTGGCCCTGCTGGAGTGCAAAGAGAAGCAGTTCCCCATAGAATAGCTGAGCTCTGTCACTCAAAGGAGGGAAGGACACTGGGCAAACAAAGCAACAGATTTTCTCTTTGCGTTGTGGGAAATTTCCTTTGGCCTGGCCTCTGGTGAGAGGCACTTGGAAGACCCCTCTCCAGCCTTCTGTGTCAAAGCCATCCCTTCTATGAGGTGGTCTCATATCTCCCCCTGCTGGGCACAGCTGTGCCTTGGCCCTCTAAAGCCATTTATGACTGTCCCTTCTACAGCACTGTATGTATTTGTCCACCCATTGGCTTAGAGGCATGTTCTGAGTGACTCCCAGACACTGGAGAGAAATAAGCTCTGTCCTTATCCTCAGGGTTGCGTTGCACACATCAGTGGAATTATTTACATATAGTGTGTCTGTTCCCTCTATTGAGCTGCAGGCTTTCTGAGGCCCTGGTCCTTGTTTACTTCCTTTTTGCACTCTCCTTGGCATTATATGCACATGGTTTTGATATTCTTGCTGCTCAAATCTTTGCTTGCATTCTAACAGGATAGTTTGTGGGATCAGAGGCATGGAAGGGCAAGCGCAGTAGGGTTTGCAGGCAGACTCAGCCCCCTGGGGAGCCAGCACCTGGCTGTCAGTGGGAAGAGTAATTGGTTCCTTGTAGAATCCCGGGCTGTCTCCTTTCCAGAATCCCAGAACCCTGAACTTCAGAGGAAGCCTGGTTTGGTGCTTGCTTGGCAAGAAAAAGCTGGACTTTTCACAAAGGAATTGAGCTTTAGTAAAATAATTGGTTCATTGCTTAGATAGTTCAAAGCCGAGATCCTGGCTGAATCATACTGTGCTCTTATAAGATATATCTATTTTTTTCCATACATGTCCTTGATATTTTCACACAGAGAAGACTATAGGTATTTTTATTTTTAACAAAAAGGTAACGTATTCTATGTATATAAATAGTACCTGTGCATACATATACACATACATACAGAGTTATATGCGATATGCATAGAGACACATACATATACGTCTTTAAAAATGCTGTTTCTTTACTAAGTCAGTAAGTATTCTGACTTACTGGGATTCTGGGTGTTTTTCCGGAAGGTATGTGAGCACCGCTGATACCCCCAGTGCCACACCCATAGCAGGTCTCAGGAAACACTGGGGAAAGTTTCCATTTCCATCTTGCTGCATTTGTTTCTTCCCCATCTAAGCCCATAGCATTTCTGGTGAACTGGTAGAGTAATATTTTGCTATTTGTGCTCATTTCTGTTAAACGGGTGTTGATTATTTCCACTGTTTGTGTTGAGTCAAGTGCTCAAGGGTAGACCTTAAAAGGGAAGACTGATGAGTGTTCTCCATCATCATCAGTGATACATACATAACTCCCACATGGCCACGAACAGGAGACACCAGAGCTGGCACACAGGCTTGTTCATTTTGTGCTTACTTTGCAAATATTTACCGAGCACCTGCTGAGTATGGGCTTTGAGGATACCCGATGAGCCATACAGACCATGTCCCTGCCTCATGGAACTTGTGTGTGCCTCTCTGGGAAGTTGTGGTAACTGTCCATCAGCCAGTGTGATTCTCTTCGTGGTGTGGTAAGGGGGGCTCAGAGATGATTGATTTAACCCCTTCCTGCTCCTTAAGACACTATCCTCCAACACAAACATACCCCACCACCCACCCACACACACCTCTCATAAGAATAACAAGAAAGTTGAGTGTGAAACACTTCTCCCTCCACATACCTGGCATAAGTGAGTCAGACAGATGGGGCTGAGACTTGGGAGTCCCTAGAGGTTGACTACACCCTATTAGGCACAACAACTAGGGTGGTCCCTAAGGGTCATGCAGGAACACAGGACACCTGAGTGATTCTGGGTGGGATTCTTGTCCTAGGGACAATTTAAACAGCATTACAAACTGCATTCTGGTTTTGTTGGGGATTTTTTAGGTCAGGTCCAAAGCAGAAAGTGCATAGAAGATGTGATTCACTTTGCCTGGGAAGAGAAGCTCTTTCTTATGGCTGATGAGGTAAGAGTTGCCCAGCTCTCTCCTCCGTGAGGAGTGAGGCTGAGCTTTCTCTTCCAGGGGGAGGGAGCCAGGCCTGACTGTTCTGTACCACAGGGAAATTTCTAGGTGTTGGAGGACTGATTCTAACCAAGGAGGAGGATGTTAACAACCTGTGAAACTGTGACCTAAATCATCCCTCTATTCGGTTGGATTCTTGATTATAAATTTCAGAAAGTTAACCCAAACCACTTTAAACTTTAAAAGAGGGGCATCTGGGTGGCTCAGTAGGTTAAGCATGTGACTCTTGATTTTGGCTCAGGTCATGATCTCAGGGTTTGTGAGATAGACCCCTGCATTGGGCTTTATGCTGATAGTGGAGCCTGCTTTGGATTCTTTCCCTCCCTCTCTGCCACCGCTCCCCGCCGCCCCTCACCTTCCTGCCTGGTCATGCTCTCTCTCTCTCAGAATAAATAAATAAACTTGAAAAACAACAGTGGGGTAAAGGTGTGGGGCTAAGTTCAGGGACACAAACCATATCCCTCAGATTCACTTTCCTTCCACTTAGGCCTCACAACATTGCTATCTTCCCAGCCTAGAAAGAGAATTTCTTCCTGGTGATTCTAGCAAAAGTCTCAGAGTTGAGCCTGAATCACACAGCTTGGGTCACACACCCACTGCTGAACCAATCACTGTGGCTGATGGTTGCAATATGCACATTGACCAGGCCCCATACAAGGGGCAAGCTGTCTTCCCTAAGAGCAGGGAGCAGTGTTCCCCGAGGGGAAATCAGGGGACTCTCTCTCAGGAAGGGAGAGTGGATGCTGGGTGGACATAATGCTGCGTTCCTATGCCTCCTGTGCTTCCATATCTACCATCTCATTTAGTCCTCACTGCAGCCTGTGAAGGGAGGTGGGGAAATTTTAATTAATTTCATGGTTGCCACTCCTTGAACCCCAGTTCTGGAGCCAAGGCTCCCCATTTTTTTCTTGCTTTGCAAGGAAGAAACTCCAGGCCTGTCAGATTCTATTTCACTTCTTCATTTCTGCACGATTCTGGTTAGTGGTAGCTTCTAGCACCCTGGTTTCGTTTCTTTGCTCCTTAGCACCCCCCCACACACACACACATAACTTACCCACTAAATTGTTGCCATGATTAGTAGATGGGCTAAAAATCTTCCTTTCTCTCTCTCTCTTTTAAATTCCAGTAGAGGGGCGCCTGGGTGGCGCAGTCGGTTAAGCGTCCGACTTCAGCCAGATCACGATCTCGCGGTCCGTGAGTTCGAGCCCCGCGTCGGGCTCTGGGCTGATGGCTCAGAGCCTGGAGCCTGTTTCCGATTCTGTGTCTCCCTCTCTCTCTGCCCCTCCCCCGTTCATGCTCTGTCTCTCTCTGTCCCAAAAATAAATAAACGTTGAAAAAAAAAAAATAAAATAAAAAAAATAAAAAAAAAATAAATTCCAGTAGAGTTAACATACAGGGTTATATTTGTGTCAGGTGTTAAAAATCTTCATTTCTAAAGGAGAGAAGGGGCAGCAGAGTGACTTCGTGCACTAAACTCCTCCCCTTGAGGTCCAGGAAGAGGAGGGCATGAGGAAGTTCATCTCCAAGGGCAGAGGAAGGTGCTTGCCTGCTGAGTGTGGACTATGTGGACAGGGAAAAACAAAGCATGTGTGGGTGCCATTCATGTCTACAGTCTAGTGGGAAAGCTGGCAGTGAAATGAATAGAAAAACAGTAGTTCCAAAGGGGGTTGGTGTCGTAAAAAGCCAGGAGAGCAACACGTTCAGCTCTTCAAGTATGGAGGTCAGAGGATAGCTCCATGAACTGCTTCAATTATTTTTTTTAAACTTTTTAAATTTTTATTTTTGAGAGAGAGAGAGAGAGAGCAGGGGAGGGGCAGAGAGAGGGAGACACAGAATCTGAAGCAGTCTCCAGGCTCTGAGCTGTCAGCACAGAGCCTGACATGGGGCTCGAACTCCTGAACAGTAAGATCATGACCTGAGCCAGTCAGACGCTTCACCGACTGAGCCACAGAGGTGCCCCTGAACTGCTTTCATTATTAATCTTATGGAAAGAAGTAAACATTCAGGGAGGAAACTTGCTTGGGCAAGTAGGAGTCCTGACATTGTCACTGGTCAGATGAGGTAGAAAGGAGATCTGAAAGTTGGGTGGAGGTGAGTGTGGGTGAATGGGAGAAATCAAGTGGGCATACAACTCAAAGCTTTCCTCCTTGCGTGTTCTACAAGGTTCCTTTGGGCACATCTGCCTTATTCCTGGAATGGGCTTTGTAGCACACAGCCTGACTGCAGGTTGACCCTGAGCACCTGTGCCCTTCCTACATGGGCTCAGGCCTCTTGGGGAATATGGGTGACTGTCCCTGTGTCCCTGTTCCCCCAGGTGTACCAGGACAATGTGTACTCTCCGGACTGCAAATTCTACTCCTTTAAGAAGGTGCTTTATGAGATGGGGCCTGAGTACTCCAGCAACGTGGAGCTCGCCTCCTTCCACTCTACCTCCAAGGGCTACATGGGCGAGTATGTTGGCCCCCACCTTCCTCCCACTGCCTCTGGGCCTGCCCCATACCAGATCCCCTCTGCCCTGCCCAACACTAGTGTTTTCTGCCAGCCCGGTTACTGTTGCTCCAACATTGACTGAAATCTGAGGGGCCGGAGAAGGCAGGTTGAGTGGACAGATGGCGTCAGGGCCAAGCTGTATGTGTACCTCACCCTAGCACTGGGGCCAGAGAGTCCACTTCAATCCTGTATTTGTTCATTCAGCTAATACTTTTTGATGACCTGCTCTGAGTCCAATACTGATCTCGGCACTGAGGATACAGCAGTGAGCAAACCACAGCAGTCCCTGCCCTAACAGCTTATGTTCTAGTGAAGAGAGAGGCAGTAGACAAATGAATAAAATCATGTGTCAAGTGGACAAAAATAGAGAAGAAATGGGAATGCGGGTGGTGGGGGTAGAGTCATTGAGGAGGAAAGAGGGAGCTATGCAGGTATCTGAGGGAGGAACATTCTAAGATGAGAGAATAGCATGTGTGAAGGCCCTGAGGCATGCCTGGAACATTCAAGGAGTAGCAAGGAAACTGGAAAAGAGTAAGTGAGGGGGAAAGTAGCAGACATGGAGGCCAAAGAAGTCATAAGAGACCAGATCATCTGGGCTACTTAGGTTATTTTTTACTTTTACTCAGAGTGAGATGGGATCTGTTGGAGGATTATAGCAGAGGCATGAACTCACCTGACTTAAGTTTTACTGGACACTGTCTGGTTGCTGTCTGGTGAGGGCAGGAACAGAGACTAGTCAAGAGGCTGTTATAGCCAGGCAAGGTATATATATGACCGTGGGCCAGGATCGAGATGGGGAGAAGATGCTGAATCCTGGATATATTTGAAGGTAGAGTGGACAGGAGTGGCTTGATGGAGAAGATGATTGTGAGACAGAGGAATCAAGAATGATTCCCAGGCTTTTTATTCAAACAATAGGAAGGATGAAGTAGCTAGCCATCAATGGATGAGGAAGGCTGTGGGTGAAGTAGGTTTGGGGGAAAGATTGGGAGTTGGGTTTTTGACGTGTTGAATTTGCAGATGCTCCTTGCATGTCCAGATGGAGATGGATGTGTGAGTCCCCAGCTCAGGGCTGATAGCCAGCTGATTTAAGTTTGGGAGGTTCAGTGAATGAGTTGTTAGATCTCTGAACCTGGACATCTCACAAGGAGCGAGGTAGACCCTAGGTAGACCAGGGACTGGTTTAGGCCCTCACTGCTCAGAACCTGGGGGAGAAGAGGAGGAACCTGCAGAAGAGAATGAGAAGAAAAGACTAGTGAGTTTACAGCTAAGGGCATTCATCCACCAACTTTGTGGGGGTTCTTTTATGCGCCAGCTGTCAGGTTCTCCCTTGTTAAGTTGAAGGCCGATGGACCCATGAAGCTTGGAGGAATATTTTGGCCAGGTCGATGGAGCTGCATCATGGGGATGATTACCCAGCTGGCTTTATTTGATGTAGGCAGGGGTTAATTTATGCTGGTCTTTCTGGTCTATACCAATAGCAGTGCTTTATCTCTGCTAGACTTTTGTGTGCTATGTAGCTCTTTTCCTAAACAAGTCTGTTCTTTATTAAGTCTTTTTTCAAACTCAGGTGTTTTTATCACATACTTAGTCGTGTCTCCATCTGTTATTGATTATTGTTTTTAACAGTCTGCTGGATGTTGGTATCCTGAGTTATGACCTGTAGTCTTCAGATCCTGATTACCTGGGATTAGACTGCTCTAATCAGCAGAGGATTAAGCAGAAAGTTGTTTCTTTCAGCCTTTGTTATGGGAAACCTTTCTGCAATACTAGAATTTATCTTCTTGCCTTGGAAAGTCCAGTCAAGAGATGAGATGGGAACTGGCCTTTGCCAGTTCAGTTCTGCAGCCTAATTCCAGTGGCATTTTATTGAGTGTTTCACTGTGTCAGGTCTTCTGAGGTTGAGGGTGTGGAGTATACAGAGGTAGGTAAGACTAGGTACCCACCTCAGGGAGTCTGCATTTCTGCAGTCTTAGTCTGAACGTTATCTGTCACAGTCCAGGGAAGGAGGTACAGCTCCAGAAAGTGTGACTGCTGGGGCAGATTCAGGTTCGAAAGTTTTTGTGTTTTTTTTTTGTTTTAACTCATTGCAGATTTCATCTTACTTTCCTGTGATTTCAGTCTATATCAAATATCTATATCAGGATCCTAGTGGTGATAAGTAATGGAAACTAAACTTGAACTGACTTTCACCAAAGAGGTTTTTAAAAAAAAATTAATATCAGTAAAAAGTTTAGGAATCTTAAAGATGTCAGTAGGACTCTGTCCCTGATTTCTTGCTTTGTCTCATTGTCTTTCTCAGCTCTGCTCTCCTGTAGGTTAGCTTTGTTTTCAGAAAGCAGAAAGTTCCAGCAAAAGTCCTCAGACTATGTTCATAAGCTCCAGTGAATCAGGTACCTACCCCTGGAGCCTGTGCAGGCTTGAATCATGTGCCCCTTTAGAACAGGGGCTAGTGTATTAGTTAGGACTCAGGCTAAGTGGCTTTAACTAAGAGGCCCAAAAATATAGTGGCTAAAACAAGTGGATCTCTCTTTGACATAACAGACCAAAGGTAGGGGAAGTCCAGGACAGGCTGTGCTCCACGAGGTCATTCAAGGACTAGGCTGGTAGGACGGCTCTGCCATATCAACATGTGGCATCCATCTCTGGCACTGAGGCTGCTGCTCCAGTGTCTCATTTCTCAGGAAATGGGGGAAAAGAAGGAAAAAGAAGAGAGCATACTTTTTTCTTGTAAGGAAGTGATGTGGAATTTGCTCGTGTCACTTCCGTTCACCTTCCATTGGGAAGAACTTGGCCACATCTGACCACTCAGCATTAGGAATGGGGATGATTACAGAACATTCTGGCTGACCGGATTGCATTTAGTTGAGGCCTCTCTGTGACTGGTGGGTCCTTTCCCCATCTTCAACCTGCAGGTGTGGCTACCGAGGAGGCTACATGGAGGTGATCAACCTGCACCCTGAGATCAAAGGCCAGCTGGTGAAGCTGCTCTCTGTGCGACTGTGCCCGCCAGTGTCCGGGCAGGCTGCCATGGACATCGTTGTGAACCCCCCAGTGCCTGGAGAGGAGTCCTTTGAGCTGTTCCACAGGGTGAGTTGCTGTGTTCTGTAGCCCATCTGCATCCCTGCCACAACAAGGGTCATGGGTATTCATGGTGTATTCAGGATCACCATGGCCAGCCTCTCTCCACACCTCTGATAGGTGCTCGTGGTTCCTCTTGATGCCTAAACCACCCCATGAGGTTCAGTATGAAAATGTAGTTGGACTGTGTTCTGAAGTGGAGGACTGTCCATGCATGTGGGTGGGGGACCCCTACCCCTTCATCCCCTGTGAGCACCATAGATGGGCAGGCATCCCTGGAGGATTCTGTTACTAAACTAAAAAGGAGAAAAGGATGGGCGTGGCATTGGTTCTAGACCATAGGCCTGCCTTTGGCCCAACCAGATGTTCTCACAGCTCAAAGTAATCCAGTTAGACCCTTTCCATTCATTGCAAGTGACAAAAACCCGACTTTAACTAGTCTACACACAAAGGAATTTATGGGGCATGTAACCAAACAGTCAGTTCCCAGCCATTCTAGGCTCACATTTTTTTTTTAAATTGTGGTAAAATACACAGAACATAAAATTTACCATTTTAATCATTTTTCACTGAACATAAAATACACTCACATTGTTGTGCACCCATCACCACCATCGATCTCCAGAACCTTTTCCTCATCCCAAACTGAAACTCTATACCTGTTAAACACTAACTCCCCATTTCTCCGTCCCCCCACAGCCCCTGGTGACTAACCTCTGTTCTACTTTCTGTCTCTATGAACATGACGACTCTAGGTACTTCATCTAAGTGGAACCATACAGTATTTGTCTTTTGTGACTGGTTTATTTCACTCAGCATAATGTCCTCAAGGTACATCTGTGTTGTAGCATGTGTTAGACTGGGCTTCCTTTGGAAGGCTGAGTAATATTCCACTGTGTGTGTAGACCATGTTTCCTTCATTATCAGGCCACAGCTTCCATCCCCTGTTCCAACAGTACTTGCAGAAGTCCTGGACTGACACATGTGCACCTCTGAGCCAGCCAGTGATTTGCTTTGCCTGAGTCACATGCCCTATGCATACCACATGGATTGAAAGTGGCCCCCCAAAATGAAGTGGTTGGGCCATCTCCTAGAAGCATGTTCTAGGGCTCTCTATCCAGGGCCAGGTCCACTCAGACCGCTGGGCAGGGACGAGGTTTTCTCATTTTGAGAAATAACCTCCCTCCTGGTAAGAGAATAGAAGCCATGACACAAGTTACCCAGGACCTACCTTTTTCCCAGAACTCCCTGCACTTATGGGCCTCAGGGCCCACAATAGCCTTTTGGGCTGAGCACCCAGAGAAGTTCCTGCAGAGGAATGTGTCACCCACCTCCTTGATTTGCTATGTTCCTGCACACACAGGCTCGCTTTTTACCAGGCCACCCCATTCCCCCCCGCCCCTGTGTTGAAGGGACAGTTTCCAGTAGCTAGAGCCATTCCATGATGCCCAGAGGTGCTGACTCTTGTTTTCTGTGTCTCATCAGGAGAAAGAGTCTGTCCTGGGTAATCTGGCCAAAAAGGCTAAGCTGACAGAAGACCTGTTTAACCAAGTCCCAGGAATTCACTGCAACCCCTTGCAGGGAGCTATGTATGCCTTTCCTCGGATCTTCATCCCCAGCAAAGCCGTGGAAGCAGCTCAGGTTTGGGGTGCTGGGCCGGGGCTCACTGGATTCGCTTGGAATTGCTGGGTTGGGGGTTGGCTCTTGCCTTGGGAAGCAAAAGTGCTGGTTCTGGAGGCTCGGAATTTTTCGGACCCCTCGGCCAGATGGTGCTTATAGCATAAAGATGATGGGCCCCTGGAGGCCCAGCCCTGCAGCATGCTGTGGTGAAGGGGCAGAGATGAGGTCAGCTCCAGGCGAGTGGTGCTGATCTGGGCTCTGTTACCTCCAGTGTTCTGAAGGCAGGTGCCCAAGCGTGACATGATGCATTTAAAACTGAACCCACGCTGGGGAAGCAGTGACAGCCGTCTCTTCTGCGCAGTGACTGCCCTAGAGCAGCACTTCTCAGTCCTTGAATGTCAACACAAAATCACCTAGGGACCTTGTTAAAATGCCAGTGATGGTTCAGGAAGTCTGTGAAGGGGCCGAGATTCTGTGTTTGCAACAAGTTTTCAGGCCGTGCCATAGACATCTGCCTGCTTTAAGGATCAGAAGCCAGAGCAGTGTTTCTGAAAGTGTTGTCCTTGTGTCCCTTAAACCTCCTCAATACCTTGTTAAACATTCAGAATCTGGGCCCTCCCCCACTCACTCAGACCTGCTGAGTCAGAATCCCTGGTGCCCGAGAAGCCATTTAACAGGTACCCCAGGTTGTAAAAACCAAGGTGCAAGAAGCACTATGAACACAGCCCCCAAGCTGCTGTTCCCTAAAAGTCCCCCTGGGCACAGACCTCAAGGCCATGTTGTCAGAGGTTATGCAGCTTGGCATATATATAGGGGACCACCATCAAAGCTTGTGGAGATACTGCCTGGCTGTGGGGCACAAAGGAAAGAGACTCTCAGTCCTGGGCAGAGAGCGAAGTACCACAGCCCATGGCCATCCTCAAGTAGCCCGCAGGCCCCAGCTTCTAGCAGTTTCCAGTGTCCCACCCTGGTCCTTGCAGGGAGGGTGGATGAGCCCTGTCACGGGAAAGAACCTACCGTTTCCATTGTATTTGACTTTGAGTGTTCAGTGGTGTGTTTGTGCAGTGCAAAGCCGTAAATGAACTCTCAGTCCTGCCCTGCTCCCACAGGCCCATAAAATGGCCCCCGACATGTTCTACTGCATGAAGCTCCTTGAGGAGACTGGCATCTGTGTTGTACCTGGCAGCGGCTTCGGGCAGAGGGAAGGCACCTACCACTTCAGGTACTGCTGCCTCTCTGTGCCAGGGGACTGGTCCCAAGTTTGTCTTGGAAAAGACAACCTGTGTTATCATAGAACACAGGCTGACTTCAGACACTGAAGTGTGTGCAGCCCCAAACTCACTGTGGCAAACCACCCGCCCTGCCCACTCCCATTCTGTCCTGTTGCAGAGCCAAGCCAAGACCTGGGTCTGGGGATTAAGGAAAACTGGGTAGATTCCAAGGTCATCTCCTTGACCACTCTGTCCCCCCCTCCATTGCCTCCATCTGTCACATACTATCCGAAGTGTCCCCAGTGGGGTGTTTTCTTCTTTATTTCCATGTCCTTTTCCAACTCCATGATAGCAGCTTGCAGTACCCAGGTGCTCAGTAGCTTATCCAAAAGTCTGCAGAGATGCCACATCTAAAACAATGGAATTGGTTTCACTTACTATGACACATTTTACAGGGTGTGCCAACTCTGCCCCTGTGTGGATGGCAACCCCAGGAGCAGAGCAGGCTGGAGCAGCTCAGCCCAGGTTTCCCCACTGAAGCCAGTTCTAACAGAACAGCATCTTCTCCACGCTTGGTGCTCTCAGATGTCTCCTGCAGCAGATGCTAAAAAAAGAAATGTCATGAGCTTAGTTAGCACCTGGAGCCAAGTCCTGACTCGGGTTGTGGGCAGTGTGCCCTGGATGGACAAACGTGTCTGGTTGGCCTTTCTACCCTAGTGAGGTCCACCTTGGCAGTTCATGGCTCATTCAAAAAAAAGGTTAAATCGAGAGGGCTGACTTTAAGGTGGTGAAGCAAACCAACAGTATTAGAGGAAGTATTAGTTACTATGGCAACTTGGGAGTTCTTTTGGAGGGAGAGTTGTAACTGGAGGTTCTCACTGTAAGAGAGATTTTTTTTTTTTTTTTTTTTTGAGAGAGAGAGAGAGAGCAAGCAGGGGAGGAGCAGAGAGAGGGAGACAAGAGAATCCCAAGCAGGCTCCACACTGTCAGCACAGAGCCCAATATGGGGCTTGAATTCACTAACCTGAGCCAAAATCAAGAGTCAGATGCTTAACCTACTGAGCCACCCAGGCACCCCAAAAGAGAAATTTTAAAAAGGCCCACCTACCAGGAAGAACATCTTGCTCTGTATCTGCAGGAAACACCAAGTCATGCTCTAGAGGAAGTTGTATACACAGGTCAGAATGTTGCATGGGCCTTCTGTGATAATGGGTGGACGTGTTAGTGAGATTAAATGCTGCCGGCATCTTACTGCTTTTGGTCATACATGTTACTTGAGTTAAAAGTAAATGTACAAATTCGGGCAGGAGGTGGTTCAACAAGTCAACAAGTTCCAGGTTTTGTCCAGGGGCTGGTGTTATCGCAGTGGACAAGACAAGCCTTCCGCCTCCCACACTGTTTGCCCACATTGTCACAACTGCAACTGAAGGAAGGAGCTGCCAGGTTCATTCCTCTCCCCTTTTCCAAAACAACTTATGTCCAGGCTGATGCTATCTTCTTTCCTGACAGAATGACCATCCTCCCTCCGGTGGAGAAGCTGAAAACAGTTCTACAGAAGGTGAAGGACTTTCACATAAAGTTTCTGGAGAAGTACGCATGAGGATTGCTCGGGCCCAAAGGGAGACCCAATTGTCAGGCCTTCCTCCTGATGGCCCGCCCACACCAGACTGAACTTGCCTTCCCCAGCGACTCTGCCTCAGGCCTCACAAAGGCCACTGGTGGCTTTTGTTGTCATTTTGCCCCAAGAGACTTCTTTCTTTGTGCCTTGATGTTGGGAGCACTTCTCTTCTGAGCAAATGTGAATTGGGGATATCTCAGAAGCCCTGTTTTTGTTTGTTTGTTTGTTTTTTGTTTTTTTAAGCAACCAAAGTAGAGGGGACTTGCTCAGCACATGTGGCCGGTGTTCTCTGAATCCATTATTGTGCTATTGGAGAGGCTATTTGGGGTTTAAAACAACCAGGGTATGTATGTTGGGTGACATGTTTCAGATCTGAAGAAACAAGAAGGTGCTGGGAAATGTATGATAACCATGGCAAGAAGTGGAAATCCTAAACTCACCACCGTGATCTGTGAAATAAAACCATTAGCGGTGTGAAAATCTAGTTCTTCAAACAGGAGAGCCTGGAAGTCCACTAGAGGCTCAGAGAGGGCCCACCATTCTGGCTTGTAGGCAGACAGCCTATCTCTCAGACAAGAATGGTGAAAGCAGTCGCATGTGGGTTGGACTAGATGCCAGGCTAGGTTGTGACAGGTACTGGGGGCAATGGCCAAGTCAAAGCGTTCTGCAGGGGAAGAGTGGGTGCAAGCCAGGCTCCAAGTTGAACCAGGTCTCCACTTGGGAGCGCACATCAGGTAGTGAGGACTCTGCAACAGGTAATTGAGCAACAGGTAATGAGGGCTTTGGGGGTGAAACGTTCCCTTAAGCATGCTTAGGTTGGGACCCCCATCTGGGAGGTCTCCCTGGACTTCAGGGACACAGGGTACAGCCTGTCCCAGTCGCATGGAGGCATTCTGCCTGCTGATGTGTGGATCCATCCTGCCCTTAGCCAATAGCTGTTTTCTACCAAGGGCTTGATTTCCACACATCGCCCTCTGTTGGTGACAGCAGGGACAAGGAAACACTGAAGATGTCCACAAATGAGGGAGGGGCATCCTCAAGGACTTGACCAATCAAGCCCCCTCCCCCTCCCCCAAACAATCCCCTCCTGTAGTGTCCGTTGTTTCAAATCAAATTCAGTCCATTTCCTAGCTGATAACTGGTCAAAGTGCCTGGTAGCTTGGCTGCTGTGGGCAAGTACATGTAATTGGATTCGAAGTTTATAAAAGTATTTTAACTTAATGCCAAGCGTTTTGCCTCACGTTTGCTGCTGGCTCCCCTCCCAGACTCTGCAGACTGTGCTGTAGCATCAGTCATGTCTCCAGCCAGGGGAGTATCCTCCACCAGGCCTGCTGCTTCCCTGGCATTAGCAAACCTGGGTCAGGACCTGACCCACACTTTGAAAACAAGTGGGTGCCATGGGAGCAACAGGCTTATCTGAGAGCCCCTTCATTAAGAGACCCTTCCTACCATTGGCCTTCCCCAGTGGGCAGTGAGGGAAGCCAAGGCCAGCTATAGAGCCTGGGGGCCCAGCAAGTCCCAAATTGGAATCAAAGGAGCTGGAGAGACAAAAATGAAGAGAAGTGAACTTTGAAGGCAGCCTCCTATGCTGTAATTTCCACGCTTGGGCCCGTGCAGGGGAATATGATAGAACACTACAGACTGCCCCTACTTGCTAACATTACAGTTCCTGTGAAGAAAGTAGCCACAATCTACAGTAACAAAGGGAATGTTTGGGAACTTTTCCTTCCTTAAAAATTGAGAAAATTGCACTTGTGCTTGTTGGATGGCACATCAACCAGAATGTGTCCCAGAGTTGTGAGGTTTCTGGTGGAGAGGTTACATAGTAGAAGCTAGTCTATTTTTTATATTTTTGTAACAATTGCTTTTTTCATGAGGGGATGAGGGGGTTAGTATTTGTAGTCTTAACGAGTCTAGTAGTTTTTTATAAATCTCTTCAGATTATAAATAACATAAAAACTTTGCAACGTTTACATGATTTTTTAAAAGATGCTGTATGCACTTGGTTTGCTTTTAAAATAAAAATGTAATAGGTCAGCTGGTTTAGGAGGTTAACTTCATTCAGGGTAGGATTGCTGATCATGATAGATTTGATTTTTTACAGACTTTATTCTGGCATCTTGTTTGGGTACCGCCAGAGAAAGTCATTTGTCATTTGGGGTCGCACTTAAATCTACACCTGCAAAGTTTTTTGTTGTTCATCTAGGTCTGCACATGAGGAATGCCAGACTGTACCTCTGGTGGTTGATCACCTCGTACCCTGAGGCCCAGCATGTTGCTGTCCCAGTGTTGTGTGATTTTGCAGGAAGAGCTGACAGGCCTGCCTGTCCCTGTTTCCCAATTTAGATTCTCATAGGCATCTCCTGACAAAGGTACTTAATGATAGCTCTGCTGGAAATTTCTAAACAATAAAATACATGTCCAAAATGGTGATGGTGTTTAACTTTCCTTGTAGTTTAAAAGTCAAACAGATATCACTAATTATACATCTTCACTCTTTGTAATTTAATGGTCCTAGCACTAGAATGAACATTTTCCTCAAATACTACAAACTTCTCTCACAATTTCTCAGCTTCCGTTTCCTTTTAGGTGTCAATCCTCAGGACCCTGAGCTGTTTTTTGTTGCTTGAGGTAGGAAAACATAGATTCTTGAAGTGGGATATTGTTAAAATGAATACAGACCTTGGCTGTCTGGTGGAATCAGAATGAACATCCTCTTCACAGTGGTCAGGAGAAGCTCGAGAAGCACAGCAAGGTCAGTGGAGGAAAGGAGTCATTGATACAAGGGATTTCATTCCTTTTCCCTAGGCTTTCCCAGGTCTACATCAGTTTTGATGTGTGGTTTTGAATTCAAAACTATTTTTCACTCAAAACTAAAATTTCTATGTTTTTATTAAAAAAGAATTGGAGGGGTGCCTGGGTGGCTCAAGGTGGCTCAGTCAATTGAGCATCCAACTCTTAGTTTCAGCTCAGGTCATGATCTCCCAGTTCGTGGGATCGGGTCCCAAGCTGAGAGTATGGAGCCTGCTTGGGATTCTCTCACCCCCTCTCTGCCCCTCATCCCCTTATTTATCTATTTAAATAAACATAAAAGAATTGGAAAATGGAAAAAAGTAGGATTCTTTCAGTTGGAAGAAATGGAAACCTACTCAGAATAGCCTGAAGTAGGAAAGAGGAATTGAAGTCCTGGAGGGAAGCTGGCTTAGGTTCTCCTTCCTGTTCACTTTGTTAAATGCAAAGCCTGTCTTGTCCAGCTCCACGTTGAAAAATTCCAAGGAAGGACTTTGATTGGCTACCTTTGTCCGTGTCCTTCCCTGAATCAGTCTCTGAATCATTTGGCTGGCCCTGTGCTTGCTGGTGAGGCAAAGAGGGGCTTAGAGTCACCAGCCCCATCAGAGCCATTGGAGGAGCTGCTCTCTGTAGGATAGGGGACTTCATTTACTATATGTGGCTCTTTAGAGAGGACTGGGGGAGAGAATGGTGTGTTTAGGGTGTGTTGAGGGTCCTTACTGGTTGATAACCAAGGGAACTAGAGATGTTCTCTGCATCTTCCCTCATCATTCATTTACATGGAAACATATACAACTTGCCTGGAGACTAAACTTTGTGTAGCTATTATACAGAGAGTTTATTAAATAGGGGTTAGAAAAGACTTATTATTCAACATTATTTTTGGTATGGTTTGCTGTAACACACCTAGAAAGCTGTCAGCAAATGTTTGATAAGTACCATGAGCCATGGACTTCTAGGAAACAGGGAGTCAAAGCTAATAAAATATCACCGTCCTCAAAAAGCCATACGTGCAATGGCCACCAGACAGTTGAGTACTCAAATTCAATCTACCTAGTGTGCTGGGCTTAAAAGAAGCATGTGGGTCAGGCATAGGAGAAGGGGATGATGCTGTTCTCTACCAATTTAAGGATTGGTACTTTCTGAGAACCAGATATCTTTGGCTTTCATCCTGCCCCCAAGCCAGGAGACACCCCTCTCCCTAAGAAACAAAGAAGATGGAATTTACTGCCACTGCTCAGCTCTCTTCCTTAAGAGGCACAGGTCATCTAGAGTTTCTTATTAAAATTTCATTCTCCCACTTAAAAAACCATACTGATGGGGGCGCCTGGGTGGCGCAGTCGGTTAAGCGGCCGACTTCAGCCAGGTCACGATCTCGCGGTCCGTGAGTTCGAGCCCCGCGTCGGGCTCTGGGCTGATGGCTCGGAGCCTGGAGCCTGTTTCCGATTCTGTGTCTCCCTCTCTCTCTGCCCCTCCCCCGTTCATGCTCTGTCTCTCTCTGTCCCAAAAATAAATAAAAAAAAAAAAAAAAAAAAAAAAAAAACGTTGAAAAAAAAACCATACTGATGTTTTTTGTCTCCCCAATTTCATCTGCCTTTGTTCTGAATGCACATAATGCGACATCCCCTTGAAGTCCTTTTGAAGATATGAAATGTTGAAGATTTTAAAGATATTAAAGATTTTGAAGATATTTAAACATCCAGAATCCTAGTGATAACTGACAAGTTCAGACCACAAAAGTATGCATTCCACAAAAGTGTAAAACTCAAAAAATAATCTGATTAGCAAAGTAAACATGTTTGTGTGGAAAAGTTAGAAAAGAAAGAAAAGTTCAGAAAACTTGAAATCCCCTAACCAAAGTTAATTAGAAGCCTAACATTCTGGGAGATTTCCTTATTGTCCTTTTCTTGAGAGAATATATATATATATATATATATATATATATATATATATATATATATTCATTTTAAAATTTACATCCAAGTTAGCATATAGTGCAACAATGATTTCAGGAGTAGATTCCTTAATGCCCCTTACCCATTTAGCCCATCCCCACACACACAACACCTCCAGCTACCCTCAGTTCTCCATATTGAAGAGTCTCTTATGTTTTGTCCTCCTCCCTGTTTTTATATTATTTTTGTTTCCCTTCTCTTGTGTTCATCTGTTCTGTGTCTTAAAGTCCTCGTATGAGTGAAGTCATATGTCTTTCTCTGACTAACTTCGCTTAGCATAATACCCTGTAGCTCCATCCACATAGTTGCAAATGGCAAGATTTCATTCTTTTTGATTGCCAAGTAATACTCCACTGTATATATACCACATCTTCCTTATCCATTCATCCATCAATGGACATTTGGGCTCTTCCATACTTTGGCTATTGTTGATAGTGCTGTTATAAACATTGGGGTGCATGTGTCCCTTTGAAACAGCACACCTGTATCCCGTGGATAAATACCTAGTAGTGCTATTACTGGGTCATAAGGTAGTTCTATTTTTAATTTTTTCAGGAACATCCATACTGTATTTCAGAGTGGCTGCACCAGCTTGCATTCCCATCAGCAGTGCAAAAGAGATCCTCTTTTTCTGCATCCTCGCCAACTCCTGTTGTTGCCTGAGTTGTTAATGTTAGCCATTCTGACAGGTGTGAGGTGGTTCCTGAGAATATTTTTAATGTGGTTGAGGTGTGTATGTGTGTGTGTGGTTTGAATCCTGTTTACTCCCTCAGCATCACAACATGCTAATAAAGGTGCCTGATGAGCAATTTGGATGGTCACCTTACCAATTCTGTGGAGGATCCCATCATTTAGTTAACTGTACTCTTAAGCATTTAGATTGTATATTGTTCTTGGTTTTTAAAAATAATGCTGCATAACTAGCATCCTCACATTAAGAGGGTATCACACCTCCCTTGCCCTTGTATTTAGGCTTCTTGTGGAACATTCTTAGGATTCAGTGTTTGCCATGAGTTTCAAGGGCTTCCTCCCAAGGGCAGAGTCCAGAGTAGGGTAGACCATGGTGCACACCTAGGCTCTAGCTCTTACCAGTTGTGGGATCATTGTGCCCCTGTTCCCATCTGTAAAGTAGAGCTAATAATACCAACTCATGGAGTAATAGGATAATTATGAGGATTAAATGGGGGGAAATTGTGTGTATGTGTGTGATTTAGCATATTTCCTGGCAAGTAGCCTCACTTATTGAGCATTTTCCATGATTATCTCCAGTTTAGAGTGGTGCTGATATGACCTATGTTTGATAATGTTGAAATTGAGTGGGACAATATGCCAGATACAATATGAAAATGACAGAATCAGTGAGGACCATTTGCCAAAACTTCTGAACATATTCTATGAGGCAGAGTACACTGGTTATTTTTTTGTCTGTGGTAACTTTTTTTTTTTTTTAGTCATGGTTTCTGAAATAAAAATGTCTTGAGTCCAGTTACACTGGAGTCTTTATAAGGTAAGTCCAATTTAAAAATCACTTTTTACAACTGGACATTGTAACTGGACATTTGTTTTTGGTGTGGGTCCACCTTGACTGGCTGGTGCCAGTTAAGAACTGAAATTACTGGGCTCCTTGGCATTTACATGGGGTTGTGCCCTCCCTCAAAGGGCCTCTGTGGGCCTTTATTCCTTTGTGGTTAAGGTAAACTGCTGTTTGCCATTGCTGACTTAAAACTTCAAAACAGGGTGCCCCCAATCTTTTGAGTCAGCATCATAGGACACACATTGGGTGCCAAAACCCCACTCAAGGGTACAGAGTATGTAAGTTAGGGTTTTTCTGGTCGCACATGACAGAAGAACAGACCTGACAAGTTAAGAACTGGTATACAAAGGTAAGAGAAAGGTACATTTCTCAGCTTCCCTTTCTTCTATATATGGCTACAAATTCAATGGGACATAAATAGCGTCACGTGCTAACTGCTGGGAACTTCCCTTAGCAGAAGGCTACCTCCCCTTTGTCCCTTTTCTTCCTTGTGCTCTCCTCTAGCTGCTTGGAATCTAGCTGTAATGGGTGGCATCTGAGCCATGACAACAAGGACAACATGTATGTACATAGTGAACACTGTGAGACTTAGCTATTATTTCTGCTGTTGTGTTACTCCACCCTAATCTAAAGACACAATCTATTGGGCTTTCAGAAACATCTGCCTGGAGTTTAGCTTGATTGTCCCATCTTGTTACCCACTAGGGCAGCTTAATAAATGTTAGCAACATTCACAGATATGTTAGAGCTTCTTGTCATTCATGCTGGGTACAGTGCTCAGTAATGGGAACACAGCAGTGAATAAGACATGGTCCCATGATTTATAAGCTTAATAATGACCCATGCTAGTAAGAGTGGGGATACATATTGGTAGGAGTGTGAATTTGTACAACCTTTTGGAAGGGCAGCGTGGCACTGTCAATGGTAAACATATATATGCCTACTATAGGAACCAAGACAGTATGGTGTTACTGAAAGGACAGACAAAAGAACAGAATAGAGTCTAGATATAGACTCATACATTTGTCACTGTAGCATAAAAAAAGACCACACATTCACATATGTACGTATATATCTTTGATACACTTGTATTGACAAAATAACTCTTGATACAAAGCAATACAAGGAGAGGTGCCTGGGTGGCTCAGTTGGTTAAGCATTCAGCTTCAGCTCAGGTCATGATCTCACGGTTCATGAGTTCAAGCCCCACGTCTGGCTCTCTGCTGTCAGCATGGAAGATCCTCTGTCTCCCTCTCTGTCTGCCTCCCCCCCCCCCCCCCTTGCACACGCATGCTGTCTCTCAAAAATGAGTAAACATTAAAAGAAGACAAAGCTGGGGCGCCTGGGTGGCTCAGTCGGTTAAGCGTCCGACTTTGGCTCAGGTCATGATCTCACGGTCCGTGAGTTCGAGCCCCGCGTCGGGCTCTGTGCTGACAGCTCAGAGCCTGGAGCCTGTTTCAGTCTGTGTCTCCCTCTCTCTCTGACCCTCCCCTGTTCATGCTCTGTCTCTCCCTGTCTCAAAAATAAATAAAATGTTAAAAAAAATTAAAAAAAAAAGAAGACAAAGCAATACAATGGGAAAGAAAAGTCTCTTCAACAAATGGTACAGACCTAAAATGTGAGCTAAACTATAAATCTTCTAGAAGAAAACATAAGAGAACACCTTTGCCACTTTGAGGTAGATAAATATTTCTTAGGACAAAAAGGCACAAATCATAAAAGAAAAAATTGATAAATTGAACCACATCAAAATAAAAACTTCTGTTTTTTAAAGAACACCATTAAGAAATGAAAAAGCAAGGCTCAGAGAGAGAGAAGACATTCTCAGAACATAAATCTCATAAAGGACTTGTATCAAGAATATATAAAGAACTTTAAAACGTCAGTAACAAGACAAACAACCCTATTAAAAACCAAAGGAAAGACTTGAACAGACATTTAACAAAAGGAAATATACAAATGGCCAATAAGCACATGGAAAAATGTTCAATATCATCGCTGCTCAAAAAGAATGCAAATTAAAAGTACTAAGATACCACTGGAATGGCTAAAATGAAAAAGAATGACAGTATCAAATGTCAGGGAGGTGGAGTGATCAAAATCTTGATCATGGGAGTGAAAAATAATCCAATCACTTTGGAAAACTGGTAGCTTCCTAACAAAGTTAAACCTACATCTACTCTATGACCCAGCAATGCCACTCCTAGATGGGAATTCATCCAAGAGAAATAAAAACACATGTCCTCGAAAGCATTGTATGAAAAGGCTTTGTTTGGGATTCTCCTCCCTACACTGTGGCCTAAAACCTTTTGCTAGGCAGAAAGCTGGGGCACCCTGCAACTTGCTCCATTTGTTTCTCATCTCTCAAAGAACACTATCTTGTGCTGCCTGTTGTTTAATACCTCGCCTATTGTTTTGTAGGGGTTTTTTCTCCAATTTTTTAGTTGATTAAGGTAGTTGGGTAAGTCCAGTCCCCGTTACTCCATCATGGCCTGGAACAAAGTTCTGTTCCATGTCTTCATAGAGCTGTGGGTTACACCACTGTATTCATTTGTCAAAACATATAGAACTGTCCACTTATGACCTGTGTATTCCACTGTATGTAAATTATAACCCAACAGACTTAATTGGCGCAGGGGGAATGCATATGTTCCTTGGTCTAAAAATTCTACCTGTAGGAATGTATCCTAGAACATTTCCCACATGTGAAAGATACATGTACAGGGATGTTCTAGGCAGCATTGTTGGCCATAGCAAAAGGGGTGGGAAGACCTAAGTATCCATTAATAACGAATTTGTGTATCTCTTCAAAGGAATACCATGTAACTGTTAAACCAGTTTAAACTGTTAAACATCTATATCTACTGACATGAAAAGTCATTCAAGATATGCTATTTTTTTTTTTTTTTAGACCGAGAGCACGAGCAGAGGAGGGGTAGAGGGAGAGAGAGAATCCCAAGCAGGCTCCACGCTCAATGCAGAGGCTGATGCAGGGCTTGATCCTACACCCCTGAGCTGAAATCAAGAGTCAAACAGACGTTCAACTGACTGAGCCACCCAGGTACCTCAAGATACACTATTAACTAGGATTAGCAATTGCACTTGCCACATGTAGTATAGTGATGGACATCTGCAGTATTGTCTGATCAGACTCACCCCATCTATTTCCTGGGAATATTCTTCCCTCCCCCAAGTAAGGGAGCTGCTCTTAGGTAAACCTGCCAAACCCTTGGTCTTTGGATGAGCAGTAAGTCCATTCCCAGGATTTTCTAACTTGAAACAGAGTCTAACTCTCCAAAAACTGAAATTATTAAAACAAATAAATAAAAACAAAAACAACCCATGAAACTCGAACTCCAAAGACAACATGGATCTTGTTTCATGGAGGAAAAGGGATTTTCAGCCAAACTGACATTCATAGAAAACCAGAGATGAGAGTCTATGGCCCAAAAGCTTAGCAACATCCCTGAACTTCTGATTTCTTATATTTTAAGGGTCAGTAAACCCTCCCTTTTGTCAAAATTAGCTGGAGTTGTTTCTACTACTTTCAGACAAACTACATCTCAGTATATACAGAGGGATTATATATATGTGGACTATAGACGCTCAAACTACTCAGCCTGATTTTTAGCAAAGAGAGCTGGGAGAAGGAAATGGTGTGACTAAAGCCATCCACAACTGTTGCCAGTTTTGTCGGAAGTGAAGCTGGGTCTGGTTTCAGCTGTTTAAAAGTAGATTGTGTGGAATTTTTTTTATTATTGAAGTATAGTTGACATACCATATTATGAGTTTCAGATGTTCAACAGTGATTTGACAGTTCTATACATTACGCATTGCTCACTGCAATCAACATAGTTATCAGTTACTATTTGTAGTTACCAGTAACACATAAAGTTATTATAATATTATTAATGATATTCCCTATGCAGTACTTTTCATCCTCATGATTTATTTAATTTATAACTGGAAGTTTATGCTTCTTAATCCCTTCACCTATTTCACTTATTCCACTATCCTGTCTCCTCTGACAACACCAGTTTGTTCTCTGCATATGAGTCTATTTCTGCTTTTTGTTTGTTCATTTGTTCTGTTTTTTTAGATTCCACATATAAGTGAAATCATATGGTATTTGTCTTTCTCTGTCTGACTTAGTTCACTTAGCATAATACCCTCTTGGTCCATCTATGTTTTTGCGAATGGTAAGATCTCATCGTTTACTGTGGCTGAGTGATATTCCATTATATATATATATTCCATATATGTGATATTCCACATATACACACGCACACACACAGTAAAACCTTGGTTTGCAAGCATAATTCTTTCTGGAAACATGTTGTAATCCAAAGCATTTGTATATCAAAGCGAATTTCAAGAACCATTGGCTCAGTTGTGATCAGGTAATCAGCATCATGTACTATTCATATTCCAAGACATAGCTCATTTATCAAGTTAAAATTTATTAGAAATATTTGCTTGTCTTGCAGAACACTCACAGAACAAGTTACTGACAATACATAGTTTTACTGTGTGTGTGTGTGTGTGTGTGTGTGTGTGTGTATTTATCACATCTTCTTTATCCATTCATATGTGGATGGACACTTAGGTTGCTTCCAAATCTTGGTTGTTGTAAATAATGCTGCAGTAAACATAGGAGTGCATACATCTTTTCAAATTAGTGTTTTTGTTTTCATTGGGTAAATACCCAGAAGTGGAATTACTGGCTTGTATTTTGAGCAGAGAACAGGAACCTACTGGGTAACATTGAGATAGAACTGTACCTACATAGTATCTGTTATGGGAATCAGTCTCTCTCACTTTCTCCCTCACTGTCTCTCTTGATTTCCATCTCTCAGGCTCTGCATCTCTCTTACAGACAAGGGATTTTCCCCTGTAATGCTATTATTCTGTCCTAAATACTTAAGGAGAAAATTCTTAAGAAGTCTGAAGCATCATTACACTGCTAAAAAGTTGCAAGCCTTTATTTGTCTTTACAGCACTGCTGTATCCATCAGATTTAGTATTTAATTGCTTAATGTAATCAGTGTGTTTCTGAGGGGGGAAAATGTGTAAACCAAAGAATTTTTCTTTTTTTAAAAAAATATTTATTTATACACGACAGGGATGCCCACTCTCACTGCTGTTGTTTAACATAGTGCTGGAAGTTCTAGCATCAGCAATCAGACAACAAAAGGAAATCAAAGGCATCAAAATTGGCAAAGATGAAGTCAAGCTTTCGCTTTTTGCAGATGACATGATATTATACATGGAAAATCCAATAGACTCCACCAAAAGTCGGCTAGAACTGATACATGAATTCAGCAAAGTTGCAGGATACAAAATCAATGTACAGAAATCAGTTGCATTCTTATACACTAACAATGAAGCAACAGAAAGACAAATAAAGAAACTGATCCCATTCACAATTGCACCAAGAAGCATAAAATACCTAGGAATAAATCTAACCAAAGATGTAAAGGATCTGTATGCTGAAAACTATAGAAAGCTTATGAAGGTAATTGAAGAAGATTTAAAGAAATGGAAAGACATTCCCTGCTCATGGATTGGAAGAATAAATATTGTCAAAATGTCAATACTACCCAAAGCTATCTACACATTCAATGCAATCCCAATCAAAATTGCACCAGCATTCTTCTCGAAACTAGAACAAGCAATCCTAAAATTCATATGGAACCACAAAAGGCCCCTAATAGCCAAAGTAATTTTGAACAAGAAGACCAAAGCAGGAGGCATCACAATCCCAGACTTTAGCCTCTACTACAAAGCTGTCATCATCAAGACAGCATGGTATTGGCAGAAAAACAGACACATAGACCAATGGAATAGAATAGAAACCCCAGAACTAGACCCACAAACGTATGGCCAACTCATCTTTGACAAAGCAGGAAAGAACATCCAATGGAAAAAAGACAGTCTCTTTAACAAATGGTGCTGGGAGAACTGGACAGCAACATGCAGAAGGTTGAAACTAGACCACTTTCTCACACCATTCACAAAAATAAACTCAAAATGGATAAAGGACCTGAATGTGAGACAGGAAACCATCAAAACCTTAGAGGAGAAAGCAGGAAAAGACCTCTCTGACCTCAGCCGTAGCAATCTCTTACTCGACACATCCCCAAAGGCAAGGGAATTAAAAGCAGAAGTGAATTACTGGGACCTTATGAAGATAAAAAGCTTCTGCACAGCAAAGGAAACAACCAACAAAACTAAAAGGCAACCAACGGAATGGGAAAAGATATTTGCAAATGACATATAGGACAAAGGGCTAGTATCCAAAATCTATAAAGAGCTCACCAAACTCCACACCCGAAAAAACAAATAACCCAGTGAAGAAATGCGCAGAAAACATGAATAGACACTTCTCAAAAGAAGACATCCGGATGGCCAACAGGCACATGAAAAGATGTTCAGCGTCGCTCCTTATCAGGGAAATACAAATCAAAACCACACTCAGGTATCACCTCACACCAGTCAGAGTGACCAAAATGAACAAATCAGGAGACTATAGATGCTGGAGAGGATGTGGAGAAATGGGAACCCTCTTGCACTGTTGGTGGGAATGCAAACTGGTGCAGCCACTCTGGAAAACAGTGTGGAGGTTCCTCAGAAAATTAAAAATAGACCTACCCTATGACCCAGCAATAGCACTGCTAGGAATTTATCCAAGGGATACAGGAGTACTGATGCATAGGGGCACTTGTACCCCAATGTTCATAGCAGCACTCTCAACAATAGCCAAATTATGCAAAGAGCCTAAATGTCCATCAACTGATGAATGGATAAAGAAATTGTGGTTTATATACACAATGGAGTACTACGTGGCAATGAGAAAAAATGAAATATGGCCTTTTGTAGCAACGTGGATGGAACTGGAGAGTGTGATGCTAAGTGAAATAAGCCATACAGAGAAAGACAGATACCATATGGTTTCACTCTTATGTGGATCCTGAGAAACTTAACAGGAACCCATGGGGGAGGGGAAGGTAAAAAAAAAAAAAGAGGTTAGAATGGGAGACAGCCAAAGCATAAGAGACTGTTAAAAACTGAGAACAAACTGAGGGTTGATGGGGGGTGGGAGGGAGGAGAGGGTGGGTGATGGGTATTGAGGAGGGCATCTTTTGGGATGAGCACTGGGTGTTGTATGGAAACCAATTTGACAATAAATTTCATATATAAAAAAAAATATTTATTTTTGAGAGGGAGGGCAGGGGCAGAGAGAGAGGGAGACAGAATCTGAAGCAGGTTCCAAGTTGTCATCACTGAGCCTAATGCAGGCTCGAACTCACAAACTGTGAGATCATGACCTGAACCGAAGTTGAACGCTTAACCAACAGAGCCACACAGGTACCCCAGAATTTTGCATTTAAAAAAAATTTTTTTAACGTTTATTTAATTTTGAGAGAGACACAGTGCAAGCAGGGGAGGGGCAGAGAGAGAGGGAGACTCAGAATCTGAAGCAGGCTCCAAGCTCCGAGCTATCAGCACAGATCCTGACACAGGGTTCGAACCCACAAACTGTGAGATCATGACCTGAGCCAAAGTCGGACGCTCAACCAACTGAGCCACCCAGGCACCCCAGAATTTTTCATTTTTAAAATTTTTTTCTTTTAAATAATAGATGTTGTGTTTATCATAAAAAATTAGAAGACACAGAGAAGAAAAAAGAAGAGAAAATCATTCATGACAGTATCACTATAATCTGGGTAGTGCAGAATGCAAAGGGTTTAGTGGACATTTTGTTAAGTGTGATAATGGCATTGTAAACACACAAGAAATGTCCTTTTTAAAGATGCATCTTGGGGCGCCTGGGTGGCTCAGTCAGTTGGAAGTCCAACTTTGGCACAGGTCATGATCTCATTGTTTGTGGGTTCAAGCCCTGTGTCAGGCTCTGTGCTAACAGCTCTGAGACTGGAGCCTGCTTCAGATTTTGTGTCTCCCTCTCCCCCCACCCCCTCCCCACCCCTTCTTTCTCAAAAATAAATAAGCATTAAATAAAATAAATGTGCAGGTTGAAGTATGTAGGGATAAAACCCAGTGATATCTGATATTTGCTTTTAGGAGATGGTGGCTCTGTGAACTCACGGTTTGTGAGTTCAAGCCCCACATTGGGCTCTCTGCTGTCAGCACAGAGCCCACTTCAGATCCTCTGTTCCCCCTGCCTCTGCCTCTCCCCTGCTCTCTCTCTCTCTCTCTCTCTCTCTCTCTCTCTCTCTCAAAAATAAATAAATATTAAAAAGTGGGGCTCCTGGGTGGATCAGTCAGTTAAGCGTCCGACTTCGGCTCAGGACATGATCTCATGGCTCATGAGTTCGAGCCCTGTGTCGGACTCTGTGCTGACAGCTAGGAGCCTGGAGCCTGCTTTGGATTCCGTGTCTCCCTCTCTCTCTGCCCCTAACCCACTCACATTCTGTCTCTGTCTCTCTCAAAAATAAATAAAAACATTAAAAACATTTTTTTAAGTAAGATAAAATACTTCAAGAAAAAGTTCATTTTTTAAATATTTTTGAAAGAGCGCACAAGCAAGGGAGGGGCAAGGGAGGGAGACAGAGGTTCCAAATCAGGCTCCAGGCTGACAGCAGAAAGCATGAATGTGGGGCTTGAACTCATGAGCCATGGGATCATGACTTGAGTAAGAGTCTGACAGTCAACCGACTGAGCCACCCAGGCGCCCTGAGAGGTCAGTTTTTATTTATTTATTTATTTATTTATTTATTTATTTATTTATTTATTTTAATGTTTTATTTATTTATTTTTGAGATACAGAGAGACAAAGCATGAACGGGGGAGGGTCAGAGAGAGGGAGACAAAGAATCTGAAACAGGCTCCAGGCTCTGAGCTGTCAGCACAGAGCCCAACGCGGGGCTTGAACTCACGGACCGCGAGATCATGACCTGAGCCGAAGTCGGCCGCTTAACCGACTGAGCCACCCAGGCGCCCCGAGAGGTCAGTTTTTAAAAACAAAACAGGTGAAGCAAGGATGGCCAAATATTGATAATGAATTGGGGCAATGGATGTAGAGCAGTTCATTATATAATTCTACTCAGGTGTGTATTTTCATAATAAAAATGTCTTTAAACATATATAAATGTGAAACAGAGAAAACCATTATTTTCAACTTTGTGTACCTCCTGTCAGAACACTTTTGAAAGCACATATTTTTTTAAATAGTACCATATTGAATGCATTTGCTATTATATATTTAACATTATGTCATGAAGCATTCTTTAAAACATTGTGTTTTAACAAGTACATATGATGCATTGAGTGGATGTAACAAAATTTAATGGGTCATTTTTGGGTAATTTCTAATTTCTCACAAACATGAATGATCTTTCAGGGAACATTCTTGTATTGAATCTTGTAGCACAGCAATCTTTCCCTAATATAAAGACCTCGACGGGGATTTCCAGATAAAAACATGTTTAAGCACCAGAGGGAGCTGGTCACCTACAGGATCCCTGCAGGCAGTTTTTGTTTTGTTTTGTTTTAAAGCAAGCCCTCACAAAATTAGCAGCCGAGCCCATCTTGAACTTCCTATTTCAGCTTCATAAGATGAAAGTGTCAAACACCTGGCCATACAGCTCCTAAACAGTGTCTGGTACCCAGTAACACTTAACAGATCCCCTGGACATATGCCAGTTATATGACTCTATCAATTTAGAGATCCTGTGCATAGAGGGAGGTGAGATGGGTGGTAGACATTCTTTCTTTATTACTCACTGGACAAGTTTCTTAGCCTACAGATGATTCTTTCTGGTGCATTCCTGTACATCCTCATAAGCCTTGGGGTTATTTTGACATTTTGATTGGCTTTGAGGACTTGATCAGAAGGAAACTGAGGGATGCCTGGCTGGCTCAGTCACTGGAACATGTCACTCTTGATCTCGGGTTTCTGGATTCCAGCCCCACAATGAGTGTAGGGATTGCTTAAAAATAAAATCTAAAAACAAATAAAAAAATAAAAATAAAGGAAACAGATGTTTAACAACTGACTTTCCTCAGAGATTGTGGAGATCCTAATTCAGAGTGCCTCAGGTCCAGATGCTGCCTCCAACTCCCATCCCTGAATAGATACACATTGGTCTGTCAGAAAAGGTGCTCTATTGGGGCGCCGGGGTGGCTTAGTCAGTTAAGTGTCTGACTTTGCCTCAGGTCATGATCTCATGGATCATGAGTTCGATGAGGCCCACGTCCAGCTCTGTGCTGAGAGCTCAGAACATGTAGCCTGCTTTGGGTTCTATGTCTTCTTCTGTCTCCCTCTCTCTCTGCCCATCCCCTGCTGCTCTCTCTCTCTCAAAAAAAATAAACATTAAAAAAAAAAAAAGGTACTCTAGGGATGACCTCCCAACAATTCAACTGGTCAAAGATGACAGTGGAGAAGGACAGAAGCACCAAGGCCAAGAGTAGAGGCAACACTACCTCCCTGCCCACCCCCAACAAATGAGGACAACTGATGTTTCTCAAACACATAAAATGCCATCACCTTCCATTCCCAAGCCCTTTCTATATGGACATGCACTGGCATTGCCTGGGTCATGTAGTTTAGATGAACATGCCCCCCCCGCCCCCCCGCCCAGGATCACAGTTGGGGATGTAACCCAAGACCAGCAACCCTGACCCCAGTGACAGGTTTAAGGATGGCATATGTCCCACACAAGCCAACGAGAGCCCCACTCGGGACTTTTGCTCAAATTATGGAGAAAGAATTGCTGCTTTTACAGGGTTACTGACTTGGTTGTATAGCATCAGGTAGAAGAGCAAGTCCTTGAAGTTTGGACTTGAATTAGCATCCCCTCTTCATTACCTATTGGCTATGTAACCTTTATGAAATCCCTTAATATCTCTGAGATGTGTTTTCCTTATCTGTAAACTGGGGCAAGATAATTTTCTACTTTACAGGGTTGATGTGGGTTTCATATGATGTAACACATGTAAACTACTGGCACATATCAATCATTCCATGAAGTTTGTTGGTTATTATGACACCATCCTCAACCTGGCATATGAAGGCAACAAGCTTCCATCTCGTTAAGCCTGTTAGTCCACAGCACTATTGCTCTCTCACCAAATATATGTGTATATTCTTTTATACTGTGTGTGTGTGTGTGTGTATAGTATCTTAATACTATAAGTATACTGTATATACTATATATATATATTATATATATATATTATCTTAATCAGATTGTGACCATACACCTGGGATTTGGGGGGAAACTCCCAATATCAAGTGTTTGATCCTGTTGGCAGAAAACAAGTAGCAGCTTCTGGTCAAAGGAACATACAGTCCCATCCATCATTGATAGGAAAGGACCATTGCTGCTGTTCTGGTCATGTATTTAGGCCCTGCCAGGAGATAGATTTGTATCAGGCAGGCTTCAGTCAGTTGTCAAATGACAGAAAACCTAACTCAAACTGGGTCTAATCACAAGAACTGAGAGTAAGGAAGGTCTCTTGGGGCAGAACTGGGCAAACTTTTCCTGTATAGGATCAGATAGTAAATATTTTAGGCCTTATAGACTATATGGTCTCTGTTGTGACTAGTCAACCCTGCCATTGTAGCATAAAGGTACCATATAAAATACGTAAAAGAAAAATGAGTATGCCTGTGTTCCAATAAAACTTTATTTATAAAAACCTGAAGAGAGGAGATTGAAAGAAAGTAGCCAAAATATAGAAAATGCTATAATATAGAAAAGGCTTATAAGCCTTTAATGCTCCTGACATACTCTGCATTTTCTGTCCTCTTCAAACAAACAAAATAATGTTGACCAGCTGGGCTAGGGATCTAGTCTATGTGGATATAACAAAGGGAGGTTCTTTCTCTCTGTGGATCTACTATATCGGGAGTTCAAATTCAGGACCTTAAAGAAGGAGATACTGAATGCTGGGGAGCCTGTGTGCTGAGATTTTACTTCTTTATAAGCTGATTTCTTTTGTGCCAGCTCTAATATCTTAGGCAGACATCTGGAGCCATGATTATCCATGGATCAAGACTCTTGGACTTTCAATGATACAAGATAGTGTATACATATTGTACACAAGATGGGTCTCACTGCTTCTTACGACTGGTGTGTCTTTGTTAATTACAATCACAAAATGTTTTAGATGTAAGTACGTACTGATCAGTGTTAGCAGAATGTTAATCAACCATTATGTACTTATGTTTTGAAGTGTCTTGGTCAGATAAATATGTATACCATTGGCAAAGGCATTCTAAGAACTTTATGTGGACCAGATATTAGTTTGCTGAATCTTGTGTTGAAGAAATGTAGTCATTAGTCTTCTTTGAGTAAATATGAGGAATGACAAGGAAACTCTGTGGACAAACTCTTTGAGACCAAAGCCATTTTAATCATAAGGAGTCAAAGTTTCTAAAGGAGAAGGCATAGCTGTCCAGTGGATTACTGCTTCTCCATCCTTGAAGTATTAGAACTTTGCATCAACATAAGCTGTGACAAGAGCCTAACCTATAGCTACATAGGTTCACCTATAGTTGAATCTCTTCTCTTCGATAGCAAAAAATGAAACATTCAAAGCATAAATTCCTGTAATGGGACCACTACAATGGACATGTCTGGATTATTGGGATACATTGGGAAGATGCAATACTGTCTTTCCTAGGATAATAATTCTGGGTATCTAGCTACTGACTAATGTCTAGGACCAAGCCAGAGAGGACCTAGAACTTAAGGAGCTTTAGCTACAAGACATCCCTGGATCAACATAGTGAGAAAGAGAATGAGATGAAGTGTCACCATATCTATCATGCCACTGCTACCCATATAGAGTCATGTTTGTAGAGCCTGCTTGTTAAGAGCATTGGGAACAAGAGATCAACTATGTCTTCAAAGAAAGAGCTCAACCCCCATTTTGCCTTTAGGTGCCTAAGCAAGGCCAAAGCCTTGGAGACTTTAGTCTAGCTGAAATCAATTGCGCATAAGGGAAGCCCAATTCTCAATGATATCAGTATTAGTTCATAAGGCTTGGTACTGAGCCATCTTTAGTTGGGTATTTCACTGAAGGATTATCTATAGTGTCTCAGGAAGTGGCATTCTCAGGCATTCTCCTTCACTGAATCTTGTGACTTCTAAAGTTAAGTAGACCACTTGAAATATAGATCCCCATTTTATGGTTTTGGTTCTACTGTGAGTTACATCATACCTTTCAGGACTGAAAATTGTGCCTTAATAAAGTAAAAATGTAAGTAACCATAATTTGTTTGGCAAGCAAAATATTTCAGCATGAGGTCTTTGGTACTGAAGAGATTGAGAGACTCATTTTGGTTCTGTCCTCCAAATCTAGTGTTCTAAGAGGGATATATTATTCTCTAGAGTCCTTTTTCAGAGATTTTAGGTCATTATTTCATATCTTCCAGATTAGATTCAGAAGGTCAAGAGGCACTCCTTTCATTCAATAAGTATTTATTTAAGGGCGCCTGGGTAGCTCAGTCAGTTAAACATTTGACTCTTGATTTCAGCTCAGGTCATGATCTTACAGTTTGTCAGTTTGAGCACCACATCGGGCTCCGTGCTCATGGTGCAGAGACTGATTCTCTCCCCCCATCTCTCTCTACCCTTCCCCTGCTAATGCTCTCTCACTCTCAAAATAAATAAATAAACAAACTTTTTAAAAATAAGTATTTATTTAGGTTCTACTATGAGCCTGCATTCAATGCATTAGAAGCTTAACTTTATAATCGGTGGTTTGTGTACAAATGCACAAAGATGAGCACCTGGGTGGCTCAGTCAGTTAAGCGTCTGACTCTTGATTTCGGCTCAGGTTATCATCTCTTGGTGCATGAGATCAAGCCCCACATCAGGCTCTGTGCTGGCAGCATGGAGTCTGCTTGGGACTCTCTCCCCCTCTCTCTCTGCGCCTCTTTCACTTGTGCACACTCTCTAAATAAATAAATAAATGTAAAAAAATGCACAAAGACATATTTATGGTGTTATTATCCATATTACTGCTTTCAATAAGACATAATTGGAAGCAATCCAAATATCTATTGTGAAAAGTAATGAGGGAAAATCTCATTTAGAATGAAGTCAAGAGAGGCACCTAAGTGGTACAGTTGGTTAAGTGGCTGACTCTTGATCTCAGCTCAAGTCTAGACCTCAGGGTCCTTGAGTTAAAGCCCCCCTGTTGGGCTCTATGTTGGGTGTGAAGCCTACTTAAAAAAAAAAAATGGAGTCAGGAAATCTGAATGGGGACCTCTCATACAGAAACTTTCTGTCACAGCTTACTTCACATTCCTGAGCAAGAGGTTCACATTACTGCCCCCAGCAAGAGCGAGGATTTTCTCCTTGCCCAGCAACAGCCCAGCTAGTGAGAAACTAACCACAAATCAGCCAATGAGAAGCCATCACCACCCTAAAGTCTTGGTTTCCTCCAATAGACTTGTTCAAAGCAGCCCCTCCTAGCTTCCTTATTTTCTCTATAAAATAACATTTTCCTCCTTTATTCTCCAGACTTGCCTATGTTTTGCCATAGCTTGCATGTCCTGAATTGCCATTCTTCTGCTATTTCACAAATAAACTATTTTAACTGGCTATTTTTAAGGTCAACATTACCAATAGAGAATTGGATGATGGTTCATTCAAACATCAGAACTGTGAGGTCGTTAAAAGAAGACATAGACCATTATGTATTAGTATGCAAATATAGCAAAGGAATAAAAAGACCAAAGAAAAGTTGTTAAAGAAGTTGTATCCCATTTGCACAAACACACACATGAAAAATGGTAAAAGTGACTGTATCTGAGAAGAGGACTAAAGATGGGACGTTTGGTACTATGTGTATTAAAAAAAAAGTCTTGAAGAATAAAGACTGATCTGTTTGTATTGATAGTCTCATTAGTATGGTATTTGAGGAAAGCAGTTTATTCATTTTTTCACATCTCATTTTTTTTTTAATTTTTTTTTTCAACGTTTATTTATTTTTGGGACAGAAAGAGACAGAGCATGAACGGGGGAGGGGCAGATAGAGAGGGAGACACAGAATCGGAAACAGGCTCCAGGCTCTGAGCCATCAGCCCAGAGCCTGACGCGGGGCTCGAACTCCCGGACCGCGAGATCGTGACCTGGCTGAAGTCCGACACTTAACCGACTGCGCCACCCAGGCGCCCCTCACATCTCATTTTTTAATGATCATGTGCTTCCTGCCTAACAGAAAACATAATTTTTAAATTTTTTTTTAACATTTATTTATTTTTGAGACAGAGAGAGAGCATGAACAGGAGAGGGTCAGAGGAAGAGGAAGGCATAGAATCTGAAACAGGCTCCAGGCTCTGAGCTGTCAGCACAGAGCCTGACACGGGGCTCGAACCCACAGACCGCGAGATCATGACCTGAGCCGAAGCCGGACGCTTAACCAACTGAGCCACCCAGGCGCCCCAATAATTTTTAGATCACAAGAGGGGGTTAGCTGGTCACACATAGACTGGTAAAATACACCACTAATTGAAGGTCCTCAACCTTCCACTGCTGAAGAGCTTCCTCAGGTCCTTCTCTTTAGCCTGACTCATGGGGGTACTGGCAATAGGTTCACTTTGGCCAGAGATTTAACTGAACTTTCAGAAATTAAAAACAAACAAGAATCATACAACGTTCTCTAGAAGGCTGTGCCAGACTAAGTCTGCTTCAGAATTTTATCAAATCGCTTGCAACTGGAGATGAATTAATCACAAGACTTTTGGAGTAATTATTAGATTACATGTATCTCTTTGTAATCAAACTCCAGCTATTTATATTAAAATAAAATGTGTTTACTTGACACTGAAAGAACATAAGAATTGCAAAGTAGCAAGCCAAAAAAGTCCAGGTTTATAGATCTAACTTACTCTGTATGGACAAAGTAAATGGGTTGGCAAGGAGAGACAAGAAAATGAGTACTATAAGTAGTACTTGAGGAAAAATACACAAGACCTAGTTGATACAATTGTTTTTAAAATTTTTTTTAATGTTTATTTATTCTTGAGAGACAGAGAGAGATAGAGCATGAGCGGGGGAGGGGCAGAGAGAGAGAGAGAGGGAGACACAGAATCCGAAGCAGACTCCAGGCTCCGAGCTGTCAGCACAGAGCCCAAGGTGGGGCTCAAACTCACAAGCCGTGAGATCATGACCTGAGCGGAAAGCGGATGCTTAACCCACTGAGCCACCCAGGTGCCCCTAATTGATACAATTGTTAACAGTAACTTCATGTGGGCTTCCCAAGTAAAATATCAGTTACCAGGTAGTATCTGCAATGTCCTTCCTACTCACCAGAACCAGATGACTGTTGTATGCAAAACAGTAGCTACTATACCAAAATAAACACTGAAGGTTTCAACTCCAGTATTATATATTTTAGTTAAAATTCTTTATACGACCCAGAAGGACAAGTAACAAAAGAAAAAAAATAGATAAATTGGGCTTAAAAATTAAGAATCTTTGTGCTTCAAAGGACACTATTAAAAAAATGAAGACAGGGGCGCCTGGGTGGCGCAGTCGGTTAAGCGTCCGACTTCAGCCAGGTCACGATCTCGCGGTCCGTGAGTTCGAGCCCCGCGTCAGGCTCTGGGCTGATGGCTCGGAGCCTGGAGCCTGTTTCCGATTCTGTGTCTCCCTCTCTCTCTGCCCCTCCCCCGTTCATGCTCTGTCTCTCTCTCTGTCCCAAAAATAAATAAAAAACTTTGAAAAAAAAATAAAAAAAAAAAAATGAAGACAGCCCATGTAATGGGAAAAAGATTTTGCAAATCAAGTGTCTTAATAAAAGATAAACTGTTGGGGGCACCTGGGTGGCTCAGTCACTTAAGCGTCCGACTTCAGCTCAGGTCATGATCTCACAGTTTGTAGGTTCAAGCCCCGCGTCAAGCTCTGTGCTGATAGCTCGGAGCCTGGAGCCTTTGGATTCCTTGTCTCCCTCTCTCTCTCTGTCCCTCCCCTGCTTGTACTCTGCCTCTCTCTCTCTCTCAAAAGTAAATAAAATAAAACATTAAAAAAATGAAAAAAAAAAGATAAACTGTGGTACATCCATACAATAGAATCTTATTCGGCAGTTATAAGAAATGAGTTATCAAGCCACAAAAAGATATTGCATGAATCTTAAATGGATATTGCTAAGTGAAATTCAGTCTGGAAAAGTTATAATTGGCTCACTCCAATTATATGAAATTCTGGAAAAGCAAACAGTAAGAAGTGGTTGCCATGGGTTCAGGAGCAGGGAGGGGCAGTTGAATAGGTGAAGCACAGGATTTATTTTAGGGTGGCCACACTATTCCGTATGACATTGTAATAGTAGATACATGACAATGCATTTATCAAAACACTGAACTTTATAGTTCAATGATGTTTAATGTATGCGGATTTAAAAAACTCATCTAGGAGGTGGTGGGGGTTGTTCATAGGATGAAATGCAGAGCACAACAAAACCTAAGTATGTTACAAACATAATAAATAGTCTCCCTGAAGAGGGTGAGGTTACTGACCTAAGTCACTTTGGAAATGATATCTATAAAATTAAAGGTAGAAGGAACTATTCTTAGTACTCCACGCTAGTTGATAAAGTTGTTTCCCATGTGGGCATGTGTTTATAGTTCTGCTACCACTATACACGTATACTGGAATTCAACAACTAAGCAAATGGTATGCAGATGGTAGGAGCAAGCTTTCTCAATGTTTCACTGAAAGAACACTAGACTGATTCATTCATGCAAGCAGGTCTGTTAGAAGCAAGTTTTATACATGTGCCTTTACAGAGTTTTAACAGGCAGCAGTGTGTGCTGAAGTGTTTCACTGAGATAATACTGTGAGATTGTGGTAGAATAAAAATACACGCATTTGGTCTTTATTCTTGGTTCCTGGCATAGAGCTCTTAAAACCCTTGGAATTTCCTGATAGGAGTGGGAGGAGTGCCTAGGAGTGGGAGGAGTGTGTTTTTTATTCATAACAAGATCCTTTCAACCATACCTGAGTTTATGCTAATAAGATGACTCTTGTAGGACACGCTGGGAGCTGGTTACCAGAGGAAACAACCACATGATTACAGGGGTGGAACTTTCAGTCCCACCTCCAGCCTGAGAGAGAGGCTGAAGATTAAGTCCGATCACAAATGGCCGATGACACAGTTCTGAGACCATTCTTCCACCACTAAGATTAGGGTGGCAGGTATCAGGGATAATATTCTTTTAGCCTTGTGAGCTCTCTGGGCATAGTTGTGACCTTGCCAGCTCCAGCTGCCCAGCTGCCTCCTGGTCCACTACTTTGATGACACCATTCAAGTTTAATTGTAAAAGACTGGTTAATTATAACAATGCATCATAAAATGTTCAGAAGAAAAGGAGAATGTTTTGTGAACCGTGTTTTGTGTGTGCGTGGCAGTTTTAGGTTATTAATTTTTAAAATAAGTACTTCTTAATGGAAACAATTTAGCCAAAAATCTGTCAATCTTGAGACCCATTAAAACAAAAGTTGAATGAGACAACAAAAATAAACCCATAAATGGCCAATGAACTTAATCAATTATGCCTATGTAATGGAACCTCCACAAAAATCCTAAAGGGTAGGTTCCAGATAGCTTCAAATTGGTGAACAACACATCAAGGTGCTGGGAGAGTGATGTGCTCAGAAAGGACATGGAAACTCCACATCCCTTGCCCTATTCATCTCTTCCCTTTGGGAGCTCCTGAGTTGTATCCTTTATAACTGACAGTTTAGTGTTTTCTATGAGTGTAGCAAATTATCAAACCTGAAGTGGCAGTTGTGGGTAACCCAATTTATTACCAGCTAGAAGTACAGGCAACAACCTGGGACTGACGATGGACACTGAGGTCAGGGCAGTCTTGTGGGACTGAGACTTTAACCTGGGGGGTCCACACCAACCCCAGGTACTGTCAGAAGTGTTATGAGCAGAGGAAACAGGTTTTTCTTTATACTAATTTTTTCCTACAGCTAGTGATGTAAGAAACAACTTTACACGTGTAATCAAGGGACATTCTGTAGAAAACTTAATCAGTATTCCTCAAAATTGTGTTGGTCATCAAAAACAAAGCAAGTCTGGTAAGTGTCACAGCAAAGAGGAGCCTACGAAGGCATGACTAAATGTAATATATCCTGGAACAGAAAAAGACAAAAACTAAGAAAATCTGGATAAAGTATGGTGCAAAGGGTTTGAATACATTTCTCTAAAGATATACAAATAGCTAGTAAGCACATGAAAAGATGCCTAACATCATTAGACCTTAGACAAAGGCAAAAACCGCTTCATTACCCACTAAGGTGGCTATAATAAAGCCAGATACTAACAAGTGTTGGCAGTTAATGTGGAAACATTGAAATCTCATCTATTTCTGGTAGGACTGTAAGATGGTGCAGGCTTTTTGGAAAAATCTGGCAGTTTTTCTAAAGATTAAACACCATGTGACCCAGCAATTCCACTCCTGGGTATAGATTTAAAATAATTCATTATTCAAGTGGAAATAAAAAACGTATGTCCACCAACTGATAGATGTGAAAACAAATGCGTGGTATTGCTAGCTATATAATAGACTGGCAATAAAAATGAACTGATACATACTAGGACAGGGATGAACCTTGAAAACATAATGAACAGGTTACAAAAGGCCACATATTGTTGACTCCATTTTATATAAAATGTCCAACAGACAAATCCTTAGAAATGGGAGGTGGGGAACGGAATGGGGAGTGACTGCTAATGGATTTGGGGTCTCTTAATTCTTTTAAATGTTTATTCACTTCGGAGAGAGAGACAGAATGCAAGCAGGGGAGGGGCAGGGAGGGAGACACAGAAACCCAGTTTCCAGACTCTGAGCTGTCAGCACAGAGCCAGATGTGGAGTTCGAACTCACGAGCCATGATCATGATGTGAGAAGTTGGACACTTCACCTACTGAGCCCCCCAGGCACCCCTTGGAGTTTCTTTTCTAGGGCAATGAAAATGTTCTGGAATTAGACTATGGTGGTGGTTGCAAACTCTAGAAATATACTGGAAACGACGGAGTCGTACACCTTCTATAAAAAGGTAGATTTAATGGCTTATGAATTGTTATTTCAATAAAGTTACTGAAAAGACTCTTTGTGCTGTTGATACTATACATGCTTATTCTGTAAGCAGGTGCTCTACAAAAGCAGAGCACAACTGAGTGAAATAACAGATCTCAACAAGGTTTTATTCTCCTTCCATATGGTTTTCTTTGCTATGGCCAAAAAACCTGAGTAGAATTAAAAGAAAGACTACACTGAACAACTCTAATGTTTTATAAACCTTTATTGGAAAGGCTACAAACTTCATATTGCCACTGCATTTCTTAACCTTAAAGTGGTTGTGGGGAAGTAACCTTGGATACAAAACTACTATGCTGTTGAATCTTGCCCAGGCTGGTTGTAAAATATTTTTTGTACAATGGAGGTAGAGTGGATAGGGCAATAATTTAATCCTCACAGGCCTTGATTAATGCCAGGACACTTCCTGACATCCCACCCCCACCCACCCACCATTCAGGTTATCTAGTAGGCCTAGAAATAAACTACAAGTACTGTATTTAGGCTCAGGGATGGCATAATACATTTTTTAGTTTTCAGTTTTCCCCATTTGTTCTTTTACAAATGTAAAATGTATAACTGATGTCTCTTTTCCCTAAAATTAAAGTGTGTTCTAAAAATATCTACTCTGGGAATGAAAAGGTAGTAGAAGATGGAAAGAGCAACACAACATCCTTTTCATAGTTTTACCTGATTTTTCTCATACCAGCCTAAGAGTCTTACTTTTCTATAAAACATTAGTAATCGATGCTTCCCCCAATTTCAAATATTCAACTTAATGGAGACAGAGAATCTTTAACTTAACATTTAATGAAAACAGAGCATTTTAACAGGTTCTATGCAGACATGGTTCTAATATTGATTTGCTGTTACCTTATTTTTAAAAGGGGGAGGTGGTGGGGAAATACAGCGGCTAGGTTAACCTGGCCCCAATGCTCAGGATTATAACTTACGAGTTACAGAACTCAGATGTCCTTGACTGTACAAAGCATCAGTTGAAGCCAATAAAGCCTGTTTTTACCAACATGTCAAACTTTCTTTTTGCCTTTTAAAACTATAAAATGGGCATGTACCTGAAGCATAAGCTTCAGGCCAATGGGCTTTTAAGGGCTGCTTAAGAACCAGAATGAAGGATACATTCTCCAGCTTAAAGATACATTTTACAGTTCAAAGTATGTTTTTCCTTCTAAAAATGTGACACAAAGAATAATTTATACCAACTGCTTTTTATTATTGAGTCTCAGAAACCTTTCACAAGATGGTTAAAAAAAAAAAGAGGGGGGAAAGAAAAACAAAACAAAACAAAAAAAAAACTTTACAACCACAGCTAATGTTATTTTCTCCATTGTTCCCAGTCAGCTCCAAACCCATTGTGTGCAAAGCCCATTTTTCCATGCATCTAAATGATAGATACAGGCTATGAAATTCTTTATTCTATTTGTAGCAGCTTACGCAGGTGCAGCCAAACACAAAGCTTCAGGACAAATTGTACACAAACTTTACAATGTGGGATTTGGATTTAAAATATGAACATAAAATCTACACAAAACTGATAAAAATCAAGCACAGATACCAGGACTGAAACTTATAACCCATGTGTGAAAGGGAGTCTTGTTTCCTTTCAAGTGCTTTATTCTGCTACAGAACAGTCAAAATGAAGATGTAAAGCTTTGTGGTTAGTTTAAATTATACACTCTGTAGATACTATACCAATTTTAAAAGTTACACATAGACCAACAGATGTCCATCAGTTCATCTGGATTGACCAGACACTCCAGCTGGATAGCTGAAAGCAAACCGAGCAAATGTGGAAAGAAAATCCACCTGTGCAATTTGTTTGCAGAGTTTACTGATGGGCACATTGCACTCCTGGTCCATGATGGCTGCTGCTTTCTTCATCAGAGCTATCATTATAGGCTTCACGCCTCTGACCACCTCCTGAGCCCCGAGTGCTATCAAATTCTTGAAGCTCTACCTCCTCTGTATCTCCAATGATGTTTGGAACTTCTGGTCTAGATGGCAGAAGGTCTTCTAGTTCCTTCATTAAAACAAAACACAGATTAGCTAGGAAATATCTTCAACTTTCCTTTGGATACAATCCAAGATATATGCTTGAGAGTTAAGATAGGTCAACCTATGTGCACTTTAAGCCAGAGATCACAAACTGATGACACACAGGCCAAATCTGCAGAAATCTTTTGTACAACCCAACTACTACTTAGAAAATAAAAAGCCAGAATCAGTTCCCAACATTAAAACACTGAAAGATTTCACATGAGACGTGCCTTCCCGCATAGAACAGCTAAAAGATGCTAAGATGGCATACTATGATATGTTGGATGCCTTTTCAGGTGAGGGATCTGGTCTCCAGAGAGCCCCAATCCTCCCAACACCAACTCATACCCAGTCTGCTTTACTTCTTTACTATTCCCTGCCTGGCCCTGTCAACATTTACACCAGCAAGACTCGCATTTAATAACCACCAGAACGGCCCAACAATCACTCAAATGTTAAAAAAGTAAAATTTTATAAATTATGTGTTCTAATCTTAGCACTAAAAACAAATGAACGGTAACAAAGAAAAGCAACTATTATTAAACTTTAAGTTATCTGCTGCTTAGAGAACACTTACAGAAAGCTTGTCTGGGTTGATCCAGTTGTTTTCAGGAAACTGCACATCAAATTTTATGTATAGATCACCTTTTTCAAAGGGATTACGATACTGTGGCATTCCTTCACCTCGAACTACACGGACACATCCTATTGAGTAAAAAGGAAACTCTAGAATTTATTCAAGAAGGTACTCAATAATTCTTTTGAGAGTCACTAGCTATAAAAAATTAAAAATCACAAAAGAACACATGGAATCCTGGGTCAAACAAAAATCAAGATCTACCTGGTTCAATTACTTTTCCAGGGGGGTATTTCACCACAATCTGACGTCCATCAAGGTGTTTAAATGTGAACTGAAATCCACACAAAGCTTCAACAAGTCCTATCTTGTATGTCATGTGCAAATCATTCCCGTCTCTCTGGAACACCTACAAATAAACCACACAAAACATTTTTAAAAAGTACGGAGCCATGACCTGTTGTGCTGTGCTCCTTGAAATAATTTCAAAACCTTAATTCTACCATTCATAGTAAAAGCCAAACTGTCATCATCCCTAATTCCCTAAATTTACATAAGGAAACCTAGCTATTTTCACTTAATATGCTAGAAAATTCTGTCAGAAAAGCACTGGAATCAAGAAAACAATGGCTCATAAGGCAGGCTGAGGCTACAAAAAACAGAACCAGGTATATTCTGCAATTGTGGCCCATTTCCTGACTCTGCCTCTGAGCAAAAAAAATGGTGCAGACAGTCCAGTAAGATTCTGTAGAACAGGTTCACCTTAGGACTGTTCCCCAGACGTGATCCTAACAGGTAAAGGGGAGAGTCCAAATTCAACATAAAGTTCAACCAGTAATGTTCAGCCAGTAAACGGGCTCACACACATGTACAAAGAAGTTTTATATCATCTAAAATTCAAAATTTGCTTAGGTGAATGTAAATCAAACAGCAAATGCTAAGGGTGACTAATTACACTATAAGCCTATTGACTAGGTAATGCAATGATTATTCAAGAAACATCAAATATGTTTCTGAGCTTTTAATGTATAGGAAAAATATATCCAACTTCACACATACCTGACTTACAATTTTTGCTTATTAGAATTTACAAATATCAGGGCACCTGGGTGGCTCAGTCAGTTAAGTGTCTGACTTTTGATTTCGGCTCAGGTCCTTCTCATGGTTGAGATCAAGCCCTACTTCAGGTTCTGTGAGGAATGTGGAGCCTGCTTAAGATTCTCTACCTCTCTCTGCTCCTCCCCTGCTCGCATACACTCTCTTTCAAAAAAAAAAAAAAAAATTTACAAATATCTATACTTAGCCTTTGAGATTTAGGATGAAACAAAATTTACAATGAAAGGTCACTAAGATTTTTTTCAATACAAAATAGTCTCTTCCAAAAAAACAATGCTGGCTAATTCAGGAAAAAGTGGAAATCTAAAAGATATCCTCTTTTCCTAAATTATCCTCCTAAATTTACCCATGAAGAAAAGTTAATCTCAAACCATTATCTTGGATCAGTGGTCCTGAACCAGCAGCCTCAGCAGCACCAGGAAACTTGTTAGGAATGCACATTCTTGGGCCACACCCCATACCTACTGCATCAGAAACTATGGAGGTAGGGCCTAGTAATCTTTAGTTTTAACACCAGGTGATTCAGGGGCGCCTGGGTGGCTCAGTCGGTTAAGCGTCCGACTTCGGCCCAGGTCCGTGAGTTCGAGCCCCTCTTTGGGCTCTGTGCTGACAGTGCAGAGCCTGGAGCCTGTTTCAGATTCTGTGTCTCCCTCTCTCTCTCTGACCCTCCCGCATTCATGCTCTGTCTCTGTCTCAAAAATAAATAAACGTTAAAAAAAAAAATTAAAAAAAAAGAAACACCAGGTGATTCTAATGTATGTAAAAGTTGAGAACCACTGAATGTATGTTACCTATGTGCATTTCTTTAAGTATTTCTCACAATGGGTGAAAAAATTAAGTTCAATAAGGATTCTTCAATGCAGAATGTTTTAATGCTTTAATATCTATAAAATGTTAGTGTTTCTAAACATCTTATAATATTATTGTTCCAAGAACCATCTATAACCAAATATCCTTTGGTTAAAACTACATTAGAAATAGGGAACAAGGGGCACCTGGGTGGCTCAGTCAGTTAAGCATCTGACTCTAGATTTTGGCTCAGGCCATGATCTCATGGTTTGTGAGTGCGAGCGCTAACAATGAGGTGCTTGGGATTCTCCCTCCCCCCCCCCCCAAACTCTCTCTCAAAATAAACTTTAAAAAAAAAAAAAGGAATAAGACGGGACACCATGCTCCTGGATATAAGAGCTCAACTTAAAGTGATTCCAATTAAAAATGATATCAAGGCGACGGGGGGGTGGTGGTGGCAGGGACTAGTGGACAGGTGAGTAGATTAGAAAACCTGGTGCTAAAATTCAAACAGAATAAACAAGCAAGGACACTCAGGCAATTTTTTAAAAACCATGTTAATTAGAGGCCCCTGGGTGGCTCAGTCGGTTGAGTGTCCTTTTGTTTAGTGTCGGTTGTGTTTGACTTCAGCTCAGGTCATGATATCAGAGTTCATGAGTTCGAGCCCCACATCAGGTTCTGTGCTGATAACTTTGGAGCCTGGAACCTGCTTCAGATTCTATTTTCCTCTCTCTGTCCCTCACCCGCTTACACATACTCTCTCTCAAAAATAAATAAAAAACAACTAATTAAAAACCAAGAACCAGATGGGGCGCCTGGGTGGCGCAGTCGGTTAAGCATCCGACTTCAGCCAGGTCACGATCTCGCGGTCCGTGAGTTCGAGCCCCGCGTCGGGCTCTGGGCTGATGGCTCAGAGCCTGGAGCCTGTTTCCAATTCTGTGTCTCCCTCTCTCTCTGCCCCTCGCCCGTTCATGCTCTGTCTCTCTCTGTCCCAAAAATAAATAAACGTTGAAAAAAAAAAAAAATTAAAAAAAAAAAAAAAAAAAACCAAGAACCAGATAGTAAAAGACTTAAAAGCAGTAAGAATTTCTGGAAAACAAAGGTACAGAGAACAGAGAAGGGACTAACATCACCAGATATGGTGATTTTTTGCTATGCAAATGCACAATGGTAGCCATAACACCAGAACAGATACACACCTGTACTGAAAGATGAATACACATGATTTACTGCACTCTCAAAATCAAATGTTTTTTGATCAGAAGATTTATACTGTTTCAGCTAACAGCACCCACCCTAATCTCATGGCCTCATAATTCCTTCAGCACAACTGTTGGGAGTGGGGGGGAGAAAATAAAAGAAAAAAGCCCCTAACAAAAGAACTACAAGCTTTTTCATGAACTAGTTGAGACTACCCAACTTTTCTTAGAGGGTTAATATTTTTGGGGCATCTGGGTGGCTCATTCGGTTGTGTCCAACTTCAGCTCAGGTCATAATCTCACAGTTCATGGGTTTGAGCCCCACGTCGTCGGGCTCTGTGCTGACAGCTCAGAGCCTGGAGCCTGCTTTGGATTCTGTGTCTCCCTCCCTCTCTGCCCCTTCCCTGCCTGCACTCTGTGTCTCAAAAATGAATAAACATTAAAAAAAAAAAAAAAAAAAAAAAAAGGAGGTTAATATTTCCAGTGGTATAAACGAAACAAGATGCCTAAATCCCACCCTGGGCTCAAATTTACTTTATTGGTCATAATAAAACCAAATCTTTGACCTCTTTCTAGCTGAACTTCCACTCTAACCTCTACCATCTTATTTTCTACTTTACACAGTTACATCTGCTGTCTGTTGGAAATTCCATACAATCCACACCTTCCAACAATTTTAAGAGGTGACCTTCTTCCAAATACCTCCCCATAGCCCTAAGAAAGAAAAGTAGCTTATTCATGATCTCATTTGATTCTACAATATCCTTTTAAGGGAGGCCTATCTTTGTATTTAGTAAAGCCAAGCCAAGCCCAGGGATCCCAAAGCTAGTAAATGGGGAGTCAGAACTTAAGTCCTTGTCTCCAAATCCAGTAATCTTCATTTAAAAAATTTCCATGTAATTATGTAGCAACATTAGAAACATCAGTTAGGCATTAGACTCCTGATTTTGGCTCAGAGGTCATGATCTCACAGTTCCTGAGATGGAGCTCCATGCTGTTAGTACAGGGCCTGCTTGGAGGATTCTCATTCCCTCTCTCTTTCTGCCCCTCCCCCGCCTGTGCTCTCTCTCAAAATAAACATTTTTTTTTTTTAATTATGTAGCAACATTAAAGAATGAATATAAGGGTTAAAAAAAAAAAGATTTCACCATTAGTCTGACATACCAAAAACTCTCCGCCAAATAAGCATTACTTAACTTCCCCATTACTCTCCCGCTACTACAGTGCCACACATCATTTGGTAACTGTTCCAAGGATATAGCAACGAAAATACACACGTGTTGTCTGAACCATCTCAAAATACAGTTTATACCCAAGCATACTATAAAGCTTATAAACATCTCAATTACTTGGCTATCTTTCTGCCTTCATCCTTTGTATGGTGGTGTGCATGAAAGGCATGACTGAACAAATGAGGAAGTAGCTAAAATACCAATTAACAGAGAATCTAGAGTTACAAATATTTCAACCTATAAGACCTTAAGACAGAATTCTAGGAATTACTGTTTTTTTAGCAATCAAGAAGCCTTTGATATTTGCAGGATTAGCAATATCCACAAAGGGCCTAGATGTAGATAGTAATTTATAGTTTTGCCAAGGCAAGAAATTTGCCCTGAGAAAAACAAAGGAGAGCAAGCCACAACCTAGCATGGGAATTGATCTAATCAAATTCCCAGAATCTGCGTCTCAATATGGCTTTATTCTCTATTAGATTCGATTCTTTAAGTTTTATTTACTTTGAGAGAGAGAGTGAGGATAGGGAGAGGGAGGGAGAGAATCCCAAGCAGTCTCTGTGTCAACACAGGCCTTGATCTCATGACCATGAGATTATAATCTGACCCCAAATTAAGAGCCAGACACTCAACCAACTGAGCCACCCAGGCACCCCGTGATTTTCAAAATTTATTTGTAGAAATCACCATCAAATGGGAGAAATTTTTAGTGTAAACTAATAAAGTGGTGACTTGTGATATAAAGACCTTCAGAGAAACTCAAGTCAACGAGATCAAGTAATGCCAGAACCCCGTCAAAGGCTTTTATAGTCAAGAATCTGGGTGATTACTAAACAAGTTTCCTGAATAGCTCCAGATACAGCTTTCAAGAATAAAGGCTTTTTACAACTGCACCAAGAACCATAAGGTACCTAGGAATAAACCTAACCAAAGAGGTAAAAGATCTGCACACTGAAAACTATAGAAAGCTTAGGAAAGAAAATGAAGACCCAAAGAAATGGAAAAACATTCCACGCTCATGGATTGGAAGAACAAATTATTGTTAAAATGTCAATACCACCCAAAGCAGTCTACACAGTCAATGCAATCCCAATTGAAATAGCACCAGCATTCTTCTCACAGCTAGAGCAAACAATCCTAAAATTTGTATGGAACCACAAAAGACCCAAAATAGCCAAAGTAATGTTGAAAAAGAAAACCAAAGCAGAAGGCATCACAATCCTGGACTTTAGCTTCTACTACAAAGCTGTAATCATCAAGACAGGATGGTACTGGCACAAAAACAGGCACATAAACCAATGGAATAGAGAACCCAGATATGTACCCACAAATGTATGACCAACTAATTTTTGACAAAGCAGGAAAGAATATCCAATGGAAAAAAGACAGTCTCTTTAGCAAATGGTGCTGGGAGAACTGGACAGCAACATGCAGAAGAATGAACCTGGACCACTTTTTTACACCATACACAAAAATAAATTCAAAATGGATGGAAGACCTAAACATGAGACAGGAAACCATCAAAATCCTAGAAGAGAAAACAGGCAGCACCCTCTATGACCTCAGCCGCAGCAACTTCTTAATTGACAGGTTTCCAGAGGCAAGGGAAACGAAAGCAAAAATGAACTACTGAGACCTCATCAAGATAAAGATAAAAAGCTTCTGCACAGCAAAGGAAACAATCAACAAAACTAAAAGGCAACCAATGGAACGGGACAAGATATGTGCAAATAACATATAAGATAAAGAGTTAGTATCAAAAATCTATAAAGAATTTACAAAACTCAACACCTGAAAACCAAATAATCCCATCAAAAAATGAAAGACATGAATAGACACTTCTCCAAAGACCAAAGAAGATATACAGATGGCTAACAGACACATGAAAAGATGCTCAACATCACTCATTATCAGGGAAATACAAATCAAAACCACACTGAGACACCACCTCACACCAGTCAGAGTGGCTAAAATTAACAACTGAGGAAACAGATGTTGGCGAGGATGTGGAGAAAAGGGGACCCTCTTGCACTTTTGGTGGGAATACAAACTGGTGCAGTCACTCTGGAAAACAGTGTGGAGGTGCCTCAAAAAGTTAAAAAATAGAATTGCCCTATAACCCAGCAATAGCACTACTAGAAATTTATCCAAAAGGTACAGGAGTGCTGATTCACAGGGGCACATGTGAAGAGCATGTGCTATTATAGCAGAGCTATCAACAGTAGCCAAAGTATGGAAAGAGCCCAAATGTCCATCAACTGATGAATGGATAAAGAAGATGTGCGGTGTGTGTGTATGTATCTACATACATATGTGTGTGTATGTATCTACATACATACATACATACATACACACACACACACACACACACACACACACGCAATGGAATACTACTCAGTGATGGAAAAGAATGAAATCTTGCCATTTGCAACATGGATGGAACTGGAGGGTATTATTTTTATTTTTATAATCATGTTTAATTTTTTTTTAATGTTTATTTATTTTGGAGAGAGACAGAGAGTGGGGGAGGGACAGAGACAGAGAGGAAGACACGGGATCTGAAGCAGGCTCCGGGCTCTGAGCTGTCAGTACAGAGCCTGACGTGGGGCTCGAACTCACAAACGGCGAGATGATGACCTGAGTTGAAGTCGGACACTTAACCCACTGAACCACCCAGGCACCCCTGGAGGGTATTATACAGAGAACTGAGGGTTGATGGGGCTGGGGAGTTGGGGAAAATGGAAGATGGGCACTGAGGAGGGCACTTGTTGGGATGAGCACTGGGTGTTTCATGTAAGTGATGAATCATGAGAATCTACTCCCAAAGCCAAGACTACACTGTATACACTGTATGTTAGCTAATGTGACAATAAGTTATTAAAAAAAAAAATAAATAAAAGAATAAAGGTTCACAGGGGCACCTGGGTGGCTCAGTCAGTTAAGTGTCCGACTTTGGCCCAGGTCATGATCTCAACGGTTTGTGGGTTCAAGCCCCACGTCAGGCTCTGTGCTGACAGCTCAGAGCCTGGAACCTGCTTCGGATTCTGTGTCTCCCTCTCTCTCTGTCCCTCCCCTGCTAGCATGCCCTCTCTCAAAAATTAATAAACATTAAACAAAGAAAAATAACAACAGGCTCGTAAAAAAAATAAAGGCTCATACTATACTATATGGCACATCAGAAAATAGAGGTGCAATGATATAATCAAAAGAATATACACTAGACCACATCGTTGGACCAGTTAATTATGCCTTGAACCTAAAATACAACATAAGAACAGACTAAATTTTTTTTAAACTGTAGTACTTTTTCTATCAAGAAAAGGTCACTTGGTTAACCCAACATGTAAAACAATTCAACAGAAAAGCACTGAGGACTGAAGCCCTATCTATCCACCATTCAACACCAATCAAAGGAGTTTCACAATGAAAAATAAGCTGCCTTAGATCATCTGGTCCAATGCCCTTATTTTCATAAATAAGGAAACTGGGGTACAGAAACAACAGGATTACTTACAATTACAGTGTAATCAATGGCTGAGCTGCAACCAAAACTGACTCCTTTTCAGTGCTTCTGACTGCACCTGGCTTGTTGGTCTACTAGTCAGTTCTTATGAACTCAGCCCAAGCACTTAACAACTTCATTTAAGTTCAAAGTTGTTCCAGAGAACCCAAAAAGATCTAACCCGTACCTTGAGCAAAAGACTCATTTCTGCATAAAACAAAAATCAAACAAACAAAAAGGAAATTACCTCATGTTCCTTCTCTTGGAGCAAAAGAACAATGTCTCCTGGTTCCACTCCTGGGGCCTGATCTGCTTCCCCAGTGAATGTAATTCTCTGTCCATGTTTCATGCCTTTGTCTACGTGGACTTCAAGAATCTTCACTTCTTTAATCACCTTCTTGCCTTCACATTTTTTACAGCGGTCCTTTTCATTAATTACCTCTCCTAGAAAGAGAGGTCATTCAAACTTCCAGCAAGAGAACCATACCGCACTCTTAAGATACGTCTTGATAATGCTTTTATTCATTAAATAAACGTTCCGAATCTAACTGCTATCTAAAGTTTTGTTTAAACTATCTTTCTTAGTAACAGAAACTTGCATCTTACTACCCAGTCTCCTCTATTTCAGAGTATAATGTATTTTAAAATACACTTTCTTGGCTGACTCATCTCCTAAATTTAAAACAAAGTCCAAGGATCAACAAGGAAACAAAATGCGTGGTCAAATGCTAAAGCTTCTACAAGTGCTTCTTCATTTTTTGTTTTCAGTCTTAGTTTCATATAGGTTTAACTCTGTCAGAGACAACCCAAATAAAAATTTAAATACCCTTTATGGATCATTATTACATTGTATAATCGGTACTGGATTTTATTTATTTCATAGACTAACCCCTGCTCAGGTGTCCTATTATGGATCTTCCTTTTATTTAGGTGCACTATCAATGACAATTTCCAAAACCAAAGAAGAGATGGCTGAATTTTATCTGACACTGAGTATCTCCATACCATGTTTAGAACAACACAGCTTTTCTATGCATTCTTCTGAAACATTTAATTAGTGGTATAATGAAGTAAACATGAAGTTGTACATAACTTATTATGAAAAAATATCATTGATTTTTGATGGCTGATTATTGGCACACATTAATGCTTAGATGACACATATAATTAATGACCTCGGGGACTGTTTCTAGAACACTGCTTTCAAAAAGTATGTTCTGTAGAACACCAGTTCCTCACAATGGTAGTGGTACACAGGAAAAGATTTCAGTAAACTTGGTTCTTGATGGCAGAAACTGTTAGAAATTTTAATAAGGTAAAGTGCACTGAGACGTTACAGGAAGGGAATATAATATGTAGTTTCTCCATTATCTCATCACTTCCTGGAGCAATTTGGAAAAACATGCTCTAGAACTGTTTTCAGTGTGGTAGCCACCAACCATTTGTGGCTACTTAAAGTTTAAATTAATTAAAATTAAAAATTCAGTTACTCAGTTACACTAGCTAAATTTCAAGTACTCAATAGCCACAGGTGGCTAATGGTTACCATACTAGACATTGCATATACAGTATTTTTCCGTTATTGTAGAAAAATTGTATTAGATAGCACTGCTCTACAACAGGGTCTGGCAAACTAAAACCCACAGGCCAAATTGGGTATGCCCTTGTTTTTCTAAGAAATGTTTAGCTGGAAGTCAGTCATGCCCATTTAGTTATATATTGTCTGTGGCTATAAAAGCATTACAAGGATAGGGGTGAGTAGTAGTTTCAAAAACCATTCTGAGCCTAAGTATTTCAAAGACATTCAAAGCCTAAAGTATTTACTTCTGTGAGAAGGACTTCAATCCCTGTAACTACCCTTAAAAGCTAGCAGCTTACAGTACAATCTGTTGCTATCTCCCTCTTTCTCAAATATAACCTTTAAAAATATAAAGGGACAAAAAACTTTGCCCATCCTTTTGGAACTAAAAAAGACTAACATTTCACTGAACGTAACGTAAACTTACTATTTGTGTTCATTGGGCCTATACATAATAATTATTTTCATTTTTTCTTTTGGAACTGTATGAATACACATGTTAAAAAGAAAAAATATAAGCCTCTCCAATTCCTGCATTCCCAATCCATTTCAACATAAAAGCAGAGAAGTACTGGCATGCATACCTTCTCCATTACAGTCAGAACACACAGACTGCATCTGTTGTACCATTCCCGGAGCCAGCTGTCTTATCATAATGCGTACACCTCGACCCCGACAAGCACTACACTTCTGAACAGCTCCAGACTTTCCACCTTGGCTAAAGCAAGCAAAAGTGTAAATTAGATTTTTGCCCATAGACCATTCCAATAGGTCATGGAAAACAAGAATTGTGCTTTTCAACTTCATCTTCTCAACACCCAATGACCAGTATTTAAATGGACTTTCAGAAGTATCAGAAAATGTTGAGTTGGGTAGTTTAAATCATGAACAATTTTTACCTGGTAGAGACTAAATGTACCACTGAAAGATCAGATGAAATGCATTTTATAAACTAGAACACACACTTACCCACTGCATGCACTACAGAGTACATTCTTGCTAAGTTGTAGTTTGGTTGTCTTGCCATTATACAGATCTTCTAAAGATACTCTGGGGAGAAAAGAATTAGATTCAATCAAATTTTGCCAAGTTCTCCTAAATACAAGATATACATGACAGCTGACACAGCAAATTCCACTATAGCTTTTTAAAACAAAGAATTAAAAAACATCTTACACTAAGTCAACTAAGGTTTTATTTTGTGGCTCAAATTAACAGGATTTTATGGTTATGGACAGTATATATGGTGTCAAAACCAGAACCTACAGGATCGGGCCAACAATTTACTATGCTGCATTTTCTGATAAAGTTGGTAACTGCACAAACTCAAGGATCAACCTTCTTCTGGCCTCAAGCAGGAGCCCCTCCATCTAATCCAACCCTGTGAATGTGGTACAATTATTATCCTCATCCTACAAGACAAAACTGACCCTAGAAAGGTTAACTTGCCTTACTTGATCACACAGGCAGTTTGGCTCCAGAATCCATGCTCTACTAAAGACTCTGTTCCCCTCAAGGACAAATTTTAGAAAAGCTACAAAGTTACATTACAACTTATGGGAGTTATATGCAACTTAGATTGTATATGTCTCAAAAACAAAACAAACAAAAAAAAAGTGACCTTGTCAACAGTGTGACAGAGAGGAGGAAAAGAACAGGTTTTCAAGAGAGAAGTTTTAGAGGTCTTAAGAAACCACTGACTTATAAGCAAAATTATATATTTGAATTAACTTTTACCAAACTTTCAAAGGGGTCTATGATCAAAGTAGGGAGGTTTAGGGGCGCTTGAGTGGCTCAGTCGGCTAAGCTTCCAACTTTTCATTTTGGCTCAGGTCATGATCTCATGGTTTGTGAAATCAAGCCCCAGCATCAGGCTCCGCACTGAACATGAAGCCTGCTTGGGATATTCATTCATATTCTCTCTCTCTCTCTCTCTCTCTCTCTCTCTCTCTCCCTCCCTCCCTCCCTCTGACCCTCCCCTGCTCATATGCATGGTCTTTCTCTCAAAATAAATAGACATTTATAAAAAAGGCAGAGCTTATAAGCCTATTAAAAATACACAACTGATAAAACCCAACTACCTTTATACAGCAGATGAATTATAGGACCATTCATTTCCAAACCAACCTCAAAAAAAAATCTATGTATATCAAGTCTCAAAAACACTATTCAGGGGCGCCTGGCAGGCTCAGTCAGTTAAGTGTTCACCTTCGGCTCAGGTCATGATCTCAAGGTTCATGAGTTCAAAGCCCTGCATGTGGTGGGGGTGGGTCTTTCCTAATTTAATTTTTAAATAAAAAAAAATTTTTTTTAACATTATTCATTTAGGATCTGAAAGCAATGCTTTTAATGTGCTTTTTTTTTACCCATCTCATTGTGTTTTTAAATTTCTTTCAGCAGTAAAGATTTACTTTAAAATAGAGCAACAATAGTTAAAAGTAATTTGCAAAGCACCCATATTTATTTTGTGGTATTCAAACTTTCCCAAAATCATTATTTCAAGCTAATATTTGTACACATTCTAGGCAGTATAAGAATAAGACACTTAGGGACAAAACATTATCAACACTTGCAAATAATGACATGGCTACAGCTTAATCTTAGACAAAAGCAATTGGCTGCATCTTTCTTTTAGTACTCACAACAATCTTTAACCAAATCATTTACAGAAAAAAAAAAATAGGTATGTCTTTTCCTCCTTGTATATTAAACTGCAATCAGTACGCAAAACCACTATCTAAGAGGCCAGAAAAATACGCACTTCAACATGGCCAATGGACAAAAAATGTGGGTAATAGTCTGGCCAAGCTGGCACTATCCACCAATGGTGCTAAACTGGCACAATCCTTTACAAGGCAATTTAGTTGTATTTATCAGCCTCAAAACACTGATGCCTGCCTGGGAATCTCTGCCAAGAAGAGACAAAGCTGTATATAAAGATACTCAAAGCAGTTACTCATTACAGAAAAATATTAGCAACAGCTTATAGAAAAGGTGAATGATTAAATCATGGAATGGAATATTATAAAGCCACCCAAAATGAAATGTAACAACAGGTAAATTCTAAATAATATTAAAACAGGCATTTACTATATAATTTGAAAAAAATTTTAAGGAGAATATTAAGAATTTATTAAGGTGCAGCAAGCACTCTCTTGATCCTATTTACTTCTTAGATCACTTCTGTATCAAAGAAAAAAGAACACACACCATACAAGTATTACTCTTCGAATAATATCCTAATGATAATTTCTGAGGATAAATTCTTTTAAAATACAAATTTGAGAATGAGATTCAAACAATGTAACAGTTTACACTTCCTCTAATCTACTCAAATATATAAATTAGGTAATATGAAATATTTTAAATAAATGATGAAAGTCAAGTCTCTGGCATTTGCTAGTGAAACCGTTATTTGTTCGCAAAGAGGATAAAAGACCTCACAAACTTTGCAAAGTAAAATAGCTATTTTCATACTGTAGAGGGCCATCGGTGGTTAGCAGTCTAAGATCAAGGTCAGACACCATTCATATGTTGGCAGGTTAATGTCAGGCTTGAAGCCAGCAAGCTCCATGGAAACCAATTTAGGAGAGTTCACACTGAGGATCAAGTAATGAGTGACTGTAACAGTGTAAACAAACTAGTCAGAGAGTCACTCACTTTGTAAGTTTTTAAACAAAAAGTAACTTGATCTGTAGCAAAGTACAAACACCTAGGTTACCAAATTCAATTTAGTCACCCAAAGAAGATAGCAAGGACATGGAAGATTTTTTTTTTTTCTGACAAAGGATGAACATTTTTAATACATTTCTCTTTACTGAGCATTACTACATGAAAAAGTAGTACTTAATATTTTTTTAAGAAAAAAGATATTTACTTAAGTGGATGCATCATGTCTTCTCCTCTTCTTCTGCCATTTCGACTTCTACTCTGATTGCCCATAAAGCCGAACAATCCCCCACCAAAAATGTGAGAGAAAATATCATCCATGCCACCACCTCCGCCGCTACCTTCCCGAAGACCTTGTTCTCCATATCTGTCATATAATTCACGTTTCTCAGGATTTGACAGTACTTCATATGCAAAACTTATTTCTTTGAACTATAAAGAAAAGTAACAAGGAAAACAATTGGGTTCTCAGGAAGAAGAGTGGGGGAAAGGTTAAGGGAATCTGGAATCTAAAAGAAAAGCTACAAATTACATTTGTTTGATTCTGGTCCTACCTCCCTCTGCCCGGAATGCGGGCATTCCCATTATAAAACCAAAATATTCTTAACATAAAGATTTGGCTCTACAGGCATAGATGGGACTTTTCTTACAACGTTCCTGTTTTTAAGGAGGGCAATTTAAAACTGAAACCTCATGGGGAAAAGTGTCAACTTACTTTGTCACCAGCATTTGGATTCTTATCAGGATGATATTCCTTGGCTAACTTTCTGTATGCCTTCAATAAAAAAGAGAATTTTTAAAAAAGGTTACATACAAAATCTGCTTTAAAGATTTGTGAGTACTAAATATCCATTTTTCTGAGAAGCAATTGTTCTAAAATCAGAACCTTCCAAAAATTATCTTTTATTCACTAAGACTGTTTGGCATCTAGATTCATAATTACTAATTTATCCATCCCAATACTGTTTACTCACTAACTTGATCCAAAAAAGCAGACAGCAGCTATACTTGAACAATGCCAGAGAAAAACCAAAATACTGGAAAATTCTGCATCTTCACTATTGTCAAATGACTTTGATGGCCAGTAACCAGACCAAGATGACTCCAATGAACTCTTAAATGACTGTCAAGGGGCACCTGGGTGGCTCAGTCGGTTGAGCGGCCGACTTCGGCTCAGGTCATGATCTCGCAGTCCGTGGGTTCGAGCCCCGCATCGGGCTCTGTGCTGACCGCTCAGAGCCTGGAGCCTGTTTCAGATTCTGTGTCTCCCTCTCTCTGACCCTCCCCTGTTCACGCTCTGTCTCTCCCTGTCTCAAAAATAAATAAACGTTAAAAAAAAAATTAAAAAAAAAAAGAAAGAAATGACTGGCAAGCTTAGCAAACTGCAAAACATTACTACTAAAAATTAAACTAAGAATCTCTGCTCAGGATAGCTCCTGCCTTTCCTCTGGTTGAAATACCAGGAGAAGCTTTTAATATTTCATGTGGTGGATTTATTAGGGTCTTAATTAATTGGAGTGACCTCAGTCTTCGCGAAGTTGCATACATTTTAGGTGGCTGGGATATACAGCACTTAAGTCTTTATTCACAGACACATGAAATTATATAATACAGACTAGCATTTCCGGTAAGGTAACAGGAAGTCCATTTTACTCTCAACTGTATTGGTCCCAGTGCCTAAGGAGCATTCTCATTTTTTCTCAGCTTACAAATCTGGATACTCTAAAATCGGGGAAGACGGTACAGGGTTTAATCAAATGCCGCAAGTGCCTTGAAATCCTTAGATCAAAGATTCGCAGCACTACAAACAACAATAAGGTCTTATATTTATTTTTAGTGTGCACTCAGGTGTTTGGCCGAGACCCACGGCTTATTCCCGAAGCGGATACAGAACATCTAGGTTACCTGCCCACAGAACAATACATCCGAACACAGACCCAAGGGTCTGTGAGCGGAGGAGGAAAAGAGCGAGGTGCTCCTGCGGCCGCGGCACCGAGGAAACATCCCCCACTGCCCGGAGGCACCGACGGGGGCGGCCTCAACCCTCCCGCCAGACCCTAGACCCAACCCCGACTCGGCTCCGACGCCGACTACCACGACGTGGACAACTTCTCTCCCGGGGCGAGATGCGCTGCGCGCCTCTGTCCAACCTGTTTTTCCAGGGTGGTGACCTCCGCGCGGGGAGGGCCGAGCAGGCTGCAGCCTCCCGGGAGCGCCCAACCTCCGGCGCCCGCCGGGGGAGACAGGAAGGAAGCGCTCTTCTGGTGTTTGCGCAGGGGTGGGTTTTATTTGCTGCATTTGCGGGCGGGCGGGGCCGTCAGCCCAAGGTCAGCCGAGGCCGGTCTCGCCGCCACCGCCCCCCAGCCTGGGCCCGCCGCGTCCGGCGCCGGCTCGTGGGCAGCCCCGTAGCGCGGCCTGGCCGCCCCAGCCACGCAGGCCCGCGCCCCTCACACCCTGCCTGGCCCGTCCCGCTCCCCACTACCTTCTTCAGCTCGTTCTCGCTGGCACCGGGTGGGACGCCCAGAATGTCGTACAGCTTAGTGTCGGCCACGTTCGCCATGGCGGCCGGCTGGGAAGCGCTCAGAGGAGAAGGCGACGGAGCGCAGCCAGGCCCACAGCGGCGTCGGCGGCAGCGCAGGCCGAGGAAGACAGCGAGGGGGAAGAGGGGCGGAGCTGAACTTTGACCCGGCGCACGGCGCGCCGTGACGTCGCTACGCGGAGTCCGCCCCGAGCGCTTGGCAGTGGCTGTTGAGGGTCGTGGTGGTGACCGAGCTGGTGGTGGTGGTGCCCGAGCTTGCGGTGGGCTCGCTTTTGCTCAGGGTCCAAGCCCTGGGAAACTGAGACAACAGTGATCTGCGCTTTCCAAGGATCCAGCTCCCTGCGAAAGGCGTTTATGGAGGGTACTGAGGGGATGAAGAGGCTGTCCCTTTGGTCAGCTTCGAATCCGGCGGGCGAGAAAACCGGGCCGGGCCCCCGCGGGAGGCCCCGTTGAGGTCGTCCTCTGAATCGGAGATGCCGCAGGTGGACTCTCTGCGTCTAGTTCCCTCGGGGCTACGAGAAAAACAGCTCCTGGGGGGTGGGTGTGCGTGTCTTTCTGTCTGCGTGTTTGTTTTGTATTAAGGAATTTTTAAACACCAAAGGTAGTATGTTACACCGAGGAGTACAACAGTTAGCTACATTTTACCGATTTTGTTTCATCTCCTCCAGCCTCATACTCCTTAATCTTAAGTGTTTTAAGGGAAACCATTTTATTCATAAACATAAATATATATGTCTCTAACATGAGTTTTTAAGGCATAATCACGTCATCACATTTAGCCCATGTTCAGATTTTCACAATTGCCTTAATCACAAATTGTCTTTTCACAATTTGTTTATGGCTTCGGGATCCAAATTAAGGCCGACCCGTTGGGTCTGGGTCATGTGTTTAAGTCTCTAACTTGATAGCTTTAAAATTAGCAAACACCAGAATTCTAGATGGTATAAGGCAGCCTGACAGGACGCAAAATCACCTGGTGATTGATGCCCGTTGAGATTTATATTCGCTTTTCAAAATGTTTGCAGTGCACCTACCACGTGCTGTGATGGTACAGACGCGGACTGGGGGAGGGGTGTTACAAGAGAATAAGCCCTAGTGCCTGCCTTCAACTCACTAACGATTTATGGACAGGAAAATAAAATGTTCTGATCCTTTGCAACCTGAACTGGTGGTAAAGACTCCAACATAATTATCTCACTCAGGCTAAGCTCTCTTCCTCGGCATTCCTCCAGACCTAGTTGTGGAAGGCCTGGAGTACCATGCCCAGGAGTTTAAAATTTATCCTGAAAACCCTGGGGAGTAATTGATGGGAAGTCATGGTACTGTTTCCACCTAACTCTTACCTTTTCTTCAAATCCTACCCCAAATGCTGTTCTTTCAGTGAAGTCTTCTTTGATTCCCCAATCCGGTGAATACCACTGTCTCATCTGAGTTTCCACTACCTTAAGTTTGTGCCTCTCCTAGATGGGTCTGATGTGCAATTTAAATAGTATTTTGGTGTGAGTCTGAACTCCATTAATAGGCTGTAGGTTACTCAGGGGAAATTCATTCTTCTGTACCCCACAGGGTCTGGTTTTGAATGCAGTAAAGGCCTCAGTAATTTCAGTTTCCCCACTTCCTTTTCACATTTTGAGACATTCATAAAAAGCAGTGTAAAGTTGTAGTGAAGTTAGATTATGTGGGTTGGTGGCCTGATTCTGATATTTATTACAATGTGACCTTGAGCAAGTTACTTAATTTTTCTGAGGCTATTGCCTCACGTGTCAAGTTAGATTTAATAGTATTTGTGTCATTGGCTTATTTTCAGGATTAAAAGAGTAGCATACTTAGAACAGGAGCTAAAACCAACTATATTAGCAGTTGGTTTTTACCCATTTGCCTGTAGGCTGTTTCCATATCTGTCTATTCGTTTTGTCTTTATTTGTTTAAATACCTGGCTTCCTGAGCGGGATTCCCCAGCTTCCTCCTTGCCTATGTGGAATGCCCCTCAGTCCTTTTTCATGATCTCACCTCTCCAGATCTCCCAGCTTACCAATTACCATACTTTCTTCTTCATTCAACAGTTCCCGCTCCACCTGAGAATATGAACTGAAAACTTGGTCATTATTGCAACCTTTATGTAGTTTACCTTATTTTCATCCTTTTTTTTTTTTTTTTGCCCATAAAGAGTCAAAAAGAGCTGGACTTTTCTGTTTCAGTTTTACTCAAACTTTTTTTTACAAGAAGGAAAAAAATCCTCATTTAGTTCAATTTTAGTTTCTGATATTCTATTGAAGAGTAGCTGGGTAAATTCCCTCCTTAGCTCAAAGTTATTTTTTTTTTTTTACCTGTCTCTAAGCCAGCACCATAGTTCATATTTTAATTTTGTTTTCATTTACTTATATTTTCTCCATTGCTGAGTGTTCATTGTAGTCAGTATGGTTATTTGCTAATTTTATAGGTCAACAAGTTATTTCAGAACAGTTCTGTGTGTTTCAGCTGACACATGCTCTCCTCCCTGTCATCACATACTGAGTCAAACCTGTGTCATTGTGAGCACTATAATATTTCAGCCACTGGCTTTGTGTTTTTAAGGTAGCTCTTTTATTTTAGCTCCATATTTAACTAATGCCATGAAGGGAACAAGACCTTTATCTCATTTCATGTGTCAGGCACCATAAAATGCTGAGTCACAGTCATCTGAGGGCTGCTCTCAGTAGGCAAATGATTTAAAGTTGGAGGCTCTAGTGATTTCAGATTTATGCCAGGCTTATATTCAATTCCTTTTTAAAATTTTTAATAATTTGGTGTAATTGTGCGGGGTTGGGGTGGGGAGGAGGTGGTGGGTAAGGACTAGGGACCAAATGTATGAACTGTAAGAGTATTAAGGCCATTCATACTGTTCACAACTAACACAATACAGACTATGTAATCCATTACTTTGCAGATAGCCCTGTGTATATGATTTAGGCAGTTCAGTTTTGCTTTCAGCTTTTTATCTAATTAGTTTTGAATGTACAGGGCAGGTGATGCCAGTTAAAATATTTTTCAGGGGATACAAAAGAAAGTGCTAATGGCTCTTGTCACGAAGATATTAAGACTACAGAATTGATTGTTGGTACTCTGGGGAGAAAAAATTGTGGGGTTCGGATCACTAAATTCTTTGCAGTTCCTCAACTAGATTGTTCAGTGATGGAGCAACATGGTTGTATATGGTGTATACATACAAATATTTATATACATACAAATATTTATATACATATACACACACAAATATATATACACATATGTGTATATGATTGTATATGGTGTATAGCCCCACTGCTAACCTGTCAAACCATGTCATGTCAAACTTTTCCCTATCAATTAGCACACTGTAAAGGTTCAATTTGCTTATAAATTGCAATGGTATAGTAAGCATAAGAATGGATGTTTAGCTATCTAACTGGGAAAAAATAGTGGAGAAAATATCTCTACATATTCATTCATCATCAGATATATATTAGGGCCCATAATGTATCAGACATTATCAGGGTTAGGGATATAGTCATAAATAAAATCCCTGCCCTCAACTTCTATCTAGGGGGGAAGACAGTAAACAAATATATGGTATATCACATGGTGATATGTACTCTGGAGAAAAGGAAAAGGGATAGAGAGTATTGGGATTGGATACTATTTTTATTTAGGGTATATGGGGAAGACTTAATTGATAAGGTTACATTTGCATTTCAGTCTAAAAGAAGTGAGGATATTTGAGCGACCTCCCAGGCAGTGGGCCTGCCAAGGCCCTAAGGCAAAACAGGTCTGTCTTACTTACAGGAAGGAGGCAAATATGGCTGGGTACAGCATGTTAGGGAGATAGTGGAAGGAGAGGTGGTAAAATCACAAGTTGTGAGAGACCCAATTAGGTCCATTTTATTTTATTTTTAATTTTTTTTTAACTTTTATTTATTTTTGAGACAGAGCATGAACTGGGGAGGAGCAGAGAGAGAGGGAGACACAGAATCTGAAACAGGCTCCAGGCTCTGAGCTGTCAGCACAGAGCCCGATGCAGGGCTCGAACTCACGGACCGTGAGATCATGACCTGAGCTGAAGTCGGATGCCCAACCGACCAAGCCACCCAGGCGCCCCTAATTAGGTCCATTTTAAAGACTTGGCTTTTATTCTGTGATGAGAAACCATTAAAAGGTTGTGAGCAGAGGAAAGACCTAAGTTACCATTTTAAATGTATCACTCTGATAGCTGTGCTGAGAAGCTATTGCAATAAAACCCAGGCTGAGACATGAAGTGGGCAGGATAGAAGAGGTGGGGTTGGTGAGGATTGGTTGGATTCTAGATGTATTTTGAACTTGGAGCTGACAGAATTAAATGTTTGTTGGAAATGGGAGTGTGGTAAAAATAAAAGTTCATGTTAAATTAGAGATGTTTATTAGATATTCATGGAGCAATGTTAAACAAATAGTTGGGTTTATAAGAATGGAATTTGAATGGGGAGTGTTTCAGGTTAAAGATGTAAATTTGGAACCCCTTCAACGTATTAGTGGTGTATAGAGAGATAAGGCTGGGTAAATTTATCTAGGATGGTGCATTGAATAACTGCATGTTAGAACCCCGTAGAGAAGCTTTTTAAAAATGGCAGTGCCTAAGTCTCTCCTCCCAGATGTCCTGACTGAATTGATCAGAAACAGGGTAGGGCATTGTATTTTTTTTTAAAGTCTAAGGTGATTCTGTTTTTGAACACTTAGATTGTTTACCCTTTTTTAAAAACGTTGTAAACAATACTATAAGTATTGTTACTATATGAGCTTATAGTCTAATTTTTGTGTATACTTTTTGTTGCTCCTGTAGGATACATTTCTAGAATATTGATAGTATTTCTGTCAGTTTCAAACATGAACATATACATGAAGAACAATTTTGTTCTGGAGTACAGTTCTTAAAATACTCCAAAGCTATGAATTTGCTTAATAAAATTTCCATGCCTTAAGCATTACAATAATTGTTATTAAACAATTGATAATATAGATTAGGAAAAACATCCAAAATCTATAGTGACATTTAAGTGTCAAATCTTTCTCCTACACATAGTGCTAAGAGGTCTCGTGATTGTTTAATCAGAAAAAAAAATCATAGTTTACAAAAAACAAAAAAATGAATAGCGTACATAAAGCTTATTCAATTCTGATTTAGTCATTAAAGTAGTCACAATCTTGGATTCAGTTTTTTTTATCAGGCACCTTCTTTCTTGGTGAATTTCATCAAAGTAAAATCACAGTATCAAAGATACACAAAATAAAGTGTTGTTAAATAAGGATTAAGGAAACCAATTAGGAAGCTTAATTGCAGGGACCCAGGAGAGAGAAAGGTAGACAATCTGGAGTAGGATGACAAAAGTGAAAATGGAGAGGAATGAATGGATTTGGTATATATCTCAGAAGTAAGGCTTGGAGGTAGGATGGATGATCCTCAAAGCTGTTTCCATATATTTCTCCCTCCTGCATTCCTAAAAACAAAGCTTTTACTATCTAGTCACCAGACTGTATCACCTACTACTCCATAATGCATCGTCAATTTATTAACCCTTAGAGTCATTCCCCCATATTTCTCAAATATTTTAGCTCTTGGTTCACTCTCTCCAACTCTACTACTGTCTTAATTCTTGGCCTGAAATATATGTGTAAATGATCCTTCCAACACCCTGACCTCTCAGTTATTACAACTCAAATCCAATGATCTTGTCCTACACTGCCTTGGAACTACTTACTCTCATAGTTTTAGGACTCGATCATTGCCAAACTATTCTTAGTCCCATTTACTGACTAGCTTTCCATTCCCTCTAAGACTCTTGATTCTAACAATCTGTCAACCACACCAGGATTGGATTTAGCAAAGTGGAGACCATTAGTGAGAATAGTAGGACTTTGAGACTTTGCAGGGGAGAAATGATAATTTTTGACAGTGAGATTTTAACAAGAATGTGGTAAATTGACATTGTTAAATAGATTATGGGTCATGGCCCTATATGACTCACTGATTGTTTTAATGTGGATATTGAAAAGAAGAGAAGATGATGTCTAGGGTTTTAACTTGAGGCTAAGCTGCTGATAGAGTCATTTACATAGATAAAAAAGACTAAGGGGATAAAAAAGAGCCTAAGAGATAAAAAAAAAAACAAAAACAAAAACACAGATTTGCTGGTTATATGAATTATATTCTATCTAGTTAAATTTGAAATTCTAATATTTAACTAGAGCCGTAGGCTAAGGAATCAGACTGAATCACTTGGAACTCAGGGAATAAGTCAGGGGTGGGATACACTTGTAGCAGTTATCCTGTGGTAGCATTCAAAGTCTAGGGATTAGAGGGGCAGGAAGCCCAGGGATAAGGAGGAAAAACAGGCACAGTTTGAGTGGCCTACAGGTTTTTCTTTGAACAAGAAGGCAAAGGTAAGTTCAGAAAAGGGGATGGAACTATAGGAAATTTGATGGATGGTGAATTCTAGAGGAAGAATTTTAGCCTTATGATAATTTGGGACCCAATCCACAGGAATTTAAATTTCTAGTACCAGCCAGTATTGCTTTGAAACCTTTTCAGATCTGATGTGATATGCTTCATAAACCCAAGATGATTTATTACAGAACTTTAATTATATTAAAGGGTATCAGATATTTTTTCAATTCTAGCCTAATCAAGAGTCCTAATGCTTTCTTTCTAAATATCTGGGTCAGAAGGATTAACCAATTTCTCAAATGAAAAAGGAAAAAAAAGTACTTGATTTAATCTACAATAGAAAAATTTCATTAAATGACTTTTGGGATCAACTGTTTTCTAGGATTATCTATCTCAACTTGAATGGTTCCTACACATACAAGTCCATAAATGTAGACATCTTGCTAACAAGATTACCTCACCCCATTGCCTATATTTCTTAACTTATCCTTCCATTTTTCTTTTAAGTTTATATTTATTTTGAGAGAGAAAGCACACAAGCACCTTGAGCAGAGGAGGGACAGAGAGGAAAGGAAAGGGGGGAGGGAGGGGCAGAGAGAGAGGGAAAGAGAATCATAAGCAGGCTCCTCTCAGCATGGAGCCTGATGCTGGGCTCCATCCCATGACTGTGAGATCACAACCTGAGCCCATATCAAGAGTCAGAAGCTCAACTGACGGAGCCATCCAGACACCCCCTTCTATTGTTTCTTTGTACAAGTCAAACAAATATTTATATTCTATCTCCACTTTTTGTTAATATGAAAATTAGAATACTATATGTACTTCTCAGCATTGGCTTTGATCACCTAATGAATCCTGAAAATTCTATATCAGTATATAGACTTATTTCATTTTTTTCTAATTTTTTTTATAGGAACATACTTTGTGAGACTATACCATGATTAATTCTTTATTGATAGGCACTTGTTATCTGGTAATTAATGTATGTATCTGTGCCAAAGATGAAAGTGCCTTAGAAGTTATTATTTCCCAACTTTTAGAAAATAAGATCCATTTCTTAAGGGACATCTATAAGGCTGAATCAAGTTTTGAATTTATTTTTAGTAGTTTAATTTGTAAAGGAAGTTGCTTTAATCAAAAGAAATTTTCAAATTTTCTTTGGAACAGAAGGCATTACTTTTAAATATCATGGAATTAAAGAGCTCCCGGGGGGCTATATAAAGCCAACAGCCATCAGCATCAACATTTGCCATTTGAGCTTGAAGTTATTAGCTTTCTCCTATGATTCAGGGAAGGATACCTTGAAACTGAAAGAACAGTAGCTTTGAATTACAGTTTCTAGGTCAACGTAATGGAGACTACTTTAGCTGTGGTTTAGCTGTGGTCTTGGCTAGAAACAAGCTACTCAGGTCAAACTGGAAAAATACATAGAAGGAATCCAGAGGAATTTTGGTCTCAGTGATGGAAGACCTCTTTTCCTCCAAAAGAAACCATGTCAAAATACTGTGTCTTCTTGGAAAGAAGATCCCATTCTGAAATTTTATTTAGGGAAACCAAAGATAGGCCATTTAGATGCTTTTTATCTGGCAGATTAGTGGACTGGCAGACTGAGAAGGGTCATAAATGAATGGCCCACCTTATCAGAAAGCCATCATTTCAATGGTGGCCTAAGGTGAAGTGCCACCTAGCTCCTACAAGAATTTCTTGAGTTCTTTTGTCTCTTTTCCTGGCAGGATTAAGGAAGTCCTAAATGTTAGTTGTGACCACTCCCCTAAAAGTTGCTCTGGGAATTGCTGCAAGTTGTCATCAAATAACAATAACAGTTATTGAATGCTCATTCTTGCTAGGTGCTATAGAATGGGCATGACCTTTTTCCTCAAAGACCATGCACCATGAAATTTCAACACTGCCTGTTCTCCAGCAATTAGATTCCTGAACTGGATGGATATTGAGAAGTGAATGTGGTTCCGTTGCTCTTTGAAGATGGGAGATAAACAGTAATTGTTAGGTTCCAGAATGCTCTATAAGGGTAAGGGAAATGTCATCTGTAGATATGTGCAGGCCAAAGACTGTGGTTCTTATGTTTTGTAGTAAGTATTCTGAGTGTGAAAGTAATTTAAAAATTCCTTCCCATTTTTCTATATGTTTCCCGGGAGCAGGAACTACATCTCTCTTGTCAAAGCGTGATAAGGAAGACTTTATTCATGGTGGGGGGGAGCACTATTGTGTGATAGGTATAGTAACCACTTGGACAGAATGTTGCAGTTTGACAGAGAGATTGGGCTCAACTCTGAATAGAACATGGACAATCGGGGCGCCTGGGTGGCGCAGTCGGTTGAGCGTCCGACTTCAGCCAGGTCACGATCTCGCGGTCCGTGAGTTCGAGCCCCGCGTCGGGCTCTGGGCTGATGGCTCAGAGCCTGGAGCCTGTTTCCGATTCTGTGTCTCCCTCTCTCTCTGCCCCTCGCCCGTTCATGCTCTGTCTCTCTCTGTCCCAAAAATAAATAAACGTTGAAAAAAAAAAAAAAAAAAAGAACATGGACAAGTGGGAATTTATAGCCAAGGAATAGGGTGGGGTCAGTGGAATGAAAATTACTAAGAGGACACATTTGAGGTAAGGGGAGATTCCAGCTAAACTGACCTAACAAGATTCCTGCTGAAGGCAGGCCAGGATGATCATAGGCAGGCAGGGGATGGTGGAGGATGAGGAACCTGATTACATATTGAGGGTGATCAAATATGAAGGATGGGGGGGGGGGTTCTGGTTAACTGATTTATCGGGATTCTTATTTAAATTGGACAAAGCAGAGGTAAATTAAGAAGTCAAAAAGTTAGACCTCATTGAAAAAGAGTTCAGGGGAGTCTGAGTTTGCATTGAAATACTGTTCACATGTGTGTAAAGCAAAAATATAAAACTCCCTGAAAAAAAGTAAAGCATGCCCCACTGAATTTCTTAACTTTGGGACATGTGCATGCTGGCATTTACCACACTGGATTATGTGCAACCTGAGTGTCTAACGCAGTAGACTTTAGGCTCTTAATGAGTAGGATTTATGGCTTTTGTCTTTATTTCCTATCAGAGTACCTGGTCTAGACAGTACATGTTTGCGGAGTGAATGAATTTTGTATTATGAATTTTGAGTGTATTATGTTTCCAGGCATTTTCCATATGAGTTTCCATTTAAATCTTTTTGTTTATAATATAAACACAAAGTTTTTTTGTGCTAAAAAATATACACATTACAAATGAGACCGGGGTTCTGTGTTGCTCAGAAACATCTGCTCTTGTGCTTTTATTGTGTATGTTGTAATTCAATAAAAATTCCTTTAGATTCCTATGACCTTGTATTATTAATATGTTCCCTATCAATTATAAGACATGCATTTGAGGATTTGTTTTATAATAAGTTTGATTTCTGCTAAGTTTCCATGTTCTGTTTGTTTTAAGAAGTTTGTAAAGCATAGGGATACCTGGGTGGCTCAGTCAGTTAAGTATCTGACTTCCTCATGGTTCGTGAGTTCAAGCCCCTCGTCGGGTTCTGTGCTGACAGTGTGGAGCCTGGAGCCTGCTTCAGATTCCTTGTCTCCCTCTCTCTCTGCCCCTCCCCTTCTCATGCTCTGTCTCTCTCTCTGTCCCGCAAATAAATGTTAAAAATAAATTTAAAAAAACAGTTTGTAAATCACAAAAGTGGCCCTGAACACACACAAGCCTCCACCTCCCCATTGTCCTAGCACTTCCACTTTCTATCCTAATGCCCTCATCCTTCCAGTTGCTCCCATCACAAACACACTCCCCTTATTTCACCCTGAACTCGTTTTCCATTTCTATCCGCTCATGTTATTTCATGCCTCTCTACTCTTAAACCAGCAATGAAGTGGCTTCTAAAGTACTTGTCAAATTCAATTTGGTGACTGGCTATCAGAGTTATATCAATTTTGAAAATAAAACTAAATCTTTTTGGACCTCTTTCATTTCCCACCTCCCCTACAACACCTGATAATGGAAACACAGTGGAAACCTTTCATTGTCTTTCCATCCCCAGCAATTATTCACATTCTCCTACTGAAAGTACTGAACTCTGCCCAGCAGACATTTTTCTTCCCAAATAGCTTTAAGTCTTTTGAATTTTCACTTCAGGAAATATGTGGAGTATTTAAAAAGCAGTCACTTTGGGAAGACCTATTTATAAAATTTTATATAAATCTTTACCACATCAGCCATACTATAAAGAATATCAACCACCTTTATCTTAAAAGGCTAAATAAGACATGTGCCCAAATCACTCAACATGTAGAAGATTCAAATTTGGTCTAAAAGATTTCGTGGCATTAACATAATCCCAGTGAAACCTGCAGACATGGTGTTTGTAAAGGTAAAATCTATGCCTGCCAAACCTAGTATTCCTCCTAAAGTACAGTCACTTGATTTCTGTTTGTAAGTGTCATCTATACAGCACAAGTATTTATGTCAGATGCACAGAAGGTAGTATGTATGCAGATTTTTATAACCCATGTGTATCTTCGTTTCAACATCCAGCCATTGTGATTTCAATCTTTCCACAAATTTTTGTTGAGCACTTACTCTGTTAGACACAGTGCTAGAGACTAGAGATACATTCATGAATAAAACAGCAAATTTCTTGCTTTCATAGAGCTCGTATTTCAGTTAGAATTGGGGTGGGGGGAAGAAATACAAAAGAGAATATCTGATAGTGTCAAAAGCTAAGGGAAAAAGACAGAACGGGGCTACAGAGTGCTGGGAAAGCATGAGACTAGGAGTGGGAGAAGCTATCTTAAATAGGGTAGCCAGGGAGGACCTCACTAGAAAACAATTGAGCTGAGACCAGAAGGAAGGTTAGGGAACTGGCCATACTGCCATACTGCTCTTTGAGGGAAGAATGTATTCAGTGGGCTTGGTTGATTAGTTTTTGTTTCCTTCAAGAAAGCTTCTTCTAACAGTCTCATTGAAAGAAAATATTTTTCTATTTCAGCAGGTCATTCCCATCCAATTACCATATACATTCTACCTTCTTTTAACTTTTGAAGGGTTTAAATGGATCATGAAGATCACAAAATCCATTTCCAACTGAAATACATTACTAAATGAAATGCATCATCATATCAATAACTATAAAGACAGAATAGAGCCTATTAGTGATATGATACAGAATTCAGTGCATCTATTAGAATCATGGCCAAGATATAGCAGAAAAGAGACAACTCTCTTGCCTAGCCGTAAAGGGTGAAAAATGCAGAGTAAAAATGTGAGTTAGGCTCCTTCCCATTGCTAATAATGAAAGTAGATGAGCTGGGAGTACCTGATTTAGACATTTTGTTTTCAAATTAGCCTTTCTTCCCAAGGGATTGGTGATTTCAGTTAGGGTTCTTTGGGTGGCAAGGAACAGAGGTCCCCCTGAACTTATTTAAGTAAAGCAAGTTTTATTACAAGGATTTACAAGGTTTGACCCCTGAGTTCCCAGACCAGGAACCACTTTCCAGGAACCTGGAACCAGGAACTGTGCAGCTATGGGAGATGCATGCCCCCAATTCTGGTGTCCTACTCTGTCCTACTCTGTTCACTAGTTTCCTTTACCTATTCTCTAATAAATAGCTGTTGAGTTACCACTGGCTTTGGCTTTTGTTTTGACTAATTGCTGATTTTCCTTTTAATATTAAAGTAATACAGGGGCGTCTGTGTGGCTCAGTGGTTAAGTGACAGACTCTTGATCTTGGCTCGGGTCATGATCTCACGGTTCAGCAGATCGAGCCCCATGTTGGGCTCTGCACTGATAGTGCAGAGCCTGCTTGGGGTTCTCTCTTTCCCTCTCTCTCTGCCCATTCCACCCCCTGCCCCCCACTCACATGTGTGCATACACTCTCAAAATAAATAAACTTTGAAAAATAAATCAATACATTCATGAGTAACGAATTATTTCTCTCTCACTCCAGACCCTTAGCCTTGTCCTCCAGGAGGCAATTTCTTTCTTTCTTTCTTTCTTTCTTTCTTTCTTTCTTTCTTTCTTTCTTTCTTTTTTGTTTATTTATTATTATTATAATTTTTATTTACATCCAAGTTGTTAGCACATTGTGCAATAATGATTTCAGGAGTAGATTCCAGTGATTCATTCCCTATGTGTAATACCCAGTGCTTATCCCAACAAGTGTCTTCCTTAATGTTACTTGCCCATTTAGCCCATCCCCCCACCCACAACCTTTCCAGCTACCCTCAGTTTGTTCTCTATATTTAAGAGTCTTTTATGTTTTGTCCCCCTCCCTGTTTTCATATTATTTTTGCTTCCCTTCCCTTATGTTCATCTGTTTTGTATCTTAAATTCCACATGTGCGTGAAGTCATATGATATTTGTCTTTCTCTGATGGACTAATTTCGCTTGGCATAATACACTCTAGTTCTGTCCACGTTGTTGAAAATGGCAAGATTTCATTCTTTTTTTAAAATGTAATGTATATTTGGGGCACCTGGGTGGCTCAGTCGGTTGTGTATCCGACTTTGGCTCAGGTCATGATCTCACAGTTTGTGAGTTCGAGCCCTGTGTCAGGCTCTATGCTGATAGCTGGGAGCCTGGAGCCTGCTTCAGATTCTGTGTGTCCCTCTCTCTCTGCCCTTCCCCTGCTTGTGCTCTGCCTCTCTCTGTCTCTCAAAAATGAATAAATGTAAAAAAAATTTTTTTTAAATATATATTTATTTCACATGGTAGAAAGACTGTGTATTAAAATGACATCCTGGCCTAGTGTTAAAACTGAAACCAAAATAGGTAGGGAGGGGTGGGAATGTAATTCCTATTTATTTATTTATTATATGAAATCTATTGTCAAATTGGTTTCCATACAACACCCAGTGCTCATCCCAACAGGTGCCCTCCTCAATGCCCATCACCCACTTTCCCTCCCCCCTAACCCCCATCAACCCTCAGTTTGTTCTCAGTATTTGAGTCTCTTAAGATTTCATTCTTTTTGATTGCCAAGTAATACTCCTTGTATGTATATACCACATCTTCTTTATCCATTCATCTGTCGATGGACATTTGGGCTCTTTCCATACTTTGGCTATTGTTGATAGCGCTGCTGTATACTTTGGGGTGCATGTGCCCCTTTGAAACAGCATACTTGTATCTCTTGGATAAATACCTAGTAGTGCAATAGCTGGGTCATAGGGTAGTTCTATTTTTAACTTTTTCAGGAAACTCCATACTGTTTTCCAGAGTGGCTGTACCACCTTGCATTGCCACCAACAATGCAAAAGAGATCCTCTTTCTCCTCATCTTCACCAGCATCTGTTGTTGCCTGAGTTGTTAATGTTAGCCATTCTGACAGGTGTGAGGTGGTATCTCATTGTGGTTTTGATTTGTATTTCCCTGATGATGAGTGATGTGGAGCATCTTTTCATGTGTCGGTTGGCCATCTGGATGTCTTCTTTGGAGAAGTGTCTATTCATGTCTTTTGCTTATTTCTTCACTGGGTTATTTGTTTTTTGGGTGTTGAGTTTGATAAGTTCTTTATAGATCTTGGATACTAACCCTTTATCTGATATGTCATTTGCAAATATCTTCTCCCACTCCATTGGTTGCCTTTTAGTTTTGCTGATTGTTTCCTTTGCTGTGCAGAACTTTTTATCTTGATGAGGTCCCAATAGTTCATTTTTGCTTTTGTTTCCCTTGCCTCCGGAGACGTGATGAGTAAGAAGTTGCTGCAGCCAAGGTCAAAGAGGTTTTTGCCTGCTTTCTCCTTGAGGATTTTGATGGCTTCCTGTCTTCTGTTTAGGTCTTTCACCCATTTTGAGTTTATTTTTGTGTATGGTGTAAGAAAGTGGTCCAAGTTCATTTTTCTGCATGTAGCTGTCCAGTTTTCCCAATACCACTTGCTGAAGAGACTGTCTTTATTTCACTGGATATTCTTTCCTGCTTTGTCAAAGATTAGTTGGCCATATGTTTGTGGGTCCATTTCTGGGTTCTCTATTCTGTTCCGTTGATCTGAGTGTCTGTTTTTGTGCCAGTACCATACTGTCTTGATGATTACAGCTTTACAATACACCTTGAAGTCTGATTGTGATGCCTCCAGCTTTGGTTTTCTTTTTCAAGATTGCTTTGGCTATTCAGGGTCTCTTCTGGTTCCATACAAATTTTAGGATTGCTTGTTCTAGCTCTGTGAAGAATGCTGCTGTTATTTTGATAGGTATTTCACTGAATATGTAGATTGCTTTGGGTACTATCGACATTTTAACAATATTTGTTCTTCTAATCCAGAAGCATGGAATATTTTTCCATTTTTTGTATCTTCTTCAATTTCTTTCATAATCTTTCTATAGTTTTCAGTGTATAGATTTTTCACCTCTTTGGTTAGATTTATTCCTATGTGTTTTATGGTTTTTGGTGCAATTGTAAATGGGATCAATTCCGTGATTTCTCTTTCTGTTGCTTCATTATTGGTGTACAGGAATGCAACTGATTTCTGTGTATTGGTTTTATATTCTGCAACTTTGCTGAATTCATGGATCAGTTCTAGCAGGTTTTTTGGTGGAATCTTTTGGGTTGTTCATACAGAGTATCATGTCATCTGTGAAGAGTGAAAGTTTGACCTCCTCCTGGCCGATTTGGATGCCTTTATTTCTTTGTCTGATTGCTGAGGCTAAGACTTCCAATCCTCTGTTGAATAACAATGGCGAGAGTGGACATCCTTGCCTTGTTCCTGACCTTAGGAAGAAAGCTCTCAGTTTTTCCCCAAGGTTCTTCTTATTAAAAAAATGGAAATGTATAAAGTATAATAAAAACTTTTATCTTATTGAAATTAAACACTGATCTTCCAGTATTGGATATGGAGGGAGAGTCTCTGATGAGGAGGTATAGCCAGCTACTGTTATTCTACTTATGTGTATGATGCTTACAGCTTTTACTTAATATACTTAATTGTAGAAAATTTGGCAATTCAAGATAACCAAAAATAAAACAAAACTCTTCGTTACTTGGTGTTCAATAAATCATAACCTTGTTTTGTGGCATATCTGTGCATCTGCAGAACATGTGGCACTGATGCACAGAATCACAACTCTACATTGTCTCCTGAAACCTCAAAGACTAAACCTTGCTAAGGAGGTATAGCATAGTGGATTCTGACGGTTGCTTGGCCGCTTACTGTGTAGCATGAGGCAAATTCACTGCTCTGCACTTCAGTTTCTTCATCTATAGAACTGGGATGGTAACAGTACCTACTTGAAGAGTTAGGAAGACTAAATGTGTAATAGCTGTAAAGTGCCAGGCACACTGTAAGTGCAATACAAATGTGTTATTACCATAGAAATCATTTTAATGTTTTAGCCCAATTCTTGGAAAATTGAGAACACATGTAGGTCTCATTTAATAGCTCTTATTTATCTAGAAGAATTGGTTAATCAGGGCACTGCCTTCCTTGACCATGTCAGATAACAGGAAATTTATTGTATTTGGTGTTGTAGAAGTATATATTCGAAAGAATGGTTATCATCATGGGTAGCTTAATATAGTCACAGAGTGATAGATACAGAAGTAATTACAGAGTGTGTGCATACATGATCTGGTACACATCTATATTTTTCCTAGCTTTGCCCACAGAGAGAGCCTTAGTAGCAATGAGCACATCCAATACTGAGATCTTGTTTTCTAAACACCATTCTCTAATAAAAGAAATCAGGTCTTGGGCTACCTGGGTGTATCAGCTGAGCATCCAGCTGGTGAGTTCAAGCCCTGCGTCAGGCTCTGTGATGACAGCTCAGAGCCTGGAGCCTACTTTGGATTCTGTATGTGTCTCTCTCTCTGCCCTTCCCCCGCTAATTCTCTCTCTCTCTCTCTCTCTCTCTCTCTCAAAAATAAACATTAAAAATTTTTTAAAAACTAAAAAAACCCCAAAATATAAAATAAATATATAGGAGTCCATAGTGATATAAATACACAATTGAATAAATAAATAAGTAGAGAAGAGACAAATCTTCCTTGCCAAAGAATTTATATTGATAACCACCCCTCCTTGGGAAATGGAGCATAACCTCCACCCCAGCATGAGAGTGGGCTGCATTTAGTGATTTTCTTCCAAGAATAGAGTATGGGGGCACAGGAGAGTAACTTTACAGTGGAGAAATGTGGAAACACTACCTGAGCCTGGTAATCAAGGTTAACATCACCAATAAGTCATGTTGATAGCATGTACCCTGATAGCATGTGATGAAAAGGTTATTTCACCTCTGTGATGTTCTTCCTAAAAATGCATAATTCCATATCTAAGAAAATAATCAGACAAATCCAAATTGAGGGACAAAGTACATGATCAGTAATTCTCAAAACTGTCCCAGTCAGGAAAAACAAGGAAAGATTGAGAAACTGTCATAGACCAGACAAGAGTAAGGAAGCTGGACAACTAAATGTAACATGATATTCTGGGTGTTACTTTGGAACAGAAAAAAGACATTAGTAGAATAAGTGAAATCAGAATAAAGTCTGGAGTTTAGTCAATCGTACCAAGTTGGTTTCTTAGCTATGACAGATATACCATGGCAACTTAGGATGCTAGCAATGGGGAAATTGGTTGAGGGGTTTATGTGAACTCTCTGTGCTATCTTTACAACTTTTCTCTAAATCTAAAGCTATTCTAAAATAAACAGTTTATTAACCCCACCTTTTCCCCAAAAAAGGATAGCCAAATATTTGTTCCTTCTGGGTGTCTGCTCCATTAGAGGCTCTACTTAGTCTGTTCCTTATTTGGGTATCTGGGCCTTTAACAAACACTATGGTAGAACTGATTAGTCCTACTTGCCATTTATCAGTGTCCTTCCATTTATGCCCTTTCAGCCACTTTTCAATTCCTGTGAGTACTTTTATTCAAGTTATATTAAAATAATTCATAAAATAACTTTGAAACATCTATCATGTGCTTAGGTACCAAAACCTTTTTCCTTCATACATTTATTTTATAATGCCATATCATTCTTCTCAAGTGGTTTGAGACCATATAGTCTTAATATTTGTTATTTACGATCCCATTGTCTTCTAGAATTTGGCACTTGATTTATTAGTTAATTTTTTAAAAACCCAGAAAGTGGAATCCATAATCCCTCATTTATCAGTTCTTAAAGAACAATAGAAATGATTACAACTTTAAGACTGAAGTCTGATGGAAAGACTAATAATAAATCAATACTACATTTGTTAATCTGCCAAGATTTGGAGTGGATTATTTTAATTAAATGGAAATTATAAAAATAACTTTTAAATCCCATTAGTATCCTCAAAGGTATTTTCTCTGCAATTAGTGGCTAGAATGTATTCAGATTTTCCAAGGGTACCTCAAGCAGCTTTTGTTATGTCCTTTTCTAAAAGATGTGTAAATTTTTTTAGTGAAAAATTTTCCTCTATTCTTATTCTCTGAAAAAAGGTGTCAATATCGCCATCATTTGGAAGGAGTTTTAATTTCTTACTCTTTTTCCTGTTTTAAAAATAAATTCTCTATTGGGGCGCCTGGGTGGCGCAGTCGGTTAAGCGTCCGACTTCAGCCAGGTCACGATCTCGCGGTCCGTGAGTTCGAGCCCCGCATCGGGCTCTGGGCTGATGGCTCGGAGCCTGGAGCCTGTTTCCGATTCTGTGTCTCCCTCTCTCTCTGCCCCTCCCCCGTTCATGCTCTGTCTCTCTCTGTCCCAAAAATAAATAAACGTTGAAAAAAAAAATTAAAAAAAAAAATAAAAAAAAAATAAATTCTCTATTGTCTGTCTTGATTTGCCTATACTTGCCTATAGAGTCTTATGGGTTCATTTTTATAACAAAAGGAGCATAAATGAGAAAGTCTAAAATAGAAGTTGCAACCTGGTGACCCATAGGCCAAATATAACACAAAGATTTGTTTTGGTAGGTCTCATATAACTTAGAACTTTTTCACATGAAAGTCTAGATTTCCATATTCTCTTAAAACAGTTCTGACAATATGAGTCTCACATTTCCACCTGGCTGCAATTAGCCATACCTGAAAAGCGTCTATCTTCATCAGGTTGTACAAATACTCCACAATGCCACAATCCTTATCAATCTAAATTGTAAGACACTCAGTTTACCCCCATTCATGCCTCTCTGCAGCTAATTGAATTTCCAAGTCCTGATGTAGAATATAAAATACTTTCCTGGTCTAAATGATTTTCTTTGAAGTGTCATAAAGAGAAAGAAAAAATAACTAAAGCTATGTAGCAAAATGAACTTTGTACAAACCTTCCATAAAATGAATTTAAAGTGATCACTCTACACATATTTAGAAAAAGTGATAAAGAAATTAACATTTTATTGTAAGTGTGCTACCTTTGGAATAATACTCTTGAAGGTGCCAACCAAAATTTGGGGTTGTTGGTACTTATGGCAAGAAGTACAGTCACTTCCTAACCAGCACCTACCTTTGCTGTTGGGATACTACACAGCCCTAGTGACTTTAGATTACATGCCGAACATCTCAATTTGAAGCGTAATTGTGACTGAACATCAGTTCTCAGATGATGCAGTATGATCAATGGTATTGAAAGAAGTAAAGTGGCCTTTCTGCATCCTTTATCACAATGACAGCACAGTTAGATGTGAGACTTTGCTGCTAAGAAGACAGAGCCTACCCAACATGACAGAGATGTACATTTTCAGCCCAACTTCCTGGACTATATTGGACATTGAAATTTTAATGTTTATGCCATGGTGAACAAAACTGTACATATTTTCACATTTTCCTAAAAAGGTTAATCTATGATAATACTATATAACAACAAAAAAAGAACGGATTGTTTTCAGCTTAATAGCATATATATCCTACTTTTTTTCTACTTATTATAAGAAATTAATTTTGTCTTAAGTATTTCTAAAATTATCTGCTGATGCGTCTTAGAGCCCTGATTCAAAAGTCATATACAGGGACATCTGTGTGGCTCAGTTGGTTAAGCGTCTGACTCTTGATTTTGGGTCAGGTAATGATCTCATGAACCCCGAGAGCCCCATGTAGACCTCTGGATTAATAATGTGGAGCCTGCTTGGGATTCTCTTTCTTTCCCTTTCTCTCTGCTCCTCCCCTGCTCATGCTCACTCTCTCTCTCAAAACAAATAAATAAATAAATAAATAATAAAAAAGAGTCATATATGCTGTCGATTAGCCTAATGACTTTTTTATATCCTTGTGTCTAAAGTCAGCAGGAATTAGTGGAGATCTGGAAAGTTGGTTTGAAGGCAAGAAATCACGAAGACCAATTGTCCAGAAAGTAAAGAGGACCAGTATGACTTGGGGAGACATAGGCGGACACTGCTCCCACCCTGAAATTGTTCATTTCCTGGTATCAAAGAGTTGATCCAGGCCACTTCCTGGGCCTGGCAGCTCAGCCTCCTGCCTGAGTCTTCTCAGTTATTCTCATTAGGGCTTCTGTCCTCAGGAGCAGACTAAGAACAGATTCTATGGCCCTCTGGTTAGGGCTTACCAAGTCCCTTTTAACCCTAGGAAGTGAGATTGAAAAAAGAACACCAAATTTTAGTGAAAAGAGCCCCCTGGAAAATAATGCAAAGTAGAGCACATCCTATGGATTTTCCTTTATATGATGTAACAGGAGGGGGCTGATGTGCTGGGGCCAGCTGGGGTCAAATGTAGGTGGAAGGGAGGGCCAGCTGGGCAGTGACAGAAACCTAAAAGCAATGCTAACAGAGCAGTAGCACTGCAGCAGGATAATGGCTCCTTCTACCTGTTTGCTATTCACCCCCTCCCCATGTCCATCTGTCCCAGACTAAGACAAAGACTGAGGGCTGATAGATTGGGGGAAAGGGATAAGAGGGGCAGGGAAAGTGATGAAGGTTTAGACCTGAGTGAAATCTGGATAAAGGGGGTCCAATGTTCACCAGTGGGAAGTGCAGAAAGAAACATACTAAATCCCAAGAATCTGAGAGCAATAGATTTGTGCCGTGCTTCTTGGGAAAGCTGCAAAACCCTAGAGAGGAAATGGTCACATAGTCTGGGCGGATGTGGGTATGGAGAGACACAGTTACTTTCCAAGCCCAGACACAGCAACGGAAGCAGCGGCAGAATGGCCCAGGTGCCATTCACTATAGTGTGGACCGCGCTATGCCACCACCAGGATCAGGCAGATGGGGGGAGGGAAGGCTCCTTGGACAACTAGTAGGCAACAAACTCCAACTTCCTGGTATGACAAAAGCCTCTAGAGCTTAGATACAACCACAGGAAAGGGAGGAATTCCACATTTCCACAACCTCAGTCAAATAGGGGTCTTGATGGAAATTGAGTTATAGAACAGAAAAAGTTCTTTTTCTTGCACACTCCAATTGCGTGCCCAATACAAAATGTAAATTGATCTGGTTTTTACCAAAGCCTACAGCACTGTGAAGCTGAAATCCTAAAACATCCCTGCCTACACACAGCTATGGTCAGAGTCTGAAGTGAATAATGTGTGGTGTTGTATTGCTTATTGGTAATGAGTGATTTATTTTGTGATCTAAAGTTTAAACCCCTTAATATGCGATCCCAGGGTGGGGGTGGGGGAACGACTTGGAAATGTAAGAAGCAAAATTGAAGAATAAATAAGAATACAGAAGAAGCAGAAAGTGTTTTAATGAAATTTTTCTAACATGAAATTTGCTTTAGCCAAACAAGGTAAATTAGTAAAGCAATCTGCTTCTTGGTACAACTTTTATTAAAATTTGGTGAAAATGGGAAATCTGTGTATAAAATGGGGACATATGTATTTATATGTGCATAGGAAATGTCTGAGATGATGCAGAAGAAACTGTTATCACTAACAGAAATTGCCTCCTGGAAGGCATCACAATCCTGGACTTCAAGATGTATTACAAAGCTGTAATCAAAAAAATATAAAAACAGGGAGGGGACAAAACATTAAGAGGCTCTTCAATATGGAGAACAGAGGGTTACTGGAAGGGTTGTGGGAGGGGGGATGGGCTAAATGGGTAAGGGGCATTAAGGAATCTACTCTTGAAATCATTGTTTCACTATATGCTAACTAATTTGGATGTAAATTTAAAAAAAATAAATGAAATTAAAAAAAAAAGAACCTTATACATTTCCCATTTCCCTTTGCCTGTAAGAAAGCTCAACATAACAACTGCACAGGTCCTTATGGCTGACTCAAAGATTTTCTTGGTTGTAATTTAATTCACTTTTAAAAATATTAAATCAGGGGTGCTTGGGTAGTTCAGTCGGTTGAGCATCCGACTTCAGCTCAGGTCATGATCTCACAGTTCATGGGTTCGAACCCCACATTGGGCTCTGTGCTGACAGCATAGAGCCTGGAGCTTGCTTCGAATTCTGTGTCTCCCTCTCTCTCTGCTCCTCCCCCACTCATGCTCTGTCTCTCTCTCTCTCCTTCAGAAATAATAAAAAAAATTAAATCAGAGGTGCCTGGGTGGCTCAGAGGTTAAGCATCCAACTTCAGCTCAGGTCATGATCTCAAGGTTCATGGGTTCAAGCCCAGGATTGGTCTCTGTGCTGACAGTGCAGAGCCTATTTGGGATTCTCTCTGTCTCCCTCTCTTTCTGTCCCTCCCCTGCTTGTGCTCTCTCTCTCTCAAAATAAATAAATAAACATTAAAAAACATATATGTATATTTTTAAAAAGTTCAAATGCAAGGCTAAACTGAAAATAAAGAAAGAGAATTTCCCCAAGTGCCAAACAATAAAGGGAAACTCATACCAGAGTGGTACCCATGCAAGTTAGTGACATGATGGCCCAGGAGACAGTGGATCTGGATATTGCCCAAACATTTTATTGGCCACAGTGGGCCTCCAGCCACAAGTGGTGAGGGGTTGAACTTAACCACTGCATAAACCTGGGGTCTGGAATGGCTGCATCTCTGTGATTAGGGGACCAAAAACATTGCTCATCTACCCAAGCATGGGGGTTTATCTTGTCAGGGCTCTGGATGAAAAAAAAAAAAAAGAACAAATTGAGCACTTAAACATCCAAATTTCTTTTTTCTTAAATATATATATATATATATATATATATATGTATATGTGTATATATATATGTATATGTATATATATATATATATATGTATATATATATATATACACAGAGAGAGAGAGAGAGAAAGTTGAGATAATTAAGTAATGTGAGAAATTACCCTGTGGAAAAATAATAGACTTGATAAAATTCATAAATCTCTGGACTCAGGAAGCACCCAGGATGCTGAGCAGGATGGACAAACCTAATGTGCCCTTGAGGTGTTTGCTTTGTCAGTTCAGGTTTTCATAAATTTAGCGTTCTTAAAGGAGAGCTCACCATACACAGAGGGCCATCAGGAAGGATTTAGGAATGCTTTGGGCAGCCCCAACAAAAGAAGCCAGCCCTTTTTAGATGCATGGACAAAGAAAGGCTCAAACCACAGAAACCTTTATTACCTGGAAGATTCTTCCATAGCACTCTGTCCCCCAGGGCTTGGCAGACCACTGGATGTCTGCACAGGACATTGGATTAAATGGTTGTGGGTTGACATAAGAAGAAAGATTAGAAGAGCTAAAAATGACTACTGGGCAGAGTCACACAGTGAGCTGACCAGCTAGCTGCCCACTTAGTCCTGTGCTACGTGGAGCAGTCCACAGGGTTAGCAAAGGCAATGTCAGAAACTGAGAACAGGAAGTTGAGGATGTGAGCCAGGGGAAATCTGCCAGAAACACTTTCCTCAAGAAGAGAGGATGTTTGTAAGGAGAGAGGACTCAATACTACACAGGCTCTGCAGCATCTAATGAAGTTACTGTGCATCAGTTAGCTGGTTAATTTGGTCCATGAGACAATATGATCTGCCACTTGTTTTCTTATTCATCCTTCAAGACATGGCTACAAAGTCCCCTCTCGGAGAACCCTCTCTGCCTGTCTCTATCCCAGCTTCGGTTCTGCCCCCTCCTCAGTGTACCTTTGGTTCACGTCCATATGGTGTCTGTCTAGTAACCCTAACAAAAAGACCACAGTGGCTAAATCCTAGGGCAGTGACCTGGCATGATTTTGGATCATGGAGCCAAATGATGGGATGTCCAGACAAGCTCCCACACTCCACGCATTATTCAATTGGTGCCATACAGGTAAGGAGTTAAGTCAACTGCGCTAATAGAAGTTGATACAAATACAGTCTTGATGCTAATCAGGCAAATAGAATCCATTTATTAAGAAAAATCACAATTCAGTGGGGAGAGACCAAACAGGTTTCTTGACATGGTATAGAAAAGAGTTAATGGACTATGTTGTGCTCTTCATTGATATGTTTTGGCATCATTTACATGGTAGTAATAATTTTATCTGCCTTTCCCAACAGTTTAAAAAAATTTTTAATTCCGTGGAACATTTTTTTAATATATTTTCTGTCCAACTCTGAAGGAATGAGAAAAATCAGGAGAGCCAACAATCTATTTTTAAATGTTTAAGTACAGCTATATTATTATTATTTTTTTTAACAGAAGATTTAAATATTTATTTTAGCTATTGTTAGTTATTGTTCCTTAAGGCTTTATGTGGATGCTGGTGGAACTCAAAGTGGGTTATATTCTTTGAATAGAGAGAAATACAGTCTGTATGAAATAAACCATGATTTAAATAGATTCCTTGACTTATTAAAAGTGGTTCTTATCATAAGCACAAGTTTTGAATTGGTAAAGGCATTTGTTAGAAGCATGCTCCAGTGCTGAAATCAGAAGTAGGGCAACAAATTCATAAAAAATCCATTTATAAGCTCAGCAACTCTCCTTTTCACAAGCAGCAACTTCTCTCCTGAATTGGTTCAGACTCACAGCTCTTATTGCAGAGATGGTTCTGCTCTAGAAAGTGCCAACATGATTCCAGTCTATTAATGCCTTGAAGGACACAGAACTGTATCTTTAATGCAGCTCTTGGTCTAATCTTCCTGCCAGAAGGGAGCCTACAAATCTCCAGGAGCCAAAATTGTTGCTGTAAAATTGGAGAACAAAAAAGCGGTTTTTTTCCTATCAAGCCACGTGTGCTGGGCTGAGGCACACATTCAGTGTCTCTCTGTGCAGATGAGGTGATAGGTGCTCCATTTCCGCTTCTAGGATGCTATGGCAAGAGAGGGGCACAGGGCTAGAGGTGCATGTGGTTACAGAATAAATGCTATCTTGGGACAGAGATTTAGTCAATAAACAAAGGACTTTCTAGATGGAGATGGTAAAAGGCTTGATTTGGAATATGCAGGCATGAAACTAGTTAACTCATTTGTTCAAAGTAAGTGATAAAATTGGGCCAAGTCTACAAACTGAGGCTTTGGGGTCCATTTTGTTTGGATTTGGGGAAATACAGTGGCTCCTCATACATGGTCCTCAAACCTAGCTGATCTTCAGTCACCCTGGGAACTTTTAAAATACAAATGCTTAGGCTTTCCCCTAGATTTACTGAATTAGGGGTGGGAGGGTGGGGCCCAGGAATCTTGAGTTTGGGATACACTGGACCTTAGATAAAGAGTTCAAGCTTAAGACTAGGCAGATCTTGGGGCGCCTGGGTGGCTCAGTCGGTTAAGTGTCCGACTTCGGCTCGGGTCATGATCCCATGGTCCGCGAGTTCGAGCCCCATATTAGGCTCTGTGCTGATAGCTCAGAGCCTGGAGCCTGCTTCAGATTCTGTGTCTCCCTCTCTCTCTGACCCTCCCCCATTCATGCTCTGTCTCTCTCTGTCTCAAAAATAAATAAACATTAAAAAAAATTTAAAAAAAAAGACTAAGCAGATCTTGTTTTGTGACTCTGAGCATGTTTCGAGCCTTCTTAGCCTCAGAACCTCTAAGAAGAGCAACTTTGGGGTGAATCAATGAGATGCTAAAGATCTCAGAGGGTTGGTGCAGAGGCTGGACATTATTGGGTATTTGGTAACTATATTAGTCCACTTGGGCTACCATAATAAAAATACCATAGACTGAGTGAATTAACAAATATTTACTTCTCACAGTTCTAGGGGCTGGGAAGTCTAAGGTCAAGGTGCCAGCAGATTTGGTTTCTGGGGACAGTCCTCTTCCTGGTTCATAGCTGACAGTCTTCTTGCTGCAACCTCACATTGGCCAAAGGGGCATGGGTGCTCTCTGGAGCCTCTTTTATGAGGGCACTAATTCCATTCATGAGGGCACCACCCTCATACCTTAATCACCTCCCAAAGGCCCCATTTCCTAATACTATCACTTTGGGTCTTAGTATATCAACATATGAATTTTGTGGGGATACAAACATTTAATATATAGCAGTAACTGTGGGCTGCCATCTCCTTCCTAATTCCAGCACACGATGGCCTTTGGGATTTCCGTGGACATGGTGATACTTAAACCATAATTAGATGGCAACATGGCAGGTCAAGAAGCTGGCTAAATCACAAAGAGGAAGTACTTGAAATCCTGGTGAGTTATGATAACCTCATAGTGAACCTGATTAAGTATGTGGCTGCCCAATCAAAGGCCAATAGCAGTTGGATGGAACCAGTTGAGCAGGCTGGCTGAAGCCTCAGGGCTTCTGATTCATTGAGGGACATCTGTTGTCTGGAGTCCCCCAAGCACTTGATAATCATGCTTCATGCTCACCCTGGATATCTTCAAGGTTCACTTCATTCTCACCAGAATTGGGTGGAGGATGGCCTGCAGGATCCCCCTGACAGCACCTTGCTGGCCCAGGATCTTCCTCAGGGTGCAGAAATTAAAGGAACTCAGGGGCATTTGTAGCCACAGAATAAACATGGCTTCCTGTATTGTCCATTTTATTCAAATGCTAGAGGAAGCAGCATTGATTTTACACTAATAATAGCTGGTGTTTATTGAGTGTTTGCTTTGTGCCAGGCACTTTCATCCTAATAACAATCTTATGAGGAAACCCTGTGAGGTAGGTACTATTATTATTCTTGTTTTAAAGATGAGGAAAAACTGAGAAACAGAAAGGTTAAATAACTAGACAAAGGACTATTGAAGGGGAGTGAGGAATTTGAAGAGAAAAGGCATTCTTGGTAGAGGGCACAGGGCACGTGCAAAAGCCCTGGGGCAAAAAGAAACACTGAGAAAAAGAAAGGCCAGCATAGCTGCTGTGCAGAGAACAAGAAAGCAAGAATCACCAGATCATGCAGGGCCTCTCAGACCAACAATGATTTTGTTTGTTATCATAAAAACAATGGGAAGCAGTTGAGATTTTTGTTTTTAATTTCCCTTTTATTATTGAAATTTAAAAATATATACAGTAGCAGAAGAAAATAACAGACCCCTATGCACCATCATCCAGATTCAACAATTAACCATTTAAGCATTTCAAACAGGAAAGTGACATGATTAGCTAGCTTTATATTCAACCAACCAACCAACCAACCAACCAACCTTCTGGCTACTGTGGAAAAGGAATTGGAGGGAGCAAAGAGGACATGGAGAGAATGTTGAGAGGCCACTGCAGTGCTCCAGGCAACAAGTAGTATCCTGGCAAGGTGAGAACAAACACAGGGCAGCAGACAGATTGAGGAGAAATGAAAATGAAAAAAAAAAAAAAAGAGGAAATGAAAATTCAGGAGAGTCATGGGTTGGCTTTCCCCAGAAGTAAACTCTGATACAACTATTTGAGTTCAAGTGGAGTATTTGGGGGTCAGCAAATACTGATGGGAAAGAGGGGAAGAGAGATAGGGAAGGGAGGAGGGCAGACAGCTAGTGCTTTCCCAAGCCAGCTACCCCATGGGCAGGACCAGCTGCATTATTTGCAGGGCCTAGTGCAACATGAAAATGTGAGGCCTGATGCTTACAATTTATTAAGAATTTAAAAATAATGGCAGCAGAGTGTTTGGCCAAGCATAGGGCCTTTTGGCACTGGTGACTTAGGCAGTTATGTTGCATACCCATGAAACCTGTCCTGCCTTTGGACTTGATCCTGTGGGAACCTTGGGGAAATAGTATAAATTTCATCAGAGAGATGAGGGTTGAGATAGATGAGAGATGAGGGAGCCATTGGTCATTATTTGAAGGCTGCTCCTGGAGAGGTCGAACTTCCTGGCACTTCCAGCCTGCCTTGCCTAGGAAGAATGGCTTTCCCTGACTTCTTCATGCAGATCCTGGCAGTTAGAAGATGAGAACCACTGCCAATGACCAGAGGTGCTCAGTCCTGTTGGCTGGATACTAACAGCATCTGCTGTAGGCGCTGAGGATGGGGGGTGGTCCAAAGAGACATGAGGTGACTTCTAGGTCTCTAGCTTAGGCATTGGAAGGTCAGAGGGAACTTGAGACAGGGAACACCAAAGGGGAGCAGGTGGGGACAAGTCAGGGAAGCAACTTACTTTGGTCTGAATGTGTTGAGCTTGACTCATTCACATGGAGCTGTCAAGAAGGCATTTGGAGTTTTGGCTCTTAGGCTTAGAGACAATACTGGCTATGGGCGTGGGCAAAAGTGCCTGGGGAGGGTAGACAGAGGGCTGTGAGACCCCTGATATCTGCAGTCCACAGGCTGAGGCCAGGCCACAGGCTGGCACTGGGGGCACTTAGTTAACTACAACTAAAATCTGCTCCCTCAGCCCCTGCTCCTCAGGCCCTGGCCTCTGAGCCAGGGCAGTCATGTGGCCACCTGCACTGATGGCCTCTCCAGGGAGGCAGCTAGAGCCATCGTCCTGCCCAGGCTCCTGTAAGTGTCTTCTTGTCCCAGCCTTGGTGGGAGCAGAGAGCAGATCCTCTAAAACCATCAAAGTCAGGATGACCTCTTGCCGTGCCCCCCTGAACACTCCCCAAGCCAGGCCAGGGGTGGACAGAGGCAAAAGGAAGTTATAAAATCACCTGTACCAATACTGAAATATTTTCCATCCTTATCTCCAGTTTCTGTTTCATGGATTTTCTCTGTGCAAATAAAACCCTAAGTTTACCAGTAAATATTAAAACAATGAATTTTCTCCCCAAATGGGGACATTGAAATGGCTAGAGTTTTACAGAATCTCATTACCAGGAGCAATGAAAGTGTTCAAAACTTAGTGTGTGGGTGTCCAGATGACACGGATACTTCTGCATACTTTAATGCCTATTTAAAGACAGGGCACCCAGGCTCCATTTGTGTCAAGAGAGGCTCCTGGAAGTCACTGTATTTCTGACCATTAAAGTCAGTCTGTGTTTCCAAATAAAGAGGAAGATAAATGAGTCGGACCTGCCAGTCCCAGGCAACCCTGGGCTCCTTGGCCCAGTAATTGCTTCCTTATTGTTCTTTCTCTTCAAACACTCACTGCTCTCCCTTTTAGGGTGAGAAATCTTCCCAAGGGGCAATGGGGGGGGGGGGGGCCCAGGAGCCCACCACAGGGGGAGTCCAGGCACAGGCTAGGGCCTCCATCTTGCATGCTTAGGGCTTTACTTCAGGTCTTCTTGGGCAGAGTCTTTCTACTTTTCTTGTGCTTGAAAGACCATACATACATGAAACTACCTCCCAGGTTTTGGTGTGGGCCAGTTGAAGCAATTTGAAAAAAAGCCAGAGTGCACATCTCCATTAGAACTTTTGGAAAGTGGCAAAAATGATGAATGTATTCTATTTGTCATTGTGGAAAATTAAACATCTAGCCTGTTAATTAATTTTTTTACTTTTTTTCTTTTTTCTTTTTTTATGTTTTTGAGAGACAGAGAGAGAATGAGAGAAAGAGGGTGTGGGGGAGAGAGACAGTGCTCGTGCACACACACACACATTAGTATGAGCAGGAGAAGGGCAGAGAGAGAATCTTACACAGGTTCCACACTCAATGCTGAGCCCAACAAAGGGCTGGAACTCACCTGAGCCCAAACCAAGCTCTGGACTCTTAACTGACTGAACCACTCAGGCGTCCCTAATTTTTTTACCTTTTTTTTTTGAGAGAGAGGGCACAAGTGAGCAAGAAGCAGAGAGAGAGAGAGAGAGAGAGAATCACACAAGGGACAGAGAGAGAGAGGAAGACAGGGAGAGAGGGAGAAGCAGTGCTCACTGGAAGCAGGGCTCATGTTTTACTTGAAGCGGGGTATAAGCTTACCCGATGTGGGACTTGAACTCATGAAGTGTGAGATCACGACCTGAACTGAAGTCAGATGCCTAGTGATGCCACCCAGGCACCCAATCTTATTTTTTTTTAATCCAGCTATTTTGACATGGCAGAAATACAGCCTGAGAGCCTCTTATTTATTATAATTTCATGCCTGTTTTACTCAGTGATGATATTTAAATCTTGAGCATTAGGTTTGACATGAACACCACCCCAAAATAGCCAGTATATGGTGTTGGTATGCATTGGCCTAATAACAGTCCTGCTGTCCTGTTCACTCTGGAAGTGAAAGGAGGAAGAAGGGGCATCGAGGCAAGACTTTAGGTGGCATTTCCATTTGTCCTGGTATCTTGCTGTAAACTGGAGATGGTGCAATGCTGGGGAAAAGGTGGAGCATTAGGTTGCCCTGGTGTTCCTGGGAACTCAGTTCTGGGGGCCTGGTGGCTGCCTGGCTTCCCTCCCCCAGGGCAGACCTGCTGCTTCTATCTGTCCTCTTGATACCAGAGTGGGTGAGAACACAGATACCAAGGACTTGGACTCCAAAGATGGATAATCTGTGGTATAAAAAATGACACTCTAAATTGGTTCCAAATACAAGGATGTTTCGTAATGCTGCTGGTGCTGATTGTCTCCTGTAGCTTCATGCTTCAAATGTTTTCAGCCAAATAGAGAGGACTAATAGCCATCAAACTCTTGTCCAGTGTAATTACCATAAATCATTATAAATGGGTTCTAATATTGCTAGAAACATAGATGCACAGCCATGGTCACGGGGAAATGTGGCCAAGAGATTGTTTTGCTGAGGGAATGTGGTATCACATTGTGTTCATGAGACTAGCTTGAACCCTTGCTCAAGAAGTGAAGGAGATCTCCCCAAAATGCTTTGTGACTATTACAGGTGCCATCAAATGTGGGAGAGAACTGGAATGTCGCACTATTCCAGGAGAAAAGTCAGTGGTCACCTCTCGGTAGGCAGTGTTCCCGCAATAACTATAAAGGTAAGAGCTAACATTACTCAAGCATTGGCTTTGTTTCCAGGTTTCATGCAAGGGACTTTACGTCAATTAACTAACTTATAAGGTAGGCATGGTTATTATTCCCATTTTACAGTGAGGAAATAGCTGGCAAGTGACACAGGCAGGTACTAACTACCTGGTTACAACTTTAATCCATTTCATACAGATAGTGACACCTCCAGGTGCCTTGGGGGAAACACAGAAGAAGACCCAACTTCAGCCCTTAAGGGTCTGCTCCCTGTGTCCTGCAGACACAAGTTTGAAGACAATGGAGGGAAGGCCTCTTGTGGTTGGAGGGGTCCCAGGGAAGACTGGGGACTGGGGATATTTGAGCAGAGCCTTGAGAATAGGTAAGGTTCTCCTTGTTTTCAACAGCTCATATCCCCATGGTGTGAATGTAAATTCCAGGTAAAAATGTGAAGTTTGCATTGCTATTTTATCTCTGGCCCCAAACTGGATTTAGATCAGCCCCTCTGCCTGTCCCATCTTCTCTGGGACCTGCTTGCCCAGCCTTCCCCACCCCACCCCCTTAGGGCCTTTGCTAGAGGGTCAGGAGGGTTGCCAGATTTAGCAAATAAAAATACAGGCTATTTGTTAAATTCTAATTTCAGATACACAGCAAAACAAATTTTTAGTTTATGTCCATGCAATATATGGGACATACTTATACTAAAAGAATTTTTCATTTGTTGTTTATCTGACATTCAGATTGAACTGGGCTGTCCAATGTTTTCATCTGACAACCTAATATCCAGCCTCTGGGAGATCACCCTCAGCCCCCTCAGGCCTGTGGCCCCGGCCTTGAACCCAGACCCTCCCAGTGGCCCTTCTCTGGTCTACTTGAAACTCATTCAGTTTTTAGAAATGGCCTGAGCACTCACATGAAGGAGAGCCCCATGCTAGACTCTTTGGGGGTGAGATGAGCTGGCAGGGTGGGCCCTGGAGAATCTCTCAGTGGGACAGAGGGGATACATGCATTTGCAACATTGTCACAAGGGGAAGGGCCAAGTACAATGACTTGATTGTGGGCTGGGTGGAAGGTTCTAGGAGGAGGTGGTCTTGCAGGGGCACTTTGAAGGAAGGGCTGTACCTGGCGATCAAGGAGAATGAGGGCAGGGGCTGCCATGGAGCTGGGTTCAGGCCAGTTACCACAGCCTCCAGAGCATATTCCAGAGCGTATCCTCTGTTGGAAAGTCTGGTGAATAGAAATCAACACTGCTGGTTCCTAACTCTGGCCACCAGAGGGCGGGCTGGCTTGTGAAATGATTTTCCTCCACCGAGGGGAGGGAAAACCGACTGAGCCTCACCCGGCAGAGCTTCCCACTTTTTTTTGCTCTGAAACCATGTCAAAGAGGAGAGAAAACCAAGGGTACATCCCCTCCTCCTTGTCAATGAAGGGTCTTGCTGAAAGTCTCATGAGAGCCAAGACAGCACCTTCTCAGGTCAGAAGAGAACCCCCAGCACATAGTGCAAGGCCCGCCTTTCTGAGGGTGCCCAGGAACTGTGGGAAGAGAGGGAGGAAGAAGGAGGGGGGTAGAGAAGAAGGAAGGAAGGGAGAAGAAAGGAAGGAAGGAAGGAAGGAAGCAAGGAAGGGAGGGATGGAGGAAGGAAAGAAGGAAGAAAGAAAGGAAGGAAAGAAGGAAGGATGAAAAGAAGGAAGAAAGGAAGGGAGGGAGGGAGAGAGAAAGGAAGGAAGGAGGGTAGAACAGATGGAGGGAGGGAGGGAGGAAGGAAAGAGGTGAGAATACAAGAGAGGACACACACTCTGGGTGTGATCAGCATTTCCTCTACTCTCTTTCCCCTGTTAAACATTCTAGAGACCCTAGGGCCATAATTTTCTTATTTGCAGGAGAGAAGTTTCATTCATTATTCAACAAGCATTTACTGAGCCCACAGTCTCTGCTATCCCAGGAGGAACATTCTAGTAGGGCCACAGCATGTATGCCACAAGATTCCCTCAAGGGTCTCTATAGGGCTTCAGAGTTAATAAAGCATTTTTACAGGAGCTTTTGTATTTGTCCTCTAGGCAACCGAGGGCAGACGCAGAGGCAAGATTATTTTTTTCTTTGATTTAGAGACAGGAAGCAAGGTCAGAGATCCCAAGTGCTGCCCAAGGTGACTCAGTAGTGAGTGCATCCATTTGGCCTCTTTTTCAAGCAAATGCTTCAAATGTAGTGGTTTGAGAAACGTAACAGGAGAAAGTGATCTCGTTTGAGGAATGAATTAATGAGCTGAGGAAAAACTGGAAACAAGCTGATGTTTGAAGGGGCAAAGAGGCTCAGCACCCCTGGACCACGGAAGGCTGTACCACTGTTCTCATGGCTTTGTGGGTTTTGAGATCATCACAGTGTTTTTCCATAATTTAGGGCCCTCAGTGTGCTGGGAACTCTGCCAAACTTTCCACATAGATTATCACGTAACCCTCACGACAGCGTCAGAGGTAGGTACTCAGGGAGGTTGACTGACCCTTCAAGGTCACGCAGCTGGGAATGGTGAGGGTGGTTCCAAGCCCAGGTGTCCACTCAGGAAACTGCCTTCTCTGGATCACAGCAGTGTGAGTGCCTAGTTCTCAGGCATGTTCATGGATGTTTGTAGAAAGTTTGTCATGTCCTAATGTCACCTAGTCATATTCCACTGACTTGTTGAGTGGGGAGGTAAACAAAGGAAGTTACAGAACACCCCAGACTGGTGTATTGAAAAACAAGATTTCATGTGGGCATATATTTTTGTTTATGGGAAGAATAATCCTCTGAGAGGACACTAACTAAACTATTTTCAACGGTCACCTATGCAGTGAATGGAATTAGAGTGGGGGCAGAATAAGGGAGAATGTCTGACATTATTCTATGATCGTGGCTACTGTCTGAAATTTTATACTTTAGTAGTGCCTGGGTGTCTCCCTTGGCTAAGTGTCTAACTCTTGGTTTCTGCTCAGGTCATGACTTCATGGTTCATGAGTTCATGAACATTGGGTTCTCTGCTGTCAGCACAGATCCCACTTCAGATCCTTTGTCCCCCTGTCTCTCTACCCCTCTCCCCAACTCTTTCTCTCTTTCTCCCAAAAATAAACATTAAAAAAAGTTCTTAGCGCACCAGGGTGGCTCAGTCAGCTAAGCATCTGACTGTTGGTTTCAGCTCAGGTCATAATCTCATGGTGTATGGGTTTGATCGATCCCTGTGTCAGGCTCTGCACTCTTAGATTCTCTCCCTCTCTCTCTCTCCCCCCTTCCCTCCTCTCTCTCTCTCAAAATAAATAAACTTTAAAAAATTGAAATTCTTGTACTTTAAAGACCTTGGAAATCTATTGTTTGTATTGTGAAAATTTATGAACAACATAAATGCCTCTTACCAACACCATAGGTTCTCCCAGTGCATCTGGCCTGGCTGCCCTCCCAGTTCAACCTAGGGTGGGATTGAAGGTCTCCCCATCTGAGAATGGGAGTCAGCTCAGATTGGAGTAAAAGGAAAGGCAGTTGTGTGGCTGTGGCAGCCTCCCTCCCCCCGCAGTGGCTGCTGGGACTGGAACTGAAAGTCTGTGGGAGTGTGTGCACACACATATACACATACACAGACATATTACACCTCCCCCCTACACATACCCTATAATCTGACCTCTGCTCCATAATTCAGAGGCTTCTCTGTGCCTTCAGGCCTTGCCTCCTCCTGGAAGCCTGCTCAGGGCTGGGGATGCACATGTGTTCTCTGCCACAGGCCCCATCCCTGAGGACTCTCATGGCTAAGCTCTCTCCCTGACTTGCCTCTATACCTGATAACTCTGACAGCAATGGGCCTAGGAAAGGAGACCCAGGATCCTCTAGTGTCCTGGAAGATCAAGGCCTTGGGCAGTCAGCAATGATTCCAGGTTACCTTCTTGTTCCCCTTTTCAAAGGAGAGAAAGTCCTTCTCCTCCCAGCCCCTCCACAGGCCTTCCCTTGTCTAGAATACCTAGGCAGAGTGAGCTCCATCTACACAGGATTCCAGCTGGTAGTAAGCATGTTGATACACATGCACATATATGTAGAGAAAATTTTGGGAGGTGTTGCCCAAAATGTTCACTGTGGTTACCTCTGGGTAAGGGATTGTGGATGAGCCTCACTTGTTCCTTTTCTCACATTTGTGGCTTGTATTTATTTAATTTTTAAAGTTTGCTCACAGCTCCAGAGAAAAAAATCATCCAGAGAGGAAGAAAGAGAAAAGAAGTAGAAGAGATACACAAAAAGCAAGAAGAATCAAAGAAGAAGCAATGAAGAGAGAATGAAATAAAATGAGAGAGGGTGTAGGGGAGCAGAGAATAAGACTGGGAAGCAAAGAGCAGAGGAGAACTGGTGGTGGGCTGAACTCCTGGCAGCACCATGGTCTCCCTCTCAGGCCACACCTCAGGTCCTCTGGCACTTTGGGCAGCCTGGCATCTCTGCTGGTGGTGGAAGCAGCAGATGCTGGAAGGAGCCAGAGCAGTTGAGTGTTAGGAGACAATCCTCAAATGGGTCTCTCATATTTCTGCACATCTCCCAAGCAAGACACTGGAAAAAGTAGTCCAGTCTCATTCTTTTGCATGTAGCTATCCTGTTTTCCCAGCACCATTTGTTGGAGATACTGTCTTTTCCCCATTGTATATTCTTGCCTCTTGTCACAGATTAATGACCATATAAGTGTGTGTATACTTCCAGACCCTATTCTGTTCCATTGTCTGTTTTTGTGAGTGCCATACTCTTTTGATCACTATTGCTTTGTATTATGATTTGAAATCTGAGAGTGTGGTATCTCCAGCTTTGCTCTTCTTTCTCAAGATTTCTTTGGCTATTTGGGATCTTTTGTGGATCCATACAAATTTAGGATTATTTGTTCTATTTCGGTGAAAAATGCCATTGGTATTTTGTTGGGGATTGCATTGAATCTGTAGATTGCTTTGGATAGTATGGACATTTTAACAATGTTAATTCTTCTAATCCATGAGCACAGTATAGCTTTCTTTTATTTGTGTTGTCTTTAATTTTTTCATCAATGTCTTATAGTTTTCAGATTACAGGGCTTTTACCTCCTTGGTTAAATTTATTCCTAGGTATTTTGTTGTTTTTGATGCAATTGGAAATCGGATGGATTTCTTAATTTCTTCTTCTGATAGTTGGTTATTAGTTTACAGAAACTAACAGATTTTTGCATATTGATTTTGTATCCTGCAACTTTACTGAATTCATTTATTAGTTCTAGTGGTTTTTGGTGGAATCTTTAGGGTTTTCTCTGTATAATATCATGTTATCTGCAAATAGTGACAGTTTTTAAGTAAAAATTCCTTTCTAATTTGGATGCTTTTTGTTTCCTTTTCTTGCCTAATTGCTGTGTCTAGGACTTCTAATACTATATGGAAAAAAGAGTGGCAAGAGTGGCCATTCTTTTCTTGTTCTTGATCTTAGAGGAAGAACTTTCAGCTTTTCACCACTGAGGATGTAGTTAGCTGTGTGAGGAGATTCTTTCATAAAACAGTTTGAAGGTGGAAGGCAATATCCTGGTTTGGAAGGTGACAATGAAGCAAAGAGATCGTCCATTGCTCTATATAAGAAATGCAAGGAGGGGCACCTGGGTGGCTCAGTGGGTTGAGCATACAACTTTGGCTCAGATCATGGTCTCATGGTTCATGAGTTCAAGCCCCAAATTGTCTGTCAGCATAGAGCCCACTTCAGATCCTCTGTTCCCCTTTCTCTGCCCCCTCCCCCACTTGTTCTCTCTCCCAAATGAATAAATATTAAAGAAAAAAAGAAAGAAATGCAAGGAGATTTTGGGTTGGGGTGGGGTAGTGAAGAGAAGACAGGAGGTAGGGTGGGAAATGAGGGACAAAATGGCAGGAAGCTGATTCTTAGTAATAATTAGTAACCCTTACACAGACTTATTCTGTACTGGGCACCGTCCTAAGTTCTTTCTCAAGTATACACATGTACCTTACAAAATGATTTAATCCTCCATTCTGCAGGGATTACTGAGCACGTCACATGCTCAGTAAGTGGTAGTGCTGGTATTTGAGCCAACACCATCTGGCTGTCAGTCTGAACTCTTAACTGCTAAGCTACACTGCCCCAGTGTCTTTGAAAACAGTCTCATATGTCATTATATGTCATTTGTGAGTGGCCATGTAAATCTTCTTCCCCCCCCACCTCCATTTCAGTAGAGATTGTCTGGTTGGAGTGTCTGGGGAAGCGCTGAGTTTCATGTTGGCATCGGCATTAGCAGAGACACAAGAACAGACATGGGAGTGAGACAAGAGTCTTACTCAAATTGCAGACACCAGCAGGAGCAGGAGGGGACCCTAAGTGCAACCATCCCCAAGGAGTCGCAGATCTTGGGGACAAATATTGGATTTCTCATTGACAAGTGATCTGAGGCCCCCACAAGCTCAATTTAAATTTCAAAGAACAGCATATATATATGCTATAACTGGCATCTGGGTTATAGGAAGGCTCTGTGATCTCCATTTCACAGAATAAGAATAACCCAGAGAGATGAAGAAACTTGTCCAAGGTCACACAGTGACATGGGGTTTGAACTACCTGTCCTAAAAAATACCTAGAGAAGATTTGTGCCCTAAGAATACAGTTCCTGTCACCTGGGTCCCCAGGCTGTTCCAAAGCTGGAAAAGTTCATGTAACCCTTTCTCTTCATCTATAAGCTGCCTGGATCTTTCAGGTAAATTACCTTCTTTGGCCTAGGAAAGCCAAAGGTGTTTCTTCACTTGCGATAAAGTACAACTAACAGATGGATGTGAGGCCTGCCTAGTGCCCAGCCTTGGCTTGGCCCTGGGCATGTAGGCCCAGCCTCTGCCCTGGAGGGGCTCATAGTCAGGAGGGAAGAAGCTGCCATTGTCAGAAGGAAGCTGATGAGAGGGTCGTGTGCACTACCCATCACCCAAAGCCTCACCTGAACTTCCCCAAAGACCGTCATCCTCCAGGAGCTGAGGCAGGAGTAGGGGAAGATGGGGGAGGGGGGACGTGTCCCTCATTTTCAGTGATGGGATTTGGATCTATAAATAGTCTTCAGAAATAGAGCAGAGAGAGAAGTCATTTGTGGGCTTACATTAATTCAATAGTGGCCTTTTTCTTCCTTATTAGACGAGCTATTTGATTCTATTCAAACTGAAAAAGATAAAAACTACTTGATTCAAAAAGTCTTTTCTGCCCCCTTGATGCCCCTCAGGATGGGGAGTCACATGTTATGAGGCCCTTGCCAGGGTGCGTGTGCAGGCAGATGGCTGACTGGTGTGGAGGAGGGACAAAGAACTCCAGGGTCCCTTCTTTCCTTCTCCTTCCAACAAGGCAACAGAAAAAACTAATCAGCATCAGTAGCCAGAGGGGAGAAATTCATTAGCAGATCTGGTTTTGCATAATTTAGTAGTTGGCATTAGCAAATTAAGTCTTTTTGGCTTTCTTCATTGTAATGGTCATTAGAGAAAACGAGAAGAAAACACAGGCTCATAATCCCAACAGTTTTCTGGAGATGATAATTAATAACAGCAATAATAAACTGCTAATAAGACTTTGCAATTTTCCCTTCCACTCGCGTTGTCCTGCTTTTCCTCACAACTGTAGCAGAGGAAAGCAAATCTGGATCATTGTCCTATTTGATGGACAGTGAAACTGAGGCCTGGGAGGCATATGCAGGTAAGGAGGGCCTCACTGCCTGCCTCAGGCATGTCCGTGTGCTCGAACTCAGGGCCAGTGTGTGGTCTCAGGAGAACCAGGCTCAGGCAGGACTAATGGCCTTCTCAGTGGGAGCCTCAATTCTCCCTCAGCCAGAGCAAATCCTATTAACAGCAACAGCAACAATCATAAAGCTAACCTTTGTTGAGTACTTCCAGGCACCAAATGCTTTACATACATACTATCTCAAAAATAACAGCCATGAAGTAGGCATTGACATTAGCCTCATTCGTTTGTGAGGAAATTGTCTCAGAGAAGTTTAACAGACACTGATTGGAGTGGCTTCCTGGTTCCTAGTGAATCTTTTTCTCTAGGAGTGATGTAGACACATAGGTGGCCAGTGGCTCTGCCTTTGTCATGTGGCCCTTGACAAACCTGACTGGGCCAGGAATGGGCAACTGACTTGAGCTTGGCCAATTAAAGTCCCTCTCTGGGACTTGTCAGGGAGCTAAAGCAGGGGAGCAGTCCCCTTCTGGTGATGGCTGACATGGAAGAAGTCAGGAAGGCAGATGCAGTGATGGGGCAGGGAGGGGCGGGCAACACCCTGTGGTATTTGAGTCCTTTGTTCTAATTGTCCCTGAGGCACATGGGTGGTGAGAAGCCCCAGTGTCCCCCCTTTTCTGGTTTCTGTCTCTCTTTTTTTAATGTTTATTTATTTATTTTGAGAGAAAGAAAAAAAGTGCGTGTGTACACAAGTGGAGGAGGGTCAGAGAGGAGGGAGAGAGAATCCCAAGCAGGCTCTGTGTTGTCAACAGAGAGCATGATGTGGGGCTTGAACTCATGAACTGTGAGATCATGACCTGAGCACAAACCAAGAGTTGGACACTTAACCAACTGAGCTACCCAGGTGCCCCAAGTTTCTGTCTCTTCAAACCATGAGTCATAAGCTAGGACCTTGCTTGGTGTCCCCCAAGGAAGCATGTGGTGTGGCAGGGATGGCAGTCTTATTCCCTTTCACCACAGTGTCCAGGGTCTCCTGAGCCTCTCCTGTCTAGCCATGTCTGGGGGCATGGGGGACAGCAGGGCAGACCTCTAGCTTTGATGGCCCCCTGGCAGTGGGGTCTGTAAGTCCTGTGCCCTGCAGAGAAACCATAGTGAAGGCAAAGTGCACTGAAGCTGAGTCTTCAGCTGAACCCTCAGTTACTAGTGTGGTGCATGGCTCAACCCCTTGGCTCTGGTAGGACTGGCAATGCTGACCATTTGGGGCCTTGGAATTTCTGAGAAAGGAAGCCACGGCCATCTTGGGTCTGGAGGGAAGGGGTAGGTGAAGATGGCCATGAATCTGCTCCTGGCCTTTGCTCTAGACCCAGCCTGTGGCCATGCCTCTGGGGGCTCCCAATCCATGAATTACCATGGAGAGTTTCCCTGCCTTCTCGTCCCACTCCTGGGCTTCCCTGAATGTCAGGAATCTAGCAAGTGCTTTTCAGGATCTCTCTCCTCCCCATTTTACAAGTCTTTTGGGAAAAGTTGGCCCCAGGCTCCTATGGAATTCCCACAGTCCGGGCCGCCTGAGTAGACAGCCTGAGACGTGTGCCACAGGTGGTTGGCATACAGGGGCTGCCGTTAAACTGCGGAGGCTCTGCCATTGCTAGTCCTGTCATCTGTAGGGACATTCTTTGACCCCTCCATGCTTCTAGTTTCTAAATCTGTAACAAAAATCCAGCAGCCCTGACTGGAATTGAGCCGTGGTCTCTGACTCCAAAGCCCAGTTCCTTCCATCCCTGCCCCGCTGCATAGACCAGCTAGGAACAGTGAGGGGGCAGTAGGAAGGATCAGGATACTATGACGGGACATGAAGGTGGATGTGGTTTGAGAAATTTGATCCTCTGCATCTGGTCCTGTGGTACCATCGCTCTAGGTGAAGTCAGAGGGCACACACTAAGAACTACCCTGGTAAGAAGTGACTTGTAGGCCATGTGCCCATCCTGACTGACCAACCGATATTCAGAACTTGGTGGAAACTTCTTTATGCTATTTATGAAACAACAAAGAAACAAATTCTAAAAAAAAAAAACCCATCTCCTGGTGTCAGAAGCCACATACAGCACCAGAAGAGGATTGCTTATGGATGTGGCTTTCAATTGGTCACTGTCCTGAGGAAGGTGTCCTCTATCCCAATCCCTCCTATTTTCTATAGCTGGACAGGGTCCTCCAGTGGAGAGGACAGAGCCCTCTTCCACTGCACAGAGTTCACGGGACCCATCACTGCTGCTGGACCCCAGAGCTAAATGTTGGCGAGAACTTGGACCAGGCACAGTGGGGAGAGGGAAGAATGGAGATCCAGCGAAAAAGATGGTCCATCATGGTGGGCAAAGTTTAGCTCTTGAGGCCAAGATACTAGTCTTGCAGTGACTCTTCTCCTCACTTGTCTGTCCATCTGTCCACACACCCACTCAACACAAAGCACCTATTATCTAGTGCACTGAGGGGAGAGGCTGAAATAGGCGGTTCTTCCCTGGGTGGATTCACTAGTCCTTAGTCCAACCCCAGTTCCCTGGGCTCAGAGTCTGTATCTGGCCAGCCCTTCTGAGCACACAGGATAAAGGGAAACTAACCCACAACCCAGAGTCCTGGGAGATGGAGGTAGAACTATATATTCACTGATTAGTCACCAGTGAGAATTACAACTGGCAGGCAGAGGTCCGTATGGCCTGACCAGTACCTTTCCTCCCTGCTGACCAGTGATGCAGAAGGCCTGGTTATCAGAAGAGGTCATGGTGGGCACACTGCAAAGCCAATGACTTGTGCGTTGGGAAATGGTTGCCTGAGGCAGCCCCCATTCCCAGTGTGGCCCTGCCTTCCTCCAGAACCTCTCAGGTCAGGCATTTCTTCTTTTAAAGAACTGAAATGAGGCCACCATTCTCTTGGGAACTGCTTGGGAGGGTATGGTCTGTCTCTGTTGCTGATTTCCCTCTTTTGTACTTTCAGAGCCAGCCAACCCCCTGTGACAGAGACATTCTGTCTTTAGACATGTTATTAGTACTTGTAATCAGGTTATGGTTGGTCTTGCTGACTGAGGGCCCATCTCTCTAGAGTGACAATATGTGATTCTGCTTTTCTCTGGGAAAATTTCATAGTTTAACTCTCAGAGAGTGATCTTCCTCCTTGTTTTCAAGTCTTTGAGTGCACCTGAAGCACACCTCCACTTGGCACAAGGCATGCAGAGATGAATAGCACACAGTCTCTGCTTTCCTTACAGTTGGGAGGGAACAAAAGGCATGCTCATGAACAATGAACTACATTCCTGGGAGTCTTTAGGAAAAGACTCATCCACTGGATGATCACTCCCCCATCCACTGGAGGCATATTGTTTGCTTGCAGGGATGCAGGCATCCAGTTGAAGCCATGAACATTCCTGGTTGGTGAACATTCCTGCAAATGCTGGGAGATTAGTGAGGGCTGTAGCTATGGCATCCCAGGGTGCAGGGCCTCTGGCTCATCTTCTCTTATGTGCCCTCCACAACTTTCCTGGTATCCCCCATTCTCAGGCTGTCCTTCCTAGGTAATGTGAAGTCCCAGGATTATGTGGTATCCCTGGGTAGTGTGAGCCCCAATCTCTTTTGTGTCCTAACTCCATCTACACTCAGCCTGGAGATCTTAAGGACTGAAAATGAGGTTACTATGTGCATTTTAGTAGGCTATGTTTGATGAGTTTGGTATTTTTTTAAATGTTTGTTTATTTATTTATTTTGAGAGAGAGAGAGAGAGAGATCAGGGGAGGGGCAGAGAGAGAGAGGGAGAGAGAATCCCAAGCAGACTCTGCACTGTCAGCACAGAGCCCAACGTGAGGCTCAAACTCATGAACTGTGAAATCATTACCTTAGACAAAATCAAGAGTCAGATGCTTAACTGACTGAGCCACTCAGACGCCCTGATGAGTTTGGTTTTAAAGTGAAGAAACTGAGTTCTTAATAGTGCAATTTCAGGCAAAATTGGGCACGCTTAAGCCTCCTTAGAGCTTCCAGAATCTTAACAGGATGTAGACCTTCTCTCTTACTGGTGGGACCTGGGGCAGATCGTTTATCTTATTTGAAGATCAGTTCCTTTGTCTGTAAAGCAGGAATGGAAAATATCAGAACCCACCCACAGGGCTGTTGTGAGGGTTCATTGAGGTGATATGTGTACAGGGCTTAACACTTGGTCTCAGTGCTTGTGAAGCAAGGATTCAAAAAACATCAGCTCTTCTTTTTCTGGTGGCATGGCCTCTCTGAGTTGGCTGTGTAAAGGGTATCTCTCTTTGCTTCTCTGTCCCTCTGGCTGTCCTATCTTTCATTTTTTTCCCCTCCTTAGCCCTGGCCCATTCCTCAGGAAGTGTGGCACTCCAGAAAGGAAGTGCCTGCAGAGGGCTTTGGGAATCTCACTTTGTGGGGTATTGGGGTTGACTTGGGTAGCGACACCCCAGCCCAGAGAAAGCCCCACTTTCTTCTTTTAATTAACTAAAATCTCTGCCTCCTGATTAATTCTTGTCAAGAAAATTGTTCTTCATAGTTTATAGCTATTTTCCTTTCCAATGAGTGTCTAATTCCTGGAATGCTGCCCTAATTGTATTGTGGCTGCTGAGGAGGTGATAACGGTAGGGGCTGGGGTGTGTGTGTGTGTGTGTGTGTGTATTTGCTGGAGGAGGTTCCAGAAACTGGAAGTGGGGAGCTCCTGTTGATTCCTTCTGGGCAGTGTACAGGGTAGAAATAGGTCCCTCCTGACTCTTCTTTCCCTCTTGGACTTTGTGCTGTGTCTGAAGTGGTGCCTGAGTCACCTGACTACTCTCCTTGAGCCACATCAGCTGACCTGAGACATGGGCTTGGAAGACAGAGTGGGTATGCTCTGCCCCTGGGATGCCCAGAAGGGCCACAGTGGCACATCTGGGTTCAACAGAGCAATTTCCCTTCCTGTCTCCTGGCCTTCACTCAGCCCTCATATGGCCAGCTGTTGTAGTCTCATCTGAAACAAGTCTGTGAAACCATGTATTTTATGAACTAGCTATATTTTTATATTAAATATATAACAATTTCAACAAAATAGTTCATGTTACATTTTACCTAAAATCATCCCCATGTCCCGCCAGTGGTAGCTGCCACTCTATGAAAACATCTTAGCTTGAGTTTTGGCTAAGGGAAAAGGGGTAAGAGTTCATGCCATGTGCACTTGCTAAAATCCCTCTTTCTAGGCTAGGAGCTGGGTGAGGATGGAGGCTGTAATAAGGAGGACGGAACACATAGTAAGTAGCATGGTGTGGGTACAGGAAAGAACACAGCTTTGCATTCAGATCTGCGTTGAAAAACTAGGTGCCTGGGTGACTCAGTCAGTTAAGCATCTGACTTCAGCTCAGGTCATGATCTCACCACTTGTGAGTTTGAGTCAGGCTCTGTGCTGACAGCTCAGAGCCTGGAGCCTGCATCTGTCTCTTTCTCTCAAAAATAAATAAACATTAAAAAAATATTTTAAAAAAACAGCTTGTGCTTTATTTTATATCCAATTCAGGGGAAGCTAATTTATTTTGATCTTCTAGTCCATGTAACAGGGATAACCTCTATCTTGTAGTAGTGTTGGGAGGCCAAATGGGATAGTGTATCCAGTACTTAGTATAGGGCAAACTCTTAATAGATGCCAATTCCCTTCCTTTCTCTCTTCTGGTATTTGATTAATCAATCTGTACCAAGCTGTTAGTGAGATAATGTGCCTCCCCCTTTCCCAAGGGAGTTTTTGCATTTACCCTCAAGGATGAGTCTCAAGGATCACAGGCAGTAGCAGTACAGCAGGGAGGCATTTAGGCTGAGTAGCAGCTCCCTGGTGGGCACCAAGGTCTCAGATTTCACCCTGGGGCCATCACTACTGCTGGCCTGGGAGGCAAGACTTAAAGTGGGATCGCAATCTCAAGTCATCCAGAGACTGGGCTTGTAGTAACACTGAGCACAGGATGGCACCTGTGCAGGTGGCAGTGCTGACGGCACGCTGGAGAAAGCCTGATGGCACTCAGGTTCATGGGAAAGCAACAAAACTTTATTGGCTAAATGAAACAGGTTTGACAAAACAAACAAACAAAAGCAGAAACAGACCCATAAATGCAGAGAACAAATTGATGGCTGCCAGAGGGAATGGGCAAAAAGGAGTGAAGGAGAGTGGGAGGTACAAGCTTCTAGATATGAAATGAATGAGAAAAAAAAGAAACAAAATTAAAAAAAACCCCAGGGCACTGCTAGTTTACAACCTGTCAAAGCAGGCAGGAATTATAGTCACAATATTTAATGATTAGAAGGCTGGTTATGAGACACAAGCAGCTCCCCATTTCAAGCCTCTCCATCCCCTAAAACTCTGGGTGGAGGGAAGAATGAACTTCCCCCCTGGGTCCCCAAGGCCTGAGCTGCAGCTTCCTGTCCTCATTTTACACCCAGTCTATAAGGAGTCACTGTCCTCCTGGGCTCTGGCTCAACCTCTTTCTGGGCCTCCTTGCCTGGGGGCAGAGCTGCTGGGCAATGCTTGCTTCCAAGCTGTGTGGAGTCCTTAGCATGTGTAGGCTGCTCCTGCTGACCCTGAGGGGCCCTGCCACCCAAGATGGCCTGGCCTAACTTCAAATCCAGGCCACTCTGCCTGTGGTGGTTTGTAGCTCAGGTTTCTAGAGCTCAGTCTTTGGGGATCTGAAGCCTCTTTATTCTTGACTTCTGAGCCTCTTACTGATGGGAGAATGAGTTGTGCAGACTGGTTTATAACCTTCTCTGAGACTTGGCTTCCTGCATCCCAAGGGTGGGCTGAATAAGATGCCAATCTGCTTGGGATGGTGGAAATCATGAAGGTCAGGTACAAGGGTATATGTATGGCTTATATTTCCTCTGGCCCACCTACTGCAGGTCAGGAATGCCCTGTGACTGGTGACCTATCCAGCTCCAATGATCACATCATGGGGATTATCTGGTCCCTGTCCAGCCCTCCTGGTGTGAAGAGTCCCTCACACCTTATGTGTTCCAGTTTGAAAAGCACTTCTACATCTACACTCCCTGGGAGACTGTTCACTGCCGCCAATCTAGGCAGGACAGGGAATGATGTATTTATGGTTTTGGTAGAAGACGAGAGGTCAAGGGGCTTACCTAAAATCAAACAGAAAATCGAGGATAGTGTCTGGATTGGATAAAAGCACAGACCTGCCTCCAGGGGCTTTCCTCACCACCCTCTACCTCTCTTTCCCACATCTGCTACCCCCTGTTGGGGAGCATGGGGTGTGAATGGACACATTCCCTTCTATTAAACAGCTAGAGAGGGACAGTGAGATGTGAACAGAGGAGAGGGGAACAGTGGGCATTTAAAACCCAGTTAAAACACATGTTTCAAGGCCCATTGTGGACATCTATCAGATTATGTGTGTCTCACAAAGTATACAACATCATCTATGATATTTTAGAGCCCCAAATGTTTCACTTGAATTCCTCAAGTGGAGGACCCAACTAAAGGACATTGCACTAAAGCAACCAGACAACCAAGAGGACATGGAACTCTGCAGGGCAAGTGGTCCAGTCTCTCCACCAAGTTTAATCACATAAAAGGAATACTGTGCTAGATTACAGGAGACCTAAGGAATGTACCAAGTGCAATTGGTGGTCCTGGATTGGACACTGGTTTGGTGAAGTGGCTGTAAGCAGGTGGGAAAATCTGATTGTTGTTTGTTCACATGAGCAATGTTCACATGATATGAACATTTACTAAAATGGAAGGGAGACTGTTAACTGAACAAAATAGGTTAGGAAACAAAATAGGTTTGTATCAGACATATCCAGATTGAAAGACATTCCATAGAACAATTGACTGGGCCATTCAAAATGTTAATATCATCAAGGACAAAAAAAAAAAACCCCGGGAAATATAATTTAAAGAAGATGGACAGAGGCACCTGGGTGGTTCTGTCAGTTAAGCATCTGACTCTTAATCTTGGCTCAGGTCAAGATCTCATGGTTCATGAGTTCGAGCTCCTCATCAGGCTCTGCACTGACAGTGTGGAGCCTGCTTGAGATTCTCTCTCCCCATCTCTCCCTGCCCCTCTCCCTCACTGTAGCTCTCTCTCTCTTAAAATAAATAAATATTTCAAAAAAGATAAAGAAGTGCCTGGGTGGCTCAGTTGGTTAAGCATCCAACTTCAGCTCAGGTCATGATCTCGTGGTTCGTGAGTTCGAGCCTCGTGTCAGGCTCTGTGCTGACATCTCAGAGCCTGGAGCCTGCTTTGGATTCTGTGTCTCCCTCTCTCTCAGGCCCTTCCCCTCTTGAGCTCTGTCTCTGTCTCTGTCTCTCTCTCAAAAGTAAATAAACATTAAAAAAATAAAAATAAAAAAGATAAAGAAGATGGACAACTTAGTCCAACTAGTGACCCTTGATTAGACCCAGATTTTAAAGAAAAAAAAAAAAAAAGAAAAGAAAGTCTAGCTTTGTGCTACCCAGATGTCCCCTCAAGACTTGCTGCCCAACTGGAGGAAGAGTAGTTAGCAGACAGCTCCTTTGGATCTGTTCCAGCTCATGCCCTTCCCAGGGTGATCCCAGGGAGTGACTGATCCAAGAGGGACCACAAAGCCCACTCTGGCTCCACACAGGACCTTCTGATGGGCAGTTCTAACTCCAGAGAATCTCCATTGGGTAGACTGAGGCTTCATCAGCTCTCATGCAACACTTCATGTCTTTCTCTACCCGATCATGCTTCCTACTGCTTCCTTTCACAGGAGTTGATCCCAGATGAACATCTTGCAACCCATACTCCATCTCGATGTGTCCATCCAAAGAACTCAACCTGTGACACCAACTCTAAAGGACTGCATTGGACAATTAGGGAATTTTGACTAAGGGCTGTATATTAGTTAGTAGTATTGTTTCTGTGTTAACATTGTTGAATATGGCAATTGCTGGGTGGTGGTATAAGCAGACTGTCCTTGTTCTTGGGAAACAGGTTAAAGTATTTCATAGAGAGAGGTCAACTTAGTCTCAAATGGTTCACATATATCTACATATCTGTGTTGCTATATTATCTATACAGATCTCCCTATATAGATATCCAGATACCAGGATGTAGATACATATGTAACTACATAGAAACCCATATATACTAGAAATAGAGACAGAGAAAAAACAATTGCTGCAAAATGGTACCAATTCATGAATCTAGGTGAAATGCTTACAAATGCTCATTATATTAGTTCTTCAACTTCTTGTAAGTTTGAAATTTTTCCAAATAACAGCTGGGAGAAAAAATCAATAGCTATAGTTTGACTTCATTTTGGTAAAAACAATACATGTATATGTCTATGTGCAGAAAAGGTCTGGAAGGATGTACACTAAAGAGCCACAGTGGTAATCTCTGAGTGGTTGGAAATGTGTTATTTTCATTTCACTTGTCAGCATTTTCTCCTTTGCTGAAATTCACATGTAATGAAAAATTACTAAAATAATTCATCAAGGCCAACAGCAGGGGAAATGTGGGCCTCCCTGTGACCCAGGAGGGCAGTGGGCTGGAAAAGGGGGACAACTCCTTCACTTCCTACCCTCCAACAAGTGAGATTAAAATTCCAATAATGTCACTGCTTCTACTGGCTGTTCCAGCCTCAGGCTGACATGGCGCTGACTTGAGAAAATGAAATTATTGAATAGGAGATCACCAGTAACAGATGAGGCTGGCCCACTGGTGGAGAGTGTGGGCTGCTGGCTACTTCAGGCCGCCCAGAGCTCTGTCTACGGACACCAGACACATGTTATTTCTGTTTTCCAGCTGTGTGTTGGTGTGGAGAAAACATAAGTATTCTTTGAATTACATTTAAAATTGAATATTTGCACCTCTCTCAGGTGTCATTGTGCAACTATCAGTTCTGATATTTTTGTAACCTTTTTATTTTTTATCTTTATTTTTTTTTTAATTTTTAAAAAATATTTATTTATTATTTTTGAGAGAGATCTGTGTTGCTGGGATCCTGGGCACTGAATTGGGTCTGGGTGGGAGACACAACCCAAAGTGCAAGACAGTCACCTGGATGTCTCCCAGATGCTGCAAACTCAAATTTTTCTGCTTTGAAATCATATGTTCAAACTCACTTCTATTCGTGGAGACCTTTTCCAAGCTCTAGGCTAGGCTTAGGACCTTGCCCTGTGCTCCTGCTGGTCCTTCTAATTATTCTACATCACTCATCACATTAAAAAAAAAATTGCTTGTTTAAATCAGCCTGCTCTAAGAGCTTCTACATTCGTGAGGACAGGGACCATGTCTGTCTAATTCACAATGGGATCCTTTATGGCTGGCAATTGGTAACTCAACATTTGCTGAATGAATGACAGAGTGAAAATTCAAGTCACAGTTGGAGAGGGAAGACAGAAGCCAGTCCAGGCAGAGCAGCAGCCTCAAGCACAGGTTTGAGATCAAAAGCCAGAGAGAAAATGAGGGATATGAAGTTACACTCAGGTATCGGCTGGGAGGTTGGGTAAGAAAACTATGGTTTGGGACATAAACTGTGGCCCAGGCAGGATGCTGGGATCTGACCACAGAAGGGACAAATCTCATGGTAAGCTGATTGTTTTAGTCCCTGTTGTTAAGCTTTCTTCAGGCACCCAGAAGTTACTGAACACTGGATCCCAGATGACTGACTCTGCACCCATGGATTTTCTCTCTTGATGTGTGTGGAAGTCCTCAGCACAGATCTTGGCACTTAGCACTTACTGATGCTAAATTGACAGAGCAAAGTTATATTAGCCAAAGAAAGAAAGGCAGCTGTATTTATTAGGGTTCTCTGGTTACAAGCAAGAGAAACTGACTCTGGCTAACTTACACAAACACTTAACTAGAAGAGAAGTGGAAGAAGCAGTCTTTGAGACCGACAGGATGAGTACAGCTCTGGGAATATGATATCAGAAACAGTGAGGTGTCTCGATAAGGAAGAATTTCCTTCATCCATCCTTAGTCCTTCTCACACCCAGCCCAGGAGGGATAGGCTCCTTGACAGTCCCATCAAGTCTGCATGCAGCAGGAAGGGGTTCCCCAAATGAAAGGGGTATAGATGTTCACACTCCCAGCCCCTGTGTTGACTCAGTGAGAGTCTCTCCTGGCACTGGCTGGGATGTCTTGCCTTGTCTAGTAATTTGTCCTTCACATAGAATTGTTGTCCTTTCCCTAAGCCTTGGGCTATATGCCTGAAACTTTTTGGCTTTCTGGGCTACCCTGATCTGATTCTCCTTGTTCTGCATTTTGCATCCACAGGTCCAGCCTTCCTACCCTTAGTTCCAGAAGCTGATCCCCTCCCTTGCCTGGGAGGGGAGGTCAGATAAGTTCCCAGGAAATCTGAACCATCAGCAATCATAGATGTGAGCTGGAAATCGGAGGCCAAGAGGGGATAGATATGTTGTCACTATTGGTGCGTGAGTTAAGGGTAGATTCACAGCCATAGCCTAGGCTTCTCTGTTTCCTGGACAATACATTTTTGCTTTTAATTATAGAAGTAACATATGTTCATGAAAGAAAATCTAGAAAGTATGTGAAAGTGACAAGTACCCACCCCAATACACCCACCCATTTATATTTTAGACCCAAATCTTTTGACGTCTACCTAGTTTAGCTGGGGAGGCAATATAGCAAACTGGTTGAGAGAATGGGCTCTGGAGCTCCAGCCCTGCCAGTTAGTAGTTATATGACCTTTTAATGTTCATTAGCTTCCCTAAACTTCAGTTATCACCTAATGTAAAGAAAAAGCAGAGAGATGTTTGTTATATAGTAAGTACTTAACAAATCTTGGTAAGTGCTCAATAAACATTTAATTATATTAACATTTTATGCCCTGTCTATGCTGCCACACTGCCTGGCCCAATTCTTTCCCTGAATTATTTAGGCAACTTATCTCAATCCTGGCCTTCTGGAGTACCATCCATTTGTCTTGGGGAATAATTTTTTTAAAGCCATTTTTTAAAATGTTTATTTATTTTTGACAGAGAGAGAGAGAGAGAGCACGAGCAGGGGAAGGGCAGAGAGAGACAGAGACACAGAATCCGAAGCAGGCTCCAGGCTCCCAGCTGTCAGCACAGAGCCCAACACAGGGCTCGAGCCCATGGACCATGAGATCATGACCTGAGCTGAAGGTGGACGCTTAACTGACTGAGCCACCCAGGCACCCCAGGGAATAATTTTCTTTATTGGACCCACTCCATGCCCTAAAAGCAAAGCTAGCATCCAGGAGATTACATGGAGCGATTGGGGCAGGAAGTGTGGCGAGGATGAAGACGAAGTGCATGGAAGAGCCAACTGAGCATTATGTTGGCCCACAGCAGGTAGGCTCTGACTCCTCTCCCCTTCCAGTAATAGTGCCCTTACTCCCTTTTCCTTCAGGAAAGTCTTCTCCCTAGGTATTCCAACCCACTGCCTTTGTTGGTTCAGTAATTGGCAAGTGATCTCAGCTGGGCCCATTAGATTCTTCTTGGGGCTTCGTCTTTGGAATCAAGGCTGGAAGGATGTAAATGTGTGCTTGCCATATGGAGGAAGCCTGCTTGCAGGGAGAGAGAATGAGATCAATATCAAGAGATGCACAGATGAACCTGCAAGTGTCAAGTTCTTGGTTCCAGTCCCTGAAGCTCTGGTTCTTACAGGACTTCTGAATTATGTGGGTTTTCCCAGTATTCTTCCCAGCCATGTGAGCCATGTAATTTTCCTTTTTTTTTTTTTTTTTTTTTTTGCTTAACTGAATTTTTTTTCTTAACTGAATTGTATTAGGCTGTTATTTCCAAGTCAAAGAGTCCTGACTAATACAAATGCTTTGTTTGTAAATGTGGGAAGACAGTTGTGTAATCATTCTGTAATTTTTTCCATTCTGTCTCTGATGAGCAGGAACATTCTCCCCAAGTATGTAGCATTCCCAGCACACTGACCAAGATCAAGAGAACCCCAATCTTTTGGGACTAGGTCTTGCTGATTACTTATTCAAGGCTCTCTGGAGTTGCTCTCTGTCTTATTGATTGCTGATATACTCTGAAGCATTCACTCCATCAAGCAGAATTTGAGTCTCTCAAGCCTTTGGAGTTATTTGAAGAAACTGTGATCCTTTCATCTCTTCTGGTTTCCTTGGAGCTTGTTCTATTCCCTTTCATCTCCAGCTCAGCACTATGAAAAGGTGTAATGGCATGAGATCCTGGAGTCTCGATGTGTATGAAAGTATATAAGCATATTCTGAGCAATCAGAATTAATAATGTGGCATCCATATCCTACTTGCTTTATTATCTCAGGCTTCTTTTTTTCTTTTCTTTTTTTTTTTTAAAGCATGCCCGGATGAATGGGACATCCCAGGGAAGGCTTGTGCAGTCCTCTGTCTGGTAGAGGTGCAGGAAGAGAGCTGGTCCCATGTAGTCAGGGATGCAACAGGCTTCCAGTTTGTTGCCAGCTTGAGGATTCCCCTGCAGTCAGAGACTGTCTTCCCATTGTCTGGGAAGCCTGCCCACCTTCTCATCAGGTTGTCACTCTCCTCTTTCAGGAAAGTGTACAGAACACTTCAGAAAGCCTTCTGGCTTGATTCCTTTCAGTGCCAATAAATCCAGCATTTGTTGTTTCTTACATGTGCTTTTTTTTTTTTTTTTTTTAATTTCTTTGAGTCTTAGTACTTATTGGGGGCAAGAACAGTGTGTCCTTAGATTTCCTTTAAGAACATCATAGAAAAAGCAAGAGATAAGGGGCTCAAGGCCAGTTTAATGGGTTCTGGGATATGTCTAGATTTCATTATCAAGGTGAGGATATAGAACTGGGGGAATAGGCTTTGTGGTGTGTACTTTCTAGGATAGAAATGCTGAGAGGGCTATGACCAACTTAGAGCTTTCAGTTGCATAAAATTCATAAGAAGAAATGAAAGAGGATGTTTTTCCTACTCTCTACTTGGTTTATCTCTGCTCTAATCATTAGTAATACTGTTTGCTAACTTTGGGTTTGGTTTGTTATTTTTCTAGTTTCTTGAGATGTGAAATTAGGTAGTTGATTTGAGATCTTTTTTGATGTAAGCATTTATGGCCATAAACTTTTCTCTTGGCACTGCTTTCACTGCATTCCCTAAGATTTTAATAGGTTGTGTTTTTATTTTCATGTGTCTCAAGCTACTTTATAATTTCCTTTGTGAGTTCTTCTTTGACCCACAGTTGTTTAAGACTATGTTGTTTAATTTCCACATTTCTATGGATTTTCCAGTTTTCCTTCTGCTATTCATTTTAGTTTCATTTTATCATGGTTGAAAAAAGTTGTTTGTATGATTTCAGTCTTCTTAAATTTGTTAAGAATTGTTTTGTGTCTATCATGTGGTCTACCCTGGGGAATGACTCATTGCACTTGAAAAGAGGTGTATTCTGCTGCTCTAGGCAACAAAGTCTCCCTCCTCAACTAACCTGTAGTCAACTTCTGTAAGGTAATGAGGCCTCTGCCTTAGTGTCTGTCCTCACTGGGGCTGCCTCACCCAGTTGTAGCAATAAACTTGCTAAATTATCTTACAGAGAATCCCCCGACACTTGACATCTGGTCACCCTCAATCTCAGATCAAATTCTTCACCTGCTTCCATCCCCCCAAGTGATGTCTCATCATTTTGGTCTGCCCTCAGCAAGAATCCTGTTCAAGTGTATTTACTAGAATTTGTCCTTCCCTTTGACATTTCCTGTTAGTAATTTTCCATCCACTAACCCCACTCTGCTCCTTGGCTACAAATATTCAATTGTCCATGTTGTATTTGGAGTTGAACCCAGTTCAATATTGAAATCTCTTTTTCTTGATTGCAATAGTTCCTGAGTAAAATTTGTTTTTGTTTCTGTTTTTACCACTTTAACCACTGGTAGGTCTTGTTTTTCCTTAACATTGGAAGGAGGATTTTCTGAATATTCCCACAGATATAAATGTGCAAGTGACTTTTGGCTTGATTTGTTGGCATTTGCAAATATAAATGCTACTGTGATAATTTCGTTGCAAACCAGTCAACCGGTCATATCTGAGCAACAACAACAACAAAATTAAGACTTCTTTTTTTTTTTTTAATTTTTTTTTTCAACGTTTATTTATTTTTGCGACAGAGAGAGACAGAGCATGAACGGGGGAGGGGCAGAGAGAGAGGGAGACACAGAATCGGAAACAGGCTCCAGGCTCTGAGCCATCAGCCCAGAGCCTGACGCGGGGCTCGAACTCACGGACCGCGAGATCATGACCTGGCTGAAGTCGGACGCTTAACCGACTGCGCCACCCAGGCTCCCCCAAAATTAAGACTTCTAACCAATGTTCTACTGGGCCTCTCGAGTGTTCTAAGGGGTCAGCAGAAGTTGTGAATCCCACCAGGATGAAGTGATCAGGTGATAAAGAGAAAATTGTAAAAGCAGTCAGAAAAAGAGACTTAGTATATATAGAAACAACAAATGGCCACAGACTTCCTGCCAGAAATGATGCAAGCCAGAAGACAATAATAATCCATCTTTAAAATGCTGAAAGACAAGAAAAATCTGTCACCTTAGAATTATATAACCAGCAAACATGTGTTCCAAAAATACTTTTTCAGACAAACCCCATGAGACCTATACTACAAATTGTACAGGAGTTCTTCAAGCAGGAAGAAAATGATACCAAATAGACACTTGAATCTTCACAAAGAAAGAGTGTAAGAAATAGTAAATATGTGGCTAAATGTACGAGATCTCCTTTCAATAACTAACATATTTAAAAAAGAAAAGATAATTGAGGGGTGCCTGTGTGGCTCAGCCAGTTAAGATTTTAACTCTTGATTACCTCTCAGGCCATGATCTCACCAGTTGTGAGATCAAGCCCTGTGTGGGGGCTTCACACCTAGTGTGGAGCCTACTTAAGATTCTCTCTCTCTCTCTCTCTCTCTCTCTCTCTCTCTCCCTCTCCCTCTGCCATTCCTCCATCCGTGCTCTCACACAAAAATAGAATAGAATAGAATAGAATAGAGAATTAAAAAGATAATTGAATACTTAAAGCAAAAGTAGTAACAATGTATTGTGGGGTTTTAGTAAAATATATAACAACAAAAGTGGAAAGGATGGAAGGGAAAAAAGGAATGCTGCTGGTATAAGGTTCATATATTACATGTGAAGGGAAATAAAATTATTTGAAGGTAGACTGTATAAGTTAAAAATGTGTATTGAAAACCCTAGAGCAACCACTTAAAAAGAAGCAAAGCTATAATAGCTAATAAGCCCTTAAGTAAAAATAAAATGTAAAAATAAAGAAAAAAAAAACAGTCTAACACAAAAGAAACCAGGAAAAGAAAAAAGAATAAAGAGTGGATGGGACAGGGGGCATCTGGGTGGCTCAGTCGGTTAAGCATCTGATTTTGGCTCAGGTCATGATCTCATGGTTCGTGAGGTCGAGCCCCATGTCAGGCTCTGTGCTGATAGCTCAGAGCCTGGAGTCTGCTTCAGATTCTGTGACTCCCTCTCTCTCTGCTCCCCGCCCCCCTCATGCTCTGTCTCTGTCTTTCTCTCAAAAAATAAACATTAAAAAAAAAGAGTGGATGGGACAGATGGTACACATAGAAAATGGATAGCAAGATGGTAAATTAAAACCTAATTATATCAATAATTACATTAAATGTAAATGGTCTGCATTATCAAGGATTTAACTTGCAGGTCTATAATCATTACATTGTCAAGGATAAAGTGGATAATTTCATAATGATAAAGGGGTCAATTCAACAAGAAGATAATCTTTTTTTATTAATTTTATTTATTTATTTTCAAAAATTTACATCCAAATTAGTTACCATATAGTGCAACAATGATTTCAGGAGTAGATTCCTTAGTGCCCCTTACCAATTTAGCCCACGCCCCCTCCCACAACCCCTCCAGTAACCCTTAGTTTGTTCTCCATATTTATGAGTCTCTTCTGTTTTGTCCCCCTCCCTGTTTTTATATTATTTTTGTTTCCCTTCCCTTATGTTCATCTGTTTTGTCTCTTAAAGTCCTCATATGAGTGAAGTCATATGATTTTTGTCTTCCTCTGACTAATTTCACTTAGCATAATACCCTCCAGTTCCATCCACGTAGTTGCAAATGGCAAGATTTCATTCTTTTTGATTGCTGAGTAATACTCCATTGTATATATATACTACATCTTTTTTATCCATTCATCCATCGATGGACAGACATTTGGGCTCTTTCCATACTTTGGCTATTGTTGATAGTGCTGTTATAAACATGGGGGTGCATGTGTCCCTTTGAAACAGCACACCTGTATCCCATGGATAAATGCCTAGTAGTGCAATTTCTGGGCCGTAGGGTAGTTCTATTTTTAGTTTTTTGAGGAACCTCCATACTGTTTTCCAGACTGGCTGTACCAGCTTGCATTCCCAACAAGAAGATAATCTTATATGAGTTATGCATATAAAAGAACTTCAAAATTCTTGAAACAGAAAATGACAGAAGTGAAAGAAGAAATAGGCAAATCTACAGTTATAGTTTGAGATTTCAACGTTTATTTATTTTTGGGACAGAAAGAGACAGAGCATGAACGGGGGAGGGGCAGAGAGAGAGGGAGACACAGAATCGGAAACAGGCTCCAGGCTCTGAGCCATCAGCCCAGAGCCCGACGCGGGGCTCGAACTCCCGGACCGCGAGATCGTGACCTGGCTGAAGTCGGACGCTTAACCGACTGCGCCACCCAGGCGCCCCTATAGTTTGAGATTTCAAAACACTTCCCTTAATAATTGATTAAAGGGGCACCTGGGTGGCTCAGTCAGTAAAGTGTCTGACTTCAGCTCAGGTCATAATCTCATGGCTTGTGAGTTCAAGCCATGATCTCATGGCTTGTGAGTTTGAGCCCCACATTGGGCTCTGTGCTGACAGCTCAAAGCCTGGAGCTTGCTTTCAATTCTGTGTCCCTCTGGCCCTGCCTCTCCCCTGCTCATGCTCTCTCTCTCTCTTTCTGTCTCTCTCAAGAATAAAAAAAAAAAAACATTAAAAAACATTTAAAAAATAATTGATTAAAAAGCAATAGATATATAGAAGACTTCAATAATGCAATGAAGACTTTCAACCAACTGTGCCAAATGATATTTATAGAACACTACACTCAGTAACTACACAACACAAATTCTTTTAACTTTCAAATAAAATATTTACCAAGAGAAACCATATTCTGGGCCATAAAATGAATTTTAATAAATTAAAATGACAAAGATCACACAAGGGGTGTATTTTTTTTTTTTCAACGTTTATTTATTTTTTTGGGACAGAGAGAGATAGAGCATGAATGGGGGAGGGGCAGAGAGAGAGGGAGACACAGAATCGGAAACAGGCTCCAGGCTCTGAGCCATCAGCCCAGAGCCTGACGCGGGGCTCGAACTCACGGACCGAGAGATCGTGACCTGGCTGAAGTCGGACGCTTAACCGACTGCGCCACCCAGGCGCCCCACAAGGGGTGTATTTTTAACCACACAAGAATTAAACTAGAAATCAGTAATGGAAATATTGCTAATAATAGAAAAGTCTAAAGCCAATGATCAAAGCTTCCACCTTAAGAAGCTAGAAAAATAACAAATCAAGCTGAAATCAAGTACAAAGGAGAAAATAAAACTATAGAAGTGAAGTCAATGAATAGAAAATAGACAAACAATAGAGAAAATCAATTAAATCAAAGGCTGGACCTTGGTAAAAATCAATAAAGTTGCAATCTACCTGGACTGATAAAGGGAAAATGAGGAATTTCTAATATTGAGAACAAAGGAGGAATCAACACAATTAAAAAGCAATACTGAATAGGAGAAGATATTTGCAGATGACATATCTGATAAAGGGTTAGTATCCAAAATATATAAAAATGTATACAATTCAACACAAAGAGCAAAATCCAATTACAAAATGGGCAGAAGACATGAACAGATATTTCTCCAAAGAAGACATCCAGATGGACAACAGACACATGGAAAGATGCTCAACACCACTCATCATCAGGGAAATGCAAATCAAAACTACAATAAGGTGTCACTTCACACCTGTCAGAATGGCTAAAATAAAAACCGCAAGAAACAACAACTGTTGGCTCTCAAGGGAGAAAAAGGAAGCCTCCTTGCACTATTGGTGGGAATGCAAACTGGCGCAGCCATTGTGAAAAACAGTATGGAACTTCCTCAAAAAATTAAAAATAGAACTACCCTACAATCCAGTAATCACATTACTGGATATCTACTCAAAAAACACAAAAACAGTAATCTAAAGGGATATATGCACCCCTATATTTATGGCAGCAATATTTATAATAGCTAAATTATGGAAGCAGCCCAGTGTCCATTGATAGATGAATGGATAAAGAAGATGTGATATTTATAAACAATGGAATATTTTTTAGCCATAAAAAGAATGAAATCTTGCCATTTGAAATGACACAGATGTTGCAAGAGAGTATAATGCTAAGCAAAATAAGTCATTTAGACAAAGATAAATACCATACAATTTGACTCATATGTGGCATTTAAGAAACAAAACAAATGAACAAAGGAAAATAAAGAGAGACAGAGACAAATCAAGAAACAGACTTTTAACTATAAAGAACAAACTGATGGTTACCAGACGGGAGGTGAGTGGGGGTGTGTGTGAAATAGGTGATGGGGATTAAGAAGAGCACTTGTCATGATGAGCACTGGGTGATGTATGGAATTGTTGAATCACTATATTGTACACCTGAAACTAATATAACACTGTATGTTAACTATACTGAAATGAAAAAAAAAACATAGGAGGATTGTTTTGGCAACACATATACTAAGAACAAAGGAGGGGACATCACAAGAGATCCACAGAAATCTAAAGGATAAAAAGGAGATTTTATACTAATTTTATTCCAATAAAATCAACCTAAATGAAATGCCCAAATTCTTTGAATTCCAGAACAACCCCAAAAGGAAACAGAAAAACAAAATAGCCCGGTATCGATCTTTAAAGTGAATTTCCTATTAAAAGTCTTTAAACATGTTTAGTCATAGCTTCACTGGTAAATTTTATCAAACATTTAAGGCTGAAATAATACTAATTCTATGCAAAATCAGAAAATGCAGGAGGAAGTAAAATACTTCCCAACTCATTTCATGGGCCAGAATTGCCCTTACACTGAAGTCAAAGACATCACAAGAAACTTTATAAACCAATATTTCTCATCAACATAGATGCAAAAAATCATTAACAAACTATAAGAAATCAAATCTAGCAGTATATACAAAGTATAATATACACTATTACAAGTGAATTTATCCAAGGAATGCAAAATTTGTTAATCATTTGGAAAATCAACCAATGTAATTTACTGTATAAAAAAGAGAAAAACCATAAGATCATCTCAATAGATGCCAAAATAGCACTGGATAAAATTCTATGTAATAAAATCCCTTAGTAAAGTGTAAATAGAAGAGAACTTCATCAACCTGATAAAAAGCATCAATGAAAAATGTATATCAAAGTAATATTAAATGGTGAAAGACAGAATGCTTTCCCTCCAAGATCAAGAACAATAAAAGGATATCTACTCCCACATTTCTATCCAAAATCTTACTGAGAGCCTTAGCCAGTGTAGAAGGCAAGAAAAAGAAATAAAATGCATGCATCATGTAAAACTGCTTTTACTCACACATGTTATGTTTGTATGTATAGAAAATCTAAAGGAATCTATAAAATGCTAATAGAATAAGTGAGTTTTGCCATCTTGTGAATAAAGTCAGTATACAAAAAAATCAATTGCATTTCAATTTATCAGTAACAATTAGAAATTTAAACAATGAATTACTGAATACAGAATATAATTATGTTTAAATGTTTAAAGAAAAGGAGAATAAAAACGAGGAAAATTTCACAATGCATATATCTGATATAAGACTTGTATTCAGTATATATATAACTATTATTGCACCATGAAAAGAACACAAGCCAATCTAAAAAATTTTGCCAAAATATTTGTATAAAAGCCTAACCAAAGAGGATATGTAAGCACATGTAAAAAAGCACAACATCACTAGTCATCAGGGAAATAGAAATTAAAACAATGTGGTATCATACTCATTAGCATGGTTAAAATTAAAAAGACTAATCATACTAAGTAGATTAGTATGCAGTAGAGCAGATGGAAATTTCATACATTGTTGGTGAGGTTGTAAAATGGTACAACAATTTTGGGAAAACAATTTGGCAATTTCTTAAAATGTTCAACATGTACGTAGACATAATCTAGCAATCCTACTCTTTGATATTGATATGAGATGTAAACATATATGTCCACACCAAGACTTGAATGTGAATGTACACAGAGGCATTATTATAGCCAAAATGGAAAACAACCCATATGTTCAACAAAAGAATAAATAGATTGGGGTATACTCAACTATGGAATACACTCAGCAATAAAAAGCTATGCACTATTGATACACACAGCAACATAGATAAATGGGAACATTATCTTGAGTAAAAAAGCCAGACATAAAAGAATACATAACATACAATTCCATTTTTAGAAAACTCTTGGAAATATAAATCTACACTATAGTGACAGAAAGCAAATCAGTGATGTGAGGGGTTAGGGGAAGGTGCTCAGGGAATCTTTTGGGGTTTTATATCTTGATTTGTATGTGCCTACAGAGGTGTGCATATTTATTAAAACTCATCCAACTAGGCACTTAATTATATGCATTTTGTTGAATGGCAATTATACTTTAATAGAATTAACAAAGAATTTCATAGTATCTGTGGGTTTTGAAAATCCCAATATGAGAAACTAATCTAAAGTCATCATGGGTTGAAAGAACCCTGGAGACATCTCACAGAAGCAAATGCAAATCCTTTGTGGATGCAATATACTCACACCTGTCTTCATCAGATTCCCACAGTTATAAAGCCTTTTCACAGATGTATTCACAATAAAAAGAAAGTTAACAGCCAAGCCAGCCATGAAAACCAAGTACCACGTACATAAGTCAACAGAAAGAATAAATAACTAAAACTCTCAAGAAAGTTTGGTAATGAAATTATGGAATACAGAATATAAAATTGTTTAAAGGAGAAAAGAGAATAAAAACACAAGAAAAGAAAAGGATACCATAAAAAGGAGCAGATAGTTTTAGAAAAGAACTAAATGGAATTTCTAGAAATAGTCAATATAATAGTTCAAGTTAAACACTCATTGGAACCCAAGAAAACCAACTATTGTGAGTTAAATAGAAGTTAGATACAACAAAACAGAATATGTAGCACATGGAAAATATGAAGGGATGGAAATACTGAGAGATTAAGAGACATGAAAGATAAAATTTTCTACAATGGAATCATATGGAACCAGAAGAATAATATAAGTCCATATGTAGATATACTATAGGAAGTGACAGAATAGAAAAGAATATTGTACAATTATTAAGAGGGAAAAGAGGTTATAAATAAAAGAATTTAGATTTATAAAGAAGCCAGGGGTGCCTGGATGACTCAGTTGTTTAAGCATCCAACTCTTGGTTTTGGTTCAGGTCATGATCTCCTGGATCATGAATTTGAGCCCTGTGCCAGGCTCCACACTGACAGTGCAGAACTTGCTTGGGATTCTCTCTCTCCCTTTCTCTCTGCCCCTCCCCTGCTCACTTTCTCTCTCTCTCTCTCTCTCTCTCTCTCTCTCTCTCTCTCTCTCTCTCCTTCTCTCTCTCTCTCTCTCCCTCAAAATAAATACATAAACTTAAAAGAAAAAAGCCAGATCATCTAAACACTGAGAGAAAATAACTGTCAATGTAGACTTTTATACCCAGATAAATTTTCAGAAAAGCAAAAATTGGACAGATCACTAGGCAGAGTGTCTATAAATAACTTCCAAAGGAAAGCAGAAGGAAAGTGAGCCAGATGTAAGGTCTGGGATGCAAAAAGATATGAAGAGCAAATGAATTGAAAACCATAGAGCAAAGTTTAAATATTCAATATAAACATAAAAATATTGACCATTTTGGGGATATATAAAAAACAAATTAGAATTAAAATACCTGTAAGATGGAAGGTGGTAACTGGAAATAAGGTATTATATGATTCTTGTTCTGTTCAGAAAGATAGTAGATATATTAATTTCAGACTTGATGCATACATGAGATAATGTGAAGGTCAGTCACAAAAGTAAGACATAGGTATTTAACTTCTAAACAATATAGACATGGGAATGATAAAAACCAAATTCAGGAACTCTGAGGGATAGGGCTGGAGAGAGGGAGGTGAAACTGGAAAGTATTAAGCAGGGCTCTGGGTATGGGGTGCTCACTATTCTTTTTTTTTATTCTTTTTTTTTTAATGTTTATTTTTGAGAGAGAGAGAGAGAGAGAGAATGAGAACAGGAGCATGAGCAGGAGGCGCAGAGAGAGAGAGGGAGACAGAGGATCTGATCTGGGCTCCATGCTGACAGCAGAGAGCCTGATGCAGGGCTTGAATTTAGGGACTACGAGAGCACGAGCTAAGCCGAAGTCAGACATTTAACCGAGAGCCACCCAGGCACCTCTACCTCCCCTGTTTTTTTTTTTTTTTAAATGTTGGGTGCCCTTTATTTTTTATACCTTTTCAGAAGTTTGAAGTATTTCTTCAAAATAGAATTCAACAGCTTCTGGTTATTATTTTTCAAACCCTTTAATCTCTCTACAGCAGTGATTCTCAATCAAGGTTTATTTGAGCCCTCTCACCAGGGGACATGTGGCCATAACTGGAGACATTTTTGGCTGTCACAAATGGGGGTGATGCTATTGGGACCTATTGGGTAGAGGGCAGGAATGCTGGTAAACATTTCACTGTATGCAGAACATTCCGCCCATAACAGAGAATTATCTGGCTGTAAATGTTAATGGTGATAAGTTTGAGATATCCCACTCTTTTAAAATAAGCAAATTATTTTTTTCAAAATAGATTTTTCTCCCTCTCCCTTCCATTTAAAAGAAAATGAAACTCCATTTTGTAAATCATGAGAAGCAGAAATGATATCAGATAGTGACTTCATCCTCAGTACTTTTCATGTACATAATTATTTTCAGAAAGTAAATATGCTTGATAAAGTCTTCAGGAAAAACATGAACTTTGTAAATAGGTAGTGTTAAAAATTAATTTACCTTTGGTTGATTGATAAAGCGCCATGAGCAGAGCAACAACTACTATGGGATGCGTTTGACTGGAATTTATATGCGAAGTTTCTATGAAATAATCACTTTCATTTTCTCCATCTCCAAGAAGGGACAAAAAGGTAACTGAGAAAGAAGCTGTTTGTTCTCTTGTTTTCTTGTTAGTGGCACATTAGTATTCGACAGTGATACTGTACTAAATTCTGGAGCTGCTACTGAAATGTCATCATTAAATTCTGACTTTACACATCTGGCATGCTGCCTAAATGCAGCTCAGTGTGTTAAAGTGTAGATTACAGTCCAACAAATCAATGTTCTTGAATTGTGAGTTTATGTAAACCTGCAATTATAAACAGTGTGCAATCACTTTCTATGCCTACCTGATGAGGGGAAGAAAAGCAAGCTGTTTTTCCAGGGTGAAGGGGTGAGAATGCCAGCTTAGAATAGAAGCATTCTCCAGCACATCCTTTAAGACATGGCTTTTGATAAAAGCAGTTTTTCTGCATACCTCTTAGCCTACTACTACCTGTACTGTTTAGGGAAGTTCCTTTCTTTTTCAGACTTGGGAGTTTCTTCAGGGAACTGGTTTGGTGTTTTAGTATTTTCTTAAAAAATCTGTGAGCATTTGTGGTAATAGGAAAACAAAACAAAACAAGAGCTACGAGGCCCCTAGTAGAAAGGCAGGCATTTCTAATCCCACAGAAAATGAAGTTTCAAGCAGCACACTCACTGACTGCTATCTAGCAATTAAAAATGGCAGGATGGGGAAGACCAGAGATTCTTTTTTTTTTTTTTTTTAAGTTTATTTATTTATTTTGAGAGAGGGAGAGGGAAAGAGGATCCAAAGCAGTCTCCACACTGTCAGCACAGAGTCTGATGTGGGGCTCTAACTCACGAACTGTGAGGTCATGACCTAAGCTGAAACCAAGAGTCAGATGCTTAACCAACTGAATTACCCAGGTCCCCAACCAGAGATCCTTTTGATGCTTTTGCAGAGATCAGAGTACAAGGAACAGGTACTATCCTATTTCTAGAGGCTAAGGTTTGATGGATTCATATTAGAAAAGGATTTGGGACACAATTATACCCACAGGGCAAAACAATGTCAGCAAAGTCAGCTTCAAACTCAAAGGAAAAATTTAAACACAGATACAATTAAAGATAGAACTTTATCTTCATAGCAGGTAGCTGGTGGCTGTCAGCCAGTTATTGAAAACAATTTTAGAAAGAAAAACTTTGCAGGGTTGGTCTTTCAATCATATTTTGGCCAAAATAAAGCAGAGTAAAAAAAAAAAAGAAAAGCGTTTTCTCAGGAAATCTTTTTATCACAACAGAAAAATCTCTATATAGAAGTGTTTTTGGCCACATTTCTCATTTGAGAATAGGGTGGTTCTGGACATGAAATGCTTGTATTTCTTTTCTCAGTGACAGTCCCCTCCACCTTTTTTTTTGGAGGGGGGTTCCATTGCTTTTGGGAAAACCAGTTGTTCCAAGAGTCACCTTTTCATGTAATGATAGAGTTGTAACCAGCCCTGCAGTCTAGAAACTGCGATGGAAATGTGGAAGATGTTGACTGAATTATGGGAGCATGATACAGAATCTGAATAGAACTTTATTCTTTATACATTTCTAGATAAATTCATTTTCCTCAGAAACTTGATGAGTCACTTAAAAGGGGCACTATTCAAGGGTTAGGATTTCATTTAATCTAACCTACATTTCAAATGTAGAATCAAATTTCAGTGTTTTGCCATACTTGGGAGACAATGGATCTAGTGAAGTGTTTTTATCTGTGGCTAGGGAGGCTAAGATAGCTGACAGGTACTCATGTTGGAAGAAGACCAACTCTTCTTATTCCATGCTGCCAGATGCAAGATGATATGCCCATTGCTTTCAGGTTCTTTTGCAAACCTAAAACATCATGTTAAATTTTCATCAACTATTTCCCCCCCTGGGATCGAATTGGGATATGCCATTGTCCTTTTCTAGTTTTGTATTAGTTATCTATGGCTGCATAACAAGTTACTCCAAAATTCAGCTTAAAACAACACCTGTTATCTTGGATATCTGCATCGGCTATCTTGGTGGCATTTCAAGGTCTTTCACAGGTTGCATTCAAGGTGTTGTCTGTGGTCATCTCAAGGGTCCAGTGTGGAGAGCACCTTCTTCTAGATGTGTTGCTGGCAGAATTTCAATTCTTTACAGGTGGTTGGATTGAGGACCTCTGTACCATGTTAACTGTTGGCTGGAAATCCCCGTTTCTTGTCACATGGACCTCTCCAAAGAGCATCTCAGCACATCCCAATTGACTTCCATCTGGGCAGAAAATCACAAAACTACTAGTGTGTGAGCAAGACAGAAGCCAGTCTGTCACCTAATCTCAGAAGTGAGAGGTCACTTTTGGCACATTCTATTCATTAGAAGCAGGTCCCCAGATCCAGCTCACATGCAAAGGCAGGGGATGACAAAAGATTGTGAACACCAGGAGGCAGAATCCCTGGGAGTCAACCTAGAAGCCTCCTACCACAAGCTTTATTCATCTTTTTTATATTAAAAATGAATGAGGAAGTAAGATTGCCTTTAGACTATGAACGTGAAAAACAGGGGCAGTTACAGCAAGTTTACTATTGTTAGTTGGATGCATTTTCAGAGCTAAACTGTCTTCTGAAGGTCTAGAAAGAACTCCCCTACAATTCATGTGACTATATTTTGGCTCAAAAGTTGTTATTTCTCTGAAACACTGTTTAATACAATAGGACAGTCATCAAAGCATGGTTCAATACCTAGATTTCTGATGAAAATTCCTTCTAGCAATCAGCCGTTACTCAAAATGTTTCAATAAAGTATGTACCCGCTGAGTGGCCTGCTGGCACCAGATGTTACAGAGTATGACAAAGCTTGGCAGGTGAGAGCACTTTCAGATAAATGCTGTTTCTTGATCCTAAATAACACAGAAAGTAAAATTGCTCTGTAACTATTTGCAGAGACAGACCAGTGGTAACTGCTTTTTCTTGTCTTTCTTTGCTCCTTGATCTTTGTCTATATGATTGTAAAACTCAAACGACTTTTTTTGCCTTCTGTTGCTTTCTCCTCAGTGAAATCCACTCATCCATTCCTGCTGAGCAGTGGCTGTGACGGTTCCGTTCCACACCTCAAAAGGACGGTGTGTTCTGATAGCCCACTCTGGAAGTCCTCGCTGCCACTTTAGTGACTGGGTGTAGTAGACTGTATTTGCAGGCAATCGAACACATATTCTCCTTTAAAAAGTTCTTTTCTTTTTCTTTTAGCTTAAGATTAACCTAGAAACTTAAATGGTGTAACAGCCTGAGGATGCTCTTATTTATTTTTTTAATCATAATTAAGATTACTTTATCAAAGTAAAGCTTTGGTACTGGATAGGAAAGCTACTGGATAGGAAATGCCAACTTCGCCCTATAAGGAAATAAGGCTTCTTTGCCACTTCTGGAGACTTTGCAAATTGAGACAAGCAAGGAAAACAAAACACAAGTTTTGTTTCCAGCTCAAGGGTCATATTCCCTACTGTGAAGTGTCAAACCCAGGATTAAACATAGAAGAATTCTTATATGGTCTGGAAGTTCAACTCTAAAGAAATTAATTGCTTTAAAAAAACCATTTAGCTTTTTGGGCTTTTGTAGTCATTAAACCAATCACAGAAATATATGAAAAAGTTACTCAAAAAAATTCAGAATTTTTGTTGTTAGTAGAGGTATATAAAACATGGAAAACTGATTTTGCAGGGACCTAAAAAGATATCTGAGGTCAACTTGTCATAATGGCTCAGAACTCAAATCATTCTACAAACTCAAGAGATAATAGCACATAAATCTTTAATTTCTGGAGTATACATTATTTCCTTTAGATTAAAAAAAATCACAAAAGCAAAACACTGAAGCTGTTTTTATCTAGTGCCAAGCCTATAAATTGTTAACATTGTTTATTAAGAATTCACAGTAATTGTCTTGCAGTTTGCAGATGCCAAGAAGTCATGGCAACAAAATTGTAGAATAGTGTTACATAGATTAAAAAAAGGTAAAATATAATGCTTGGAAAAAATTATAGAATAAATTACATTTTAAATCAGAGTGGTAGACAAGCTTACATGGAACATCTGGGCTGCTGTTTAGAACTGTTTGACCTTTAAAACTTCCAGCCAGCTAAAGCAGGGAAAAACAGCAAAGGCAAGGAAAGACCATGGGACTAGTTCTGAGATGTGGGTACTCTCTCCTCTTTTCTGGGCCTCAGAATTCTCATTAATAAAGCTGGAGCAGATCATCTTTCTTGGGATCTTAAAAAAACCCCAAACTAGATTCCTTCTAATCATGAACAACATAGCACACACCATTTTGTAAGAGGGCATAATCCCCTTTGAGAATCACTCCTGGAATCACAACTGACTTTTTTCCTATTCTGTCTCCTCAGTTGACACACTCCTGAAGCCAGAAAGCATCCTGCTCATCTGACAATTGCACAACTATAAAAATGTCCAGAAGTAGACACTTAGGAGGTCCTTTTAATGCCTAATAATTGCATGAAACATGACAAAGACACAAAACCTGTCATCCAGAGTTATCAAAGCCTTTTTAATCTCTTTTGTGATGTGAAATGTGGAAAATCCTTTGCTTTTTGTTAAACCTTTAGGTTGAACATTTCCCCCCACAAAAGGTACATCACACTTCATTCATACATACTTTAGATGTTGGGATTCGTAGGTTTCCTGCAATTTCTGGGCACTTGAGGGTTGGTATCTTGTGCTAAACTCAGGATCACAGATGAAAGGTAACAACAGTATAGTAGAGGTGTCCTTAATGCTGCTCCTGAATTGAAGATATTCTCCCCTCCAGACTTGTATTTTCCACTGTATGTTTTAACAACTGGCTACTACATTCTCTATGAAGGGTGTAATAACTTCCACAAGATGGCTGAAGTTCATCTCCATTACTAAAATTTATGGCTTTTACTTTAGTAAACAATTTGTCAAGTTTTCTCACTGACCTCAAAAATGATAGACTACATATGCAGCAATTAGCATTATGCTGGTAATAATGCCTAAAAATTAGTTCCATTCTCTTCCCTTCCTATAGTGTACTGCCAAAATAAATGTCTGACTAAAAAATAAATGAGGCCTAGTCCCCATCTATAGTTCAATGAAGGCATACAATACATGGCAGTTTAAGGCTGGCTTAGCTAATTTGATCATCTGGCTCTTCAGTTCTACCCCTGCAGACAGACTAACTCATCAGAAACCCCTGATCCTGGACCAAATTAAGAGGTGCCTTCACTATTTAGACTTCTCTCTGCATTTTGCTTTTTTTTTTTTTTCTTTCAATTCAGAGGAAATGTTGTTGTGTATAGAGACCCTCTCTTGCTTTTGTTGAAGAGAAAACTGCAAGTAAGTTTGGGTTGTCTACTGTGGAAAACAAAAACTATTTCTTTTGTTTCAGTAGCCAGAAAATTTAGAACAAACTCTGTTGTCCAAGATTTACTTGCTGAGTTGCCTGAAACTATGTACTTCTGTGCTCTTTTAATGTTAAATGTCTTCTTTAAAGGCTCTATTTTGTAGGCCTCTTCACGACCTTTTAAAAGAAAATAGGATACAAATTTCAAAAATAAAAATAAAAATATAGTTACAAGTGACTCTCATGAAGCATACTGTATTATTTTCTACTATAAGGTAGGTGTTAAAGATGAATTTAACAGCTGTTTTTATAATGCAGGTGATTTTACACAGAAAATATGCTAGCTTTCCTTCATCATGAAGAATGAGATCACAGTTATTACTATACTAAATAATTACTATGCAGTTCAAATGTTAGCTGGCTACTAATACTAGAATGACTATTCAACATAGCTACTGAAAGAATTTCTATCTAATCTGGCTCTGGTTCATTAGTTCAATGAATACTACATTCATTAAGTCTTTCTACCTTCCCAAATTCTATTTTTAGAACAGGAAATTATGCTGACTTAAAAAACAACTTAAATCATAAATATACTATGTATAGGTTTTCGTATCTCCTGGATATATTTAAAAAAATAAAAAATGTGATATAAGAAACATGTTGAAGGGGTATCATATATGTATAATATTTAAGGTCCCAGTTTTCACTAATCTGAGAAAATGCATGGATGTGATATCTTAAAAAATCATTGAAATTCCATGAAACTTCAATTTCTCATTTCACTAAGAATTTACTACAAAATATATCAAAAATGAGAATTTATCTCTTTTAAACGGCATGTCTGTATTAGTTATAATTTGATAAATGGTTCCTTTTCATATATTTTTTAAGATCCAAAATCTCAGTGTAATAACATGATTGAAGAATCATGTAACAATGTATATTTTAATATAAGATTTGTGTAGTGATTTGGAATAAATAACACACAGTGAAAAATTCATCATAAACTAAATGCAATAACAAAAAAAAACCAAAGCTATGTACACATTACCAAGGTCTTTACAATGAGTTATAACGTGGAGCTCCATCACAGCATACTTGTATACAAAGCCACTAATGTGAACACTGAAATAAATCTGTCATGTAGGTCTTTAATCTTGATTTAATAAAGTTTTGTACAGTATCAAATAATATCAAAAGTCTAAAAAAACACAATGAGTTTTTATATCATGTTTATAAATTATTGTTTATATACCATAAAAAACATAAGGTCAAAAGTGCAGTTTAAAAAAAAGTGGAAGTTGTTATTCTTGGTAAGAACTAGAAAAATGTACTATCCCAAGTACGAAGCCATCTGAGGGCTTTTACAGTTTCTTAGGAATTCTCCTTTTACTCTCACACAACCTTGGTTACCATACGCTATAAGATAAACCAATATAAAGGGAGCAAAATCATCTTCTTATAAAAATAACAGGGAACACAAATCTGGTGGTGAGAAATGCTGGAAATAAACATAATTACAGGCTTCTTCCAAAATGAATTAAATGACTTTGCTCACAGGAATGAATGGGCTATCACTGAATGTGACCAAATTTGGGAAATTTCAAAGGATTTTCAGAAATTTTAATCCTTAAGTTTTTAGTCATAACTGGCAAGGGTGCATACATCCTAGGATTATGAATTCTTCTAGTATAAGTAAGACAAGATAGGACCTAAAGGCGATAAATCATATCATTTACCATTCACAAAAAATAAAGACTAAAAATCCAGTAACTAAAAGGCAGCAGTATAGAAATTAGTCAAGAAACAGATGGGCGAAACAGAACTCCGGGTCTTAATTGGCACTTACCACAGTAACTACTTATATTTTGACAAATTCTAGAACAAATGCCTGTATTGAAATATGTGTGGTATGATAACCACTTATATTTAGCAAGAAACCAAAATGGTAAAATCACAAACTTATAAAACAAATTAAATTTAGAGAAAAGAAAAACAAAAGGAATGTAAAGAAAAACCTTACTTTTAAACTTATTGTGGGATCACAATATTGACAAACTGTATCAATCAAGAGCAGTATTCCTGAAGCAGCCTGAGCCTGGCTCAGCAGAACTACTTCACTCTTTAAATGCTATTTAACTGGTACTTTGTTTATGTGACACCAAGCAATAAATGATTATTATTTTTTTCACTGAATGGAGTAAGTTCCTTGGTTGGCTTAACATATAGACTGCCTGAGATAATAAAAACTTCACCATTACAATAGATTAATGGGAAATGAAGGTCTTCCTAGTTTCGACAGGAGAAAAGGGTTGGCTGCTGGAGAGAATGGGTGCTCTGTAGGCTGCATACGTACATACTTAATAATTAATGTCCCCTTTTGTAGAAGATTAAAAATCGATGGATATGGATGCTTGTGCAGAATCATCTCGCCCCCTGACATAAATTTCACAAGGAATCTCCTCCATTACTCTGTCTTCTAGGGCCTGTTCAGGGCACTCATGTGCCTGTTTGAAAGTGTAGCTACTCTTTTTGAAGGTGCTATTAAATGTTTTCATTGGCTGTGGTTGTGCAAAATCATTTCGGAAAGGCAGTTCCATGGAACTCAGGTTGGTCCTGCTTTGTTTGACACTGGATGCTTGCGATCCGCAGTGATGGTCATGAATGCACCGGGAGGCGGTGGAGGAGCGCCGCATCTTCTGGTAGTTGTCCAGTTCTTCTGACAGGTCGGCTAGGTCTGCAGAAATCTCTTTGTCCCTTAGTGAAAACAGTTCATAATGAGGAGGATCAAACACTTCCTGAAATCCAGTTTTATTAAAAGCAGTTTTGCAAGCCATGACCTTTTTTCGAGGCTGTTTCACTTGTACTAAAATAGAAATAATGAGAAGGACCAAGACAATCCCTGATGTAATGCCAATAATTGTTCCATGAGTTTTAGTGATTTGTTCAAACAGTCCTGCTTTTTTCTTTTCTGCAGAAAGAGAAAGAGAAACAATGAGGCTTTCAAAATTCATTAATGAGCCCTGTCCCAAACTGGTAAGGTATTTTTAGGTAAAGCAGAACACGTGGGTCAAACAGACCACAGATGATGCCACCTAAAATTAGGTTTTTGAACAAATAAAACAATACCATTATGATTTCTGGTTAAATTAGCCAATCATACTATGGCTAGATAGATTACATAAAAGAAAAAGGACTTGGTTCTTGCAAATTAGATTAAATACATGAACACAAAGAAAATGCCAGGGGCGCCTGGGTGGCTCAGTTGGTTAAATGTCCGATTCTTGATTTTGGCTCAGGTCATGATCGCAGTTTGTGGGGTCCAGCCCCATGTTGGGCTCTGTGCTGACAGGAAGGAAGCTTGCTTGGGATTCTCTCTCTTTTTCTGTCCCCTCCCCTCCCCCAGCTCATGCACGCACATGTGCTCTCTCTCTCAAAATAAATAAACAAAAAAGGAAAATACCAAACAAATACTCTTATTCTATCAAGTTTAGCTTTCTGTTCTATGGTATATCTTTTTTTTTTTTTTTTTTTTTTTAATGCTTACTTATTTTGAGAGGGAGAGAGTGTTCACGAGCAGAGGAGGGGTAGAGAGAGAGGAAGACAGAAAAACCCAAGCAGGCTCTGTACTCTCAGGGCAGAGCCCATCGTGGGGCTTGATCTCATGAACAAACCATGAGATCATGACCTATGCTGAAATCAAGAGTTGGATATTTAACTGACTGAGCCACCTGGGCTCCCCTATGGTATTTTTGACAAACTGCCATGTTGAGGTATAGCCACAGTATCTCCACTAACCGCCATCAGCAAGAGAGAACTAAAGTGATCAGGCTAACCCACTTAGGCATGTTATTATCACAATTTACATTTGAATGATTACCTTAAATTACTTCAAGTACTTAAGACAGCCGTATCAGATCACATTAACTTTTCACAGTAAGATATTTATTGAGCTTTTGGAGAATAAAAGGGAGGTAAACTTTAGGACTGAGACAGTGAGTTGATAATGTTTGTAGATATTCAACTATTACCACAAGTCACATTTACCTTAGATATACACTAGAAATAGAACATAGGAAATTTTATAAAATGAAAAAGAGCGGTTCTTACAAGTCTGTTTTTGCTTTTTAAATTTTTTTTTTTACATTGATTTATTTTTGAGAAACAGAGTGAGACAAAGCGTGAGCGGGGGAGGGGCAGAGAGAGAAGGAGACACAGAATCTGAAGCAGGCTCCAGGCTCTGAGCAAGCGGTCAGCACAGAGCCTGATGCGGGGCTCGAACTTACAAACTGTGAGATCATGACCTGAGCCGAAGTCAGACGCTCAACCGACTGAGCCACCCAGGCGCCCCTGTTTTTGCTGCTTTTTAAGACTGAATGCATCAATATTTATTAAACAGCATTTGTATATAATTTAAAAAATACTACTATTTTAGGTAACTTTATAAATTATTCTGAGAATAAGGTATCTTTACAATATGAATAAGAAAATAATGAAAGAAATATTAGAGCAGACTTTTGAACAACTTAAAAAACACAGTACATAAAAATGAATGCTTTTGTTGAGAATAAGTATTTTTCTTTACTTTCACCACATAACAAAAGTCCACACTCTATTTAAAACGAACATTTATATTTTATGTTTCCATTTCTGCCAAAGCAGCTATTGCTAAGTACAGTGGTAGAAAAGGGCATTTTAAGTCTTTCTTAATGAAGGGCAATGGTCACTTTTCTCTCAAAAAGGTTGGCCTTTGCCATTGCACTCACCTTTACAATGATTTTCATCCCAAGGGTATGCACAGTTCTGAACACCATTACAGACTAAAGAATTATTGATGCACATGTTGCTGTGGCAAAAGAAAGTGCTACCTGTGCAGGGAGCTGCAGGAAAGAAAAACAATTTGTTGCTAAGAACTCATTTTGGTTTATTTACACTTAAACTTGTTTCATGAATACACTCCTACTATATAAACAATAAGACAAAGGCCAATACTCTCTGATATGGTCTCACCTAAACTTTTACTTAAGGGTGCCCAAGTGTCATTTAAAAAAAAATTTTTTTTTTAATGTTTTATTTATTTTTGACAGAGAGAGACAGAGACAGAGCATGAGCGGGTGAGGGTCAGAGAGAGAGGGAGACACAGAATCCGAAGCAGGCTCCAGGCTCTGAGCCGGCAGCACAGAGCCCGACGCGGGGCTCGAACTCACAGACCGAGAGATCATGACCTGAGCCGAAGTCGGACGCTCAACCGACTGAGCCACCCAGGCGCCCCCCCCCCCCCAAGTGTCATTTTTAATGTAATGAGAATATGAATATATTTGCCATGGTTCTCAAGGAAGTAGTACATAGCCTGGTAGCATTCCAAACTGTTAGAAGAAAATGTTGGTGAGGATGTGGAGACACTGGAACCCTTGGTGCATTGCTGAGGGAAATGTAAAATGGTACAGTTGCTGTGCAAACAGTATGGAGTTTCCTCAGAAATTTACACAGATTACCATGTGCTGCAGCAATTCTATTTCTAGGTACATATCTCAAACAACTAAAAGCAAAGATTCAAACACGTAATATACAGCCATGTTCATGGCAGCATTATTGACAAGCACACAGCAGCATCATTCCACCAAAAGGTAGAAATAATCTGAGTATCTGTTGATGGATGAATGGATAACCACAATGTGGTGTACACATATCTAATGAAATATTATTCAGTGTTAAAACTCAGAAGGAAATTCTGGCAAATGCTACAACATAGATAAATCTTGACATTCATTATGCTTGAAGGAAGCCAGACACAAAAGAACAAATATTGCAGGATTCCGGGTATATATATGGTACCTGGAGCAGTCAACTCATTGACAGAAAAAAAGCGCAATAGCTACCAGAACCTGGAGGAAGAGGGAAATGGGGAGTGTTTAATGGGAGAGTTTCAGTTGGGAATGATAAAAAAGTTCTGGAGATGGATGGTGGGGATGGTTGCAGAAAAATGTGAATGTACCTAATGCCACCAAACTATATACTCAAAAATGGTTAAAATGGCGAATTTTATGTTATATAGATTCTACCACACAAAAAAATAACTCTTTAGAATTTTAACATTAAAATTTTTTAAAACAACAAAGATTTTGGAACATATACCATGTAATTTTGTATTTTGTATAAACTGTTCTTTCAGCCTGAAATGTCTCCTTCCTCCTTTCCCTTCCTGGTGACCATCTACTCATCTTTCAAGATCATCCAAAATGTTGCCTTCTCTGTGAAGATTCCCTCAATTCTCCTAGGCAGCTAGGGACCCCTGTGTTCCGGTCATACCATATATGTGCTTCCATCTAACACTTCTCCTTGTTTGTGTAAAAATTTGTTACACTAGATTATGACTCAGTGTGTTTACTTTAGTTAGGAAATAAAGTCTTAGATCAGAGACAAAAGTACCAGCATAGTAATAACGTGTATTTCAGTGTAAAGACACACACACACACAAATCTGAAAGTCAAGAAGGATAGCTTATTTTTTCTTCCACTCAAAAGGACTGCAGAATTATGACAGAAGCTCCTAAAAATCAACTAACCATTTTGATTTCCAAAAATATACTCAAACACAATGTATTTCCTGTCTAAAAAATTCTACATTTATTTTGAGAAGATACATGTCACATCAAGGGAGGAAAACTGAGTACCACTCTCTATTATACTGACAGGCTTCAAATATTTTTTTATTTTATTTTTTATTATATGAAATTTATTGTCAAATTAGTTTCCATATAACACCCAGTACTCATCCCAAAAGATGCCCTCTTCAATGCCCATCACCTCCCCTCCCCTCCCTCCCACCCCCCATCAACCCTCAGTTTGTTCTCAGTTTTTAAGAGTCTCTTATGCTTTGGCTCTCTCTCCCACTCTAACCTCTTTTTTTTCCCTCCCCTCCCCCATGGGTTTCTGTTAAGTTTCTCAGGATCCACGTAAGAGTGGAAATATTTTTTATATTTTCTTTTTAAAAGTTTCTTTTCAAGGTGTGCCTGAGTGGCTCAGTTGGTTAAGCACCTGACTCTTGATTTTGGCTCAGGTCATGATCTCACAGTTCGTGGGCTCTGGGCTGACAGTGAGGAGCCTGCTTGGGATTCTCTTGCTCTTTTTCTGCCCCTCCCATCTCACGTGTGAGCACACATGCTTTCTCTCTCTGAAAATACATTAATATTAAAAAAAAAAGTTTCTTTTCAAGATGAAAAGAAATATCTAAAATTTTATGAGATTAATAACTGAATTTCTTCCCTAAAAGTATCTTTTTAAAAATAAATATACAATGAACCTTATTAAAACAATAATGAAGTTAGTATTTCTTTCCCTCTAAAGAGAAGGCCCTATCTTTAGGTTACAATCATAGGAAGCTTTGGAATACCTAACCACATTGTCCAATTGCATCATCAGTAATAAAACTGACAGTCTGATAAAAAACAAACAAACAAAAAACCAACACACACATAGAAAACAAAAACCTGACAGTTTGGTATCCACCTGCCTGACCCCTTTGTCTATTTCTCAGTTTGGCTCTGAAAATGGACTATAGAAACAGGTATTTATTGGGTCCCCAGGAAACCCTAAAACATCATCTGATATCTATCAAATATTTATTAGACTTATAATGTAGGTCAATAGACAACATCCATTGCATCACTAATCATCAGGGAAATGCAAATCAAAACCACAATGAGATATCACTTCACACCTGTCAGAATGGCTGTCGTGAAAAAGACAAGAAATAAGTGTCAGTGGAGATGTGGAAAAAAGGGAACCTTCATGCACTGTTGGTGAGAATGTATATTGGTGCAGCCCCTGCACCAGTATAAAGTTTCTCCAAACAGTATAAAGGTCCCTCAAAAAGTTAAAAATAGAATTACCATATAATCCAGCAATTCCACTTTTGGGTATATATCTGAAGAAAATCAAAATACTAATTCAAAAAGATGTATGCACCCCTCTGTTCATTACATCATTATTTATAATAGCTAAGATATATAAGCAACCTAAGTGCCCATCCATGGATGAATCAATAAAAATGTCTGTGTGTGTATGTGTATACACACACATACATACAATGGAGTATTACTGAACCATAAAAAGGAATGAAATCTTGTCATGTGTAACAACACAGATGGACCTAAAGGGTATTATGCTAAGTGAAATAAGTCAGAGAAAAACAAATACTGATGATTTCATTTATATGTGGAATCTAAAAAAACAAATGTACAAACAAAACAGAAAGACTCAGAAACAGAGAACTAATGGTTGCCAGAAGGAAGTAGGGGTGTGGGGGTGAGATAGGATGAAATAGGGGAAGGGGATTAAGAGGAACAGTCTTCTTTTTTTTTTTTTAATTTTTTTTTTCAACGTTTTTTATTTATTTTTGGGACAGAGAGAGACAGAGCATGAACGGGGGAGGGGCAGAGAGAGAGGGAGACACAGAATCGGAAACAGGCTCCAGGCTCTGAGCCATCAGCCCAGAGCCTGACGCGGGGCTCGAACTCACGGACCGCGAGATCGTGACCTGGCTGAAGTCGGACGCTTAACCGACTGCGCCACCCAGGCGCCCCAAGAGGAACAGTCTTCAAGTTATAAAACAAGTAAGTCATGGGAATATAATGTACAGCTTAGGGAATACAGTCAATAATATTAGAACAATTTTGTATGTGACAAATGGAACCTAGACTTATGGTGGTGATCATTTCATAATGTATGTAAATATCAAATCACTGAATAGAATATCATCCACTGAATGAATGTCAATTATTCTTCAATTAAAATAACATCCAAAATTGCTTTGCTATTAGAGAGCAAATATAAGCTCTCTTTTTTTAAAAGACTATTTATTTATTTATTGAGATAGAGGGGAGGGCAGAGAGAGAGAGAGAGAGAGAGAGAGAGTGAGAGAGAGAGAGAGAGAGAGACAGAGACAGAGACAGAGAGAGATAGAGGAAGAATCCCAACAAGCAGGCCCTGCACTGTCAGTGCAGAGCACAACGCAGGGCTCGATCTCACAAATGTGAGATCATGACCCGAGTCAAAATCAAGAGTCAGATGCCTTACCAACTGAGTCACCCAGGCACCCCTAAAATCTCTTTTTAAGGAAGAATCCCCCAAAAGTAATATTCACCCAAGTTCTAGTTCAGCAGGCTTATCTATGGTTAATCATTATGAACTAGGATTTGTTTATCTTTCCTCCCTCCCTACTATAAATTAAACGGAATGTAGGCATGACGTTTATATACAGTTAATTATTCAGTACACTAAACTTTTAGGCTTGCTTATTTGCTGGGTGCTTACCCACTCCAGGTTAAGTATAATAACCCTTAGGTGGCTCTGATAACTAAAGAATCTAAAATAGCTAAGAACTGTGAATAGCTTGGGAAATCATGCTATGAAGCAGAGAATGGAAAAAAAATGGATTAGTAATTAAGAAAAATTGTTTCTGTTATTAGTTAACCTGTCTACTTTGAGATTTTAACTAACTCCTTGGGTCGCTGTTTCCTCTTTTTAAATGAATGGGATAGACTGTTATCTCAGACTTCTGGTTCTAAAATCAATGAGACTATGAAATTAGTGGTTTCAATCATGTGGATAATTCTATTCTTAGAAGTATCATGTATATAACAAGTAATTTACTCAGAGACTGAACCCATCACATGTATCATTTAAACTATTAAGTAATATTTCATGATTCTTAAAAAAATGTTTGATGGATTCAAAACTTACAAGGGCAATACCTATGAGTTACATGAATAAGCCATTAGGTTGAGGGCAGAAAAGCCAAAGAAAACATATGATGATGGGGTGCTTGGGTGGCTCAGTCAGGTAAGTGTTGGGCCCTTGAGTTTGGCTCAGGTCATGATCTCATGGTTTGTGGGATCGAGCCCCACTTTGGGCTCTGAACTGACAATGCAGAGCCTGCTTGGGATTCTCTCCTCTGCCCCTCCTCTGCTTGCGTGCTCTCTCTCTTAAAATGAATAAATTGAAAAAAACCCAGTATGGTGGTATTTTATTTAAGTACAAACTTAGCTGGTAACCCACTTCAGTTGTGTCATGTATATTATAAAATTATATTACACCCATGTGTGCAGTTTAACATAACAAATGGCCTAGAGAACACACAGTATTTTTGAATTTCTCACTTCTAAAAACTGGAGTTTTCTGGCTTTTTGTTTATGTATCATACCACAATCCTAATACATACTATATCATATTACCTGCTGACCTCTAATTTTACCTATCTTATCCAGTTCACAAATGAGAATACAGGGAACAGAAGCTATTTTCAAGACAAGCTGAGTGAGGTTGTAAGTACTGTGGCTTCTAGGCATGCTGATTTTGAGTCAAACTATCATTAGCTCTTTAAGTTTATCCATAGAACATTGTGTGACCACATTTGGATTCTCTTTATGGTTCAAAAGTGGCAAAAAAAAAAAGACAGGTTTTCTGCTCAGAGTTTCTCACTGACTAAACAGTAAGTAGAAAACACCCTCATGAGGTTTTTATTTTATAGAATTCTTTACAATTGCTCCCCACATGATTTAAAGCAATTAGAAAGCAGCAGTGATATCAGGTTTTGTTTTGTAGAAATACATTATATTCATAATTACAGATGTATTAAGCTGTATGGATTTTCAGTGGGTAAGCATAGCTGTTTATGATGAGAATCAAAGTATCAGTTATTGACCTGGGATGCTAATGACATGCTTCAATTAAAAACTATAAATAATGGCTGAATTATAGCAATTTGTAAGTAAAGGGCAAAGAGAATAGCAAAAATAGTGCCAGTTATGAACTATTTTCTACTTCTAGCCTGAGGACTTTCTCTTTTCCCTTTTACTCACTACTGGATCATGGCATGAGAAAGAAGGGTTATGGTTTCAGCCCCCCTTCCCTTCCCATGAGATGTGGCAATGATGCTGAAAGATGGTCTGTCCTTCAACTAGGCCCACAGGGACCTATAGGCAGTATGTCACTGAAAATCACATTATGGATTTATTTTGACAAAAATAGCTTCTGTTGCTTTCATGGTTGTAGTCCTAGAAATTATCTTCCTAAAACCATATCCTGTCTGAAAGAGTGAGGTGTATATTAGTATTCAGTGCTTGGGAAGAGGTCAAACATATTGACTGACTGTTATTCTGTATCTTTCACTTTAGCCAAGTTATATTATTTTAGTCATATCTGTAATCCACAATGGGTAGGTATGAAGTGAATATCTCATGCAGATTTAGTCCATTTATGTAAACCTTTTCTGAAATATTGATTGTTTTCATGGATGGATTCATAACAGTTACAAATTATTAACAGTTTAGAGAAAAACAAAAAAGTTTAACAATTTGAATTAATGATGAGCATATAAAAATGTATGGTTTGGAGCTCTCTAATGTGATTAAAAGGAGATTTCCTGGGCACCTGGGTGGCTCAGTTGGTTAAGCATTTGACTCTTGATTTCGGCTCAGGTCATCACCTCACGGTTCATGGGTTCAAGCTCCATGTCAGGCTCCAAGCTGACAACATGGAGCTTGCTTAGGATTCTCTCCCTGTCCTTTCTCTCTACACCTCCCCCACTCCCTCCCTCCCTCTCTCAAAATAAATAAACATTAAATAAAAAAAGGAGATTTCCAAACCAGGACTTTTGTTTTAGAAAACTTATAAAATCCTTTACTTTGATCACATACATATGACATTTGTTTTTTGGAGGGGTGGTTTTCTTGTTCTTCATGGATAATAAAGCTAAATTTAGGATATGGAGCTAAGTCTATTGCAACTTTTAACTTAGTTTTATATTTAATTATTGTAAAGACATCACTTGAGGGAGGCTTTTCACCTGTTTACTTATCAGATTTGTACTGATGGAGACATCACTAGTGCAGATACAGAAATACCTTAACTAAAACACATCAGAGAATAATTTTGCATTTAAGATTTAGACCAGTGTTACCCAAAATATAATGTAAAGCAAAATATGAACAAGTAGCCACAACAAAAAAGATATTTAGAAAGAAACAAGTGGAATTAATTTCACTAGTAGCTTATTTAACCCCATATATCTTTGCAGGAAAGAGAAATATAGAAGGACTGAGGCTGCTACCTTTAGAAGGGTCTGTGTGCAAGTTTGGCCCTTAGTTTTGGCAACTGAGAACTTTACTTTCCTCCATTCCCTGACTGGTAAGGTTCATGGTGCCTAGAGTTGGTGTGAACAACATCATTTATGCCATATACCTTCTTTCCTTTTGTGAGTCTACAATTTTGGTACAGGCAAGGCAGATAGATGGTGCCTATGTGCCTAGCCCCCAACAAAAACTTGGGTGCTGAGCTCTAAGTGGGTTCTCTGGGCAGAAACGTACATGTTACTGCATTTTTTGTTGCTTAAGAAATGCACATGCTTAGTGTGCCCTTCATGGGAGGGAGAGAGGATAAGGAAGTCTGTGAAAGGATTTCTCCAGACTCAGACAATATTTTTCCTTTGTTGATCCTATATCCTTTCACTGTAATAAATTTTAGCTGTGAGTATTCAAATGTATGCTGAGTCCTGTGAGTCCTTCTAGCAAATCACCTACCATGTGGGTGGTGTTAGGGAGCCCTGAAACAATATCCAAAATATTCTCATTTAACACGTATATAAAATATAAGGAGATATTTTACATTATTTCTTATCAAGTCTTTGAAATTCAGAATAAATCTTCATAATTATAGCACATTTCAATTTAGATGGGCCACATTATAAGTGTTCAATAGCTACATGTGGCTGATGGGTACTGTTGGAAAACACAGGTACAAGATGTTGGGAATAAATAAGACGAGGAGAAAGGAAAACGGCTGAAAGGCTTTCTTGCTAACTTTAACTGTATCTTTGTATCAAGCACTGCTTTGTAGTCATTTGAAATAGTGAAGCAGCCTTTACATAGCTGTTTTTTTCAAGTTTGAAAAGTTGATAAAAATTTTCTGGACACAGTTGATATCCATCAATAGGGCAACAAGCAGCAGCAGCAGTATACTCCATGCAAGTATTACTGCTGAGCTCAACATTTCCCACTACTTGAGAAACTCACTAAATCCAAAATAACTCAAAGCTTTTTCCCTTCATCTGTCCAATTTTCACTTTCTAAGTCAATCAGACCCTAACTGTAGGTATCTTTGACTCATTTTGATCAGTCCCCAAATCTTGTGTATTCTACCTCCACAACTCTTCTTTCTTCTGTCACTGCTCTGGTTCAGACATTCCTGGTCTCCCCCTCTGACTATGGAAGTCAGACCTCCACGCCCCAATTAAAGCACAGCTCTGATTACATCATCTTATAGTACAAGACCCTTCAAAACTCCCCAAAGCTTATAACATGAATTCTAATTTTATTTTATTTTATTCTAGAGAGTGTGTATTCACGCACACACAAGCTGGGGAGACAGGCAAAGGGAGGGAGGAAGGGGGAGAGAGAGAATGAATGAAATCTTAGCAGACTCTATGCTCAGTGTGGAGCCCATCACAAAGCTCAATCCCAAGACCCTGGGATCTTGACCTCAGCAGAAATTAAGAGGTGGACGCTCAACAGACTGAGCTACATCATGAACTCTAGTTTTTGTCTTCCTAAAAAAAAATTTTTTTAAGTTCATTTTTTCATTTTGAAATAAAGAGCATGAGTAGAGGAGGGGCAGAGAGAGGGAAGGAGAGAATCCTAAGCAGGCTCCACACTGTCAGCACAGAGCCCGATGTGGGGCTTGATGCCACAAACCACGAGATCATGACCTGAGCCAAAACCAAGAGTCAGGTGCTCAACTGCCTGGGCTACTCGGGTGCCCCTACTTTTACCCTTTAATTTAAAGGCTTTCTAACTCTAGCTAGGCTCCATGCCCAGTGCAGAGCCTAAAGCAAGGATTGAACTCATGGCCTGGAGATCAAGACCCGAGCTGAGAGCAAGAGTTGGACGCTCAACCAACTGAGCCCACCCAGGCAACCCTAATCTACCTTTTTTTTTTTTTTTCAGTTTTTAATTTTAAGTTTATTTCTTTGTTTTGAGATAGAGTGAGAAAAAGCAAGAGCACAAGTAAGGTAGGGACAGAAATCAAGTTGATGCTCAACTGACTGAGCTATACAGGTGCTCCATGAGCTCTAATTTTAGCCTTTGTAAAAAAATTTTTTTTAAGTTTATTTATTAATTTTGAAAGAGAGAGCATGAGCAGGGGAGGGGGAGAGAAAGAAGGAAAGAGAATCCCAAGCAGGCTCCACACTGACAGTGCAGAGCCCAGTATGGGGCTCAAACTCATGAACTGTGATATCATGACCTGAGCCAAGATCAAGAGTCAAATGCTTAACCGAATGGGCCACCCAGGTGCCCCTCTAATCTACCTTTTGACTCATTTTTCTCTCTTCTTTCTTCTACTACTTCTTGTGGTCCAAATTGGCTCCATGCTTTTGTTCATTCTGTGGCCTCTGTTTGGAATAGCAACCTCAATTATCCAACATTTCTACCTTCTAAAATCTCAAGGATAAACTCCAAGGTCCTACCTTCAAGGACTACTTGCTCCATAATCAATGCTGTCTGCTGGAAGTAACCTGGATATTTAATCAGGAAGCACTTTGTTTTCTGTCTCAAACAGTCATTGTCATAGTCAATCCTGTAACTGCCTTATTTGCATCTATGTCACCTCACCTAAGTGACGATAATAAGATCCTTTAGAGCAGGGAATGTTTCATCCATTTCTGTATCTTCATAGCAAATAGCATCTTGTATGATAAATGTTAAATAAATGAATGGAAGGCAGGTAGGAAGGCTGGTTGGCTAAATTGGCTTCATAACCCAACTGCCCATCTGGCAATTCATCAAGTCTTGTAAAATTACAGACAGAAGAGTTCAGCTATAATAAAGCTTGTGTAGGTCACATACAATCATGATATTAATATAGAATCCATGGAACAATAATATTTTGAAATTATAAGTAAAGGGAAAAAGTACTAATTCCTAAATTTCTGAAGGAAAATATCTGATAGTATCTTACTCTTACACCTTTATATTTACAAATTTTGACTTGCAAAAATCATATAGTTTACCATTTTACTCTATTCACTTAGGATATAAAGGCGAAAATATTTCCTTCTCTTACGAGGACAATATATACCAGTTATTTTGAAAATATATATGATGTGAACATACACACTAAACTATCTTGGGGCAGTCTGGATAAATCTTTAAATGGTGATTTTCTTCATACAGAGGTGACTGTGAGGAAAGGGATTAGTCAGAGAGGCTAATCAGCCCTCTCCAAATGTAGATTAAAGTTAAAGGCCACTTAAAACCAAGCCAAAAACATGAAGGTATTTTTGAAATCAGTTAAAAAAAACTTTTTTAATGTTTACTTTTGAGAGAGAGAGAGAGAGAGAGAGAGCGAGAGTGAGCAGGGAGGGGCAGAGGGAGAAAGAAGGAGACACAGAATCTGAAGCAGGCTCCAGGCTCTGAGCTGTCAGCACAGAACCTGATGTGGGATTCGAACTCACAAGCCATGAGATCATGACCTGAGGTAAAGCCAGATGCTTAACCAACTGAGCCACCTAGGCACCCCTTGAAGACAGTTTTCTTTTTTAAATCAAAGGTAATGTAATATGATTTACACTTACAATAAGCAAAATCAAAATAATTATCAAAAGTACTGACAAGTCACTTGGACTTTTACAGGAGATAGAAAGGCAATAGAACCAATTTTTCCTTGGGATTTGTTCATGTGAATTATCAGGAATTTAAGGGAAGAATCCTAAAATCTGTCCTCAGAGTTCTTCCACTTTTAAGCTGGATTAGTATCTACAGTGAGCTACAACATCCTTTAAGATGAAAAAATTCTCACATGCTCACAAATTAGTAAAGATGACTTTTAAAGACTTAACTAAGATAAAGAGAAAACCCCATTATAACTAAAAAGAAAATTTCTGAATATACACAAAAGGAAATTCAACTGTGTTGCCACAAAAAATCAATTAACCACAAAAGGAGGTTGTAATGAAGAAAATGAGGGAGAAAAAGCTTTAAGACATTTAGAAAACAAATAGCAAAAGTGTAGAAGTTCTTCCACCTTAGTAATTACTGTTAATGTAAATGAGTTAAACCCTCTATTCAAACAGCAGAGATTGGCAGAATAGATAACAAACCCCCCCCCCCCAGATCCAACTATATACTGTTCTACAAAAGACTCACTTTAAAGATACAAATTGGTTGAAAATAAAAAAAAAAAAAAATGGAGAAAGATATTCCATGCAAACAGTTAACCAAAGAGAGCTGGGGTGGCTATACAAATATCAGACAAAAATAGACTTTAATGTCAGGGTATTGACTGTTGCAAATGATAAAAAGGGACAATGTAGATTGGTAAAAGGGATTCATCAAGAAAATACAATTATAAAAATATATAAATAAATAAAATATCAGAGCCCTAAATTATAAGAAGGAAACACTATCAGAATTTTAAGGGAGAATTAGATATTCTACAATAATGGCTGGAAACTTCAATATCCCACTTTTAATAATGGATACAACAACCAAACAGAAGATAAATAACCAAATGAAAGAATAACACTATAAGTCAACTGGAGGACCTAATAAATATATAAAGAAAATTCCACCTAGCAACAGCAAAATATACATTTTTCTCATGTATAAGGAATTTTGTCCAGGATGGACCATATGTTAGGCCAGCCATATACACACAAAAATCTTAAAAGACTGATATCATACAAAGTTTCTTTTCCAATCACAATGAAGTAAAACTAGGTATCAGTCACAAAATAAAAACTAGAAAATTTGTAAATATGTGGGAATTAAACTACACCCTCTTAACCAACTGGTCAAAGAAGAAATCACAAGGGAAAATTAGATAATACCTGAGACCAAAGAAAATGAAAACACAACATACCAAAACTTATGAGAAGCAATGAAATAGTGCTAAGAAAGAAATTTATAGCTATAAATGCCTACATTAAAAAAGGAGAAAGATCTGGAACCATTAACCTTAAAGAGCCAGAAAAGGAAAAGCAAACTAAACTCAAAGTTCTATGGCTTTGTCAGTAGTACTGAAATTATAAAGAGAGAGAATAGAAAAACTAAAGAAAAAACCAAAAAATGGTTCTTTGACGAGATCAACAAAATTGGCAAACTTTAGTTACAATGATTAAGGAAAAAAAGAAACAGAGATAAAATGACTCAAATTACTAAAATCAGAAATGCAAGTGGAGACATTATTACAGATCTTATAGATATAAAAAGGATTAGAAGAGAATACTAACAACAATTCTACACCAATAAACTACTAATCTAGACGAAATAGACAAATTCCTAGAAACATACATTCCACCAAAATTGAATAAAAACCAAACAGGAAATCTGAACAGATCTCTAACTAGCAAGAATATTGAATCAGTAATCAAACTATTTCCCAACAAAGAAAAGCCCTGCACTGGATGGCCTCACTGATGAATTCTACCAAATGTTTACAGAATGTCAATTCTCAAACTCTTTCAAAATGCTGAAGAGAAAGGATCACTTCTTACTTATTCTATGGATCAGCATAACCTTGATACCACAGCCAGACAAAGATACTACAAGAAATTAAACTACAGACCAATACCTCTTTATGCATATTGATGCAAAAATTCTCAACAAAATACTAGCACTGAATTCAACAACATTAAAAGGATTATACACCATGACCAAGTGGGACTTATTCCTGGAACACAAAAACAGTTCCACATACAAAAATCAATGTAACACCCCACATTAACAGAATGAAGAGGGGAAAAATGACATGATCATCTCAACTGAATCAGAAAAAGCATTTGACAAAATTTCATGATGAAAACACTTAATAAACTAGGGCCAGAAGAAAATTTCCTCAATGTGATAAAGGCCATATATGAAAACCCCACAGCTAACACCATACTAAATGGTGAAAGGTTGAAAGCTTTTCTCTTAAGATCAGAAACAAGACAAGGATGTCTCCTTTCACTTCTATTCAACATAGTACTAGACGTTCTAGCGAGAGCAATTAGGCGAGAAAAGTAAATAAAAAGCATTCAAATGGGACAGGAAAATGTAAAATTATCTGTTTGCAGATAACATGATCTTATATGTAGAAAACCCTAACAAGATTACACACACACAGACACACACAGAGCTAATCCAGTAAAGTTGTAGGATACAAAAAACAGCATACAAAAGACAAAAGTAAGGAGCATTTCTACACACTAACAATGAAAAACTGGAAAAGAAAATAATTCCTTTATAACAGCATTAAACAAAAAAATTCTTAGGAATAAATGTAACCAAGGAGATGCAAGACCTGTATACTAAAGAGTACAAAGCACTGTTGACAGAAATTAAAGATAACAAATAAATGGGAAGACATCCTGGGTTCATCGACTGAAGACTTAATATTAAGATGACAATACTACTCAAAAGCAATCCACAGATTCATTATGATTTCTATTAAAAAACAAAAAAACAAAAGTGTTTTCTGAATGTTTTCTTTAAGAGAAGGAAAGAGCTTCTTGTAAATATGGTTGGTTCTAGGGCTGGACCAGGGAAAACACAGTTGAGCCTGGGCCATCTTGTGGTAACAGAAAGTAAGAAAGTGATTTTTTTTTTTAAAGGCACATCAAAAGGATAAAGGAGACAACTTGAAGGAGCTCCCAGTGGCCAAAGCTGGGATTCTGAGCAACAAAATAATGTTAGTATTATAATAATTATATATCATATATAATTATATATATAATAATGGCATAAAATAAAAATCCATAAACTCATACTGATATAAATAACTGAATAGATAAATGAGGGGGAAAAACAGCTCTTTCTCACAGTTTAATTACAATTAATAAGGGTAGAAGGAATAATGGAAACAGAAAACTCCCATTAGGTAAACACTACAGGAATACCTATTACATGAGAAACTAACAACAGTGAGCAAAAGGATATTACATAGTCTCAAAGAGAATTATTAATTAAGATGAAAAAATTAGTAACTTTATAGTGGAGGAACCTGACAGCACGTTAAGCAAGTGACTGAAGTTAATGTCAGACAAATCCACATTATGTACCCCTGCCTCACTGGTGTGATACACTGAGAAAGATATAATGTGATTTCTGGGGTACTGACAGAAATACGTAACTTCAAATGAATCCATGAGAAAACATCAGACAAACCTACACTGACAATCGACTAAATAAATGGCCAATGCCCTTCAAAAATATTAAGGTCATTAAAGACTGAGGAACTGTCACAGATGGAGGACACTAAAGGACAGATGAAAGTAAATGCGATGTGGACATTAATGGGAAAACTAGTGACATGTAGATAAGGTCTATATACTGGTCAATAATACTGAGTCAGTGTTATTTTTCAGTTTTACTACATTATTAGGGGAACCTGAGTGAAAGGCATATGAAAACTCTACTATTTTCATAACGTTCTATATGCTTAAAATTATTTAAAAATAAAAAGTTAGAAAAAAACAGCCTTATCTAGATCTTTGATGAGCATGGTTTGGTAGATTCATAATTATTCACCACGCTGAATTACTACTACCGATAATTTTTTAAATCTTGAAAGAAGTCTCCACATTCTGCATTCCCTATCACATTTACACCTTTATACTAAGGTAGTGCTCCAATTTAATGTATTAACATGGTTTTTCACCCAGGACAGTTAATTCCTTGAGAATAGGGGCTAAGACTTAGTTATTTCTACATCCTGTTACTAGTCTTTGCCAAAAGAAAATAGAACTGAATTCTGAATAAATGAAAATTATGTAAAAGATCTCAATGCTATAGGATTTACTTACGCTCCACAAAGGAAGTAAAGAGCATTCTGAACCTGCTTAGCCGACTACCTTCATCTGCCCACATTCGGATCACTCCAACTCCTGTTTTCAGCATGACATCATTGGCCACAGTGCTGCAAAACTTGGCCTTCAGGTTTTCAATAGAACTGCTTCCATCATAAACTGCAACGAAATTTCTCTTGCATTCATTTGAGTGCTCCATTTGATAATCTAGGAACCTCAAATAAATCTGTAACATTAAAACAGAGAAAAACACTGCTTTTGAAAATATAAATTTGAATTTTCTAGTTCTGCTATCCAATCAACATGGTAGACTAGATTACAGTAGCTGACAGATAAACAGATAAATCTAACAACAGACAAAAGGCTGGGGCCTAAGCAGTTAAAAGACTAAGACACTCTTTGGCCTCTTTGTCTTAATGGAACTAAGCATTTAAGGAATCTTAAGTTTGTGTTTGATCTATAAAGAGAAGAAACTTTTTGTTCCATGAGGCTCACTGGTTGTCTTAGTTTCCTTATTATGAAAGCAATCTTGTGGTACTGACAGATTGGGAAAATAAAAGAATCCCTCATAACAAATGTAGTTTTTTAAAAGTTTTTCTTCACGTTTTTAAAGCCCAAGTTTAGTAGTAAGGTATATACAACCTGGTTTTTCATGTAACACATCAAAACCATTTTTATATTACCTATACTCTTCATAACCATAAACATTCTCATGATGTCCTGTCATTTATTTACCCTTATTCTATACCGCATATTTAAGTGGCTTTAAAATTTCACCCCATAAATGACAATTTCTAAGGTTTCTGTCAGGAAGATGTAAACTGTAGTACCAAAATAAGCACTATTAGTATTCTAATTTGATTAGCACTCTTTTTCTTGAAATTTTAAGGGCAGCTTGCCACCTGGCACTAAGTTCTTAAAATATGCTTGGTCCACTCTTGTTTAAAGATTTCCTTTAGATTGTAGGCTTAGAAGGACTGTGCGCATTAATGTTCAGGTTGCGGGTTTAGAAGGACATTGTGCTTATCTCTAAAATAACTGAATGAAGTAACTATTATTCTTTACAGGCAAGGAGAAAATGAAGACTCAGATAGATTAAGGAATTTTTCCAAAGTTACTCAGGGTGAAGATCTGACCTAGGCTGGACTGACTCTAACATTTGTGTTCTTCCCACTCTCTGGGATGCCCTTCATGCAGGCACAAGCACAGTTCAAGAGACTTGGGGCACCTGGGTGGCTAAATCAGTTAAGCATCTGACTCTTGGTTTCGGCTCAGATCACAATCTCACAGTTCATGGGTTTGAGCCCTGTGTTGGGCTATGCACTGACAGCACAGAGCCTGCTTGGGATTCTCTCTTCCTCTCTCTCTGCCCCTCCCAGCTCTCTCTCGCTCTTAAAATAAATAAACTTAAAAAAAAAAAAAAGACTTCATATAACAAAAACGTAATGTCATAGATCTCTTCTCTCTAAAATATCTTGATGGCACAAAACTAAGCAAACAAAAAAATATAGCTCAAAGGGTTAAATTTCGACCAAATAACTTTAGCTTATTTGAAATGACCAGTTTGCTACTTCCAAGAGAATGGTGGAAAATTGGTAACTAAATAGGATCACCATTTCAAAACCTCATAAAACCTTTATAAATGTATTACATATAAGCAATAGGTTTCCTTAAATATATCATTTATTCTCATTAATTCCATTGTTTACATAACCAAACCATTCTGTCCATGGTTCTGTGGTAGTGAGCAAGTTTCATCAATACAGTAATTATTTGCCTTCCCTATTATACTGTAAGGTCTTCCAATGAGAGAATCATGTGCTAATTATATCTAGTGTAATTCTTGCTCATAGCAAGTAATGAATACATGGCTAGGCTTATAAAACTATGAACCGGTAGAGCTAAATATAAGAAAAACAATAAAGAAGTCTGAGGTATTTAATCTCTTCTGTAATCCAAAGAAACATGGTACTACACAAGACCACAGTAAATGCTCTTTAACTTTTTAAGCCAAAAGTTTTAAGTCCTATGATAATGACATTCTTTTCTGAGTGTAGCAAAATACTGAAATAAGTTTAGTTCAACTAATTTTCAGAAAATATTTCTAACAGTATGAACCTAACAAATTGAAATAGGTGGGAGGGGTGCACATATAACTCTTCTCTCACCCAGACTGCATGACAACAAATCTACTAAATGCTCATCCCTTATCCCACTCCCACACCTTCCCCAGGGAGGTGGAGTTACTTTGATGGTAGGGAGTCTGGACTCTCTTTCCCTGGACCACCAAGTAGGAAGCAGTGACCTTAGTGGGTTTCCTCTGCAGATGCAAACTTTCCTTGGGCTGGGATGGTCCAGGCTAGATTTAGGTGGGAAGTACAACTGGTGGGTAAGGAACTAGCAAGTCTAATATGACTCTCTCACTAAGCTGCTTCCTCTAGCCTTTGTTGTAATAAAGGAGCTATTTTGAATCTCCACATTCTCAGTGTGGAGGGAAAAGGGGATGCAGTCTACTGGAACTCCTGAAGACTCCAAAAGAAATGCAATGACATCCTCAGAAAGCAACTATGGACATATCTTGGAGGTACTGCATGTTTGGTTCCAGACCACAATCAAGTGAATATTACAATAAAGTGAGTCAAATGCATTTTTTGGTTCCCAAAACTGGCATATAAAAGTTGGCTTGCACAGTAGTCTGTTAAGCATGCAATAACATTAAGTCTAAAAAAATGTACATTCCTTAATTCAAAAATACCTTATTGCTAAAAAAAAATGCTAACCAGCATCTGAGCTTTCAGCAAGTCATTATCTTTTTGCTGGTGGAGGATCCTGCCTCAATGTTGATGGCTGCTGAAGGCTGGGGTGACCGTGATATCTTAAAATAAGGCAACAATGAAGTTTGCTGCATCGATTGACTCTTCTCACACAAATGATTTCTCTGCAGCATGCAATACTGTTTGGTAGCATTTTACCCACAGCAGAACTTCTTTTAAAATGGAGTCAATCCTCTCAAACCCTGCCACTACTTTATCAACTAAGTCATGTAATATTGTGAATCCTCTGTTGCCGTTTCAAGAATCTTCACTGTATCTTCACCAGGAAGAGATTCCATCTCAAGAAACCACTTTCTTGCTCATCATAAGAAGCAACTCATCTGTTAAAGTTCTATCATGAGATGCAGAGATTCAGTCCCACCTCTAGGTTCCACTTCTAATTCTAGTTCTCTTGCTGTTTCCACCACATTTGTAGATACTTCTTCCCTGAAGTCTTGGATCTTTAATTTGTAAAAAATGCAGTAAAATGAAGTGTGCCTGTATAGCATTCCAGATCAAAAGGAGATCCTTGATAATAGGCAGTACAACTACTGACATTAGATCCTTATCTTATAGTTGACATAAAATCAATCCTTAAATGTTAAAACCAAAGCACACAGATCAAAATACCTAAGTGTAGTTCTACAACCTATGGTTACGAAAGTTTATTAAAAACAAACATAGAAGACACAAAGTATAAACCATAAAGATAAAAATAATCAATTTTACTACATTAAATAAATGGACTTCCAGAACCACCCAAGATGAAACAGTATGGCTTAACTAAAAACTCAGAATAAAATGTGAAAAGCAACTACATGAAGATTCTGTAAAGTAAAAGATGGGCCTTGAAGGAAGTCAAACTTGAATGACCCATAAAGGAGGTGAGATTCAGTTTTTTCTTTCTCCTTTGTGTCCTGGGCAGATTCATGGAACTCACAGCAAAAAACAGACAATGAACTCAGAGAAAGCACTCCAGCCAGAAGACTGAGAAATTGGGATGAGGGGTGTGTGTGTGTGTGTCTGGTTTGTTTTTCCCACTCTACCAGCTCTGCCCAGGGTCAGCACCAGTCACAGATTTGCATGCAGCAGCTACAGCAGCAACTGAAACCCCAAGAGAAATCCCATCTCCTGAACTAGCAGAACTAAGAAAAGGATATGATGATGTCAGGAGAGTGTGGAGGGAGTTCCCCCACCCCATTTCCCCCCCCCCCCCCCCTTAGTCACTCAAAACTCACAGGTCAGGAGGCAGAAACACTGCAGAAACTTCTTTTCGGCCACCAGAGGAAATGAGAAAAGGAAACGTTATCTGGAGAATGTGAAGGAGTCTTGGAGAGCAGAGAACTAAAGAAAAAGCACTAATTCTGGCTTCCCTACATATTCATGGCATACCTATCTGGCTTACCTGCATATTCATGAAACAGAACTAAAGAAACATGACAAAGATGTTGAGAAACCAAATTCAAGTACCTGAGCAGGACATCCCCTGGGTAAGCCTCCACAGCACAGCAAAGGCCCCAAAAACTCAACAAATGCTGGAACCACCACCCACACGAAATGACATGGTACATGCAATCTGAATCTAACTGGGTAGACTGTCTGACAAAAATAAAATAAATAATAACAAAAGCCAACATTTTCCAGGTATTTTTAACAGGACCCAGAGTCTCACAATGTTATATTGAAAATATCCAAGACATAATAAAAAATTACATATAAAGACCTAGGAAATGGGATTAATTCTGAAATGAAAAAATAGTCAACAGATCTCAATCCTAACAGGATCCAGATATTGGAACTGTCAACGCCTTTATTTTTTAATTTTTTTTTAACGTTTATTTATTTTGAGACAGAGAGAGACAGAGCATGAACAGGGGAGGGGCAGATAGAGAGGGAGACACAGAATCTGAAACAGGCTCCAGGCTCTGAGCTGTCAGCACAGAGCCCGACGCGGGGCTCGAACTCACGGACCGCGAGATCATGACCTGAGCCGAAGTCGGACGCTTAACCGACCAAGCCACCCAGGCGCCCTTTTTTTTTTTTTAATTAAAAAAATTTTTTTTTGTCAACGCCTTTAAAGCAACAATATAAACATGCTCCGTGAGGTAAAGGCAAACGCTAAAGGAGTAGACAGATTATAGGAGAGAAATAGAAATTGTTAAAGAACCAAGTGGAAACCTTAGAACTGAAATTGAAAAATATAATGTCTGAAACTAAAAAAAAAGAATCCACTGTATGGGCCCAATAGGAGAATGGGGATGGCAGAGTGAAGTCAGTAAACTGGAAGAGGACTCCTGAGAATCTGAGATACTGAGTAAAAAGGGTTGAGAACATATGAACAGAGCCTCAGGGACTTGTGGAACAATTTCAAAAGGCTTAAAATTCATGTCCCTTAAGTCTCAGAAGAGATTCTTACAGAAAAAAATATTTGAAGAAATAATTGCTAAAACTGTCCCAAGTTTAGTGAAAGACAAAAATTTAGATTCAAAAAGCTCAGCAAACATAAAACAGGATAAAAGCAAACAAAAACCAAGGCCTACACACATCAAAAATCAAAATCAAAGACTTGAGAACTGACAGAGAAAAATGATGCATTTTGTAGAAGGGAACAATTTGAATGGCTGTGGATTGCTCTTCAGAAATCAGTGCCAAAGGCAGTCCATCAAAATTTTTAAATGTTGAAAAAGAGAACCTGTAAACTTTAGAATTTTATATACAGCAAACATGTTCTTTCAGGAACGAGGGCAAATAACACACCCGGGTGAAGATGTAAGAGACTCAGAGTTTGCTGTATACAGACCTGCTATAAAAGAAATGCTAAAGGAAGTGATTTACTTACTTACTTACTTATTTATTTATTTATTTATTTATTTGAGACACAGAATGAACAAGCAGGAGAGGGGCAGAGATAGAGGGGGACAGAAGATCGGAAGTGGACTTTCTACTGTCAGCAGGTGCAGGGCTCAAACTCACAAGAAGGAACTCATGAACCTTGAGATCATGACCTGAGCCAGAAGTTGGACACGCAACAGACCAAGCCACCCAGGCACCCCTAAAGGAAGTTCTTAGGTAAAAGAGAAAGGCTACTAGAATGAATCCTAGAACTTTATGAATGAAAGGAAGCAGATATGGTAAAATATCTGGATAAATATAAACCATCAAGAATAAAAAAAAAGAGGATGGGGCGCCTGAGTGGCTCAGCTGGCTAAGAATCTGACTCTGGATATTGGCTCAGGTCATGATCTCATGGTTCATGCATGGATTTAAGCCCTGCATCAGCCTCTGTGCTGACAGTGCAGAGCCTCCTTGGGATTCTCTCACTCCCTCTCAAAATAAATAAGCTTAAAAAGAAAAAGAAAGAAAAAAAGAGAATATCACTACAGACCCTACCAACATTAAGAAGACTGAAAAAAGGGGATGCCTCACTGGCTTAGTTGGTGGGGAACACATCTCTTGATCTTGGGGTTGTAAGTTCGACCCCATGTTGAGTGTAGAGATTACTTAGAAATAAAATCTTTCAAACAAAACAATAAAAAAAAATACAGTAAACAGTTCTATGCCCCCAAATCAGATGACTCAGATGAAATGGACAAATTCCTTAAAAGGGACAAACTGCCCAAACACTTCTAAGAAAAATATGTAACCTGAATGGCCATATCATTTACCAAAAATAATGAATTCATAGTTAAAAACCTTACAAAAAAAGCTCCAGGCCTAGGTGAATTCACAGTTAAATTATACCAACCATGCAAGGAAAAAGTTATGCCAATTCTTTTACCAAAGACATAAGGAAACTACTGATCAGTATTTCTGCTGTCATACTGTGTTTTATAATAAAATATATATATTTCATCTTCATCTCTGTTTCTGGCTCAGAGCTCCCAAAACCCTTGGAATTTCCTGAGCAATAGGAGCAATGGGAGGATCTTTTGTTGTATTTGGTCTCTTGTCCTCAGTTCCTGAAAATGTTCTAGAGCCATAAAGTTGAAATGGGTGTCTTGTGGCTCTTTCAACAATTATTTATGTTAGTGAGGTAACTTTTGGAAATCCCCTAAAGATGGGGGCTGGTCACTGGGGTAAATAACCATGAATTGAGGGTTTACACTTTCAGTTCCACCCCAACTTCTAGGGAGAAGAGAGGGCCAGGGCTGACAGCCGATGATTTAATTAGCCATGCTTATGTAATAAGGCCTCCATAAAAAAACTCAAAAGGAAAAGGTTTCAAGAGCTTTCAAGTTGGTGAACCAGAATGTTTCCATATGCTATTGTGCTAAACCCCATACTCCATGGGTACAGAAGCTCCTTTGTTCAGGACCTCACCTGTATTTTTTCATCTAGCTGTTGATTCTTATCCTTTAATATGCTCTGTAATTAACTGGCTATTTAAGTAAGCAAACTGGTTTCCTGAGTTTTCTAAGTGGCTCTAGCAAATTAATCAAACTCAAGAAGGGGCTCATAGAAACCTCTGATTTATAACCAGTTGGTCAGAAGCACAGGTGACAACCTGGATATAAGAATGGCATCTGAAGTAGAGGCCAGACTTGTGGGACTGAGACCCTAACCTTAGGAATCTGATGCTATCTCAGGGTAGATACTGTCAGAACTGAGTTGAATCACTGGACACCCAGTTGGTGTCTGAGAATTGCTTGGTGGTATAAGGGAAAAAAGCCCACAGTTGGAAATGGTATCAGAACCATCACTCCAGAAAATAGATGCAAAAATCCTCAATAAAATATTAGCTAATCTAATCCAGCAACATAGAAAAATGGTAATACTTTTACATAATCACAACCAAATATGGTTCATCCCAGGTATCCAAGGCTGGTTTAAATTATGAAGAATCAATATAAGTCTCCATTATAAACAGACTAAAAGAGAGAAGATACATGATCACTTTAATCTGTTAATCAACATCCATTCATGATGAAAATCTTAGAAAAACAGCAGAACTTCTGTAATCTGGTAAAGGGTATCTACAAAAACCCAGGGCTCACACCATACTTAATGGTGAAAACCTGAATGCTTTCCCCCTCAAAATCAGTAACAAGGTAACTCCCATTCAGCACCATACTGGAAGCTGTAGAGTGCCAGAGTGTAGACTTTAAAGCTCCAATAATCAAAACAGTGTGGAACTGACAAAAGGATAGACACACAGATCCATGAAACAGAACAGAGCCCAGAAATAGATTCTTACAAATGAAGTTATTATTATTCTTTTAACGGAGGTACAAAAGCAATAATGGAGAAAGGATAGTCTTCAACAAATGGTGCTGGAAAAGTCAGACATCCATAAGTGAAAGAAAGAAAGAAGGAAAGAAAGAAAGAAGGAAAGAAAGAAAGAAAGAAAGAAAGAAAGAAAGAAAAGAAAGAAAGAAAAGAAAAGAAAGAAAGAAAGAAAGAAAGAAAGAAAAAGAAAGAAAGAACAAGAAAACAAACCTTGGGCTATACACAATACCTTATACAAAAATTAAAATGGGTCATAAAAATATAAAATTATATAACTTTCAGAAGTAAATATAGGAAAAAAATTATGACTTTGGGTCAGGCAAAGAATTCTTCGATACATTAAAGGAAAATTCATTAAAAAATGAATAATTTGACTGCATTAAACTTTTTCTCTGTGAAAGACACTGTTGAGTAAAAAGAGCCACCAACTGAGAGAAAATATTTGTATGTCACTTGCCAAAAGACTTAACCCAGAACTCAAAAGTGAATAGTAAGAAAACTACTCAATCTTAAAATGGGCATAGCCAACACCACTAAAGATTTAGACATTGCAAATTTGCAAATTAAAACCCATAGCATTATATCTTCATTAGAGTAACTATAAAAAAAAAAAAACAGCTGATAATACCAAGTGCTTAGAACTTACGTAGAGCAATTGAAAATCTGGTAACATTCCTTGTGGAAAGAAACGCAAAACAATATAACCACTCTGGAAAACAGCTTGCTGGTTTCTTATAAAGCTACCATGTGAATCAGCAGTCTCCTGGATGAATATCCAGAAAAATTAAAAACGTGTTTACACAAAACAGCCTGTACAGAAATGTGCATAGAAGTTTTATCAATAATAAAAAAAAAACTGGAAACAGTCCCCATGTTCTTCAGCTGTTAAGAATAAACTATAGTATACCCACATCATAAAATCTGTTCATCAATAAAAGAAATGAACTACTGGTACATGCAATAACAGAAGAATCTCAAGCGCATCATACTAAAGAATTCAGACTCATACATACTGTGTGATTCTAATTATAGGACGTTTGGAAATGGTAAAACTATAGGACAGTAAAAGATAATTAGTTGCCAGGGATCAAGATTAAAGATGGGTTTTGACTGCAAAGGAAGAGACCAAGATAATTTCATTGGGGTAATGGAATGGTTCTTGATTATGGTGGCTGTCAAATGACTCTAAGCATCTGTCAAAAAATTTGACTGTATGTTACTTGATATGACCAAGTGTTGGCAAGGATTGAGTAATGAAAATACTCTTAAAAGAATAAATTGCCACTAACACTTTGGCGGCCTTTGGCATGCTCTGGTAAAGCTAAAGATGGTCATGTCCTACAACACAAAACTACACTTCTAGCTATATAACCAAATGAAGTCATCATACATGGGCATAATGAAAATACAAAAATGTTTATAGCAGTATTATTTAATATATTAAAATGTGAAAGCAAATTAAATGTTTAAAAAGAGAACGGTGATTTATTTCTACAATTGATAAAAAATTTAAAAATATACAGAATAGTATATATTTTTATAGTACATAAATATGAAAATACAAAATTGTATAGAAATTATAAAACTCGAACTCAGGGTATGTAGGAAAGCTAAAGGGAACATATGAGGCTTCCTCTATACCTGTAATAGTTTTTATTTTTTAGTGTGACAATATTTAATAATTATTTAAATGTTTAAGAAATTAGGGTTGCCTGCGTGGCTCAGTTGAGTGTCTGACCCTTAATTTCGGCTCAGGTCATGATCCCAGGGTTGTGGGATTGAGCCCCGTGTCAGGCTCCGCACTGAGTGTGGAGCCTGCTTAAGATTCTTTCTCCCTTTGCCCCTCTCCCGGTCTTGCACATGTACTCTCTTTTAAAAAGGTAAAAAATAAATGTTTAAGAAATTAATATTTCTTAGACCTTGTCTTTGAAGTACTTCATGAAGAAATAATTTGAGATTCATAAATTTTTAGGAGTGTTATTTGGAATACTGAATATTGGAGAATGTTACTTTTTCAAAACAATTTTTTAATGTTTGTTTATTTATTTATTTATTTATTTATTTATTTATTTATTTATTTTAACGTTTTATTTATTTTTGAGACAGGGAGAGACAGAGCATGAACAGGGGAGGGTCAGAGAGAGGGAGACATAGAATCTGAAACAGGCTCCAGGCTCTGAGCTGTCAGCACAGAGCCCGACGCGGGGCTCGGACTCACAGACCGTGAGATCATGACCTGAGCCGAAGTCGGACGCTTAACCGACTGAGCCACCCAGGCTCCCCTAATGTTTATTCTTGAGAGAGAGTGAGAAAGGAGGGGAGGGGCAGACAGAGAGGGAAACAGAGAAATCTGAAGCAGGCTCCATGCTGTCAACGCAAAGCCTGATGTGGAGCCTGAACTCACGAACGGTGAGAGCATGACCTGAGCTGAAGTCCGACACTCAACCTCCTGAGGCAGCAGGGTGGCTCAGGTAGTTAAGTGTCGGACTTCAGCTCAGGTCATGCTCTCACTGTTCTGTGGGTTCAAGCCCTGTGTCAGGCTCTGTGCTGACAGCTCAGAGCCTAAAGCCTGCTTCAGATTCTGTGTCTCCCTCTTTTTGCCCCTCCCCTGCTCACACTGTGTCCCTCTCTCTCTCAAAAATAAACATTAAATAATAAATAAAATTGTGTTAAACTAAATGACTAAACAGATGATATAAGAAAGTTAAAGGAAAACATGTTAAAGACCACCCTAACCCATGAATACTCAATATGGAGTAAACTAGTTAATGGGTGATGTTTCAGAAAAATCCACTTATAAAAATATATACAAAAGAAGTGTGCAAGCAGTGTTCCAGTCCATTGTTCTCAGTGGCCTTTCCACAAAAAGAGAGGCATACCTTATTTCATCTTGCTTCACAGATACTGCATTTTTTTTTTTTTTTTTTACATATTCAAAGTTTTTGGCAACCCTGCATCAAGCAAGTCTATCAGTGCCATTTTTCCAACAGCATTTGCTCATTTTTGTCTCTCTGGATCACACTTGGTAATTCTCACACTATTTCAAACTTTGGTATTATTATATTTGAATTGCAACCATCTCATGATAAAACTCTAACAGATGAAGTTTCTCATGGATGAGCAAAGAAAGTGATTTCTTCAGGTGGAGTGTACTCCCGGTGAAGATGCTGTGAAGACTATTGGAATGAGAACAGAGAATTCAGAATATTACATGAATTTAGTTGATAAAGCAGCGGGAGGGCTTGAGAGGATTGACTCCATTTTAAAAGAAGTTCTACTGTGGGTAAAATGCTCCCAAACAGCATCGCATGCTGCAGAGAAATCATTTTTGAAAGGAGAGTCAATCACAGCAAATTCATTGTTGTCTTATTTTAAGAAATTGTCACAGTCACCGCAGCCACCACCCTGATCAGTCAGCAGCTGTCAATATCGAGGCAGCAAAAAGACTATGATTCACTGAAAGCTCATATCCTGGTTATTAGCATTTTTTAGCAATACAGTATTTTTGAATTAAGGCACATACACTGTTGTTCTAGACATACTATTGCACACTTAACAGATCAAAGTACAGTGTAAAACAACTTTTAGATGCACTGGGAAACTAAAAAATTCATTTGACTCACTTTATTATAATATTTTCAGGAGTACAATACAGTGATTCAACAATTCTATACATTACTCAGTGCTCAACACAGTAAGTGTAGTCACCAAACGTTATTACAGTATTACTATATTCCCTATGCTATACCTTTCATGCCTGTGACTTATTTATTTTATAACTGGAAGTCTGTACCTCTTAATTTCCTTTGTCTACTTCACTTATTCCCTCACCCACCTCCCCTCTGGCAACCACCATATATGTGTAGTTTTACCTTTAGATACTTAATTCAATTTTATTAGTTTGTATATTCCACTGACAAATGCATTCTATCCAACTGCCACAACTTTATCTTGAAGGGTAAGTATCTCCACTTGTTTTTATTCAAAACTGTTACGATTCTTCTGAATGCTTTCCTCTTCTATGTGAATTCTAGAATTAGCTTGCCAACTTCCCTAGAAAGCCCTCCTGGGATTTGGAATGGAATTACTTTAAATTGATAAATTAGAGAACAATGAACATTTTTGTGATACTGAATCTTCCCATCCATGAAAATGATCTCCCTCTCTCCCCCATTTCTGTAGGCCTTCTTTAATGCATTTCAATTGAAAAATTTGCTTCCTAGTACCTTATGATTTGTTCTTATTGTAAATAGTGCTTTAAAAAGTTTGATTTTCTAACTGCTTTTGGCTTTAGTAGAGAAAAGCAGTTGATCTTTATAATTGATGAACTTTTTTTCTCTCATTTTGATGCCCCAACCAGGATTTCAGAACACTAGCAAATAAAACAATGACAACAGACATCCCTGACTTATTCCTGACTTTAAAGGAAATACTTCTAAGGTTTCACCATTAATTACAACGTTTGAATTAGGGTTTTGGTAGATACTCTTCATCATGCTGAAGACATTCTTCTATGCTGGACTTACCAACGGTTTTTTTATCGATAGGTTTTAAGTTTCACTGAATATTTCCTCTGCATCCATTGATAAAACTGGATTTTCTCCTTTAATCTGTTAATATGGGAAACTATATCATTTGATTTTCTAATATTAAACTGTCCAACAATTTCTAGGTCATGACTTTTAAAACAAAACCATTATAAATAATCCTGGTGTATAATTCTATCATGCTATTTAGCTCTGATAGAACAGGCTGGGGGAATGTTCTTTTTTCTTCAATTTTTATTATGTAACATGTTCCTTGACTATTTGGTAAAATCTAACGTGACCAATTTTTCTTTTTTCTTTTGGTTTATTTATTTATTTAGAGAGAAAGGGAGAGAAATCCCAAGCAGGCCCCGTGCTGTCAGCGCAGAGCCCAAAGTGGGGCTCAAACTCACAAACTGTGAGATCATGACCTGAGCTGAAGTTGGACACTTAACCAACTAAGCCACCCAGGCACCCCGACCAATTTTTCTGTTTACCTATTTTAAGTAAAAAATCAATTTTGATAATTTGGTAAGATTTATTCAGGTTTTCTATTTAATTAATTTTGGTAAACATATATATGTATGTAAATACGTATGTACACACATATGTTTCAGGAAACTGTCCATTTAGACGGTTTGCAAATTTATCAGCAAAGAATTACTCTTAGTATCATCTTCTAGTCTAAAACAGTTTGATTATGGAAAATTTCAAATGTGCAAAAGCAGACAAAATAGTATCCTAAACTCATGCCCCATCTCCTAAGTTGTTAATTCAGCCAGTCTTGCTTGAACTGTAATACCCCTCCCACTTCTGCCTCTCACATACTGAGACAAATCCCAGAGAGATTCACAGGTCAACAGTTCTAGGTGTATTGCTATTGACCACTTAAAAAATAATCTCAGTACTATTATCAAACCAAATTCTTCATTATCAAATACCAGTGTTCAGACTTACGTCTTTTAATGTTTCCTTCTTTTACAGTTTGCTTGAATACACAAGTTCATTTGACTTTTATATCTCTTTTAATGTGTAGATTCTACTGCTGTGTTTTACCTGCCTTGTCATTTATTTAAGAAACACTCAGGTTTTTTGTTGTTGTTGTTTAGCAGGTCTTCTTCATAGTTTGTCTTATGACGGTTTTTAATCTCTGCTGTAGTTGATTCATGACTGTTTCCATTTCTAAATATTATTTAGATCTTTTTTTCTAAATCAGTCTTGGCAGAGGTGTGTCTATAGTAATCTTTTACAAATGGCCAGCTTTTGGTTTTGTTGATTCTTTTTATAACTTTGTTTTAAAATACTGTTTATTTCTGCTTTCATTATTACCGTTTCTTTGGATTCCTCTGGTCATTCTTCTAACTTCTTGAGTTGAATCTTAGCTTATTAAATTTAAATCTTTTTCTTCTTCTAAAATAAGCATTTATAAAACTCCCTTAAAGTACTTTTAGCTGCATACCACACATTTTGATATGTAGTATTTTCAATATTACTGAGTTTTAAATCTGTTTAAATTTATGTCCTGATTTCTTCTGTGACCTATTAAATACTAGCTGGCATATTATTAAATTTCTAAACATAAGGGTTTTAAAGGTATCTTTTGGTTACTGGTTCCTAATTTATGTGTATTTTTGTCAGAGGATGCTCTGCATGAAACTAAGCACTGGTACATATTTCAGACTTCTGTTTTTAGTTTTAGCGTATGGATCAGATTTTATAAATGTCTCACGCATGCTTGTAGAAAATGCTTATTTTCTGGATGTTGAAAGTAAAGTACCATGTCTTATCAGGCATACTGCATTATTTAAATCTTCTGAGCCTTACTAATTTTTTTGTATGCTTAATTACTGAGAGGTGAAATTAATTACCTACTATAATTGTGGATCTATCAGTTTTGCTCAGCAACTATCAATTCATGTTTTGTACATTTTGAGGCCATATTAATAGATAAAATTTAAAATTATTACCTTCCTTGCAAATTGGTGACATTCTTGATTTGTATTTTAATAGCTATATCAGATATCTTTTGGTATTTGTGCTATTTCTTTTCTATTTTTGTTATTTCAAAATTTTCCACAGTTATCCTAAAACAGGATACACTTGGATTTTAACTGTAGTATTTGGTCCATTTATTATTTGTGCTCAGAGATATTTTAATTTTGCCCATATTCTTAAATGATAGTTGAGTACTGAATTTTAGAATTTTAGCTTGGCAGTTATTTTTTTCTTAGCATTTTAAGGACATTAGTATCTTCTGGCTTCTATTTTGCTGTTAAGGATTCTGATATCTCTCTTTTATCTCTAGTTGTTTTAAAGATGTCTCATTGTCTATGGTGGCCAATGTAGGTAGGTGTCAATTAAAACTTTTTTCTTGCTTTGGGCATCAATTTGTGTCAATGTTTTTTGTCAGCCTGAACATCTTCTTTTCTTTTTCTTTCTTTGATTTATTTATTTTTGAGAGAGAGAGAGCGAGAGAGAGAGAGAGCGAGCATGAGCAGGGGAGGGCAGAAAGAGAGGGAGATAGAGAATTGGAAGTAGGTTCCAAGCTACAGCCTGGCATGGGGCTTGAACTCATGAACCATGAGATCATGAACTGAGCCAAAGGCGGATGAACTTACTGAGCCACCCAGGTGCCCCAGCTTTAACATTTTCTTGATAAACTGCCACTACCCCACCCCCTGGGCAATTTTCTCAGATCTATCCTTTAATAACTATACCTTTTACTTCAAGAAGTTTTACTTGGTTATTTTAAAAGTGTACTTGGTCATTTTTCTTTCTCATCTTTTTGATTCCTTCTTATAAGATACTTAAAACACTTATGTTCTTAGGGATCTAAGAAACTCCTTGCTGTTATGCCTGCTAATTCACTTGTGGTGAGTTGTCTGCTTATGTGTTTTGTTTTTTTTTTTTTTTTTTAGTGTTTATTTTTGAGAGAGAGACAGAATACAGGCAGGGGAGGGGCAGAGAGAGAGGGAGACACAGAATCCCAAGCAGGCTCCAGGCTCTGAGCTGTGAGCATGGAGCCCAATGCAGGGCTCAAACTCATGAACAATGAGATCATGACCTCCGCAGAAGTTGGATGCTTAACCAACTGCACCACCCAAGCTCTACTTGTTTTCTAATTTTGGGTTGTGAGCATACCTTCAGCGGTATTTTACTGGTGGCAATCCTGTAGCCTCCATGGTTATTTTGTATTTATTTTTGCCCGGTGTCTATAAAAAGGTTATTTGAGGTCAGGACCATTTTGTTAATTTTTAGACTAATTGGTTCCTGGATTGGGCATGGAATGTAAATTCTATACATCCCAACCTCTAATATAAACAGGTTTCTAGGTAAAAAATTTAGGGGAGACCCCAGCCTTATCCCTGAGACTGAGCCTGGAAAGATAAGCTTCTTCATTATCAACCTATGTTAGTGGAAGTTTTTTTTCTAATCTACCACTTCATAGCAATTATCTCTCTTTGAGAGTTCCAGCTTTATGTGAGGGATCTCACAAACACAAACCCCAGGCCTTTTCTGTCTCACCGTGGCCGTTAACACCAAGCTCCTGGCATGTCTTCCGGTGAATAGTCAGAGTGTACTGAAATCAGCAAGAGGCATTTGTACCATCGATTTCAGTTTTCAGTTTATTACTCTGGTTTATAGTTATCTCTCTTCATTTCTAGTCCATTAAGAATTATCTTTGGAAATCTTACCTATGCTTTTAAAAGAGTATCTGTTATATTTTACCCAATATTTCTAGGTGTTTTGTAACAGGTAAGTTTTCATATAATCTAATCCATCATATTACCTTAACTCTAAATTTGATTTTCATAATTCTTTAAAGGTTTGTTCTCTTATCCTCACCCTCTCTTTTCACATGTATCCACATTAAATATAATTTTAACTGTGAATATTCCTAGAAGTATAAATTAAAAGCTTTTTTGCAAAAGTAGTTAGCAACCAATCTCAATCTGTCAGAGTTATTTAAAAACATCCTTCCCTGTGGTACTTTCCAATCATAGTGCTACATCATTAGCACAAGACGGCATGGAAAGAAAGAACACAGAACTGAGACTCACTATATTTGTGTTTTGGTTTTGACACTATGACCAACTCTGAGAACCTTGATAAGACACTTCAACCTCTTGAGGTCTATTTTTCCTCCTTATAACATTTTTTTAAAGAATCTATGATCGTATGGATCAACACTTGTACTTTCCACTTAGGAATACACAGATTTTAAGAATCTCAAAATTTGTGTGATATTCCTGAATTTATATTGTAGTTTACTTAACTGTAATAATGCTGTGATGCCCAATCTGATTGCAATAAAATCAATTTTTAAAAACTTGTAGTATCAGTTTATACAATAGTATTTGCAGGAATCAAAAAAATATATTATGCAATTCAATGTCTTGTTACGTTCTTCTCTAAAGTGACTCAGTACATAATAATACCTTGGCTTTTGGAGTAGCTTTAATTGTCCATATGCAATCAACTGCTTGGCCAGGTTTTGTTTTCTCTTCTTGTTCTACCTGACTAGAACGCACTATTCCATCAGCTCCCGAGAGCTCAAACTGGCAATCTAGAAAGAAAAGTTGAATGATGTTCAAAGGAAAATAAGACTGATCAAAATGCCATGAGGAAAAAGAGGTGATATACTAAACCTGGGATGGGATTTAAAATACCTCCTAGGTAAGTAAAGTCTGGATCTGTAACAGAAAAAAGAAGAAAGTCATTGGCATTGAGATAGTTTAGAGTTACTTTAAGGCTTAATGTCTTAAGTTCTATCTAATGCTAATTTAATAGCAAAGCAAGAGAAAGCTTTCATTGGTATAGATTACAGAGCACTGTTTCTGGGCATGCTTAGGTGTTTGTTTATAGGAGCAATGTTTTTTAAAATGCTAATATTTATACTTCTGATCCCATCATGAATAACTTATTTATGCCACCTGAAAACTCAGAACTCTGTCAATTGTGATAGCTAGTCCACTGAGGGATGAATGAATGTATATACAACACAGTGGAGTATTATTCAGCCTAACAAAGAAATGAAATTCTGACACAAACTACAACATGGATGAACCATGAGAATCCTAGATTACTCAAATTCATAGAGACAGTAAGTACCAGAAGCTGAAGGAAAGGGGGAATGGACAGTTAGTGTTTAATGGATACAGAGTTCCAGCGTGGGTTAACAAAACAGTTCTGGAAATGGATATTGGTGACCACTGCACAACATTGTAATAAATGTACTTGACATGTACTTGTACACTTAAAAAGGATTAAAATTGTGAATTTTATAAGTTATTTGTAATTCAACACATATACAAAGAAGTAGCTAGTGAGCTGTGTTTTCAAAATGGCAGGGAAAAAATGACTAGCTGATATACAGGGTATTCTGCCCTATGAAGTAGTTCATAGAAGACTGAGAACCAACAGCATATATCAAATAACTGATTAAAGTTAACTGGTCGGGTATTTGTTTTTATGAACTAAACCAATTAACTGAAGTAACGATATTTTGGTGTCAAAAAGGCTTAAAAAATCTTAAATATGAATCAAATCTTTACAAACTGAAACAAAAAAAAATCAAAAACAATGCTCTTAATACTGTTTTTAAATATTAAAAATCAGGCTTTTTAATATGTAAAGATTCTCACTTTAAAGAAAAGTAGCTCTTTTTCTATTAGTTTATGTATCATGAGAGCAATTTTATATGGATTATGGCTAAAATATAGACAAATTAGAAGAAAATGTGTAGGATTTCTAGACTGTATTACCTTACGTTTGCATTTTATAGTACTTCAGAATTTCTACACCCACTATGCTAATTATAGCAACATCAGAAAAACTATGTAATATTCTATTTTATAGATGAAGAAACTGAATGAGAGAGATAATGATTTTCTTAGACCATATATATAATGGCAAAGTCAGGACTAGATTGCAATTCTCCAGACAATTTTTCTTACCCTACCACCATGTTGCCTTTATAATGTGGGTAAGGATGCCACAGTTTTACCACTGAAGAAAAAAATATCAAAATAAATAGGTAATGCATAATGGCTAATTATGGTTGTGTCTAGGTATTTAAAATCATATTTATAAAATAAATTTTTCAATAGGGATCAATAAAATCAAGAAGATGACTACTACTACTAATGAGAAATTAGTATGTTTTAAATGGAATTCTTTAAGCTATTGGTGATATTTGTTGAGGCAGAGGACTCTTAATGTATTGCTACTTCCTGGAAGTAGCAACTGGGATAATTCTGGACATTTTAATGCAATAATGACAAAATTCTAGAATTCTTGCCTACACATGAAGAAACTCTGATTCATCTGGCAGGTAGTACCTATGACTTTTTACTCCAATGCTGTTTAATTAAATTTGTCTTTGATATTTCTCTGCAAAAGAGCTGAAATGTCACTGACCCCTTTCAGCAAGGTTGATTTAGTTTATTAAGTTAAAAAAGAAAAGTCTGAGATGTATACTCAAGCTAAAAGTTTCTCCCCTACTTTTTTTTTCAATATGGTAACCATGCATAAAGTATCTGTAATAAAAAACAATTTTAACAAGAATTGAGCATCCAGCTAAATACAATAAACTGTGATTGAAATAGGTTTTGCAGGCTATTTAAAGATTCTGAGATGTTTTAAACTAGCAGTTTTTTCATTCTGGCAGTTTGGTGTATATAGGTCCTATATGAACTTTCAAATTAAGTTTGATAACTCTGTAATTATTTAAAATTATTTTAAATTCTGGAAAGGACAAAACTATGGAGACAGTAAAGATCAGTGCTTGCCAAGAGCTAGGGGGAGGAATGAATAGGTGGAGCACAGAGGATTTTTAGGGCAGTGGGAATACTTGGTATGATACTGAAATGGTAGACACACATTGTCATACATTTGTCTAAACACACAGAACACCCAACACCAAGAGTGAACCTAATCAATGTAAACTATGAACTTTGGGTGATGTTGTGTCAGTGTGGGTTCACTGACTGTAACAAATGGACCACTCAAGGAGCAGGATATTGATTATGGAGGCAGCTGTGTTTGTGCGGGGTTGGAGGTATATGGTAACTCTGTACTTCCTGCTAAGTTTTGCTGGGAACCTAAAACTGTCCTAAAAAATAAAAGTCTAGAGGTAAATTTTACTTTCTAAAAATGTTATCCTTTTGGTATTGAGAACATAAATATTGAAACAATGCTTAAAAATTCCCATAATGTTTACTGACAAGAAAAAAAAAGCTGATTATGTTGTTTAGGCAAAAAAAGCAGGTAATATAGATACATGGTCTCAGTTATGTAAGACAAAAAGAGATACAGAAAAATATCTAAAGGGATACATACCAAATTGTTAACAGTGGTTTTTTATATAGAAGATGTAAGATTATGGATATTTTTTCATTTAGATATATGTGTTTTTTAATTAACAAATTTCTTACAAAAACATAAAAGCAAAAAGATTATATAATTGATGTTACTTTTTCATTGTTTCAGTCTCTAAGTTGTTTGAAGACAGGAGCAATAACTTGTAGATCTTTGTGTTTCCGTATTAGGGATATGCATGGTTTTACACCAGAGAGGCTTTACAATTCTCACAGTGTTTATACATACCACAGGATAGGGAAGAATGGTGGAGTGGGCTGAATGGAGACCCTAATTTGAATCCTCAGAACCTGATAATATTACTTTATGTGGTTAAAAAAAAAAAAGTTGAATATTACAAAAGACGTGACTAAGTTAAGGATTTTGAGAACAGAGGGTGATGTGAACATGGAGGCAGGGACTGGAGCGATGTGGCCACAAATCCAGGAACGCTGGGGCAGCCCCCAGAAGCTACAAGAGATGAGGAATGGATTCTCCCCTAGAGGTCCCAGAAAAAAGGTGGCGCTCCTGGGTTTTCTGCCCTCCAGAACTCAAGAGAATAAAATTCCACTGTTTTCAGATGCTAAATTTGTAGTTAATTAGTTAAGGCAGCCTTAGGGAACTAATACATCAGGTACTCCCATTTGACAAATAGCAACCGTCAGGCACAACTGTGCCTAAAGTCTTACAGCTATTAGGTAGCAGAGAAAGGATTCAAACGCAGATCTTTTCACCTCCAAGTGCAGAGCAATATTTTTTCTATTGCTCAATACTTCTTAGAGACTACTTATTCAAATGAGGGGTTAATTCAATCATTCCAATGCAAAAAGCTGCCAAAATAATTTTTGGTAAGGATTATGAAATTAAGACAATTTGCTGTATTATTTTTAAAGTGTATTTATCTTGATTTTTCACCCTTGATAAACACTATAAAACATAAATAAATCTAAGAAAAATGTGTTACCATCTATGAAATGCTTCAAATTCAAGTGATATAGTTCTATTTCCAATTTTTGGGTTTATTTATTCACAGAGTGATTTCCCTCTGGCCTTGTTAATTTTTTTAAAACCTTAATTTCATTAACTTGACTAAATTCTCTTTTATATACATAAGATTCTAAAACCAGAGTGAGACCCACTGAAAAGATAACTTCATTACCTGGAATAAATGAATATTTTGCTCGAAATCCCAGTCCTTCAAGTTCTTCATCAGAACTAAACTTAATCCACATAAACCTCCCCGTTGATCTAATTAGTGGAGGGCTTTTCACACCACAATATCGATCTATAAGTGGAGAGAAACCAAATGGCCCATCTCGAACTTCCAAGTGGTCAAACCGACATTCAAATGATGGTTCTATATAATAATGTTCATCAAAGGTCAACTCTATTCTTTGACGTGGAGCAGCTAGAAAATAAGAGCAAGCAAATCAGAGCAACACAAACAAAGAAAAGTAATAAATGTCCTGACAAAAGTGGGGAAAGCAAAACAACTACCATTTCACAGAGGAGCATCATAATGAGGATTGTTATGTATAAAATTCATAATTGATCTTATATTTTATATCAATAGTAGCAATGCTACTTTGTAGAACTGTAGCAATCTTTCCCTTTGGCATATGCTGTTCATTAAATTAGTTAAATGTATTTAATTAAAATTACAGTAGAAAAGCTAATGCTGAGTTCATGAGATACAATATACAATGAATAGAAAAACAGAAGAAATGAACTAATGTAACTATGGACATAAGTTTGCATAAAGCATGATAAGAGATGCCAGTAAATTTAAGTCTTAACAGAGAAGTTTCTCATATACCAACACATCTGGTTGAATTATATTTTAAGAGATTCAAAATTCCTATAAATTTCAATTTTTTAATTGTTAATGTGTTTGTTAATGTGTTTGTTAATGTGTTCAGTACTCAGAAATATTTATAATTACTAGAGTTTAATTCAAATACATGTTTTTAGATTTTGTTCAAACTGGCTCAAACTGGGCATCTTACCTATGTAACTTAGTTTTACAAAAAAGTAAAAATTCATCCATTAAAAGATAGAAATTGGTCAGATACCTTCCAAAATGTAGATACACTCCTTGTTTGGTGGATAAGAGTCAGGATAATTTGGTGAAGCAAAATGACCTCCATTGCTGGTTCGAACCCAAATGCCACACTGGGTTGCAGGAACATGCTTGATTCCAATATTTTGTCCATCTTAGGGAAAAAAATCACATTTAAAACATGAATTACAGCAAAAGAGAATAGTATTCTCTTTTCCCCACAATTTAACTACACATTTGCTCACTAAATGTTACACATATACTGTATATAATTTTGCAAGAACCACCACTAAGTTTAGCACAAAAAACAACACAGTGAAGTGAGAGACAGGTAAGATCGTATGCTGTGCTGGTGAGAAGAACTTGCTGCTAGAGGACAAGTTTACCCTGTAGGAGAGCAGGGAAATAAAATGCTTAGATTTTACAAGGGCAAAACCATGTGGGAGAATCTGATAAATCAGTACAACTCTATAAAATTCAGTTCTGCCATAAAAATAAAAATAAAAATAAAAATAAAAATAAAAATAAAAATAAAAATAAAAGGATCCCAGGGGTTTATCTCTACTATGGTGCCTCTATATTTAGTTTAACACAAAAGCCAAATAGGATCCAAAGATTACAAAGGATTTTGGTTGAAAACTGTAGATTAAACACATGCATTTAGTTCTCTATCCTCAAACTCCACTTAACAGTAAAGGATGTTTTAAGGGCATAAATAAACCTTTAAAGAGGTCTAAACGTAGGTGCAATAACAACTGGCAGTGTCTGATATCTCTGGAAGCAGGACAGGGGTTGACAGGTGGTGGTAAAATTGTGCTTTTTAAAAATATGAGGCTTGGGTAAAGGTCTATTTAGAATCAATCTGATTTCTAATACTCTCCCCTACTTCACAAAACCAGGTAGCTGCTACTCTATCACCTCAGAAAATGAGGTTATTCCTTTGCAGAAGATAAAAGCAGGGTTACTACATTAGGAAGCACCAGGAACAGCTGACGGTGACAAGACCAACCTGCAAACAAAGAGACTCAGGAATGTTAACACAGTGGATGGCATTCCCAGCCTCTTCCCCTGCTCAACTCCCTTAAAGCTTCTAAGCAGGAAATGGAAAGCTTCCTCTCTAAGGACTCTAAACACTCCAAAGAAATCGAGACCCAAGCAAAAATGCAGACTCAGGAATTCCCCAGTGTTGGGTCACTCACCAGTGAGGGCCACAGTTAACAAGTCTTTCCTACACTTGCAGACAGCTAATGATCAGATTTTAGTGCTCTTCTCATAAATAAGTGGACATTCAGGGATCACCATATTTGAGGAAATCCTCTAATATGAAAAATGAATAAAAAAAAAAAAAGAAAGCAAATCTGAGGAAACAAAGATGTAAAAAAAAAAACAAAAAAAAAAAAAACAAAAACACACACACACACACACACAAACATTTAATCTCCTTAGAGAAAGAGAGTATATCTATAAGAACAAGAATACTTTAAGAATATTTTGAAAACAAAAAGCTTCTAAAAATAAAATGAAAAATTAACAGAAAGTTTAATGAAGAGAGCTATAAATGGCCTGTGCCCTGTTTCTGTAAATAAAGATCACAATGGAAGACATCCTTTTCCACTCACATGCCTACCATCCATAGCTACTTTCACACTACAAGAGCAAAAGTGTATAGTTGCTTCTGAGACTGTAAGGCTGTAAAGTTTTAAATATTAACTATCTGGCTCTTTAAAGAAAAAGTTTTCCAGTTCCCGGTTTAGAGGATGAAGTTGAAGAAGTCTCAATAGAGACTACTGAGAAGAAAACAGAGTAGAAAGACAGGTGGAAAATAGAAAATAATAACAAAAATACCCCATAACTAAATAGAAGTTTCTTAAAGATAGAATAGAAAAAAATAGAGAAAGATAATTTAAGAAATTAAAAGGCACCAAACTGGCTCAGGCAGTACAGCATGTGATTCTTGATCCTGGGGTTGGGAGTTTGAGTCTCATGGGGCGTATAGAGATTACTTAAAAAAACAAAATCTTAAAAAAAATTTAAACAAGGAAAAAAGGAAATAAAAGTTTCCTAAATTAAAAGACAAAGTTTTCATATGGATAAAGTTTCATGAGTGACTTAATGTAAATTCTGAATACAGAGGTGACCAGAATTACAACACAATTACACTGAGACAGGTGGTATGGAAGGAAAGTAATAGAACATTTGTATATACTAGGGGGTAGAAAATGCATGAAAGAGCTAAATTCTCATCTTCTGTGGTAGAAAATCATTATCTAATACCTAAGACTGAAATAATTAAGAATTAACAGTATAACATATTATTTAGTAATATGCAGCAAAATTCCAAAAGATTCAGCTAAAATACTGGTTATCTCCATGGAGAAGGAAGTAGAGTAGCATAGGATGGAGGACTGCCTTTTCATCCTTAACTTTTGAATGCTTTGATTTTTGTCACATGTATGTATAACTTAGAGGAAAATAAAAAGTAAATCAGAAAGTGTATTAAACCTGGCATGAAAATCTGGTTCAAAAATCACACTAGCTTATCTTCTTTCATAAACAAGGACAATCAGAACAGGTTACAGGGCTTTGAATAAGATGGAAATATTTCACTTGTCTACCCTGAAAAAAGGGATTTTTATTTTTGCTGAGTGATAAGCACAAATCTCATTTAATTTCTGGATATAATCCATAGTGTGCTAGGAACCACTAGTAATGCCAATTTAAAAAATTTATCAATCAGGGCAAGACTTTATGTTGACAATTTAGTTAACTGCAGCTGAACCCAGTTAAATTGAGGCTGATAGGTTGACAGAAAGCCTTAGGTCATTGTAACACCCCAGAGGGACTATGGAAATAGTATTCAAAAGTTGCAATCCCTTCCTATAAGCCATCCCACTGTCCTGGATAAGTGGTAAGTTATCACTGTAAGTACTTTACCTTGGGTCTTTTGGGCCACAGCAATCCCTTCGACTACAAGTATTGTTATTAACAACACTAGAGAAATGACAGAAAAGAAAAGTTAAAAAAGTGAATCCATATTATCTTACTAAATTTTTAAGGAAAATCAGATGATAAAAAAAAGATTAATCAAGCCCTCTCTTTCTTGCTAACATTGATTCTCAAGATTTTTAAGGTCTAAATGTTGTGTTCTGATTTACTATTTCACAGTTAACCCAAGAAAAAACACGGTTGATACTGTACTCATTTACACAAACACTAATAGTGTATGGCATTTACAGCATTTTTCAATTTGTGATAGATTAAAAACACAGTTTTTTTGCAACAAACTTTGTTTGCCCTAATTTATATTTACTATATAAGTACTGTAAAGTAAATATAGACTATATTGTATACATTTGTTGTACTCCATCTCAAAGGGTTTACATGCATTCTATGGCTGGCTCTGCAATGTATTATACCAAAGTTCAATTAGTGATTGTGAGAGCACTTATAATTAAGATGGAAGTAAGGGGGCAGCAGTCTCCCAGAAATCAATTCAAGATGTTTTATAGCTGCACATAACTATGCTGTGTCCTGTGTTACAAAAGCCAGCATATTTAGAAAATGAAGCTTTAAGCCGACTTCGGCTCAGGTCATGATCTCGCGGTCCGTGAGTTCGAGCCCCAAGTCGGGCTCTGTGCTGACAGCTCAGAGCCTGGAGCCTGTTTCAGATTCTGTGTTTCCCTCTCTCTGACCCTCCCCCGTTCATGCTCTGTCTCTCTCTGTCTCAAAAATAAATAAACGTTAAAAAAAAAAATAAAAAAGAAAATGAAGCTTCCCCCCCCGCCGAGTTGAACATTTCTGAGACCCAGTCACGTTGAATTGTTTTGTGTATGTATGTATTTTGATGATTCTTTTAAACATTTTATTTTTATGAATGGTGCATGGATAGCTTTCTCTGTCCCTTTCAATGTAAAGTTCACTTGCCTCAAAATCTTGTGAACTGGAATTTTTATTATTCATTCAGTCAATAAGCACTTACAGAGTACCTACTGTCAAGGATAGCAGGCACTGAGGATGCACAGATGTTGGGGGAGAAATGCGGCAAAACATTTAAGAGTATGGACATTACGAGTTCGGTGGATACAGGCTGAAGTTCAAGTTTTGCTGTGTACCAGCTGTGAGGCCTTTTTTTTTTTTTTTCTTTTTTCTGTGAGGCCTTTTTAACTCAGTTTACTTATTTGTAAAATGGGGATGTTGTACTAGTAGCACTAACCTCAAAAGGCTGTTGTGAAGATTAAATGAGATGATAGCACTGGTGTAGCACTGGTTACATGCTAGGCACTCTGTTACATAAATGATAGACAGGAAACTACCATCCTTGAGTTAGTCTATTGTCAATGACAGTTTACAATACAAGGTGAAAAGAAGTTTAACAGAATTTATACAGAAAGCATAATGGAAGCAGGGATGGGAACCATTCATTCTGCTGAGGGTGAAGAATAAAATGAGGAAAATTTCAGAAACAGATGGTATATTCTATTTGTACCTTACAGTACCTCAACCCAGGATACAGAGAAAGAAACAGCTTAGACAAAACCACGAGTGAGCACTTGCTTATGGCAGGTCAGCAAACTCTGAGTTCTATACAGCAGGATGAGCATGTGGAGGACCAGTGGTGTATCAGGTGACAAACAGAATGAAGTCTGATGTTAAAAGTCTTGACAAGCATGCTGAAGAGTTTGGACTTTTGACTATAATGAGAAGTCATTGTGAGTTTTTAAAGTAGAGTGTGACATTATCATATCTGTGTTTCTGACCAATGATCCTGATGGTTGTGTGAAGGGTAAACTTTTAAAGACAGGGGAGAAGGGGGTGCGTGGGTGGCTCAGTCGGTTGGGTGGCCGACTACGACTCAGGTCATGATCTCATGGTCTGTGAGTTGGAGCCCCGCATCGGGCTCTGTGCTGACAGCTCAGAGCCTAGAGCCTGCTTCCGATTCTGTGCCTCCCTCTCTCTCTGCCCCTTTCCTGCTTGGTCTCTGTCTCTCTCTCAAAAATAATAAACATTAAAAAAAATTTTTTTTAAAGAGAAGGGAGAAGGATATTCAAAATGGAAGCAAAGATGATGAGATCTCTAAGCGGAGCACTGGTAGTGGAAATGGAAAGGAGGAAAGAATTTATAACATGATTCAGATGTCGAGTTAATTGTAATTGGTGACTTACAGGATGAAAGCAGGGAGAGAGATGGGGGCATTGAATAGGTTGCTAGTTAAGTGACTGGTAGACAGTCACGCAATAGCATGTATTGAGTATCTACTTCCCAAGTCACCAAAGTAAAAAGATAATTCTTGCCATTCAGTTGTTTACATCTTAAAATCTAATTGTCTGGCATCTTCATCTTTAGTTTCCTGTATCCTTGCTGACCTTTGTCTCCTCTGTCTTCTGTCAGCACCTTTAATTTCCTCTTCCTTTTCTTTGGTGGCTAGTAGTGTTGAAGACCTCCTGTTATGTAGGACAATCAATCCTCCCTTCAAACTCTTCACTGGATCAGAGTTTGAAGAACAGAGAATTGAAACGTGTTTTTTTAAAAACAGAATATGTGTAATCAAAAAGAAAAACCTAGGGTAATATTAGGTATCTGACAATTCAGCAAATAACACATCCATTTGTATCAATTTGTATCTTGTTAGAGGACACTACTTCCCAAGGCTATCATTCAGATGATACACAACTGATCAAAATTTTGTGCTCAGTATACCTTTCCTCCTGAATCAACAGACATAACAATTTACTAGTCCTCACATTTATAATTCATGGTATATAAGTAACACAAAGCCAGGCAGAAAGGGCAAGTAAGGAATCAACAAACTGAATCCAGGAGAGCAAGAGTAAAGCTATGGTAAAGGGATGAACTATGCTAGTTCATTATTACATAATGATCAATAATTTGGCTACATAAAATATGGACTTAAGAATTTTACAGAGTGTGCAACTAAGGCAGATCATTTTAAAAATAAATTATAAGCCCAAATAAACCTATTATTCTTTTCTACTCTATTCAGAGGGTGGCTCACAATTTTTTTTCCCCAAAATCTTTAAAAAAAAATATTCACAACTTAATAAACCAAATGAGCTATGCTACTGAATATAGAAATGATATATAAAGAATACGGTGAATCTGCATAACAATCAGGGATAGAAATATTTAGTGACAGTTGTGACTACTAATCATTCTAAATTCCATATCATAATAAACATAGTTTCCTCCCAGCTGTATAATAGGATCTTTGCAAATTGCTTATTATAACAAGGCTGGGATATTAAAACAAACTCCATTAATGCCAAACACTGGAATTATTTAACTATAAGAAGCAGTGCCATGCTTCTTTGTTCTGTCTTTAGCCCCAACTATGTGCCACTGTTCCCTTCTTCCTCTTACCAAAAGGATCAATAATTTCTCAAATCCAGAAATACCACACGCTTCAAATTAAAAGATAATGTACCCAAGAAGGCACTAATTCATTAAGGTAGAAATCCATGCCAAAATAAAAATTCTAAACTCCTTAACCATACAGTTTAATTACATAAAGAAGGGTTTGTGATTTGATGCTTAAAAGAGGGAATGCTCATTATTTATGCCCATACCTCTAGTTCTGGAGTTTAGGCGAGGCCTTGTAATGTGTGTACAGACCTGACTTAAAAATGAAGACTTAAATGATAAAGACAGATGCTATTCGAGGTGTTAAATACCAGTCCTCAATGCTACTCCTTTTACCTTGAAACACTGTCCTATTAGCTCTATGCAGAGTCTTCTCCCCAGGGCTTTCAGTTTAAAGGCCTTACCCTGAACTATAAAAATCAAGATCAAGTTTATTCTTTCCACTGTTACTTAACAGTGGAAACTCTGGCCAATGCAATACTGGAAAGGAGACAAAATTATTATTTATAGATAATGTTACTTAAAACCTAGAAGTCCCAAGAGAATTACTAGGAAATTATTACACCTATTAAAAGAAGAAAGTAAGACTAAAACAAACAAACAAGTAAACAAATTTAATACAACGGAGTGACGATAGGTTTTGGATAATAAAACAATGTGAAGGTAACAATTCTTCCCAATAAGTTACATATTTAATGTTTTAATCAAAATCTTAGTTTTCTGGAGGACTTAAAATGTTGCTGATAACTCATCTTAAAAGCTTTTTCATACGGCCCAAGAAACATTAAAAAATAAAAGACATAAAATACATAAAAATAATATATACTTATTACAAAGCTATAGTAATTCAAAATGTAGTAATGGTATAGGAAGAAACAGATGATCTGTCAACAAACATAACCAGCCCCCACTGTATTACAGGCAGTGGTCAGTCCTTGAGGCTACAGCAATGAAGCAAGCAGCCCTGGTCCTTATTCTCAAGCTTAAAGATAAGAAGATGGAAGAAAAAGCTGAAGAAATGAAATAAAATAAATAAATAAATAAATAAATAAATAAATAAATGTATATATACATACACACACACACCACAATTTATTATATGTATGGTATTTGAAACTCTTGGTGAAATGATTCTGGGATAACTTGTTAATTATTAAAAAAAAAAAGTAGGTCTGTTCCTTCAAGCTAAATAGAAAAATAAACACCATATTGAAAAAACAAAGTTGAATTATCTATGTATATTTTTGGGTGGAGAACACCTTCATTTACTAAAGACAAACAAAAATTACAAATAACTGAGAAAAAAAGATTATGCCATAAGAAAAATGTGCCAAAACCAAAAACAATGAAGGACACCTGGGTGGCTCAGTCAGTTGACTGTCTGATTCTTGATTTGGGCTCAGGTCATGATCCTAGGGTCATGGGATTGAGCCCACGGAGTAGAGCCTGCCTAAGATTCTCTCTGTCTCAGTCTCTCTCTCTCCTCCTGTCCCTCTCCCCAGCTTGCATGCATGCTTCTCAAATAAATTTTTTAAAAATGCAAAAATTTAGCCTAATATAAAAAAAAAGGCAGATTCTATTGTTGGTCAGGATATAGAAAACTGACATACGCTGTCACTGGACTGTAAACTGGCATACCTTTTTGGAGGTTAATCTGTTAATATATACCAGTTTAAAAATGCACAAATCCTACCCAGCAAGTCTACTTCCAGGTGTGAGAACTGAATCAATCATCGGGACAGTAGCGTGCAATGTAAAACATAATCACCCAGAGAACTTATTAAAACACAGATTTTGGAGTGGGGTGGCGGGGGTGGGTGCCTCCAGAGATTTTGACCCAGTAGGTCTGGGTTGGGGCTTGAGAACTTGCATTTTAACAAGGAAGTCCCCCATTGATGCTAAAAGCTTCTGGCCCTGGGAACATACTTTGCAAACCAACTACTACAATAAGAGAATGATGGTAGACTGTAAGAAATGGAAAGAGGCTGCCCATTTTCTCCATTGGTGATGGCAGGGGCAAGTTTGGGCCAAAATGGATGTGGCAGGGTAGGGGACTAGGAAAAAGGAGTTGATCAGTTGGTTTTGGAAATGTTGCTGAACGCTCTGCTACCTATTCTTATAATGTTCCTATAAATACTTCTTATTTCTGGGCATCTGCACTTGCCATGGATCACCCTTTGCTTCCACTAGAGTACCTTTGCACTGTTTAAGACATGCACTTTCAAAATTAATTTTATCTGATAGCATTCAGATTTTTCACTTCTGTGACTATTTAACAGTTCTCAATCTCTGCCTGGTTTTCTTTTACTGATTTTGCACAGTTTACACAACATAGAATATATTTCTGCCAAGTATACAAACTGTGGAGGTAAGTAGTCAAGGGCTAGAGTGAAGGTTATATCATTACTAGGGATCTTCTATCTTATTCAGTTGTAGATGATTAAAAAAAAATTTTTTTTTTAATTTTTAAAATGTTTATTCATTTTTGAAAGAGAAAGACAGAGCACAAGCAGGGGTGGGGCGGGGAGGGAGGGGGGGAACACAGAATCTGAAGCAGGCTCCAGGCTCTGAGCCCAACAAGGGGCTCAAACTCACGAACTGCGAGATCATGACCTGAGCCCAAGTCGGATGCTCAACCGACTGAGCCACCCAGGTGCCCCAGTTGTAGCTGATTTTAATTCCAAGTTCATCTTATGGTCCAATATGTACGCCAGAGTGCCAGTCAGTATATCTTCATTATAGCTACTCACTCCTGTGTCAGCAAAAATGAAGAAATGACACAGGACATTCCTCCTTCCTTTAAAAGACATTTGCCCAGAATCTACAGTGACTTCAAAATAAAATTTTTAACTGAACAAAAACACCACCACTTTCCCAAAGTTGCACACACATGTAATTGGCCAAACTTAGTCACATGACCACACCTAACCCTATGGAAAGCTGGAAAATCTAGTCTTTCTGTTGGGTGTTCACGGGCTTAATTAAAATTCAGAGAATTACTGAATTATAAAATGGATATTGGGAGACAACTGGTTATTCCTGCCACAGTTCCCTATAATCTATTCTGTACTCAGCAGCCAGTGATCCTTTCAAGACATAAACCAGATCATATCACAGCCTTTCATAAAATCTTCCAATACAGTCCCATTACATTTAGAATAAATCCAATACTCTTTACTCTGACTTCAGAGGTCCTACATGATCTAGCATCTGACCTCCCGATTGCTACCAATGGCTACACAGGCCTTCTTCTCATTACTTCTATACACCAAGCTAATTCTTGCTTTAGGGACTAGTTTATTCCTTTTGCCTAGAATCTCTCTGCATGGCTGGGTTCTTCTGGTCATTCAGGTTTTGTGACTGACTTCTAAAGAAACTCTACATTTTCTCCTTCATCCTACTTTATTATATAAATATTTTAATTACTATTTATATGACTTGGTATTTTCTTGATTATTTGTCTCTTCTTACTAGAAAGAGGAGCATTGTCTGATTCACTGATGCCTCTCTAGTGACTAGAAGACTGTCTGGCCCACAATAGCATTCAATAAAAATTAGATGAATACATGAAATGACTAAGCATGATCCTGATTATGTCTTTTCTGTTGACTACAACATAGTACAGAGAGCCCTGCATTAACAAATTAAGCAGCACACATCTTGGTTAACAGTAATCACACAGATGACCCAGCTTCTTTTATTTGAGCATACGTCAGGGACAGGAAAAGAATTGATTTTTTTTTCTTTTCAGATATCTAGTCACTACTCTTACTTTCCTCAAGCTGGCTCAATTTACTTGTTAGTAATTGAGTGTGCCTCTTTCCAATAAGCCTTCTTGTTTTAAGCACTTAAGGTTTGTAGAATCTATCATCAGACGCCATGATGTAAAAACCACCTAACTCTTTACTGCTCTATGAGAGCAGAATGGAGTTTGATGAGAGTCCAAATGCTACTTGAGGTAGCAGTAACTTGTTTTCAATAAACTGTGTTCCACAGGATGGAGTACCCAAATGTAATCAAACTCAATTTTACTTATTATTATTAGTTAAGGAAGAAGACGGATTTGGGTGCCTGGGTGGCTCAATTGGTTAAGTGTCTGACTTTGGCTCAGGTCATAACCTCACAGTTCCTGAGTTCGAGCCCCACATCGGACTCCATGCTGACAGCTCAGAGCCTGGAGCTTGCTTCGGATTCTGTGTCTCGCTCTCACTCTCAAAAATTAGTAAACATTAAAACGTTTTTTCAAGAAAAAAAAGACACAAAGAAGATGGGTCTTGGCAAACTCTGGGATCACTCCAGCCTACATATGCTAATCCCACTGCCAACCACTTTAACAAAGATTAACTGTAGCAGTACTTTCTTTCCTGCAGAATGTGACAACCTCTTTGCTGGCCAAATGCTCTGCAGACAGCAGTTTTGTATCTTCTCATTTTACAGGAGCCTTCTTTAGACATCCACAGCAACTACCATCAAATTTTAACGTGACCAGATCACATTTTAAAGAGTGAGTCTTCTCACACACTAGTGCTGTAATTTCCAACATGCTACTCTAGGCATATTTAAACCAACATGTTTTAGTATCATTTTGCCTAGGAAGAACTGAACTTTCAGATTAGTAAACTGCAATTTTGTGAGTAATATAACAAACACATTAAAAAGTATCAGTTTTGGGGGGCCACTCTGATGAGCCTTTGAGAGGGTGAGGTCCCTCACCAATTAGAGCAACCTTGCTCTTATCTATTGTCTTTGTTTAGTTATTAAGTACCTCCTCATAAGGGTTCCTTTGAGGTAGCTCTCCTGTTAACCTAAGTTTGGAAACCAGTGGGCTGGATAACATCTTTGGTTCCCCTTTCCAACTTGAAGACCATAATAACTGGGATCTCAAAGTGATTCAGGGATACATTTTTTTAAATGTCAACAATTACTGTGCAGGAGCATAATTCAAAAATGAGACTGGAAAAAAAACTGCAGGAGACTCTGAATAGGTAATAACCAAGAGGAGAACTTGGGATTATTTTAAAACTTTAGATATGAATTTTACTTACAGTTTATCTTTTTCTATCTTATTCCAAAAAGGACCGAAGGTGGTTTTGATCTGAATTTGTTTTATAATGCACGTGTGTCTGTATTACAGGGCTGCATGTTTTCTCTAACAGGTGATCATGGTTTCAAAACACAAATACACTGGATTCTAGTTTGAGGATTTACTACAATAAAACCAGTGTTTACTCATACTTTTCAGTTTTCAGCATTAAAACATTTTCTTCAACTCCTGGGGGGAAAAGCTGAAAAGCTAATTTTTAACAAGACTGTACTTAAAGACTTCACTATTAAAGGGACAGGTTTCCAGTACTGTACTTATTTTGGTATGGTTTACATTTTTGGATGAGGTGTAAGAATGAAAGACAGGAGTTAATTTTTGCCAGTCTAAGATTTTAAAAATACAGTGTTGGGGCGCCTGGGTGGCGCAGTTGGTTAAGCGTCCGACTTCAACCAGGTCATCTCACGGTCTGTGAGTTCGAGCCCCGCGTCGGGCTCTGGGCTGATGGCTCAGAGCCTGGAGCCTGTTTCCGATTCTGTGTCTCCCTCTCTCTCTGCCCCTCGCCTGTTCATGCTCTGTCTCTCTCTGTCCCAAAAATAAATAAATGTTGAAAAAAAAAATACAGTGTTGAGGGATATTTATGATTTTAAAAATATAGCATAGAGGGATATTTATGCTATTACACAATAAATTTAACCTCAGTTTATACAGATTTAAATATAACGGAGTCTAATAGGTTTCTCCAGATGTGTGCAGAGTGAATAAAACAGTAAAAAATGGGTTTATAATACTAATGCAGTATTTTCATGTGACTATGATGTTTACTTAACTTTGGCAGAAAGTTAAATTTTGTAAGACCTGGAGTGATCGCAAACAGTTAAAAGTGAACTATTCAGTAATACCATGTGAAAGATTTAAAAAGCCTAGTACAAGTTATCCTTTTGTTCTCACTGCTGAGAGTAAAACAAAAAGAATCAATGGCATCTTAAAGAAAATTACCTTCCATTTAAAATCTCACACACTCATTATGGATGATTTGTTTTAGTAGAAATTGACCATAATATTCCAAACAAGGCTTTAGGTAGGTAATATCTGTAATTATGCAAATACTAAAGAACTGCCTCTGATAAGAACCTCTTCAGCATTGAAACAATTCACCTTACAGAACACTTAAAGGCTGCTTTTTATGCCTTCATGCACACAGTGAATGGCAGGATTCCAATATTTTTCCAAAAGATAATTAAAAAAAATTTTTTTAACGTTTATTTATTTTTGAGAGACAGAGAGACAGAGTGTGAGTGGGGGAGGGGCAGAGAGAGAAAGACACAGAATCTGAAGAGGCTCCAGGCTCTGAACTGTCAGCACAGAGCCCAACACGGGGCTCGAACTCACAAGCTGTGAGATCATGACCTGAGCCGAAGTCGGACACTTAACCGACTGAGCCACCCAGGCGCCCCTGATAATTTTTTTTAATTAAAAATGCCAATTTTTGTGTAGGTAACACACTTACTTGGTTTAAAAAAAAAATCAAGTGGTACAAATGGGCATACAGTGAAATAGAAGTGTTCCCCTCACTTTGGTCTCTGTCTCCCAGATTCCTTTCTCAGAATCAACTTTTGTTAATTTCTTTAATCTTTCCAGACCAATTTCCCATATTTACAAGAGCGCGTGCACACACACATACACTTTAGCAGACTTAAAAATAGCTTGTTTCATCTCTAGTAAGCCTACAACAACTTAATTTGAATTTTAAAAATACTTCAGCATGTAAAACTAGTGTAGGTTTTAGTGTACTTTAAAAAAGAAAAGCCAGATACTACATTGTTTTCACTGTTAGCTCTGTCATCACCACAGAATCCTTTCCTCAAAGGTGCAACAACTAAATGCTTCATCACAGTGGCCAGAGAGGGCACTGTGTACCAACGACAAAGGCATAGGCAGAAAAGCTGGAATCCCTTCACCATTCAGGAGGACCAGAGATTCTCTCCTAGCCAGCTCAGTTCCCTCAAGTTCAGCAGGAAGAGCTGTATAACAGGGCTAACTGATTTCTCCCCAAGGAGGCTACCCAGATGGACTGTCATGATGTTGATAACTTTAAAGCAATCAGAACAATGAAGCAAATTTGAATCATGAGGACTATCAGAAATCTTACTGTGCATATGTGATTTATTTTGAAAGAGTAAAAGAGAATCTTAATTTCCAAGGAATGCCTATGTAAATTAGGATTTACAGATAGGAAAACTACATGAAATTAACCTCAGAGTTTTAAATTGTAACATAATAAAGGAATCACTAAGAATTTATGGGGTGACATGAAATATTCACAAGGTAGAAAGTCCTAGGTTACCTTAGTACAAACTGTATCTGTAAGCATACAGTTGGCTAGTTAAGCATTTTAAATTAAACTGCTCAAATCTCAATTATGAATTTAGGTATGTCTGGAGAGCAGGTAATTTGTCCAATTAAAATTTAAAGCAAAATTAGACTGAATTTTCTAATAAACAAATTTGAGAGAAGTATTAATATGGAATGGGAAAAAACACCCAACATCTGTCACTGTACAAAAATCAGCATACAATAAGCTATATATGACACTGCTAATACAATACCTTAACTCCTTACCCAGTATGAAAAAGAGAATATTTCATAACATTACGAACGTTACAGCTATTCAGTTTTTAATTTAAATCGGTAGGGAAAAAGGGAAGCCCTTTTTTGTGTGTGGTGGTGTTTTCCTCTGACGACTGAAAAAAGGACTTATTCAGTCCGAGTTTCGGAAGCAACTTTGTATCACAATCTTAATTACCTATGTATATACATTTTAATCTAAAATAACACCTTCAGGAAAATGCAAAGCAGCTACAGCACGTTTGAGAGCTTTGTGCACTTGGCAAGTCCACTGTTTTAATTCCCGGCACAACAAATCAGAAAGAACTACACGACAGCAGCACGGTATTCCGAGGTCCTGGGAAGCGCCGGGGCGCGGCCACGAGCAGAGAGCTCCGGGCCGGGCAGACTCGGGTCGCGGCGCCTGCAGTGGTGCCGCAGCCTCCACGGCCGCAGCAGGTGGGACCCGGCCCGGCCCGCAGGCCGTTCCGCCACCCGCCATCGTGGGGCTTTTGGAGAGCCGCTCCGCGACTCCTCGGCTGGGGCTTTTATTGTTTGTGTGGAACGACTTTCTGTCATTAAATGCTGAAAACAGACCAGTCTTCGCCCCACTTACACGAACCCCACAACTTTGCAAAGCGATGCGAGGAATTTTAAGAAAGAGGCGCGAGGACACAGCTCGGAGGGCCCCGCCGGGCCGCCGCTTCCTGATCTCCCGTTTGTTCCTACCAGTGCCCCGGAGCCTGTCAGACACACAGAGCGTAGGGGAGAGGCGCTCGGAGAGCAAATCGATGCCGGGCGGGCGCGAGGGCTTGGCGGTCCGCGCGGACCAGACAAAGAGGCGCGTCGGGCGCCCGGCTCCAGGGAGGGACGCGAAGACGCCGGTCTCGGCCCGCAGGGGGCGCCGTCCGCGGCCCCGGGCGCTTACCTTTGAGGACCGCGCAGAGCTGCTCCAGGGCCATATTCCCGAGCGGCCCGGCGCTTCGCGAGGGGCCGAGGCGGCGGCTAGGAGGAGGCGGCGGCGGCGGCCCTCACGGCCCGGTGCGGCGGCAGTCCCGCTCGGTCCCCATCGCCGGCCACCAGGATACCTCCCCGCGGGGCACGGCTCAGGTCCTGCGGCCCGCCATGCTCGAGCACCCCGGCGGGCTCACGCGCTGCCCGAGCCCCCCGACGGGTGGCACCTTCTGCTCCGTGATGCTCCGTCCCATTGACCGCCCCGGAGGCGAGGCGCGCTGGCGAGAGGGACGGCACCGACGCTGGCCGCCCTGCCTGCGGCCGCGGCGCGGACCCCTCCGAAGTGGCGGGCGCGGGGAGCCCAGGCTCATTTAAGCGGGGAGCGCGAGCGCCGCGTGCCGGCCGCGCCGCCTGCGCGCATGTGCCCGCCCCCCGCCTCCGCCCGCGTGCCCCTCGCACCCTCCCGGCCAATCGCCTGGCGGGCCCGCCCGCGGCCTCGCGCCCTGGGAGGGCTGCGCGCCCGCGACCGTTGAGCTGGGGGCGGGGCGAGGGGGTGCGGGGCGCCGCCGTCTCGACCCCTTCGGCTGCGAACCGCTGATCCAGAGAGGCCGGCGCTGAGCGAGAGCCGGGCCCATTCCCCGCCGCCGCAGGGCGTCCGGGGTAAGCAGGTCCGAGCCCTCGAGGCCTCTGGCCCCAGGGAGGGAACGGGGAGCCCCGCAGCCCTTCCCCACCTGGCCATCTCCGCGCGCCCTCTCAGATAGAAAGGGGAGCCGACCCCTCGGCCTCTTAGGACTCAGCTCAAGGTCAAAACTCTGCCCCAGTTTGCCCCTGCTGGACTATCTGCTTTGGGCAGGGGGCGTGGATCTGGGCGGGGCTCGGGGGCAGGGGGCGCTTGAGGCTCTCACCTTCCCTTAACGTCAGGTAAGTTAACCTGACGGCCTTGGGGATTATTAACATTTCCTGAGCACTTCCCAGGTTGCCAGGCAGAATGCCAGACACTATGCATATCAACTCTTTTTAATCCTTACACCCAACTCATGCGGTAGGTACTGTTAGAGAGTGGGAATAACGAGGCCAGAAAGGTTAAGTAATTTGTCCAGAGCCACACAGCAAGGGAGAAAGACAGGGTTGTGAACCTGGAAAAGCTGCGGTATTGTCCACTCAGCCATGTTGATGGGGTTGCTCTACTCTGCTGCTAAAAAAATCCAAAGTAGCAAACTGTATTAATATATCTTGTTTTATTTTCTCCATAGTAATTGTTACGCTCTGAAATTACCTAGGTCTTCTACTTGTTTTTTTGTTCATCACCTATTTCCCATTTACCCCTACACCACTAAAATATGAACTGCTTGAGGGCAGGAGGCTACATTCATAGAGACGCTCAACACATGCTTACTGAGTTAACTATGCAGAAAACAATAATAGGTGCTGGGGACTTAAGGCTGTGATTAAGACTCTACTTACCATAATAGAGTATTTGTGCCTGTATGTGACCTCCAGTAGGAACTCCACAAATACTTGTCTAACAAATTATAGTTAAGGACAATGTTAGGCAACCGAAAAAAACTCTTCCAGGATGCCAAGCTCTTTTTCCTTCTGTCCCTCCAAGAAAGGCACAAAAGTAAGTATTCACAAGGTTTGCAAGTAAAAACATATTTAACAGAAATTAATAGTAAGATATTTGGTCTTTTGCCATGTGCTATGGGAGGTATAAAAGATGTGTATGTTTGGGTTCCCAAGACAAATCACCTACAAATCACAAATCACTTGTGAACCAACTAGTAAATAAAACATTCAAGATCCTTTCCCACAAATATAAAGTGACATATTGGAAGACTAGGACAGTAGTAAGTATTAAATTTAAGTCACAGACAAATGTGGACAAAAAGAATTAGGAGGAAGGAGTCCTCTCAACTTCTGGAACAGAATAGGTTTCTTAATGCATAGTTGTTGACTGAAGGAAGAATCAGTGTGTGTGATGTCATCAGAGAATACTTCATGAAGGAGATGACACAAAGAATGGAAAGGCTGTGTGTGGATGGCAAGTGGAGAGGAGAGAAGGCAGAAGAGCTTTCAAGTCAGGCAAGGAGCAAGTGTTAGCATTGCATTTGGGGCAAGTGCTGTGTCTGGTAGTAAAGATAGAATATGAAATTCTTGCTTGAATGCTAGGCAGAGGGGTTTGTGCTTGATTCAGGGGCCAGAGGCATAGTTTTTAATAGTGGAGTAATATAGTTCTGGAAAGATTAATCTGGCAGTTCACTGAGGATATAGTGAAAGCAGGGAGGGTATTAGAGCAACTGTAGTGATTTAAAAAGTGTATACACAGTACTCACATTTGGCCTAGTAGCTCTTACTGGTAGTATCATTTTGATGAAACCTAAAAAAGTTTTTTCCTCTAGGATATTGGCTATAGATTGGGGATGTTCATTTTTGGCTCCCTTTAAGACACCTATCTTTTGGCTGTACTAGTATAATTGTCTGTAATACATTTTTCAAGGAATGTGATAAAGCACAATCATAGTTGGGACTACTGTGTGGCCATATGTTAATCAAAAGGAAAGCACTTTGCATATGTCTCAGTTGGAGACTTCTGTATTTGAATTAGTTTCTCTCAGAAGACCACCCAGTAGCACTCAAGTCTGTTTCTAGGTTACCTGCCAATTCCCAGGTGACTGGGGACTCTGCCTTCATTGCATCCTGCCCGATCTTCCAAGGCGTAGATATAACTTCTCCCAACTCCTCACAGAATCATTCCTAGTTTATATATTATTTTTAAAAAAAATGTTTACTTGTTTTTGAGAGAGAGAGTGTGTGAGCAGGGGAGGGGCAGAGAGGAAGGGAGACAAAGGATCCAAAGCAGGCTCCACGCTGCCAGTGCATGGAACTCACGAACCCGTGAGATCGTGACCTGAGCCGAAGTCAGATGTTTAACCACCTGAGCCACCCAGGCACCACTCATTCCTATGGTTTAAGTTGGCTTTTCTCCGACCAGGTTCCCTGTTGCACTTGAATAGTATGTAGCACTGACTTACTATGAAAATGAGTCATAAAAAATACATCATTTTATCTCAGTGTATACTGAACAGCTTTTTTTTTTTTTTTTTAAAGAGAGAGAGAGAGAGAGAGCGAGAGAGAGCAGGGGCGGGGACACACAGAATCTGAAGCAGGCTCCAGGCCCTGCTGTCAGCACAGAGCCTGATGCGGGGCTTGAATTCATGAATGGTGAGATCATGACCTGAACCAAATTTGGACCCTTAACTGATTGAGCCACCCAGGCACGCCCTGAACAGCTTTTTGTTGTCTCTCTTTTTCACTAGAGTTTGGGAGCTCTAACATCTTCTTAAATGATAGCCTAGGAAGGTTGGTGGTTCTGTTTAGAGATTTTTATGGACTGAATGTTTGTTTCCCTTAGAATTCATATGTTGAAGTCCTACTCCCCAGTATGACTATATTTGGAGATGGGACCTCTAAGGTTAAATGAGGAGGGGGCTCTATCTGATCAGATTAGTATCCTTAAAGAAGAGACACCAGGGAGTGATCCCTTCTCCTTTACACTCCAACACAGAGGAAATGACCTGGGAGGACAAAGTGACAAGGTGGCAGTCTACCAGCCAGGAAGAGTTCTCACCAGAAACCCAAATGGCTAGAGCCTTGAAATGGGACTTCTGCCTGCAGAACCAGGAGAAAATAAATGCTGCTAAAGCCACTCAGTGTATGGCATTTTGTTAGGGAAGCCTGAGCAGACTAATACAGAGATATGATTCAGGAAGACAGGAATTTACACATAACCGAGGTGATGTACAGAAACATTTTTTCATACTAAAGTAGCATAGGGGTCTTACACTGCTTTTCATATAGCGTGTGGATATGGCAACAATGATGGTGAAATTTAGTGAAAAACAATATCATATAGATGAAGATTTCATTGTAATTATACAACTGTAAGGACAGAAAAGAGGAACTTAAAAAAATTTTTAACCCATTGTATTAGTCTGCTTGGGCTGCCATAACAAAATACCACGTACTGGATAGCTTAAAAAATAGAAATATATTTTCTCACAGTTCTGGAGGCTGGAAGTCTAAGATAAATGTGCACATAGGGTTGGTTTCTGGTAAGTCTTCTCTTCCTGGCCTGCAGACTGCAGACTTCTTGCTGTGGCTTCACATGGCCCTTTCTCTGTGCACTGTAAATGTTTCTTCCAGTTATAAAGACACCTCAGACTGCATTAAGGTCCCACCCTTATGACCTCATATAACTTTAATTACATTCTCAAAAGCCCTTCTCCACCTGTATCACACTGAGGGTTAAAACTTCAACATATGGATTTGGGGGACACAATTCAGTCCATATACTCATATTAGGCACAATTCAGTCCATATACTTATGAACCTTCATGAACCAAAATTATTCCTTTGTTACCGATTTTGAAGAAGAGCTGCTTCCAGGGAGTCAAAACCAGTTCTTTCAGTAACACTGTCACCTACACTACACTTGTTTCCAAATTTCTACTTTTGCAATTCCAAAGCAAGGAAGTTTTTAAGAAATACTGCCTACCACCAGTACAAAAGTATTTCAACTTTATCAGGAGAATTTCTGATCAACCATTTACTTTCATTTGATTGTGAAAAACTAAAAAAGGTCCTAATGATAGTCCTTAGAATAACATTGCTAACATATATGGTATCATTTTCTTAAAAGCCAAAATCCCATTTTGGAGTATCTATTTACCTTATGCTTAAACCTGTTTATAACAAGCTGAAATGAATGCTGGATTATTTGTACAACATGAAACCATAATTAAACTGTAAAATTCTTTATATAGTTATATGGTAATGTTTGATAGATAATAGAACTTTCTATATGTTCAGCTTAAGGACTGAATAATATTTGTGCTGCTTTATATCCCATGCTATTAATGCTAGTGTGATTAGAATGTGTATATATTCAACTATATATTGGTGTTCTTCAATTTTAATTCTTGTAAGGAAGTATCTAAATTATTTTTTTATTAACAAAAATCTCAAAACTATTTTTTATGCTATAAAATACATAAGATTTATAATGAAACTTATAGATATGTGATCTACAAAAGGATCTTTGGGAAACTTTTGTAAGAGTATCTTAAAAGTTGTGAAATAAAATGACATATCTGATAAAGGGTTAGTATCCAAAATTTATAAAGAACCTAAACTCAACACCCCAAAACCAAATAATCCAGTTAAGAAATGGGCAGAAGACATGAATGGACATTATTCCAAAGAAGACATCCAAATGGCTAATAGACACATGGAAAGATGCTCAACATTGCTCATCATCAGGAAAATACAAATCAAAACCACGATGAGATACCAACTCACACCTGTCAAAATGGTTAAAATTAACACAAGAAACAACAGATGATGGCGAGGATGGGGAGAAAGGGGAACACTCTTGTAGTGGGAATGCGAACTGGTGCAGCTACTTGGAAGACAGTATGGAGGTTTCTCAAGAAGTTAAAAATAGAACTACCCTACAATCCAGCAACTGCACTATTAGATATTTACCCAAAGGATACAAAAATACAGATTCAAAGGGGTACATGAACCCTGATGTTTATAGCAGCATTATCAACAATAGCGAACTATGGAAACAACCTAAATGTCCATTGACTGATGAATGCATAAAGAAGATGTAGTATATATATATATATATATATGTATATATATATAGTATATATAGTATATATGCAGTAAATATTACTCAGCCATTAAAAAGAATGAAATCTTGCCATTTGCAACAACGTGGATGGAGCTAGAGTGTGTTATGCTAAGTGAAATAAGCCAGTCAGAGAAAGACGAATACCCTATGATTTCACTCATATGTGGAATTTAAGAAACAAGACAGATGAACATATGGGAAAGGGGGTGTGGGCGAAAGAAGAGAGAGAAAGACAGTTCTCTGTCTCTTAAAGACAGAGAAAGACAGTTCTCTGTCTCTTAAAGACAGAGAACAGGGGCACCTGGGTAGCTCAGTCGGTTGAGCATCCTACTTCAGCTCAGGTAATGATCTGGGGGTTTGTTCATGAGTTTAAGCCCCATGTTGGGCTCACTGCTATCAGCATGGAGCCCGCCTCAGATCCTCTGTCCCCCCTCTTTCTGCCCCTCCCCTGCTCATGCTTTCCCTCTCTCTCTCCAAAATAAACATTAAAAAAAGAACAAACAGGATTGACAAAGAGAGGTAGGTGGGAGATGAGCTAGATGGGTGATGGATACTAAGGAGGGCACTTGTGATGAGCACTGGGTATTGTATGTAAGTGATGAATCACTGAATTCTACTCCTGAAACCAATATTGCAATGTATGTTAACTAACTAGAATTTAAATACAAATTTGAAAAGGAAAAAAAATTGTGAAATATAATACTTATTCAGAGAACTGTCTGAAACAAACATGTATGTTTGTTAATTATAAAGCTAAGTGCCATGTAAACACAACCTAGATCAAGAAATAAAGCTTCACTTATACCCTGAAGCTCCCCATGTGCTTGTGCCTGATTATAATCTTCTCTTATTTCCCCAGAGTTTATTACTATTCTTCATTTCCTTCCTTTTTTTTTTTTTCTCATGGAACATAACTATTTTTCTCTTTTTAAAAATTTTTTAAACGTTTTATTTTTGAGAGAGAGAGAGAGGAACAGAGTGTGAGCGGGGGAGGGGCAGAGAGAGAGGGAGACAGAATCTGAAGCAGGCTCCAGGCCCCAAGCGGTCAGCACAGAGCCGGATGTGGGGCTCGAACTCACGAATCGTGAGATCATGACCTGAGCCAAAGTCGGACACCTAACTGACGGAGCCACTCAGTTGCCCCTCTCCTTTTTTTAAATTGAAGTATAGCTGACATACAATATTAGTTTAAGATGTACAACATAGTGATTTGATCATTGTATACGTTACAAAATGTTCACCATGATAAATGTAGATACCATCTGTCACCATTATTACAATCTTATGGACCTTACTCTCTCTGATGTACATTTCATCCCATAACAGTTATTGTGGAACTGGAAGTTTGTACCTCTTAATCCCCTTTACCTATTTTGCCCATCCCCTCACTCCTTCTTCTGTGGCAGCCACCAATTTGTTCCTGTTTCTGATGCTTTGTTTGTTTGCTTAATTTGCATTCCCTTAATTTGAACACCTTTTTATATGTTTATTGGCTACTTGGATTTCTTTTTTTGGTGAATGACCTGTTCAAAACTTTTGCCCAATTTTTTTACTGGGCTTTTAAAATCATTTTGTAGAATTTCTTTATTTTGGATACTAATCACTTATATGTGTTGAAATATTTTCTTTAATTTTATGGCTTTTCTTCCCCTTTTAATAGTGTCTGTGGTGAATGGAAGATATTAATTTTAATATGCTCTATACATATAAAATTTTACTTTATAGTATTCTGAGTGACTTGAATAAGAAACCCATCCCTACCCCAGGATCATGAACTTATTTATGTATGTTAAAAATACTAAAAGCTTATAAACTTGCATTTCACATTTAGGTCTTGAATCCACCGGTCTCTTTGCTAATACTACATTGTATTAATCATCATAACTTTATGTTAAGTTTTGATATCTGATAGAGTAAGTTCTTGTTCTTTTTTTTTTTTTTTTTAATTTTTTTTTCCAACGTTTTTATTTATTTTTTTTTTGGGACAGAGAGAGACAGAGCATGAACGGGGGAGGGGCAGAGAGAGAGGGAGACACAGAATCGGAAACAGGCTCCAGGCTCTGAGCCGTCAGCCCAGAGCCCGACGGGGGGCTCGAACTCACGGACCGCGAGATCGTGACCTGGCTGAAGTCGGACGCTTAACCGACTGCGCCACCCAGGCGCCCCAGTTCTTGTTCTTTTTCGAGATAGTCTTGGCTATTCTTGGCCCTTTGTATTGCCATATGCATTTTATAAACAGCTTATCAAGTTTAGCAGCAACAACAACAACAAAAATCTGTTGGGATATTGAGTGGAGTTGGAGATGATTTGACATCTTTACAATACTTTGTCATCCTGTCCACAAATATGGTACAGATGTACATTTATTGAAGATTTCTTTAATTTTCCTCAAGAAAGTTTTATAAACCCCACTGAGATGTGATGCAACTTGTGTTATTGATTCCTGTATAGTTGATTTTATTTGATGCTCTTATAAATGTTACCTGTTTTAAAATCTATTTTGTATCTGATATAAATTATATATTCAATGCATATATAAAAATGTGTTTGATTTTATTTTTAAAAAAATTTTTTTTTTTTTCAACGTTTATTTTATTTTTGGGATAGAGAGAGACAGAGCATGAACGGGGGAGGGGCAGAGAGAGAGGGAGACACAGAATTGGAAACAGGCTCCAGGCTCTGAGCCATCAGCCCAGAGCCTGACGCGGGGCTCGAACTCACGGACCGCGAGATCGTGACCTGGCTGAAGTCGGACGCTTAACCGACTGCGCCACCCAGGCGCCCCTGTGTTTGATTTTAGAAACTACCAAAGTGTTCTCCAGAGTCGCTTTATTCTTTTATATTCCTACCAGGAATATGTGAGAATTCCAGTTTGCTCCAGTTGTTCCTCATCCGTGTCAGCACTTGGAATTGTCAGTATTTTTTGTTTTAGCTGTTATAATAGGTGTGTAATGGTATCTTTTCATGATTCTTAATATTCTTTTACCTAACAGCTAATGTGGGAAATCTTTTCATCTGATTAGTTGCCATTTGCATATCTTTTTTAGTAATGTGTCTTGCCCACTTTTAAATTGTATATATTTTAATTTATTGTTGACTTTTGAGAGTTTACTATACATTCTGGATACAAGCCCATTTTCGGATATATGATTCGTAAATATTTTCTTCCCATATGCAGCTTGTCTATTCATACTCTTGAAAGTGTTTGGCAAAGAAAATGTTTTTAGTTTAGATGAAGTCAAATTTGTCAATATTTTCTTTTATGGATCATACTTTTGGTGTCATTTTTAACAACACTTTGCCTAACCCCAGTTCATGAAGATATTCTTCTATGTTTTCTTCTAACAGTCTTATAGTTTTATGCTTTACACTTAAGTTTATGATCATATTATCATATGAGGTATTTTTGTTATTTATCATATAAGGTATGAAAGTTTAGGTCAAGGTCCCTTTTTTCTCTTTGCATATATCTGACCAATTATTCAAGCACTATCTGTTGAAAAGACTGTCTTCCACCTAATCACTTTTACACTTTTGTCAAAGATCAAATGGCTATATTTGTGTGGGTTTCTTTCTGGACCCTCTACTTTGTTCCATTGCTCTTCTATTTATTTGTCAATACCACACTATCTTGATTTCTATAACTTTATTCTAAGACTTATTGTAAGTATTAAAATCAGATAGTTTGATTCCTCCAACTTTGCCTTCTTTTTCAAAATTATTTTAAGCTACTTTAGTTCCTTTACTCTTTTATATAAATTTTACAATAATCTTGTCTATTTCTACAAAAACAACAACTGCTGGGATTTTGATAAGGATTAAATCTATAGATCACTTTGGGGAGTGTTACATCTTTGCTTGATTGAATCTTCCAACCCATGAACACAGTCTTTACATTCAAGTCTTCCTTGATTCATCAGCATTTTATAGTTTTCTGCATACAGATCCCATGCATGCTTTGTTAATAGTTCCACATAAGAGTTTCATTGTGTTTATATAGAAATGATTGTGTTGGGGCACCTAGGTGGCTCAGTCATTTAAGCGTCTGACTTCAGCTCAGGTCATGATCTCATGGTTCATGGGTTCAAGCCCCGCATTGGGCTCTGTGCTGACAGCTCAGAGCCTGGAGGCTGCTTCAGATTGTCTACCTCTCTCTCTCTGCCCTCCCTCCACTTACACACTCTCTCTCTCTCTCTCTCAAAGATAAATAAACTTAAATGATTGTGTTGACCACGAATTTGCTGAATTCACTTAGTTCTAGGAGGTTGTGTGGGTGTATAGATTCTTGGGAATTTTCTAGGCACTCATGTCATCTAATAGGGACAGTTTTATTTCTTCCTTTTCAATCTGTATGCCTTTTGTTTCATTTTCTTGGATTATTAATTTCCAGGACTATGTGGAAAGCTATCAGTGGGAGAGGACATCCTTGCCTTGTTCCTAGTCATTGGGAGACAGCATTTGGTCTCTCACCATTAAGTATGTGAGCAGATTAGCTCAGATTTAAAAAACATCATTAGCTGCAGATAAAAAAAAAATGCCCCTTAAGGTGAAGGAAGTTCTATTCATAGTTTGCCTAGATTTTTTTTTTTTTTAATCAGGAATGATGTTAAATTTGTTAAATTTTCCTTCTGTGTCTATTGAGAGGATAAAAGATGGTTTTTCTGATTTATTAGTATGGTGAGTTATACTGCTTTTTTTTTTTTTTTTTTTACCTCAAATAGTGAAATTAGTTTTGCATTCTGGAGGAAACCCATTTGATTATTACATGTTATCTGTCTACATATTTCTGGATACAATTAACTAATGTTCTGTTGAGTTTTGCATCTATATTGGCCTGTAGTTTTATTTTCTTGTAATGTACTTGGTTTTAGTGTTAGGGAAATGTTGACCTTATTAAAGGAATTGTGAAGTATTCCTTTCTCTTCTTTTTTTCTTTTTAACATTTGGTTTGCTTATAACACTACTCCTCCATATATCCTGACTCCCAAGTGAGTTTTAAACCTCATGCTGTATCAATTTATAGATACTCAGCCTAACAGTCTTTAGGGACAGCGTGGAATAGTGCCTGGCACAGTATTGCTGTTGATAACTGTTTAGTGAATTTAACTGAGTACTGTAGTCAGGGGATTCTTATCTTGCATGAGCTCACAAGGAGGCAATGGGTGAATCAATTTTCCTCTGTCTCATGGTCCAAAAGGTGATTTAGACTTTATAATTACTTACAAAATATTTACAAATTCACCAAAATACTTTGTTTCAATACACAGTATTTATTAAGGAGACATATTAACATGCATAGATACACAAAGTAAACCACTTATACACATGCCATTCCCAGTGAATTGTAAAGAAAAAAATAACACAAAGAACAAAATTAAATTTTGGGGGGTAAGTTTTTGTGTTTTATAGGCATCATATGTCCATTTGCACATTAGACAATCATTAGCACTGACATATAAACTTTTCCCAGTCTTAGGTTTAAATCTTAGGGTAACTTTTTGGTGAGGTGAAGTTCACAAAAATTTGCACTGAAGTGTGAGTGTAAATTAGAGAATGCTTTTGAGAATAAAAATGTGGTTGAAGATTTGCATTCTCAGATGCTATCTACAGCAGTTTACTTTCAAGAAATCAAATACTCTTCATTATCACATGATTAGGATCAGTGTTCAAAAGAAAATTTTTAGTGCACGTTAATTCTTGGAGGGTACTATCATTTGTAGTTAATACGAGCAAGTAATAAATTGTTATATAAGATGTCAACCACCCTAAGAATTTAGGCTTTCCAAAGAATATGATTTCTTCATGCCTGAAAATAAAATTCTATTGAGTCTATATATTTTGATAATTAGTTGTAGAAGTCTGTAAAAAGCAAATCTAAAAATAGTAACAATGACAACTACCACTTAATTGAGCACTAACTCTGTGCTAGGAACCAAGCTAAGCACTTCACATACATCATCCCATTTGATGTTTACAAACTCAAGTAAGTAGTATTCTTAGCCCCATTTGTAAACAAGAAAACTGAGGCTCACAGATTAAGCAATTAGCCAAATTCAATCACCTTGTGACTGGTGAAACTGGAAATTTAAGGCAAGCCTGTTGGACTGCAATTCCAAAGCCAGAGTACCCAATCACTACCCTGTGTGCCCTCAGTGAGTGATTCCTGGCCCACTGTGGCGAAGGTGAAATAACTTTATCTGTGATACATTCACAAAAGTATAATTTGCAGTTAGAAGAAAAAGCAAGACCAATTCAAGTGGAACACAAAAATCCCTGCTCATTTATTTTTATTTATACATGTCTTTTTCCATCATCATTATTCTAATAAGATTATAAATACATAAACACCTGAGTACATGCAACACATTCCACAAAGGAACAAAAACATACAGCACATTTAAATAACCCAAATCTTTGTATACAAAGTGCTTTAAAAAAAGACCTTGTGACACATTCAGACCATATTTATTTGAATACTTTTCAATAATTACCAAAGGATACATCATTTATAAATAATATTCAAAATCCCCTATTTTCTTCTATCAGCCAAATTTAGTATTTCAATTAATCAAGTGAATAGCTGTTCCATTACATAATATTAAAGGCAAGTCACATAGCATCAAAATGAAACCGATGGGCTTCTTGTCGTTTTTCTCTATCATCTGCTTTCTGAAAAAGAATTTTAGACTAGGTTATAAATGATAGGAAAATGTCAATAAAAGCCATTTCTGAAATGTTAATTAAAAAAATCTTAAACCTCTAAGCCAGTAGTAGGTAAACGATGTGATTTTATTATGTAATAATGTTATGAAATTTTTGTAGTTTACAGTAGCTATTTTATAATTAAGAACCCACTAACTGAATTGAAAAACCAACAAGAATGGGCTAAATGGGTAAGGAGCACTAAGGAATCTACTCCTGAAATCATTGTTGCACTATATGTTAACTAATTTGGATGTAAATTTTAAAAAGTAAAAAATACAATTAAAAAAAACAAACAAAGTACTGTCCAGGGGGAAGATAGATTTTCTTTTAAAGGGATAATAAACTCAAGAAAACAAAACAAAACAAACAAACAAAAACTAAAAAAGAAACAAAAAAACCCAACAAGAAATGTTCCTTTTCCTTAAATACTGAGTTGGTTATCATTTATTATTTATTTGAAAGTAGTAGTAAACATTTAATTCTACAAGGATGGAATTAACTATTTTCCCCATTCTTTCTTATTTTATTTTTTAATAAAGTTTATTTATTTTGAGAGAGACAGAGACAGTGCCAGCGGGGTAGGGGCAGAGAAAGGGAAAGAGAGGGAATCCCAAACAGGCTCTACACTATCAGTGCAGAGCCTGATGTGGGGCTTGAACTCATCAACTGTGAGATCATGACCTGAGCCAAAGCCAAGAGTTGGAAGCTTAACCAACTGAACCACCCAGGCACCCCAACTATTTTTCCCATTCTTAACACTATAAGCAAATCTAAGCAAAGTACATTAATTATTTTTGCATTAACCTATTGATTTAGCATATATTCATTGACCTTCCACTCCCAGCAAAGTACTGTGCTTGGTATTTTGAGGGATTAGAAAAATCCTCAGTTTTGTATCTTGTTCTCAAGGAACTTAAAGCCTAGAGAGAAAAAAGCAAACCATATTGAATTAACTGTATTTCAGGAAAAAAAAGTGAAAAATGTCACTAATATTCTGGGAGAGAGATTACTTCTAGGTTGGAGTGAGGAAAGGGAAAGCTTTGAAAAGATAGTAGTCATGGAAATGAGGGGGAGGGGCATTCATTCCAAACTGGGCATGAAATAGGTATAATCATGCCAAGTGGGGCAGAAGCATGGAATACTTGAAAGCAACTGGTAACAAATAAGGTTGGAAAGGTATATGGTGGAGTCCTATGGAAGTTCTAAGAATGATAGGCTAAGGAGTTTACAGATTTTAGGCAGAGATTTTTGAACAGAGGAGTGACATGATTAAGGCTAAACTTGATGATGAATAATATGGCAGCAGTGCAATCAATGAAGTGGAAAGGGAAAGAATGAACTCTGGGAGACCAGGCAGGACCTAACAAGGAGCTGAACCTAAAGCCCCTGGGAGTAAGAATGCAGATGTGGGGTCAGCTGCAGGGATTGCTATGGAATCAGAATCAGTGGGGCAACTGATCAAATTTTATACTTAAGTAGGAAAGAAGACAGACAAAGCTTTACAATATTGTTTGTTTTTTAAGTTTATTCCTTTTGAGACAGAGAAAGTGTACAAACAGAGAAGGGCCAGAGAGAGAGAGGGAGAGAGAATCCTAAGCAGGCTCCACATCCAGCGCAGAGCCCTCCACTGGGGCTTGATCCCACAAACTGAGATCATGACCTGAGTTGAAATCCAGAGTCAAAGGGCTTAACCAACTGAGCCACCCAGGTGCCCCTACAATACTGGTTTTATGGTGCTTGTAAGTGATCTAGGTAGAGATGTCATGGAGACGGCTAGAAATGGGGGAAGAGACCTTTAGGGAGAGATGAGTGTTAGGGGTATTTGAAGTAATAGTGTGAAGTTATGCCTTTGGATAAAATTGGCAGGAAAACTGTACAAAGAAGACACCCTAAGGCAGACACTATAGTTAGGAAATGGTAGAAGGGAGCACCCAGCATAGGTGAAAGAGAAGTGGTCAGAAAGGTAGAAGAACCACAGTACCAGAGTGGAGTATATATATATATGGTTAAATCCACATCTGTATTTAAAACTTCAATTTTCAGTCACTGAATCATTATTATTATAAGTCCACAATGTTTATCCTGTAATCAGATGATCTGAGGAATTAATGAAATTAATTTCCCTTCCTTTATAGGTCTAGAGCTATTTAAAACTTCAGACTGTGTTCTGATACTTCTGGAAAAAAAAATATGTAGGATCGCCCTTTATTTTACTTCTTAAGTTGCAATCTTAAAATTAACTCAATATGTAAGTTTCTGTTATGATTTTTGATGGAAAGGAGTAATTTTTGGGGAGAGACAAACCTATGAAAATTTATCAGAACAGTTAAATTTTTCTCTTTTTCATAAGTTAAAACAGCTAAAACACATGGTACATTTAGTTAATAAAAAATAATTATAATGGGCATGACAATCCAAAGAGAGTAGTTACAAAAAAAAAAACAGTTGTATGACATAAAGAAGACTTTTTTGGGGAACATTGTTGGAACCTGCTAGTTATATACTTTAATATATATTCCTATTAACACATGTATTTAATTCATATTCACATTTTCATAGAAATTGGTTTTTCAATTTATATCTTAACTGCTAGTAAATTTATGTGATAGCCTCTTCTTTCCTCCTCATAAACACTGTATAAAGAAAAACTATGTTTTTGGAGTGTTGTTTTTAATTATTTAGGAGTTATACTAAAGAATAGAAATATGTTTAGTGCAAAGAATACTTTACAAATAGAAAAGATGTTTATCATTTTAGTTGTTACTTCCCACCCAAACCTTGAGAAAATCATTTAACTTGTCTGTGTTTCAATTCTTTATATAGAGATAGCTGTTATTCCTGGAAAAAAGGGTTCATGGCTCTAAGTAGATCATAAACATAGGCTTGTTAAAAAAAATTATTTTTCAGGACTTTATGAAATTGTTTCTAATTAAGTTTTTCTATATTTCTGGTAATTTTTGGGTGATCATTTTATTACTATTATACAGCATTGAAGTTTTAAAATAATTTTCTGTGATTTGTATGAATTGTTAAGAGACATTTGTAAGTTGAGAGGATGAAAGAAATTATCAGTAAGATGACATTATGGACAGAATGTGAAAAATCAGAAAATCTTAGTTACTTGAAAAAAGTTTAAAATATAATGTTTTTAGAGAGCAATGTATTACTATTCTAAGTTAACAAAAGTTAATGTTTCATTTAAATGAACAAACCTTTTCCTGCCAATGTAAAATGCCAATTATTGCCAAGATGAAAACACAGACACCGATGAGAGCTATAGCAGTAAGTAGGACGATGTTACTTGGTGTAAGGTACAGCTTGGCACTCCAGCTGTAGATAAAACAGAATCATTAAAATTACACATTTAAATGAAAAATCACAAAATTCTACTGAGACCCAAAAGCAAATAGCTATTAATTAATGAAACAGTTGATTCATCAATTAATTCATTCTCCCAACTATCCATTCACTATAAATAAAACAACAGCACTTAAATTTAGATAGGGCTAAGAATACTAATGATCCTACAGAGTTCAGATTTCACTCAGAGAACTGAAACAGAATAGAATTTTTGATGAGATGCTTCATTATTTTTCTTTGATCCTGTGAGAATTATTCTTAAGTGAACTTATTAAGGGTACTTAGGACAATCTTAGAGATTGTTTTTATGTCTTGATTTACTTGCTGAATTTGCAAACTTGAACTTCAAGACTACATAATTTTGATATCATGTCACCTTATTTTCTGATCCTTGTTCATATATGTACCATGGCCAACTAAAACAGCCATATAACTAAGTGGGTATAGATGGCTTGTGTAAAAACACTTCTACCATTTCTGAGCCATGTTGGAGGGTTTACATTACCACAATGACATTGAGACTTCTTACAAAATCACTTTTAGTCCCTCAGTGTTAATGACAATATACAGACTTTAGCATAAATAGAACTAGCTCTTTCCCTACTACGTAATATGGCACTTGCAAACCTTGAAAAGCTTAAGCTCTATATCACCAACACTGCAGGTGGTTATATACAAAGAATTTTATTCTCCCTGAAAATAGATGATGGATATATTTTCATTTTAAAGTCACCTACTATTATTGTATTACTGTCAATTTCTCCCTTTAGGTCTGTTAATGGTTGCTTTATATATTTAGGTTTTCCTATGCTGGGTGCGTAAATATTTACAATTATTATATCCTCTGGGTTTTTTTTGACTCTTGTGTTATTATGTAATGCCCTTCTTTGTCTTTTATTAAAGTCTTTATTTTAAAATATTTTGTCTGATATATATATATGTATATATCATATATATATGTATATATATATAGCTACCCAGCTTCTTTTTGTTTCCATTTGCATGAAACATCTTTTTTCCTTCCTTTGACTTTCAGTATGTGTGACTTTACATCTGAGGGGAGTCTCTTATAGGAAGCATATACATGGATTTTTAAAAAATATATTTAGCCTATTTTTATTTTAAAAGTTTAATAAAAGTAAGATCATTCCGATGAATAGCAAGTAGTAATTGACTTATTTTGGGATAATTAAAATTTATTGATCTGTAAGTTAGCCTCTAGTCAATAAATCTCAAAATACACCTCAAACTAAAATCAATTACGTTTTTATTATGTACATAAATTTGAAAAGAACATTTCTTCAGAAAGAGCAAGAGAAACATGAAAAATGTTGAGATTATAAAAGAAAACTGTAACAGAATTTTCCAAAATTCAAAAGTAAGAAAACCAAGAAAATGAATACTGTTAGTTGAGGTTAGTTATTCTCAGTACCTTACTTCATACTTAAAAAAAAAGTTCTTTCATGAGATTTTTTTGGTAGTTCTTTTAAAATAAACAACAAAAAAATGAAAAGACGTAAGAAAAAAATCTTGGTAAGAAAAAATATGGACAAAAGGCCAATGTTTAGTTTCTTACTCAGAAGCAATCAGTTCTTACCAATTTCCTGCATCCTTCCAGAGATATCTATACATACATAGACATATATGCACAAATATCTTCTTCAAATCACAAATGGTTGCTTATTGTACATACTCTAAATGCATTTCCCTTTTATTGTCTTTTGCTTACCACTCTATTTTAAGAGATTGTTCTGTGTCACGATATTAGACCATATAGAAGTACCATAATTTATATAGTTTCCTATGCATAGTGCAGATTTTTTAGTTTTGTTATAAATTTCATGTATAAAAAAGTAACAAACACATAATATAGACTCATTAAAAAATATCTGAACTCAGACTATAACTGTTTCTAGAGATGTTCTCTCTTTTTAAAAAGATTTTATTTTTAAGTAATCTCTACACCCAACATGGGGCTTGACCCACAACCCCAAAATCCAGTCATGTGGTCCACTGACGGAGCTAGCCAAGTGCCCCTCTACTGATGTTATCTTATTTCATGCCTAATGTTGTGATAAAGTTGTTTTCTTAAGTAGTTTGCTTCTAAAGCCCTTAAATCTACCATAAAATATATCCTGTAGTGAGCTGGTAAAGTGGCTCTCTGGGGTGGGGAAAAAAGACCTTATTGGCAGTTGCCAATTTTCATGTTGTAAATACTCCCATCATAGCTGATTTTAATGTTACCTCACTGAACAGAGTGGGAAAAAGACGCATACCATCAGCTCATGAGATGGCATGAGCTGGTTCTAGCAAGCCATTGAATATATTCCATTGAAAAATTTAATAAAGAACAATACAGCCTGGATTTTGAGAAGAAATGTAACAAAACAGCATCCTGCTGGTTACATATTCATAGATAAATGACACCCTTCCTCTTTGGCTATTTTCCATAACTGATATCAGACTAACTTTAAGGACAACTTGTATTCTTTCCAATGAAACAAGTGTTAGTGAATACTTTCATTACCTACTTTTTAAAAATGATGGAATGAATCTAGTATTTTAAAGAAAAATGAACAAAGATAAGGAGTTAGATTTAAATGCTATTATTACAGGAGGAATATATTCTGCTAAAGATAAAAAACATCTACCTTTCACTGAAAATTTACTCTGCTGGGCACTGTCTTAAACATATTTCATCTTCATCTTTTTAAGGTAGGTGTTCTACTTCCCACTTCACAAATGCAGAAATTGACCATCAGCAGTGGGTCTTAGTTTCTAGCTTAGGTCTGTTTGACTCCAAAACGTGTGCCTAACCACTGTGGGATATATACCACTTCTCTAAGCATTTATTAAAAAGATCAATGCTTATTGAAAAATTCAGCACTCTGAAATTTTAGAATTTATAGCTAGTGAACTGAAGATCAGTTTATTTAATCAGAATATGTATAAATCCCTAATTAGTTAACCTGCTGTTTTTCTAATAGGGTTTAATTTGTTTTCCATAAAAAAAGTCAGGGACCTTTTGTGTAGGAATGTTTAGTCATTTAAGGTTTGCTGTAAGCAAATTAAATGATGGCACTCATGGGAACACAGCAGGAATAGAGACAGAGTTTTTAAAAGATGTAACTGTTTCTATGATTCTGAATTGACAGCATTTTTACCAAAATCAGTTCAAGCAAGGGCATTACCTTCGAGGAACATTGTGAGGATATGGAATGACAATTAGCTGGGAATTTGGAATGATTGCAGTCCACTCTTGTTTTCGTATAGACTGGAAAAAGAATGTTAAGAACATTTAACATCTAGTATACTTTAAAAACAATTATTAGATTAAATCGAAGGTGGTGGCATAGGAGGACACTGGGCTCACCTCGTCCTGCTGATCACTTCGATTCCACCCACATCTGCCTAAATAACCCAGAAAACTGCCAGAAGACTAGTCAAACGGACTCTCCAGAGCTGAGCGTAGACAAGAGGCCCATGGAGGAGGGTAGGAAGGGCAGAGAGGCAGTGCGTGCTACACGGACTGGTAGGAGGGAGCTGGGGTGGTGGAGGGGCAGCCCACCTGGCAAGGCAGAGCCCCCGAAGTCTGGCTTGCAAAAGCAGAGGGGCCGGACCCTATGAGTTCTGACAGCCAGTGGGACTTACCATCTGGAATGTTAAAAGTCAACAGCTCTGCTCGCAGAGAGCGGGGAGGGCGAGAGGACACTGGGAGGGAGAGTTGTTGAGCCCCAGAACACAGAGCTCAGCTTGGCAGGAGAACAAAGGCGCTGGGAAGTGCCATTTCCCTCTCCCATCTCCCAGCTGAAATTCCAAAGGGAACTAGTTCCCCTCACCAAACTTGCTTGCACTGTGCAAATGCCCAACGCTGTTCTTCTTCTTCTTTTTTTTTTTTTTTAAATTTTTTTTCCAACATTTATTTATTTTTGGGACAGAGAGAGACAGAGCATGAACGGGGGAGGGGCAGAGAGAGAGAGGGAGACACAGAATCGGAAACAGGCTCCAGGCTCTGAGCCATCAGCCCAGAGCCCGACGCGGGGCTCGAACTTGCGGACCGCGAGATCGTGACCTGGTTGAAGTCGGACGCTTAACCGACTGCGCCACCCAGGCGCCCCCCAACGCTGTTCTTATATGTATCCACGCCTCTGACGGGCCTGCCTCCCTCCCCGTGCTGCAGGGTTTCTCCCACAGGGGACCACCCATGGCAAACCTAGCTAAGCCTGCCCCTCCCACCCCTCTGCACCTTGCAGATCCACCCCGGCTAATACGCCCTTGGCCATATCCCATTGAAGCAGCAGCACAAGCCTGGCAGTGTGCAAGTAGCCCAGACTGGGGACACACCACTCCACAGTGAGTCCTGCCCTTGGAAGAAGGGAAGATAAGGTACACACCAGTATGACTGTGGCCCCAGCGGTGGGCTGGGGACAGACATCGGGTCTGACTGCGGCCTCGCCCACCACACAAGTCACTCCTGATAGCACAAGAAGTGGCCTACAGTTTGGAGTTACCACAGCGACTACCCAAAATAACAAAATGGAAGAACTCTCTTCAAAAGAAGCTCCAGGAAGTAGCGACAGCTAATGAATTAATCAAAACCGATTTAAACAATATAACGGAATAAGAATTTATAATAATGGTCATAAAATTAATCACTGGGCTTGAAGAAAGCACAGAGGCCATCAGAGAATCTATTGCAACAGAGATGAATTAAAAAATGCTATAAATGAGGTGAAAAATAAATGGAGGCGGCCATAGCACGGATTGAAGAGGCAGAGGAGAGAATAGGTGAATTAGAAGATAAAATTATGGAAAAAGAGGAAGCTGAGAAAAAGAGAGATAAAAAAATCCAGGAGTATGAGGGGAGAATTAGAGAACTAAGTGATGCAATGAAACGGAACAATATCCATATCATGGGAATTCCAGAAGGAGGAAGGAGAAAAAGGGGCTGAAGGTGTACTTGAATAAATCATAGCTGAGACCTTCTCTAATCTGGAGAAGGAAAAAGGCATTGAAATCCAAGAGGCACAGGAACCCCCTTCAGACGTAACTTGAATCGATCATCTGCACGACATATCAGAGTGAAACTGGCAAAATACAAGGATAAAGAGAAAATTCTGAAAGCAGCTAGGGATAAACAGGCTCTAACTTACAAAGGTAGACGCATAATAGTAGTAGCAGACCTATCTACTGAAACTTGGCAGGACAGAAAGGAATGGCAGGAAATCTTCAATATGATGAACAGAAAAAAAAAAAAAAAAAAGCAGCCAAGAATCCTTTATCCAGCAAGCCTGTCATTCAGAATAGAAGGAGAGATAAAGATTTCCCCAAACAAACAAAAACTGAAGGAATTCATCACCACTAAACCAGCCCCACAAGAGATCCTAAGGGGGATTCTGTGAGTGAAATGTTGCAAGGACCACAAAGGACCAGAGACATCACTACAAGCATGAAACCTACAGACATCACAATGACTCTAAACCCATATCTTTCTATAGTAAAACTGAATGTAAATGGACTGAATGCTCCAACCAAAAGATATAGGGTGTCAGAATGGATAAAAAAAACAAGACCCATCTATTTGCTGTCGATAAGAGATTCATTTTAGACCTGAGGACACCTTCAGATTGAAAGTGAGGGGATGGAGAACTATCTATCATGCTAGTGGAAGTCAAAAGAAAGCTGGAGTAGCCATACTTATATCAGACAAACTAGACTTTAAATTAAAAGTTGTAACAAAAGATGAAGAAGGACATTTTATAATAATCACAGGGTCTATCCATCAGGAAGAGCTAACAATTGTACATCTATGTTCCGAATAAGGAGGCCCCAAATGTGTAAAACAATCACAAACATGAGCAACCTTATTGATAAGAATGTGGTAATTGCAGGGGACTTTAATACCCCACTTACAGCAATGGATAGATCATCTAGACACAGGATCAATAAAGAAACAATGGCCCTGAATGATACATTGGATCAGATGGACTTGACAGATGTATCTAGAACTCTGCATCCCAAAGCAACAGAATATACTTTCTTCTTGAGTGCACATGGAACATTCTCCAAGATAGATCACATACTGGGTCACAAAACAGCCCTTCATAAGTATACAAGAATTGAGATCATACCATGCACACTTTCAGACCACAATGCTATGAAGCTTGAAATCAACCACAGGAAAAAGTCTGGAAAACCTCCAAAAGCATGGAGGTTAAAGAACACCCTACTAAAGAATGAATGGGTCAACCAGGCAATTAGAGAAGAAATTAAAAAATATATGGAAACCAACGAAAATGAAAATACAACAATCCAAACGCTTTGGGATGCAGCGAAGGCAGTCCCGAGAGGAAAATACATTGCAATCCAGGCCTATCTCAAGAAACAAGAAAAATCCCAAATACAAAATCTAACAGCACACCTAAAGGAAATAGAAGCAGAACAGCAAAGGCAGCCTAAATCAGCAGAAGAAGAGAAATAATAAAGATCAGAGCAGAAATAAACAATACAGAATCTAAAAAAACTGTAGAGCAGATCAAGGAAACCAAGAGTTGGCTTTTTGAAAAAATAAACAAAATTGATAAACCTCTAGGCAGGCTTCTCAAAAAGGGAGATGACCCAAATTGATAAAATCACGAATGAAAATGGAATTATTACAACCAATCCCTCAGAAATACAAGCAATTATCAGGGAATACTATGAAAAATTATATGCCAACAAACTGGACAACCTGGAAGAAATGGACAAATTCCTAAGCACCCACACACTTCCAAAACTCAAACAGGAAGAAATAGAAAACTTGAACAGACCCATAACCAGTGAAGAAATGGAATCAGTTATCAAAACTCTCCCAACAAAGAAGAGTCCAGGACCAGATGGCTTCCCTGGGAAATTCTAACAGACAGTTAAAGCAGAGATAATACCTATCCTTCTCAAGCTGTTCCAAAAAATGGAAAGGGAAGAAAACTTCCAGACTCACTCCATGAAGCCAGCATTGCTTTGATTCCCAAACCAGACAGAGACTCAGCAAAAAAGAGAACTACAGGCCAATATCCCTGATGAATATGGATGCAAAAATTCTCAACAAGATACTAGCAAATCGAATTCAACAGCATATAAAAAGAATTATTCACCATGATCAAGTGGGATTCATTCCTGGGATGTAGGGCTGGTTCAACATTCACAAATCAATGTGATACATCACATTAATAAAAGAAAAGATAAGAACCATATGATCCTGTCAATCGATGAAGAAAAAGCATTTGACAAAATTCAGCATCCTTTCTTAATAAAAACCCTCGAGAAAGTCGGGATAGAAGGAACATACTTAAACATCATAAAGCCATTTATGAAAGCCCACAGCTTAAATCATCCTCAATGGGGAAAACTGAGAGCTTTCTCCCTGAGATCAGGAACACAACAGGGATGTCCACTCTCACCGCTGTTGTTTCACATAGTGTTGGAAGTGCTAGCATCAGCAATCAGCAAAAGGAAATCAAAGGCATCAAAATTGGCAAAGATGAAGTCAAGCTTTCACGTTTTGCAGATGACATGATACTATATATGGAAAACCCAACAGACTCCACCGAAAGTCTGCTAGAAGTGATACATGAATTCAGCAAAGTCGCAGGATACAAAATTAATGTACAGAAATCAGTTGCATTCCTTTACACTAACAACGAAGCAACAGAAAGACAAAGAAACCGATCCCATTTACAACTGAACTAAGAATCACAAAGATCTGTATGCTAAAAACTATAGAAAACTTATGAAGGAAATCGAAGAAGATACAATGAAATGGAAAAATATTCCATGCTCATGGATTAGAGGAATAAATATTGTTTGAATGTCAATATTACCCAAAGCAATCTACACATTCAATGCAATCCCAATCAACATTGCACCAGCATTCTTATCGAAGCTAGAACAAGCAATCCTAAAATTTGTATGGAACCACAAAAGACCCTGAATAGCCAAAGTAATATTGAAAAAGACCAAAGTGGGAGGCATCCCAATCCCAGACTTTAGCCTCTACTACAAAGCTGTAATCATCAAGGCAGCATGGTATTGGCACAAAAACAGACACATAGACATATGGAATAGAATAGAGACTCCAGAATTGGGCCCACAAAAGTACGGCCAAGTAATATTTGACAAAGCAGGAAAGAGTATCCAATGGAAAAAAGACAGTCTCTTTAACAAATGGTGCTGGGAGAAGTGGACAGCAACATGCAGGAGAATTAAACTAGACCACTTTCTTACACCATTCACAAAAATAAACTCAAAATGCATGAAGGACCTGAATGTGAGACAGGAAACCATCAAAACCCTAGAGGAGAAAGCAGGAAAAAAAACCTCTCTGACCTCAGCCGTAGCAGTTTCTTACTTGACACATCTCCAAAGGCAAGGGAATTAAAAGCAAAAATGAACTATTGGGACCTCATGAGATAAAAGGCTTTTGCACCGCAAAGGAAACAATCAACAAAATTAAAAGGCAACCAACGGAATGGGAAAAGATATTTGCAAATGACATATCGGACAAAGGGTTAGTATCCAAAGTCTATAAAGAACTCACCAAACTCCTCACCCAAAAAACAAATAATCCAGTGAAGAAATGGGCAGAAGACATGAATAGACACTTCTCTAAAGAAGACATCCAGATGGCCAACAGGCACATGAAAAGATGCTCAATGTTGCTCCTCATCAGGGAAGTACAAATCAAAACCACACTCAGATACCACCTCACGCCAGTCAGAGTGGCTAAAATGAACAAATAAGGAGACTATAGATGCTGGCGAGGATGTGGAGAAATGGGAACCCTCTTGCACTGTTGGTGGGAATGCAAACTGGTGCAGCTGCTCTGGAAAAGTGTGGAGGTTCCTCAAAAAATTCAAAATAGATGTACCCTATGACCCAGAAATAGTACTGCTAGGGATTTACCCAAGGGATACAGGAGTGCTGATGCAGAGGTGCACTTGTACCCCAATGTTTATAGCAGCACTTTCAGCAATAGCCAAATTATGGAAAGAGCCTAAATGTCCATCAACTGATTAATGGATAAAGAAATGTTAGTTTATATATGCAATGGAATACTATTTGGCAATGAGAAAGAATGAAATATGGCCTTTTGTACAATGTGGATGCAACTGGAAAGTGTTATGTTAAGTGAAATAAGTCATATAGAGAAAGCAGATACCATATATTTTCACTCTTATGTGGATCCTGAGAAACTTAACAGAAGCCCATGGGGGAGGGGAAGGGAAAAAAAAAGTTAGAGAGGTAGGGAGCCAAACCATAAGAGACTTTTAAAAGTAGAATAAACTGAGGGTTGATGGGGGGTGGAAGGGAGGGGAAAGTGAGTGATGGGCATTGGGGGGCACCTGTTGGGATGAGCACTGGCTATTGTATGGAAACCAATTTGACAATAAATTTCATATTAAAAAAAACCAAAAACCAAAAAAACCCCAATTATTATTATAAATAAATAAGGAAAAAGCTTAAGTACTCCTTGATTAATTGAAATCCTATGTATGGATTAAGCTAAATTGATATATAATAAGCACCAAATAGGGCTCCTGTGCCCTGGTGGCAATTTTTTTTTATCTTTTGAAGGATTATATTTCTGTCTCCCAGATTTATTAATTCAACAAATACTTATTCAACAGTGTAGCAGGCATTGTTCAAAGTGCTATGTACAAATGCTGCTTGAAGCTAAAATTCGAGTGGAGGTGGAGTATGACAAACAAAATAAAATACATATTATGTTAGATATTCAAGATGAAGAAAAAAAGGAGAAAAGAGGGATAGGAGGTCATGAGGTTTATGAGAGAGGTGCTAGAAAACTATATCTTCAAATTATGACGTGTTCTATGTAAGGCAAGTTTAGATCACTATTTCTTTTTCTTAAGTCATTATGTCTATTTTTCTACATCTCTTTAAAGAGATTAAAAAAGTTTGAAGTATTTGAATTCAAATATTCAAATTGTTGAATTCAAATACTAAATAGTGAATGTTAAAACACAGATTCATTGTAAACAAAATAAATTTTTACTCACCTTCTCTCCAGATGGACGGGGAATGCCAACATAAAGATGATCAAGAAAATTTGCACTTCGACCTAAACCAAGTACATTGTATGGTAGTTGGAGAGCTAAATGTGCTGACTGGCTGAGTTGTCCAGCTACATTTATTAAAAAAAAAAAGGCATCTTTGTAAACATTGCTCTTATCAAACATTAAAATGATAAAAATGTTAACAATTTAGGTGCCAGAACTTAATTCTTTAAGGATAAAAATGTGAAATGAAATGTCTCGATTATTAACATTAATAATTCACTTTTCAAAGAAAGCAGGTTTATTGAGATATAATTCACATACCATAAACATCACCAACTTAAAATGTGTAGTGTTTTTGAGTATATGAAAAACGTTGTTGAACTATAACCACAAATTTTAGAACATTTTCATCACCCAAAAAGAATCCCATACCCATTAGAAGTTACTCCTATTTCTAACCTTTACTCTTTCAGCTATGGGTAATCACTTATCAGTTTCTCTATAGATTTGCCTCTTCTAGAGATTCATATAAATACAATCATACAATGTGTGGTCTTTTTATGAATAATGCTGCTGTGTGAACATTCACATACAAGTCTTTGTGTCAACTTGTTTTCCAAAATGGCCACAGCATTCTATATTCTGTATTCCCACCAATAATGTATGAAGGTTCCAAGTTTTCCACATCCTTGCTAATGCTTCCTCTGTCTTTTTGATCATAGCCATCCCAGTGGTTGTGAAGTGGTATTTCTCATTGTGGCTTTTTTTGCATTTACCTAATGCCTAATGATGCTGAGCTGCTTTTCAAGTGTTATTGGCTATTTATGTAGCTTCCTTTTCTGTTAAGGTTGGTAATAGTATCCTCTTTCATTATGGATTTTAGCAATTTAAGTCTTCTCTTTTTTTTTTGTCAGCCTAGCTAAAGGTTTGTAAATTTTGTTAATCTTAAAAAAATCTTTTAATTGGTTTTCTTTATGTTTTTCTTCCCTTCTTATTTTCTTTCATTTCTTGGCTTCTGCTTGCTTTGGGCTTAGTTTCCTTTTCCTTGGCTAATTCCTTCCTTCCTTCCTTCCTTCCTTCCTTCCTTCCTTCCTTCCTTCCTTCCTTCCTTCCTTCCTTCCTTCCTTCCTTCCAGTTTATTTATTTTGAGAGAGAGAGAGAGAGAGAGAGAAAGAGAGAGAGAGAGAGAGAGAGAGAGAGAGAGAGAGCGCACAAGCAGGGGAGGAGCAGAGAGAGAGAGAACCCCAAGCAGGCTCTGCACCACCAGCACGGAGCCTCATGTGGGGCTCGAACTCATGAACTGTGTGAGGTCATGACCTGAGCTGAAACCAAAAGTCAGATGCGTAACAGACTGAGCCACCCCAGGTGCCCCAGGTAGTTTCTTAAGGTGGTTATCAGTTTCAGATTTTTCCTATTCCTTAATATAGGCACTTACATCAATAAATTTTCCTCTACGAACTGGTTTAGCTGCAGCCTATATATTTTGGTATGTTGTGTTTTTGTTTTCATGCACCTAAGTATTTTCTAGTTTCCCTTGTGATTTATTTGACCTATTGGTTTTTTAGGAGTCTGTTGTTTCATTTCCACATATTTGTGAATTTTCAAATTATTATTGATTTCTAATAGCATCCCATTGTAGTTAGGGAACATACCTAGGATGATTTCAATTCTTTTAAATTTATTGAGGCTTGTTTTATGACCTAGCATATGGTCAGTCTATTTTGGAGAATGTTCCATGTGTGTTTGGGAAGAATGCATATTCTGCTGTTGTTGGGTGGAGTGTTCTGTACAGTTCTGTTAGGTTTTGTTGGTTTGTAGTGTCATTTTCTCTTTCCTTAACAATCTTATGCCTGATTTGATCCATTATGGAAAGTGCAGTATTAAAGTCTCCAATAATTTATTTTGAATTATCAATTTCTGTCCTCAATTCTCCATGTATTTGGGGTGCTCTGTAGTTAGGTGCCTATGTCTTTATAGTTCTTATAGCTTCCTTATGGATTACCCTTTTTATGGTCATTATAAAACGTCCTTCTTTGTCTCTAGTAACAATTTTTTGTCTTAAAGTCCAGTTTAGTCTGATACTAGAATGGCCACTCCAGCTCTCTTTTACTTTTTGCATGGCATAATTTCCCCCATCTTTTTACTTTCAAGTTATTTGTATCTTTTTTAAAAAAGATATTATTTTTTAAAGTAATCTGTATACCCAGTGTGGGGCTCAAGCTTACAATCCTGAGATTGAGAGTCACTGAGCCAGACAGGCACCCCCCCCCAAACTTATTTGTATCTTTGAACCTAAAGTGTCTTTTGTAGATGGCACATAATTGAGTCATATATTATCCATTCTACCAATCTCTGCCTTTTGATAGGAGTGTTTATTCCAATTACACTTAGTTTGATTGCTGATAAGGCAGGATTTATGTCTCCCATTTACTATTAGTTTTGTACATGTTTTATGTCTTTTGAATTAAAGGCACTACTACTTTGTTAAATTATTTTAGTATACTATTTTAATTCCCTAGTTATTTCTTTTATAGTTTTTGAATTATTTTCTTCATGGTTGCCATAGAGATTACAATTAGCATATTAACTAACTTAATTCCTAGTGCATATAACAACTTTGCTCCAATATAGCTATTGTCCTCCCCTTTCTTTTGTGCTCTTATTATATGTTATATTTTTATACATAACCAGCTCATCAACACAGATTTACATGATTACTTTATGCACTTTTAAGTCAGATAGGAAATAAGAGACATTACCATATTTTCTATTTATCTATAGTCTTACTGGTGTTTTTACTTAATTGTGTGGATTTAAAAAAATTTTTTTTTTTTTAATGTTTATTTATTTTTGAGACAGAGAGAGACAGAGCATGAACGGGGGAGGGGCAGAGAGAGAGGGAGACACAGAATCGGAAACAGGCTCCAGGCTCTGAGCCATCAGCCCAGAGCCTGACGCGGGGCTCGAACTCACGGACTGCGAGATCGTGACCTGGCTGAAGTCGGACGCTTAACCGACTGCGCCACCCAGGCGCCCCTAATTGTGTGGATTTTAATTACTGTCTAGTTGTCCTCTAAGCTCAGCCTGAAGGGCTCCCTTTAGCATTTCTTTTAGGGCTGGCCTGGTAGAGATGAATTGTCTGTTTAAAAAAAAGTTTTTTTTAATCTTTATTTTAGAGAGATTAAGAGGGAGAGAGAGAGAGAAAGAGAGAAAGGAGAGAGAGAGAGAGAGAGAGAGAGAATCTCAAGCAGGCTCCACATTCAGTACAGAGCCCAATGCAGGGCTTGATCCCACAATTGTGGGATCAGACTTGAGCAGAAAACAAAAGTTGGACACTCAACTGACTGAGCCACCCAGGTGGCCCTGAATTGTCTGTTTTGTTTATCTAGGAATGTCTAAATTTCTTCATTTTTGAAGAATCGTTTTGCCACATATAGAATTCTTCACTGACAGTCCCCCCCCCCCCCCCCACCTTTAGCATATATCCTCCTCCTCTGGTCTCTATGGTGTTTGTTGATAAGTCAGCTGTTGATCTTATTGAGGCTCTCATATATGTGATAAGTAGCATCTCTCTTGCTGCTATCAATAGAACTTTTGTCTTTGTTTTTTGACAGTTTGACTACGCGTGGATCTCTTCTTAGAATTTGCTGGGCTTCTTAGATGTGCATATTAATGCTTTTCATCAAATTTAGGTGCTTTTGGCCATTATTGCTTCAGATATTTATTTTGCCCCTTTCTTTTTCTCTTTTCCTTTTATGAATCCCCTTATACATATGTTGGTATGCTTGATGGTGGGTCCATAGGTCTCTGAGTTTTTTTTTTTTCTTCTATAACTCAGGCTGTATATACTTCCTGTATACAGAAATTAGTATTCAAGTTTGATCCTATTCAAGTTTGCTTATTCTTTTGTCAACTCAAATCTGTTGAGTCCTCTGCTGAATTTTTCTCTTCAATTTCCATTTCCAGAATTTCTATTTGATTTTTAAGATGATCTTTATCTCCTTACTTCCATTTTCTATTTAGTGAGACATAGTTGTCATATTTACCCCTAATTCTTCAATCCTGGCTTCTTTTAGTTCTTTCAACAAATTTATAATACCAACTTTATAGATTCTGTCAACTATGTCCAATATCTTTGGGTACATTTTCTGTTATTTTATTTTTTTAAAAATGTGTTTGTGGCATAATTTCCTGTTTCTTTGCATGTCATATAATTTTTGGTTGAAAGTGGATTTCTTAGATAATATAATGACTGTGGTATCAACCATCTCCTTTCAAGGATTTGTTGGTTTTTCTTTGTTGGTGGCGCTCATTTGTTCAGTGAGTTTCCTGGATGAATTCTATAGATCCTTCATTCCCTGCCACAAAGTTATTTTATTTTCTTATTTTTAAAGTTTCTATCTTAAGCCTGACTTCCTAGGGGATATACTTGAGTCAGCAATGACTGGTCACAAGATTTCTTTAATATCTTGTCTATATGTCTTCCACACTTTGGGGGATTTGTGTGTGGAAGTATTCCTTCAAACTTCAGGCAGTTTACAGATTAATTTTAGCTTTCATGTATTGCTTAAGCAGGGCCACAAGGTAGTATTTGAATGAGGTAGTTTCATTTCTAGGCATGTTCACAGCCGTATAGATCCCTATGAATATATTGGAGTTTTTCAAAGTCATTTTGTTCCTCAAGATTTCCTTTTATACGTTGAACAGGTTCTTGTTTCACTATATCTGAAATCATAGGCCTAGGTAGCTTAGATTTTGCCAGCAGATGATTGTTCTTTTTGGTAATGCCCCAGGGATAGGGCTTTTTAAAATTTTTAAAATAAATTTTATTTTTTACTGCTGGGCTGAACTCTGAGTCAAATCAAACAGCCCCCAAATCCTGAGAATGGGGGTTTTCCAAGGAGTTGCTACTTTAGATAAAATATTGACAGTGCTATGGGGATCGGAATTTTAATGGAGCTCCAAAGGTCAGTCCTGTCCACTGACTGTGAGGCTGCTAGTTTTTCCTCGCTGCTGTACTGCTCAGTAGAGAAGGTAGTTCAGATGGGAATAGCCTGAAGTAAAAGTGCCACAGATCCTGCTGTCTTAGTGAGGATTAGTAGTTCTTCTTGGATACATACAGACACACTCCATTCTATAGCTTTGGTTAATTTCTTAAATTCTGAAATGGTTGATACTAGTTGTTTGGCCAGTATTTTTATTTCCCTTTTTGGGGACAGCAGGTTCGTGTAGTCCTCACACTGGCATTCCAAAAGTCAATCTCTCCCTATGAGTATATATATTTGCTAGGTGTTTGTTACATAATTAAGCTGAACATTTAAACACTAAGACTGGGGTGCCTGTGTGGCTCAGTATGTTAAGTGGCTGACTTTGGCTGAGGTCATGATCTCGTGGTTCCCATGTCGAGCCCCACGTTGGGCTCTGTGCAGACAGCTCAGAGCTTGGAGCCTGCTTCGAATTCTATGTTTCCCTCTCTCTCTACCCCTCCTCCACTCGTGTTGTCTATCTCTAAAAATATAAAAATTAAAAAAAAAAAAGGATAAGACTAATATCTAAAAATTTTAATATTTAGTGGGACTCTCTTAACATCACTAACATTACCTAGAAATATGAAATAATTTGAAAGTATACATGATTTATTATATAGTTCTTATGTTAGAAATAGAAATGTATAATGGAAAGAGTGAACTTACGTATAGGCATTTAAAAAACGTTAATGTATATAAAATTGTAAAGCAATATAATGAATTGCAAATTAGAAGAATTAGTCTGCCTTATGGAGTTATGCTTATTGAATGAGAATGCTTAAAAGTATCTTGTCCTGCCTGGTAAACACTAAATACAGGTTAGCTGTATTTATTAAGATAAAATTTACTATTACATGGTTGAAGTAAAAATCAAATATGTATGGATTTTGCTACAGTACCAGCAAAGACTGACTTAATAGACATCAAACTATTCATATAAATTATTTTCCTATAATTACCTTGCTGTAAAGAACTAAAAATAAGAACATTTATTGAGTACTCTGTTAAGAACATAAATTTCAAATTAAAAGAGTATGTTTAGTAAGAAAACATGTGGCATGTGGATGGGTCAGTTGGTTAAGCAGCTGACTTTGGATCATGTCATGATCTCGTGGTTCATGAATTTGAGACCTGCATTGGGCTCTGTGCTGACAGCTCAGAGACTGGAGCCTGCTTCAGATTCTGTGTCTCCCTCACTCTCTGCCCCTCCCCCCCCAACACTCTCACTCTCAAAAATAAAGCAATAAAAAATTGTTAAAAAAAATAAGGAAACTTAAAACTATTAAAAATAATTAGCATAAAATTATCCAAAATCTCAAAATGAAGACATAATTATTATATTTTAGCATACTTTCAATCATGTAATTTTCTTCCCTAGGTATATGCATGCACAGATAAACACATTAGCATAGTTTGGTATTGTTGCTTTTCACTCAGTATTATTTTATGAATATTTTTTCATGTTATTAAAATTCTTTAAAAACAGGTAAGCAGAAAGATCATTGTAAAACTGAAATCCCATTAAGAGAAAACCAAAGTAACAGTTAAAAGACATTTATTATTATAAATGCCTTTAAAAATTATTTTTTCTAAAATCTACACAGACATGATCAAAAACATAATTTTAAGCAAAAATGAACTACTGGGACCTCATCAAACTAAACTAAACTAAACTAAACTTCGGCACAGAGAAGGAAACAATCAGCAAAACTAAAAGGCAACCAACAGAATGGGAGAAGATATTTGCAAATGACATATCAGATAAAGGGTTAGTATCCAAAATCTGTAAAGAACTTATCAAACTCAACACCTAAAAAACATAATCCAGTGAAGAAATGGGCAAAAGACATGAATAGACACTTCTCCAGAGAAGACACCCAGATGGCTAACAGACACATGAAAAAATGCTCCAAATCACTCATCATCAGCGACATACAAATTAAAACCACAATGAGATACTACTTTATACCTGTCAGAATGGCTAACATTAACAACTCAGGCAAAAACAGATGTTGGTGAGGATGTGGAGAAAGAGGATCTCTTTTACATTGTTGGTGGGAATGCAAGCTGGTGCATCCACTCTGGAAAACAGTATGGAGGTTCCTCAAAAAGCTAAAAATAGAACTACCCCACGACCCAGCAAATGTACTACTAGGCATTTATCCAAGGGATACAGGTATGCTGTTTTGAAGGGACACATGCACCCCCATGTTTATGGCAGCACTATCAACAATAGTCAAAGTATGGAAAGAGCCCAAATGCCCATCAATGGATGAATGGATAAAGAAGATGTGGTATATATATACAATGGAGTATTACTCGGCAATCAAAAATAATGAAACCTTGCCATTTGCAACTATGTGGATGGAACTGGAAGGTATTAATTATAAATTATATAACTGGAAGTTAGTCAGTCAGAGAAAGACAAAAATCATATGACTTCATTCATATGAGGACTTTAAGAGACAAAATAGATGAACATAAGGGAAGGGAAACTAATACAAAAACAGGGAGAGGGACAAAACAGAAGAGACTTACAAATATGGAGAAAAAAAGGGTTACTGGAGGAGTTATGGGAGGGGGGTTGGGCTAAATGGGTAAGGGGCACTAAGGAATCTACTCCTGAAATCACTGTTGCACTATATGGTAACTAATTTGGATGTAAATTTTTATTTTTTTTTATTTTTTAAAAAAACTTTTTTTTCAACGTTTTTTATTTATTTTTGGGACAGAGAGAGACAGAGCATGAACGGGGGAGGGGCAGAGAGAGAGAGAGAGAGAGAGAGAGAGAGACAGAATCGGAAACAGGCTCCAGGCTCGGAGCCATCAGCCCAGAGCCTGACGCGGGGCTCGAACTCACGGACTGCGAGATCGTGACCTGGCTGAAGTCGGAGGCTTAACCGACTGCGCCACCTAGGCGCCCCGGATGTAAATTTTTAAAAATAAAAAATAAAATAAAAAAAATTCCAGTTAACATACAGTGTAATATTAGTCACTCTACTTAAAAAAAAATCTTAGTAAAGCAGTATCTTGAAAATCTTTATCAACATATAGAAGTCAACTTTTTTCATGAAGAGTGAAAAAGACAATGATTAAGACTCATCACATGAAAACTCTCTTTTCAAGTAAACAGAATGACATCTTGTAATAACTTTATAATTCCTTTCATATATGTTTCTCTTTGGGATTACATTACTCAGTGAAACTAGCAAGAAAGGGAAAGATGAAAATCTTAAGACACTCCAAAGTTAATTTCTCAAGATTTCACTGGTAGTCTGTGTTAGAGTCAGCCCACGAATATACTTAAAAATTTTTGTTTAATGTTTATTATTTTTGAGAGAGAGAGAGAGAGAGAGAGAGAGAGAGAGAGAATGTGAGCAGGGGAGGGGCAGAGAGAGGGAGATACAGAATCCAAAGCAGGCTCCAGGCTCTGAGCTGTCAGCATAGAGCCTAATGTGGGGCTCTGAGATTATTACCTGAGCTGAAGTCGGATGCTTAACCGACTGAGTATACTTTTAACTTCCTATCAGTGTTCTCTTCACTACATGAGATTGCCTTGGTGATGAATTCAAGACCATTGCATTACACAAAAATCCAATTCATTTTCCTTCAAAACTAACTTAATGACATGTATGATTACTGCTTTTGTTTAAGTGTCCTCTCTGCCAGTTTGTAAATCTTGTAAAAAATTCTTAAAAGCTATGTGAAGAGCTAAAAGACATGAACTGTGGATGTAACTTTGTATTTGCTGTCCATTGCCTTAACAAAGATAGAAAATACATTGCTGTGACATGATGTGTCAACTTATAAACTTAGAGACTTATAAAACAATGCTATGTTACCATATGTATACTTTAAAAAAAGAAAAAAGAGGAATGTTAAAAAAGACCATAATTTTATTCCCTACATTAATCCTCTAATATAATCATTTTAAAAATCTGTTGGAGAGGGAGGAGCCAAGATGGTGGAACAGCATGGAGGTTTTTTTTGTGTCTCGAGTCCATGAAATACGGCCAGATCAACATTAAACCATCCTGCACACCTAGAAAACTGATTTGAGGATTAACACAACAATCTGCACAACCTGAACCACCAAACTCGGCAGGTATGCAGCACAGAGAGGTGAACTGGGTGAGAGAGAAACCACGGAGGGCAGGGAGCTATTTTTGCTTGTGGAGAGAGGATAGAAACATGGGGAGAGTATTGGAACCCCCCCCCCCCAAAAAAAAAGCAGCTGGAGAGAAAGTGAAAAAGTGGAAAGAGTCACAGGGACTGAACTAAAAAGGGACAAAAGAGAAAGGAGAGTGCTTAAAATCCACTGAGACTCTATAAACAGGGGGAGCACAGCGTCTGAAACTCCACAGCTTGATACCTGGTGGTACTCTGCTGGGAAGGGAGAATCTCCAGGAGCAGAGTGAGGTCCAGGGGTCCTCAAGCCACAGGGGAGAGGTGGTTCCCCAGTGGGGAGGAAATCTGATATAGGCTGTGTGGCCCCCCACAGGCAAATGTGCCAGTAGACCCTGGAGAACAACCACATTTGCTGGTACTGGAACAAGATCGCTGAGGGTAAAGACTGGTGCCAGATGTGTGTTGAGATTTTACATAATCCCTGAAACACTGCTGCTACACGATCGTGTGAACATATTCTGGGGCGGGCTGGCAATCAGCCATAGTCTCTGGGCATTGGCAACAAACAGCACGGTCCCAGGAACATTCCTGGGTGTGGCTGGCACCTGGCCATTGCTTGGTGAGATCCTCCCCAGAAGGTCTGCGCAGGACAAAGCCACAGTCCCTCAGAAGTGAGGGGTTGGGAAACACAGTCACATCTGAAATAAAACTCAGGAGGGAGGCACCACCTGGCAAAATGATGGCTTGGTCACAGACAGTGTAGAATCAGGGAGTGGATGGAAGCCAGAGACAAAGGATGGGTGTGTGATTGCTGATCTGGGAGAACAGAGTTCCGATACTAGAAACTGGATATCTGGGTGACACCATTTTCACCCCTCCCTTGCATGCGCATACACATCTACAAGCACCACAGCAATCCATTCCAGTAAGCTATGCAGCGCCATCTAGTGGAGAACAGACCCCTTACACTAAGCCCTGCCCAACTGGGCCAACCTCGCTTTCAGGAACACAAGTCTCTCTGCCTGCTTAGTTTACAGACTATACTTGCTTCATAGTTTCACTTCTAGGGGAAAATGATGTAATTTCAATCGTATTTCAGTCTGTTCACTGGTCTATCTATTTAATTTTACTTTTCTTTTGTTTTTCTTTTTTGTTTCTTGAATACAGAAAGAGAAAAAATTTATTTTCATTTTCAATTTTTATTAAAAATATTTTTTTCTCCTGTATTTTTCACTTTTTTGTAAATTTTTCAAATTCTATTTTACTTCCATCATTTCATTTTATTCTATTTCAATGTATTCAGTTTTTCAAATTTTCAAATGTTTTCCTTTTTTTCTTTTTCCCTTTTTTCTCTAATCTGTCAAGCTCCTTTCAACAACCAGACCAAAACCCACCTAGGATCTAGCATCATTTATTTGATTCTTTTATGTGTATGTGTTGGTTTTCATCTTTTAATTTTAATTTTTTTGCTTTATTAATTCTTTTCTTCCTTCAAAATGATGAAATGAAGGAATTTACCCAAAAAAGAAAGAGCAGGTAGAAATGACAACCAGGGACTTAACACAGATACAAGCAAGATGTCTGAACCAGAATTTAGAATCACGATAATAAGAATACTAACTGGGGTCAAAAATAGATTAGAATCCCTCTCTGTGGAGATAAAAGAAGCAAAAGCTAGTCAGGATGAAATAAAAAAATGCTATAACTGAACTGCAATCTCAGATGCATGCCATGGTGGCAAGGATGGATGAGACAGGGCAGCAAATCAGCGATATAGAGGACAAATTTATGGAGAATAATGAAGCAGAAAAAAAGAGGTAGACTAAGGCAAAAGAGCACAATTTAAGAATTAGAGAAATCAGTGACTCATTAAAAAGGAACAACATCAGAATCATAGGGGTTCCAGAAGAGGATGAGAGAGAAAACAGGGTAGAAGGGTAATGTGAGGAAATCATAGAAGAAAACTTTCCTAACCTGGGAAAAGACACAGACATCAAAATCCAGGATGCACAAGGGACTCCCATTAAATATTACAAAAACTTATCATCAACAAGGCATATCATAGTCAAATTCACAAAATACTCAGGCAAGGAAAGAATCATGAAAGCAGCAAGGGAAAAACAGTGCTTAACCTACAAGGGAAGACAGATCAGGTTTTTTTTTTTTTTTTTTTTTTTTAATTTTTTTTTCAACGTTTATTTATTTATTTGGGACAGAGAGAGACAGAGCATGAACGGGGGAGGGGCAGAGAGAGAGGGAGACACAGAATCGGAAACAGGCTCCAGGCTCCGAGCCATCAGCCCAGAGCCCGACGCGGGGCTCGAACTCACAGACCGCGAGATCGTGACCTGGCTGAAGTCGGACGCTTAACCGACTGCGCCACCCAGGCGCCCCGACAGATCAGGTTTGAACCAGACCTATTCAGAGAAACCTGGTAGGCCAGAAAGGAGTAGCAGGATATATTCAATGTGCTGAATTGGAAACTATGGAGCCAAGAATACTTTATCCAAGAATTCTTTATAATTCAAAATAGAAGGAGAGATTAAAAGTTTTTCAGACAAAGAAAAATTACAGGAGTTTGTGACCACTAAACCAGCCCTGCAAGAAATTTTATGGGGGACTCTCTCAGGGGAGAAAAGACAGAAAAACAAAAACAGACCAAAAGCAACAAAGACTAGAAAGGACCAGAGAACACCATCAGAAACTCCCAACTCTACAAGCACACATACATATATACTATGGAGTATTACTTGACAATCAAAAAGAATGAAATCTTGCCATTTGCAACTATGTGGATGGAACTAGAGGGTATTATACTAAGTGAAATTAGTCAAAGAAAGACAAATATCATATGACTTCACTCATATGAGGACTTTAAGATAAAAAACAGATGAACATAAGGGAAGGGAAGCAAAAATAATATAAAAACAGGGAGGGAGACAAAACATAGGAGACTCTTAAATATGGAGAAGAAACAGAGAGTTGCTGGAGGGGTTGTGGGAAGGGGGATGGGCTAAATGGGTAAGGGGCATTAAGGAATCTATTCCTGAAATCATTGTCGCTCTTTATGCTAACTGACTTGGATGTAAATTTTAAAAAAAAAATTAAAAAAAAATCTATTGTTGGAGATGATGGATTTCTCCTTATTTTTCACTATTACATTAAACTGATAAGAATAGAGCCAAAAGACCAAGAAGTGATTAGTCTTTCACCATTGTAAATAATTCTTTAGTGAATATCTCTGCACATCAATATTTGTCTGCATGTAGATTAGTTTTTTATATTCCTATATGTGGAATACTGGATCATGGAGTAGAACATTCATTAGATAAAAGAATAGTCTCTTCAACAAAGTGCGGTGGGACACCTGGATAATGATACAAAAAAGAAAACCCGATTTCTAAAATGAGGTTGTATCTACTAGTTTTCAATGAAAGCACCTATTACACTCCATTTCATTATTTTTTTTTTTTAGGGTGAAATTCACATAATGTACAATTAACTACTTTAAAGTATAAAAATTAGGTGGTCTTTAGTATATTCACAATGTTGTGCAACCACCAGCTTTCTCTAGTCTCCAAACATTTCATCACCCCATAAATATAACCATACTCATTAAGTAAAAACTCCCCATTCCCTTCTCTTCTCGTAACCTCTAATCTGCTCTCAGTCTCATGTATCATATAAAAGGAATCATACAACACGTTACCATTTGTGTCTGGCTTCTTGCACGTAGTTTAATGTTTTCAAGATCTATATAAATTGTAGCAATTATCAGTACTTTACTCCTTTTAATGGCTGAATAATATTCCTTGTATGTATATACTTTATTTAGCCATTCATCCACTGATAGACATTTGGATTAATATGTACATTAATGTACAGATATCACTTTGAGACCCAGCTTTCAGTCCTTTTGGGGTACATACTCAGAACTAGAACTCCTCAGTTATGTAAGTCTGTATTTCTACTTACTTGGACTGGTAAACTTGTAGTTACAGTACTTTCCCTCCCTCATATATACACAGTCTGCCAAGAAGTCAAATATATGTATGTCCACAATGCAAACACATTTCTAACTTCATTCCTGTCACCTTGATCCAAGCTACATATCATCTCTGGCCTGAATTATTTTAATTGTTTTCTATTTGGTTTCTTTGCTTTAGCTGTTGTTCTTCCTATTGTTACTACTTCACTCAGAATAAAGATTTATCCTACCTAGTTTACATTCCCCACTCCTCATTTAACTCCATTTCACCTTCTACTCCTTAAACTCCCTTCCTTCTTTTCTAAGACACTGGTCTTTTCACTGTTTCTTGGAAATTACAGGAATGCTTATACCTTCCAGGCTTGACACTGGCTTTCTCCTTTGTCAAGAATATTCTTCAAAAGAATAATAACTTTTCAAAAGAATAATAATATTCAAAATAATAATATTCAAAATTCAAATATTCAAAATTCATATTTTCAAAAAGAAAATATTCTTATTCAAAAGAATAACATAACTTTATGTCTAACTCTCTTATCTCCTTCAAATCTTTGTTCAAATTGACACTTTCTCAGAGAGGCCCACTTTGGCCACTCTACACAAAATTGATCCTGGCTTTATTTTCTCCTGCCCCACAGTTCTTATCACTTCCTAACAACTAAATAGTGTTAAATATATTACTTACTTATGTTTATTACCACTCTCCCCCTACTAGGATGTAATCTCCATGAGGGGTAAATTTTAGGTCTGTTTTATTTATTTCCATATTAGAAGAGACTAGAACAGGCTAGGCATACATTAGGCACTCAGTACATATGTGCTCAACAAGTGAATGAATACATGAAGGAAATTTTACCCTCCAAATGCATCAGACCTGAGTCTTGTAATATACTCCCTGCTCAAAAATACTATGTCAGTTTATATCACATAGATAACCAGTACAGAAAGATTGTCTACCTAAAGGTAAATACATAAAATGCATTTGTGATACTCCAGCCACCAGATTCAAATGCCTGCAGGTTCTTTTATGCCTGCATCATAATTGGACTTTCAAAAAACAGTTCAAACAGACATTTATGTAATTAAAAAATTAACAGTTTTTAAAGTTGATTCGTTCTTATTCTCCAGGAGAATATTATACTGACATGCAATTCTGACTGGCAATTCTGAATGCCACTGTAAAATAGATTATGCTGTAATTTAAAATTCTGAATTAAGTAAGAAGGTACGACAGGAGATAAATTTCACTTGGTTTTGAGGTAAAATATTGAAGCCAACTTCATTGTTTAAGAGTACTAGATATTAACTTTTATCATAACTGTAGCTCTGATATCTTAAATAATGTATATATGCTGACATAAGAGGTGGGAAGAGTGGAAGGGAAAAGTCACTAGCTGAAGGGAGGAAAAACCACTGAAATTTTATCTTTCTTGGTGTGTGTGTGTGATTCTCAGTCAAAAGGACATTGAATTCTATCTCCCTGCAAGGGTTTAAGCCACAGGGAATTTGCATCTAACAGTAATGTGTGTAACTCCTCTGGCACTGCCCTGGCTTGAGGAAAAATAGCATCTCTATAAAAATGAGATAAAAGAACACATTCAAACACCCAAATTTTTATGCAACTTTGGAGAAAAATATGCCTCTTCTTGGGAGAGAAAATTGTTCTGAGAAGTATTCATTATCTCAGATGGATGGCTCTGAAACAATAGTACATTGACGTCAATTAAAATGGAGATGAAGAACACCAAGAAAGGACAAAATATGAAAATTAAATACACTCTGTAAGCAATAAGAATTAACAGCTATTAAATGTGTCTGATTTGGGGCACCTGGGTGGCTTGGTCGGTTGAGCGCCTGACTTCGGCTCAGGTCATGATCTCATGGTCTGTGAGTTCAAGCCCTGCGTCAGGCTCTGTGCTGACAGCTCAGAGCCTGGAGCCTCCTTCAGATTCTGTCTCCTTCCCTCTCTGCCCCCACCCCTCCACTCTCTGTCTGTCTCTGTCTCTCTCTCTCTCTCTCTCAAAAATAAATAGACATTAAAAAAATGTGTCCAACATGCCAAAAACCGTGGCAAGTGCTTCTTGTATGTTATTTGTTAACAATAATTGCATGTGAATAGGTACTATTATTATCTCTACTTTATCGTGAGGAAATCAAGAGGTTAAGCAATTTGACTAAATGGTGGAGGTAGGGCTTTATTTTTGGCAGCCTAATTCCAAATCCCACACCCTTCATCATCACCTGTGATCTTATTTTCAGTTGAAAAAGAAGTGTGATGTTTGTCTTACTGCTCTATAAAAAGGGTTTCTAATGACACAGAATAACCCCCTCCAATGACATTTGATCTTTTACTGTTTGGATCTGTATAGTATTTGTGATATCCCAGGATATGGTCTAGGAATCTGTTTGTTGTTCCAGTTAACATGACATTTGTTAAGTTTTGTAAACCCAGGCTGTAAGGCCATATTTAATGGTTGTGGCATGTGGGCTTTGTGATGTTCTGGCTTTTTAAGGAATTCTGGGAGATGAGGCTGGTGTATTTTGTTGATCTTCTACAACAGGCACCAACTTGCTCAAGAGTTTAATCCAATTATATCCATGCAGGATTCGATTATGAAAAAGACTGTGCTCTGGATATGGACTAGCCCTTGATCTACACTAGAATAAACTCAGGTTCTCTGGCTCATTCAAGACAGTTAAAAGGGCAGAGTGAAAATTTTAGGACTAGTTTCATTGCTTATAGGGGGATTATAAAAAGAAATATCATATTTTTGGTCATGTGGTATGAATGGTAAATTCTATTTTCCTATAAGAATTATGGAGATTCTAAGAATTAATAAATTCTATTTCCTATAACAATTATGAGAATATCAGGTAGGGGACAATGTTTCTCTACAAGGAAAACCTGTAATTTTGAGAAATTGGATAATAACATGAATGGTCAAGGTTAAGAAAAATGAAGGTAAGATTTATAAAGAAAAATATGCTCCAAATTGATTTAATATTTTTTAATTTTTTTTATTAACGTTTATTTATTTTTGAGACAGAGAGAGACAAAGCATGAACGGGGGAGGGTCAGAGAGAGAGGGAGACACAGAATCTGAAACAGGCTCCAGGCTCTGAGCTGTCAGCACAGAGCCCAATGCGGGGCTCGAACTCACAGACTATGAGATCATGACCTGAGCCGAAGTCGGACGCTCAACCGACTAAGCCACCCAGGCGCCCCAATAGATTTAATATTAACTCTATTTCATTATATAGGAACTCTTCTATAAATTATTTGGCCAGCAGTGTTTCCTCTTACTCATTGGTATGTACTCTTTAATGGCCTGTTTCCAATTGTCTAGCTGCCTAAGAGAATCATGCTTTTGGTATAATGTCACTCTATCTTGAGTCTTTCCACTGTTAAGTAAGAGATGTTCCTTTAATCAATATGTTCTCTGTTCATTAGGTGATGTAGATATACCATCTCTTCCTGGCAAGGCAAAGAGATGGAGAAAGGGACTGTTCCAGGTACTGATGTTTTTTTTCCCCCTTCATAACAAAGTTGTCAAGAATGATTAGGATTCTATAAAAATCAATGGATTTAAAGTCTTGATAAATGGTAAAATTAAAAATTAAAAAATACATTATCACTTGCTTTCCCTTGCTGCTGGTATATTTTAATAGCTAACAGAATAAGTTTCTGATATAGGTAATAAAATATTACTGGCTAAAATAGTTATCACAGTCCCTGGTATGTAAATGACAACCTGAGGTAAAAATTTGTATTATTTCATATGATAAGTTTCGTTGTAAAATTTACCAAATCAGATATCCTAGCCAGAAAGTCTAGCAGTTAAGAAAACAAGTGCTAAAATGGATTAAAACAGTGATGATTTTTAAAATACTTGTTTGAATCTTTTATTCTTTAAAAATGTTTTTTTTTTTTTTTTTTTTTTTTGAGAGATATAGACAGAGCACAAGGCAGGTAGGGCAGAGGGAGAGACAGGGAGACACAGAATCTGAAGTTGGCTCCAGGCTCAAAGTCGGCTCTGTCTGCACAGAACCCAATGTGGGGTTTGAACTCACAGAACCATGAGATCATGACCTGAGCTGAAGTTGGATGCTTAACTGACTGAGTCACTCAGGCGTCCCTCTTTTATTCTTTTTTTAAAATTCCAGTATAATTAACATACAGTGCTATAGTAGTTTCAGGTGTACAATATAATGATTCAACACTTCCATACAACACCTGGTACTCATCAGGATAAGTGTACTTTTAATCCCCATCACCTATTTCCCCGGTCCTCCCCACCCCCCACCACCGCTAACCCTCTGGTAACCACTAGTTTGTTCTCTATAGTTAAGAGTCAAAACAGTGATGATTTTTAACATTTAAATTCATTGCTGAAGTGTTTAGCCAGCTATGGGGAGAGATAGCTAATTCCTAAATACAGAACACAGTTAATTATGAAAAAGCTACTTGTTGTCAACAGTCTACACTCAATATATATACTCAATATATACTCAATATATATGGTATTTCTCAATACCATACTATAATCTGACACCAGGATTTGAAGTTGTATAAAAAGAAGACACAATAGATTTGGAAGGTAAGGAGAAATTTTGGAGAGAATAATAAAGTATTGATATTTCATTTTAAAAATTGGGTACATTTCAGCCTTAGTCACTTGACATTTAAAACATTTACCAAATTGGAGCTTAACTTCTTATTTTTGTTTTAAAATTCATTGATTTTAATTAAATGGATGGCTACCCACACAGAAAAAAAGAAATGAAGCAGTTTTTTTTTTCTTGATGGTAAAACCTCCTACCGGATTATATGACTAAAGCACATCATTTTATTGAACTTTGGGAAAAATCTAGTTTCCAGTAAGTGGATGTTCACTAATCACCAAGTTTGTGACTGCCTGGAGAAGCAACTTAACCAATCTATGGTCAAATTACAAATCTGAGATGTGTTAATTTAATGTCACTATATGCATATTCCTGTTTTTTAATAGTCCAATTTAGTAATCAGCTTAAGAATAAGAAATAGCCTGTCTTCATAGGAAGGCATAAATCCAAGCAGAGTAAGTTGTTAATACCTTTTAAAAAGTATGTGATGTTACTAAGGTGCTCTAGAATGTGGATGTAGAAGAAACATCCTGCATTATCTTAAGTGAATAGTGTATGGACATTTGTGAGGTTACATGCTCAAATGCTAAATTCCTGGATTTCAGAAGTTAAAGGAGTACAGCTATGGAAAAATTCTTTAAAGAACTGTTGGCCTCTTTTCCTGGTAGTTGATGGGTGACTTATAATGGAGAGTGATGGAATCCACTGACATTTGACTGTTATTCCTTTGGAGTATTTTGAATTATATCTGAACTCAGCTTCTAGATAACCGACAAGGATAAAGTGATAAAATACGTGGGAGAACCTCCTACTAGATTGAAAATAGCTCCATGAAAAGAGGTGCTGAGGTGTTTTCAGTCTAGTGATGTATTCCTTTTTATGCCCTATTTCTAGGGCATAGCATAGAGGCTGACACCTAACAGGCACTTGGTAAATATCTGTTGTACTGACCGGAAGATCTGGTAGTAAATAATAAAGTCTAATTTGTATAATTGTTTAACTTCAGGTTTTCCTGAGGTCTTACACAATACGCCATATCAATGATTACTGTTGAAGACATTCATTTTGCAGAGAACAAAAAAAGGGCATTGGGGGGGGGTAGGCAAAATGGGTGATGGGCAGTGAGGAGGGCACTTGTTGGGATGAGCACTGTGTATTGTATGTAAGCGATGAATCATGGGAATGTATTCCCAAAGCAAAGGGCACACTGTTTATACTGTATGATAGCTAACTTGACAATACATTATATTAAAAAAAGACATTCATTGGGGCGCCTGGGTGGCGCAGTCGGTTAAGCGTCCGACTTCAGCCAGGTCACTATCTCGCGGTCCGTGAGTTCGAGCCCCGCATCGGGCTCTGGGCTGATGGCTCAGAGCCTGGAGCCTGTTTCCGATTCTGTGTCTCCCTCTCTCTCTGCCCCTTCCCCGTTCATGCTCTGTCTCTCTCTGTCCCAAAAAAAATAAATAAACGTTTAAGACAACATTAAAAAAATAAAAAAATAAAAAAAGACATTCATTTTAATAATAACCTGACATCAGCTTAACAACTGGCACTTGAACGAATGTATTCCTTAACACAGGAGGCTTGTGATGTGGTATTATGGAAAGCACATAGGATTTGAAGACCAAAGATGGTGTTTTAACACTGCTTTGTTTGATTTTTAGAAAGTTCCTGGACTTCTCTAAGACTTAATGTGTCTATTTATTCCCAAAACATATATTGAATGCATACTATATATGCCTTTTACACAGAGATGAAAAAGAGACAAACCCTGACCTGGAAATCCTTAAAGATATAACTGAAAAATATAACTTGAATGTTTCTTCATTCTTAAAATTAGAATTACAATACCACTTATTCATGGACTTGGTGAAGTAATTACCACACTGGTACGTATTTTTTTTTTTTAACATTTATTTATTTTTGAGACAGGGAGAGACAGCATGAACGGGGGAGGGTCAGAGAGAGAGGGAGACACAGAATCTGAAACAGGCTCCAGGCTCTGAGCCGTCAGCACAGAGCCTGACGCGGGGCTCGAACCCATGGACTGCGAGATCATGACCTGAGCTGAAGTCGGATGCTCAACTGACTGAGCCACCCGGGCGCCCCGTAATTTTTAATGGTAGATAAAAGTGCTTTGGAAACTGTAAAGCACTATACACATGTTAGCTGTTATTTATTATATAATCATTCTTCCTAGTTTTTGTTTTTCTTAGGTTAAATTCAACTTCCTAGTCCTGAAAAATAGTGTAACACCAATTTTTCTTGGAAGTTCTTTTAATTTGTCTTTTGTAATAAATCAGGAAGCTTGGAACTCTGGTTCAAACTTCGTGTCAACCTGCTTCCCAGTTATAAATTGAGAATATCGTTTTAAATTTCCTTTTTGTTAAATTGATATATAATTCACATGCCCCAATGTCCACCACTTTAACGTGTACAATTCAGTGGTTTCCAGTATAGTCACAAGGTTATATAACTGTCACCACTAATTCCAGGACATTTTCATCACTACAAAAAAGGAACCCTGTAACTATTTGCAGTCATTTCCCATTTTTTCCTTCCCCGAGTCTCTAGTAAGCCTTGGTCCCTTTCTCTCTCTATGGATTTCCCTATTCTAGATCTTTTATAAATGGAATTGTATAATATGCAGTCTTTTGTGACTGACTTCTTTCACTGAGAATGTTTTACAAGGTTCATCCATGTTATAGTATGAATCATGTTTTTATGGCTGGATAGTGTTCCACTGTATTGATATGCCACATTTTGTTCACCCATTTATTAAAGGGCATTTGGTTCATTTATACTTTTTAGCTATTATGAATAATGCTATGAACATTCATATACAAGTTTTTGCATGACGTACATTTTATATTCTCTTGGGAATATTATTCCGAGGAGTGGAATTAATGGTTCATATGATAAGTCTGTACTTAACTTTTTTAGGAACTGAGTAGTTTGACTTTGATAACTGTTTTTCTACAGTTTAATGCTCATAGCATCTAATGAAGGAATGATAAAAACCACAGCCAATGCATGTAAAAAATAACGCAAAGGGAAACAATAAAATATATCCACAAGTCTCATAAAGCCAAATTGCATTAGGTGTGACTGTGAATGTCTAATGTAATGATCAGTGCTCCTACAAAGTTGCATTAGGGAGGTAAACTTTTCTGAGGTTATGTACAATTATGTTTCAGCTGTCATTCTCTGGATTAGAAAGATAAACTCTGGTTTCCAAAGTGGACAAAGTGGTATAAATGAGCTAAATGGGAAAGCCTGGCTTATGCTTTAGCGCATATTATTTTTCATGTTGGAGACCTCTCTCTGAGAGGCAAATCATTTGGCCGTGGCATATTAGTAAAAACTGTGGTTTCTTGGTAGTGTAAATAAAAAAGCACAATAGAGTAAAACTGCTTAGTTCTAAAATAGGGATAGAAGATGCAAAGCTACTTAATAAACCAAAGGGGAGAGGTTTTTTTATTTGCAAGTTAGGTGTTTCACTGAAACATGTGATTTAAAAGTGTTTATTAGACTAGGTAGGTATCATATTTTTTTAAATATGAAATTTATTGTCAAATTGGTTTCCATACAACACCCAGTGCTCATTCCAACTGGTGCCCTCCTCAATACCCATCACCCACCCTTCTCTCCCTCCACCAACCCTCAGTTTGTTCTCAGTTTTAAGAGTCTCTTAAGCTTTGGCTCTCTCCCTCTCTAACCTCTTTTTTTTTTTTGATTCCCCTCCCCCTTGGACTTTTGTTAAGTTTCCCAGGATCCACATAAAAGTGAAAACATATGGTACCTGTCTTTCTCTGTATGACTTATTTCACTTAGCATAACTCAAGATCTCCATTTCCAACCACGTTGCTACAAAAGGCCATATTTCATTCTTTCTCATTGCCACGTAATATTCCATTGTGTATATAAACCTCCCTTTCTTTATCCACTCGACAGTTGATGGACATTTAGGCTCTTTCCATAATTTGGCTATTGTTGAAAGTGCTGCTATAAACATTGGGGTACAAGTGCTCCTATGCATCAGCACTCCTGTATCCCTTGGGTAAATTCCTAGCAGTGCTACTGCTGGGTATTAGGGTACATCTATTTTTAATTTTTTGAGGAACCTCCACACTGTTTTCCAGAGTGGCTGTACCAGTTTGCATTCCCACCAACAGTGCAAGAGGGTTCCTGTTTCTCCACATCCTCGCCAGCATCTATAGTCTCCTTATTTGTTCATTTTAGACACTCTGGCGTGAGGTGATATTTGAGTGTGGTTTTCATTTGTATTTCCATGATGAAGAGTGAGATTGAGCATCTTTTCATGTGCCTGCTGGCCATCCGGATGTCTTCTTTAGAGAAGTGTCTATTCATGTTTTCTGCCCATTTCTTTACTGGATTATTTGTTTTTCGGGTGAGGAGTTTGGTGAGCTCTTTATAGATTTTGGATACTAGCCCTTTGTCTGATATGTCATTTGCAAATATCTTTTCCCATTCAGTTGGTTGCCTTTTAGTTTTGTTGGTTGTTTCCTTTGCTGCGCAGAAGCCTTTTATCTTCATGAGGTCCCAATAGTTCATTTTTGCTTTTATTTCCCTTGCCTTTGTGGATGTGTCAAGTAAGAAATTGCTGAGGCTGATGTCAGAGAGGTCTTTTCCTGCTTTCTCCTCTAGGGTTTTGATGGTTTCCTGTCTCACCTTCAGGTCCTTCATCCATTTTGAGTTTATTTTTGTGAATGGTGTGAGAAAGTTGTCTAGTTTCATCTTTCTGTATGTTGTTGTCCAGTTCTCCCAGCACCATTTGTTAAAGAGACTGTCTTTTTTCCATTGGATATTCTTTCCTGCTTTGTCAAAGATTAGTTGGCCATACATTTGCGGGTCTAATTCTGGGGTTTCTATTCTATTCCATTGGTCCATGTGTCTGTTTTTGTGCCAAAACCATGCTGTCTTGATGATGACAGCTTTGTAGTAAAGGCTAAAGTCTGGGATTGTGATGCCTCCTGCTTTGGTCTTCTTCCTCAATATTACTTTGGCTATTCGGGGTCTTTTGTGGTTCCATATGAATTTTAGGATTGCTTGTTCTAGCTTTGAGAAGAATGCTGGTGCAATTTTGATTGGGATTGCATTGAATATGTAGATTGCTTTGGGGAGTATTGACATTTTAACAATATTCTTCCAATCCATGAGCATGGAATGTTTTTCCATTTCTTTCTGTCTTCAATTTCCTTCATAAGCTTTCTACAGTTTTCAGCATACAGATATTTTACATCTTTGGTTAGGTTTATTCCTAGGTATTTTATGCTTCTTGGTGCAATTTTGAATGGGATCAGTTTCTTTATTGTCTTTCTGTTGCTTCATTATTAGTGTATAAGAATGCAACTGATTTCTGTACATTGATTTGTATCCTGCAACTTTGCTAAATTCATGTACCAGTTCTAGCAGACTTTTGGTGGAGTCTATCAGATTTTCCATGTATAATATCATGTCATCTGCAAAAAGTGAAAGCTTAACTTCATCTTTGCCAATTTTGATGCCTTTGATTTCCTTTTGTTGCCTGATTGCTGATGCTAGCACTTCCAACACTGTGTGAAACAACAGCGGTGAGAGTGTGCATCCCTGTTGTGTTCCTGATCTCAGGGAGAAAGCTCTCAGTTTTTCCCCATTGAGGATGATTTAAGCTGTGGGCTTTCATAAATGGCTTTATGATGTTTAAGTATGTTCCTTCTATCCCGACTTTCTCGAGGGTTTTTATTAAGAAAGGATGCTGAATTTTGTCAAATGCTTTTTCTCCATCGATTGACAGGATCATATGGTTCTTATCTTTTCTTTTATTAATGTGATGTATCACATTGATTGATTTGTGAATGTTGAACCAGCCCTGCATCCCAGGAATAAATCCCACTTGATCATGGTGAATAATTCTTTTTATATGCTGTTGAATTCGATTTGCTAGTATCTTGTTGAGAATTTTTGCATCCATATTCATCAGGGATATTGGCCTGTAGTTCTCTTTTTTGCTGAGTCTCTGTCTGGTTTGGGAATCAAAGCAATGCTGGATTCATAGAATGAGTCTGGAAGTTTTCCTTCCCTTTTGATTTTTTGGAACAGCTTGAGAAGAATAGGTATTATCTCTGCTTTAACTGTCTGTTAGAATTTCCCAGGGAAGCCATCTGGTCCTGGACTCTTCTTTGTTGGGAGAGTTTTGATTACTGATTCCATTTCTTCACTGGTTATGGGTCTGTTCAAGTTTTCTATTTCTTCCTGTTTGAGTTTTAAGTGTGTGGGTGCTTAGGAATTTGTCCATTTCTTCCAGGTTGTCCAGTTTGTTGGCATATAATTTTTCATAGTATTCCCTGATAATTGCTTGTATTTCTGAGGGATTGGTTGTAATAATTCCATTTTCATTCATGATTTTATCAATTTGGGTCATCTCCCCTTTTGAGAAGCCTGCCTAGAGGTTTATCAATTTTGTTTATTTTTTCAAAAAGCCAACTCTTGCTTTCCTTGATCTGCTCTACAGTTTTTTTTAGATTCTATATTGTTTATTTCTGCTCTGATCTTTATTATTTATTATGATTTAGGCTGCCTTTGCTGTTCTGCTTCTATATCCTTTAAGTGTGCTGTTAGATTTTGTATTTGGGATTTTTCTTGTTTCTTGAGATAGGCCTGGATTGCAATGTATTTTCCTCTCGGGACTGCCTTCGCTGCATCCCAAAGCATTTGGATTGTTGTATTTTCATTTTCGTTGGTTTCCATATATTTTTTAATTTCTTCTCTAATTGCCTGGTTGACCCATTCATTCTTTAGTAGGGTGTTCTTTAACCTCCATGCTTTTGGAGGTTTTCCAGACTTTTTCCTGTGGTTGATTTCAAGCTTCATAGCATTGTGGTCTGAAAGTATACATGGTATGATCTCAATTCTTGTATACTTACGAAGGGCTGTTTTGTGACCCCGTATGTGATCTATCTTGGAGAATGTTCCATGTGCACTCGAGAAGAAAGTATATTCTGTTGCTTTGGGATGCAGAGTTCTAGATATATTTGTCAAGTCCATCTGATCCAATGTATCATTCAGGGCCTTTGTTTCTTTATCGATCCTGTGTCTAGATGATCTATCCATTGTTGTAAGTGGAGTATTAAAGTCCCCTGCAATTACCACATTCTTATCAATAAGGTTGCTTATGTTTGTGAGTAATTGTTTTATATATTTGGGGGCTCCCGTATTCGGCACATAGACATTTATAATTGTTAGCTCTTCCTGATGGATAGACCCTGTTATTATATAATGCCCTTCTTCATCTCTTGTTACAGCCTTTAATTTAAAGTCTAGTTTGTCTGATATAAGTATGGCTACTCCAGCTTTCTTTGGACTTCCACTAGCATGATAGATAGTTTTCCATCCCCTCAGTTTCAGTCTGATGGTGTCCTCAGGTCTAAAATGAGTCTCTTGTAGACAGCAAATAGATGGGTCTTGTTTTTTTATCCACTCTGATACCCTATATCTTTTGGTTGGAGCATTTAGTCCATTTACATTCAGTGTTATTATAGAAAGATATGGGTTTAGAGTCATTGTGATGTCTGTAGGTTTCATGCTTATAGTGATCTCTGGTCCTTTGTGGTCCTTGCAACATTTCACTCACAGAATCCCCCTTAGGATCTCTTGTGGGGCTGGTTTAGTGGTGATGAATTCCTTCAGTTTTTGTTTGGGAAAATCTTTACCTCTCCTTCTATTCTGAATGACAGACTTGCTGGATAAAGGATTCTTGGCTGCTTTTTTTTTTTTTTTCCTGTTCATCATATTGAAGATTTCCTGCCATTCCTTTCTGGCCTGCCAAGTTTCAGTAGATAGATATGTCTCTAGTCTTATTGATCTCCCTTTATATGTTAGAGCATGTTTATCCGTAGCTGCTTTCAGAATTTTCTCTTTATCCTTGTATTTTGCCAGTTTGACTCTGATATGTCGTGCAGAAGATCAATTCAAGTTACGTCTGAAGGGGGTTCTCTGTGCCTCTTGGATTTCAATGCCTTTTTCCTTCCCCAGATCAGGGAAGTTCTCAGCTATTATTTCTTCAAGTACACCTTCAGCAACTTTCTCTCTCTGTCCCTCCTCTGGAATCCCTATTATACATATATTATTGTGTTTCATAGCATCACTTAGTTCTCTAATTCTCCCCTCGTACTCCTGGATTTTTTTTCTTTTTCTCAGCTTCCTCTTTTTCCATAATTTTATCTTCTTATTCACCTATTCTCCCCTCTGCCTCTTCAATCCGAGCTGTGGTCACCTCTATTTTATTTTGCACCTAATTTATAGCATTTTTTAGCCCCTCCTGACTGTTTCTTAGTCCCTTGATCTCTGTAGCAATAGATTCTTTGCTGTCCTCTATACTTTTTTTAAGCCCAGCGATTAATCTTATGTCTATTATTTTACATTCATTTTCTGTTATATTGCTTAAATCGTTTTTGATCAGTTCGTTAGCTGTCACTACTTCCTGCAGTTTCTGTTGAGGAGAATTCTTCCATTTCGTCATTTTGGATAGTACCTGGAGTGGTGCGGAACTGCAGGGCTCTTCCCCTGTGCTGTCTAGAGTAACTTGTGTTGGTGGGCAGGGCCACAGTCAGACCTGATGTCTGCCCCCAGCCCACCGCTGGGGCCACAGTCAGACTGGTGTGTACCTTATCTTCCCCTATCCCGGGGTCAGGACTCACTGTGGACTGGTGTGGCCCCTGTCTGGGCTTCTTGCACACTCTCAGGCTTGTGGTGCTGCTTCTGTGGGATCTGGCTATTAGCCGGGTTGGATCCACAAGGTGCACAGGGGTGGGAGGGGCAGGCTCAGCTTACTTTGCCTTTGGTCATCTGCTGTGGGAGGGGCCGTGCTGCACCGGGAGGGAGGCAGACCCGTCGGAAGGATGGATCCACAGAAGCACAGCCGTTGGGTGTTTGCATGGTGCAAGCAAGTTCCGTGACAGGAACTGGTTCCTTTTGGGATTTTGGCTGGGGGATGGGCGAGGGAGATGGTGCTTCCCAGCGCCATTGTTCCCTGCCGAGCTGAGCTCGGTCCTCCGGGGCTCAACAGCTCTCCCTCCCGTTGTCCTCTAGCTGTCCTGCTCTCTGAGCAGAGCTGTTGACTTATAACATTTTAGATGTTAGGTCCTGCTGGCTGTCAGAACACACTCCATCCCGCTCCTCCGCTTTTGCAAATCAGACTCAGGGGCTCTGCCTTGCCGGGCGGGCTGCTCCTCCACTGCCCTGGCTCCCTCCCACCAGTCCCTGTATTGCACACAGCCTCTCCGCCCTTCCTACCCTCTTCCGTGGGCCTCTTGTCTATGCTTGGTTCCAGAGAGTCCATTCTGCTAGTCTTCTGGAAGTTTTCTGGGTTATTTATGCAGATGTGTGTGGAATCAAAGTGATTAGCAGGACACAGTAAGCACAGCGTCCTCCTATGCCATCTTCCTCAAAACTCTAGTGTAGGTATCATATGTTAATCAACTTGGAGAGACCTGGAGACAATCACCTGGCTATAATATACATAAAACAAAAGTACCTTATAGTTTTTCCTTTACCAAAGTCCTTTCTTTCACATGCAGCTTCTTTCTGGAGAATGTGATGAAAGTTGTGACTGTCAGGAAGCGTGTTCTCTTAAACTCTTAAGTTCTCACCTGCTTCTGTATATTTCTTTCCCTTTCCTGTCTCCTTAAGTCTGCAATTACCAAACACACTTTTTTTTTTTTTTAATGTTGACAGGTCCACCTCTGTAAATTCTTTCATATTTGGCTCTTAAGGAAAGCAGAATACACTTCTTTTAGTATTTATTGTTTTATAACAAACCGACCAAAAGTTTGGTGGCTTACAACTATAACCATTTTATTTCTTATGGCTGGGCAGTTTCTGCTGGTTTTGACTGGGCTCACTCTTATGGCTGCATTCAGCTGGTAGGTTGGTTGGGATAGCTGAGTAGGTCTCTCTCCTTTTAGGCTTAAATTCTCTAGGAGACTAGACTGGCTTCTTTACATGCAATCTCGGGACAGCATTCCAAAAGGGCAAGTATCTAGTGTAAGAGTTATCAAGGTTCTACTTGTGTCATGTTTGCTCATATCTTTTTGGTTAAGCAAAGTCAATATGGGAAGGGCCTATATTATGAGTTATTGGGGGCCATTGGTGTAGCAGTTTACACCTCGGTGGTCATTAAGCTAAATGATAGTTTTTTCTTTTTCTCTCTGATTTTTAGTTTGGGAAGCTTCTATTGACTTCTTCAAGCTTACCGATTCTTTCTTCAACCATGGCATTCTTAATTTCTGTTATGGTGCTTTTGGTTTCTAGCATTACCTTTTTTTTGTGTTTGAGCCCTTAGGATATTAATCACAGTTATTTTAAATTCCCAGTCTTAGAATTCCAAATTCTCTGTCATAACTGATTCTGGTTCTGATGCTTGCTTTGTCTATTCAAATTGCCGTTTTTGTTTGTTTTTTGCCGCTTAGCATGCCTTTTGATTTTTGTTGAAAACTGGTCATGTATAGTGTGAGGCTTTATGTTTATCAAGGTATGAGTTAGGCTGCAATTCTTGGTTGCTGTAGCTGTGGGTATCAGAGGCTAAAATTTCCTTTAGTGTCCTGTTTTCGTCTTCTTTGTTATCTTTAGACTTCCTCAGAGACTCTTTTTTAAAAGGGCTTGATCCTTGCTCACCTGTAATCCCCTGTTATACAGGAGCCTGGTTAATGTTGTGGTAAGATGTTGGGGGAAAGGTTAAGTGTTCTATAGGTCTACAATTAGGTCTCACTCTTTTAGAAAGTCTATGACCCTTTACATGTGTTTCTCAGGTCCCTTCCCCTCAACCTTCATTCATTCCCGATGGTGAGACAGGAAGACAAGATGGGGCTAGAGGTGGGTATTTCACTTCTCTTAAACCAGTTAAGTAAGATCTAAAAACCCAAGTTGATTAGGTTGTTGTATAAAAATTTCCCCTGAGATCAGGGCTTTGTTAACATGAACAGTAGCTCTGGGAGTCTTTAAAAATGTTTAATTTCCCCCTCTTCCAACAGCAGCACAAGGAGATTTTTTTTTTTTCCAGATTTTGACCCCAAGAAACTGGTATGGCTCCTAGATGTGAAACTCATGAAAGTGCGAGGTCCCCTAAGTCTGGACCTCCAGGACTTTTTAATCTCTTAAACTAGTCTCAAACTCCATCTCCAGCAATTAGTCAATTACCCTTTAATTGTTCTTGCTGGCCTCACTGTGACATCTGCTCTATTACGCTGTGATTCTATGTATTTGCCTCCTTTCCAGTTTTGGGGGCAGTGGTTTGCTTTGTGTTCTCAATTTTCTTATGTGTCTAAGAGGACTTGTTGATTTCCATTTTCACCTTTTTTTGGAGAGAGGGTGGGAGTATGAATTCCAAGCCCTTTACCTGTTGGACTAGAAACAGAAAGTCCCCAACACTGAACTTGTTAAAAGGAGATTTTTCATTCATTTGTTCATCATTCATTCATTCTTTCTTTCTTTAAAAATTTATTTCAAGAACTGGGCAACCAGGCATATTCTAAGATTGTTTATTGATTTTTAAAAAATATAAAATCCTTGAAATAAATTAAATAGGACTCATATTCCCAGTTACTACATACTGTGAACATGGCTAATTAAGTAACATATATTGTAATGGTTAGTAAACTCTCTAACTTAAACTTAGAAATAACAAATATTTTGTGTAAAGAACAATAACCATACTAAATTTCAGGGGTGCCTGGGTGGTTCAGTCAGTTAAGCATCTGACTTAGGCTCAGGTCATGATCTCACAGTTCATGAGTTCGAGCCCTGCATTGGGCTCTGTGCTGACAGCTCAGAGCCTGGAGCCTGCTTCAGATTCTGTGTCTCCTTCTCTCTCTGCCCCTCCCCAACTCATTCTCTGACTCTGTCTCTCTCTCTAAGATAAATAAACATTAAAAAATATTTAAAAAAAAGACCAATAACTATACTAAATTCCTGGCTATTTTTCCAAGTTATACAAAGATACTAGAACAACTAAATGAAATCAATGGGAACATCTGTCTGGGATACTAGAGATTTTCCTCAATGTACTTAAGAAAGTAAAAGGAAATATTCAAAGATATTATAGCTTTTGTGTGTGGTATAGATTTCAAAAAACAGAACAAGATTTTATTAATTGTTAAATTATTTTCTTTTTGTGTTTTTGTACTTTCCTAATAAGGTCACATTTTTCATATTTTGACTTTGATAATACTTCAACCTTCTTCTTCTTTTTAATGTTTGTTTTTGAGAGAAAGAGAGAGAGAGAGAGAGAGAGAACACGCATGAGCAGGGGAGGGGCAGAGAGAGAAGAAGACACAGAATCCGAAGCAGTCTCTGCGCCACTGTCAGCACAAGCCGGACATGAGCTCAAACTCCCCAACTGTGAGATCATGACCTGAGCTGAGATCAAGAGTAGGAAACTCAACCAACTGAGCCACTCAGGCGCCCCCTTTACCTTTCTTCTTCTTCATTTTTCCTGATACATGTTGTACCAATCCTTCAAATGAAGACTTCCTCCACAAAGTGTTACCTGTCAACCGGTCCACAATGATCTTTTCTTTCTTTGAACTTTTTTTTTTTTTTTATGTTTATTTTTGAGAGAGAGCGAGCATGAACGGGCAGGGGCAGAGAGACAGGGAGACAGACTCTGAAGCAGGCTCCAGGCTCTGAGCTGTCAGCACAGAGGCTGACATGGGGCTTGAACTCACGAACTGTGAGATCACGACCTGAGGCGAAGACGGATGCTTAACTGACTGAGCCACCCAGGCACCCCTTTTTCTTTGAACTTCTATAGCACTTACTGTTTGCCATTAATTTGACACTTATTGCTTTGTAATTACTACCTATGAAGATATTTGAAAATATTTATGTTTAGCTTTATATGAAATATAAAGTTCCTCATGGTAGCAACTGCATCTTAATATTTTTGCACATAGCAACTGGCAAACTGTCCTGCTCAGTTATCCAGGCAAATAAGGTCAAGGGCATCAAATTTCTAGGAAGTCTTATAAGTAATGATATGGAATCCTTGTCTTTCTTATGACTCCACTCTATATACATAAATCTCATAGAAGAAAGGGCCAGTAAATAGTGAAGTCATCATCTTCCAGAAAGTTATTTGTCTTCTGACAAATCCTTTATTAGTTGGTTATCATGTTATAGCAGCATTATCAACAATAGTCAAATTATGGAAAGAGCCCCAGTGTCCATTGACTGATGAATGGATAAAGAAGATGTGGTATGTATATACACAATGGAATATTCTCAGCCATCAAAAAGAATGAAATTTTGCCATTTGCAAAGACAGGAATAGAGCTAGAGAGTATTATGCTAATAAGTGAAATAAATTAGAGAAAAGTAAATTTGATATACTTTCACTCATATGTGGAATTTAATAAAACAGAACAAACGATCATAGGGGGAAAAAAGAGAGAGGCAAACCAAGAAGCAGACTCTTAACTATAGAGAACAAACTGATGGTTAGCAGAGGGAGGGTGGGTGGGAGGATGGGTTGAATGGGTGGTGGGGATTAAGGAGGACACTTGTGAGTGATAAGCACTGGGTGTTGTAAGTGTTGAATCACTAAATTGTACACCTGAAACTAACACATTGTAGATTATGTTAACTAACTGGAATTTAAATAAAAACTAACAAAAATCAGGTTATTTTTTTCTTGTTATCTGTCCAAATAAACTGTAGACTTTTTGAGGATAATGAATATATTTCATACTTCTTTTTTTTTTTTTAAAGATTTTATTTTTTTAAAGTACTCTCTATACCTAATGTGGGGCTTGAATTCACAAACCTGAGATCAAGCATCGCATGCACTACTGACTGAAAAATTCCCTAATCTGGGAAAGGAAAAATATATCCAGATCTAGGAGGCACAGAAACTACCATCAAAATCAGTAAAATCAGGCCAACACCATGACATACTGTAATTAAATTTGCAAAATATAGTGATAAAGAAAAAATCTTAAAAGCAGCAAGACAAAAGAAGTTAACTCACAAGGAAAAACCCATAAGGCTAGCTGGAGATTTTTCAACAGAAACGCGGCAAGCTAGAAAGGAGTGTCACGATATATTCAAAGTGCTGAATGGGAATAATCTGCAGCCAAGAATACTCTATCTATCCAGCAAGGCTATCATTCAGAATAGCAGGAGAGATAAAGAGTTTCTCAGACAAACAAAAACTAAAGGAGTTCTGAACACTAAACCAGCTCTGCAAGGAAATATTAAAGGAAACTCCTTGAATGCAAAGGAGAGACTGAAAGTGACAGACAAGAAAGGATCAGAGAAAATCTCCTGAAACAACAAAACAAATAAAATGCAATAAATACATATCTATCTTTGAATATAAATGGACTTAATGCTCTCATCAAAAAACAAAGGGTGTCAGAATGGATTAAAAAGACAAGACCTATCTCTACACTGCCTACAAGAGACTCATTTTACATCTAAAGATACCTGCAGATTGAAAGTGAGGGAATAGAGAAACATTTATCATGCAAATAGATGTCAAAAGAAAGCCAGAGTAGCAATACCTATATTGGACAAACTAGACTTTAAAACAAAGACTGTAAAAAGAGACAATGAAGGGCATTATTATATAGTCATAAAGGGGACAATCTAATAGGAAGACCTAACAACTGTAAATATTTATGCACCCAACATTTCATAGAACCCAAAGAACATTGACTTTTAAAATTTATGCAACTAGTTTTCAGTGTATGATTACAATAAGCCACACACTACTATCGTAGTAAAGAAAATCACTGGTTTTGGTTTGCCAAAAGAAATTTTTTTCTCCAATTCTGAATTGAATATTTCTCTTCATTGTCCCATCTTAAAAATGGATATTTTATTAACAAATCCATTAATGTATGTATTTCATAAAAGATATGCTTAAACCTTTTTCTAGATGAATTAGAAATCTATTTTAGAGCTCATTTCTTTTCTAATAGGGTCAAATATATGTGTCATGATCCTGCTTTTTAATTTTTGTTAGTCCTGTGGCAACTTAATCATATATGAATGTAGATTCAGTTGTAGAATATGAGTTAAAATATACTAATCAAAAAATATATGCAAAACTAAGTAAAATTATTTCAGATTTCTTGATCCTTTTAATGTGTACGGCTTGTTGGTGGTGACATTTTTCTTGCTGGGCACTTGAATTTTAAGGATTTTGTACTTTTCTGCTGTAGCTAAGATTTATGGTTTTATGGTACAGTTCTGATCTGTTGGGTAAGCTACAGCAGAGTTGCAGTCACTATGCTAAAAACCAAAAGAAACAGAGGTGCCATTTATATATTAGCAATATGCCTTACAGTCAACTATTTTATTTCAACTTAAAACAATATGACTAATGAGAAAACTTTAGTTAATGTAAACAGAGTAAGACTTTTATGCCTGAAACATGCTTAACAATAAGAGTAAATATCTTTCCCTAGGTGTTTTCCACACAGACATTTCATTTTTCCATTTTAACTGCTAAAATAATTTCTATTATTAATAATATAGTATATTAATTGTCATAAGTATCAATGGATAGAGGTACACACATAAAGGTACTTGTTTTTCATCCTTGGTAATTACCTGGAAATTGTACTATGCTCATATTGATCTTTTCTACCGTACTAAAATACTTATATAAGAATGATGATGTTAAAACAAAGTATATCCTAGAAAATAAACATTTTTAAATAGTGCTCTTAATAAAATGAGTCTAATTAATTGCAATGCCAAACAGTCCACTACACAACTGGTAGATTTCAAATGAGACTCTCAAATACTGTTAACATCTGAGTACCAAAGCTCATTAATCAGAAATTCCTTCATTTTTGGTTCCATGATATGTTATTCTTATATAATGTTCCCCTTCTCACATACATGAATGAGACAAATGAATCAATAAAAAAATTGCTTGGTAGTATTGTATAAATGAAGTTTTATTAGATAGATAACTATTTTTTTTTTTTTTATTAGAAAGTGAGAACAAGTATAGGAGAGGACCAGAGGGAGAGTGAGAGCGAAAGCAAGAGTGAGAGAGAATCCTAAGCAGGCTCCATGCTCAGTGTGGAGCCCAATGCAGGGCTCAACCCATGACCCTGGGATCATGACCTGAGCCAAAATCAAGAGTATCAAGAGTTACAGACGCTCAACCGACTGAGCCACCCAGGCACCCCTGTATATATTTTTATTCTAGAAGCTTAAAAAGTGACAGATGTAGAAACCAAGTCAGCTGTGTCATGAAAGTGAGGTTAAGACACACAAGTTTTAGGTTGTTGTATGCCTTTGCCACTGCCCCCACCCTCTAGATCTACCACTGTCATTCTCTCACTTGAGAAACTAAACCTCAATTGTGGCAAGAGGAACTGGCAACGTATAGACCAGAAAGTTTTTTTTCCCCATTCCTTCTGGATTAAAATCACTCAGGCTAAACTTTCCCTTCTGTGAAGATACTAATAGTGGATTCATGTTTCCTAATTCCTCCTGCTAAATATAACTAAAATCCTGGAACTAGGTAGAAAGATCATGTCTGGAGACATTTTCCCCCCAGTTTTACTGAGATATAATTGACACAGAGTTCAAGGTATATAGCATAATAATTTGACTTAAACTGTAAAATGATTACCACAATAAGTTCAGTTAACATCTATAATCTCAAACAGATACATAAAGAAAAACTTCTTTTCTTGTGATACGAACTCTTAGGATCTAATCTCATAACTTTCAAATATACCATACAACAGTGTTAATTATAGCCATCATGTTGTATCTTACATCTCTAGCACTTATAACTTATATGTGAGATCATACAGTGTTTTTTAAAAAAAAAATATTCATTTAGGGGCACCTGGGTAGCTCAGTTGGTTAAGTGACTGACTTCAGCTCAGGTCATGATCTCACAGTTTGTGAGTTCGAGCCCCACATCAGGCTCTGTGCTGACAGCCCAGAGCCTGGAACTTGCTTCAGATTCTGTGTCTCCCTCTCTCTCTGCCCCTTCCCTGCTCATGCTCTCTCTCTGTCTCTCAACAATAAATAAATGTTAAAAAATTAAAAAAAATATTCATTTATTCTGGGGAGGGCACAAGCAGGGGAGGGGCAGAGACAGGGGGACAAAGGATCTGAAGCAGCTGACAGGCTGACAGCAGCAAGCCCGATGTGGGTCTCCAACTCACGAATTGTGAGATCATGACCTGAGCTAAGTTGAACACTCAACTGACTGAGTCACCCAGGTGCCCCAGATCATGGAGTATTTATCTTTCTGTCTTACTTATTTCATTTAGCATAATGCCCTCAAGGTCCATCCATGTTGCCACAAATGTCAGGCTTTCCTTCTTTTTTTATGGCTGAATAATAGTCAATTTGTGTGTGTGTGTGTGTGTGTGTGTGTACACACACATGCCACAACTTCTTTATCCATTCTCTGTTGATGGACACTTAGGTTGTTTTCATATCTTGAGTACTGCACATAATGCTGCTGTATACATAGGGAGCAAATATGTCTTTGACATAGTATTTTAATTTCCTTCAGACATATTCTCAGAAGTGGAATTGCTGGATCATCTGGTAGTTCTATTTTTAATTATTTTCAGGAAACTCCATACTGTTTTCTATAGTGGCTGCACCAATGTACAGTGCTACCAACAGGGCAAGAGGGTTCCCTCTTCTCTATATCCTTACCAGCATTTGTTATCTCTCATCATTTGATGATGGCCATTCTAACAGGCATGAGGTGATGTCTCATTATGCTTTTGATTTGCATTTCCTGATGATTAATTACGTTGAGCACGTTTTCATGTACCTGTTGGTCACTAGTACACCTTTTTTTGGAAAAGTGTCTATTCAGCTCCATTGTCCATTTTTAAATTGGATTACTTGTTATTTTGCTATTGAGTTGTATGAGTTCTCCATATATATTGGATATTAACCCCTTATATATGATTTGCAAATATTTTTTTCCCATTCTGAGACTATCTTTTCATTTTGTTGATCACTTCTTTTGAAGCTTTTTAGTTTGATGTAGTGCTATATTTACTTTAATTTTGATTTTTTTTTTTGTTTGTACTTTAGGTATCAGACCCAAAAAGCCATTGCCAAGACCCATGTCAAAGAGATTTTTTCCTGTGTTTTCTTCTAGTTTTATGGTTTCCAGTCTTATATTTAAGTTTTAGTCCATTTTGAGTTAATTTTGGTGAGTGTTATAAGACAGGAGTATAGTTCCATTCTTTCACAAGTGAATAACCAGTGTTCCCAACATCATTTATTGAAAACATCATTATTTCCTCTGCTAAGTATTCTTGACTCCCTTGTCAAATGTTAGTTGACCATGTATGTGGGGCTTTATTTCTGGGCTTTCCATTCTGTTCCACTGGTCTATGTGTCTATTTTTATGTCAGTTCCATACTGTTTTGGTTACTATAACTTTATAATATAGCTTTAAGTCAAAAAGTGTGATTCCTCTCACTTTGTCCTTCTGTGGAGACATTTTTGTTTGTCATGACCAGAGGGTGTTAGTGGAACCTAATGAGTTGAGGCTAGAAAGGCTGCTAAACAACCTATAATAAACAGAACAACACCCACAACAAAAAATTATCTGGCCCAAAATGTCAATAGTGCTAATTTGAGAAATCCTGCCATAGATTATAAAATACACAAATAATATAAAATCTATGAATATTTAGTTAGGATTTCCCCTTTCTATCTACTTGCCTAAATAATATTATCTGCCAGACACTTTATGGCACTGCAAACAAAAAGATGAATTGGGACAAGATTTGATATAGAGAACAAACTGAGGGTTGCTGGAGGGGTTTGGAGTAGGGGGATGGGCTAAGTGGGCAAGGGGCATTAAGGAGTACACTTATTGGGATGAGCACTTGGTATTATATGTAGGGGATACATCACCGGATTCTACTTCTGAAATCATTATTGCACTATATACTAACTTGGATGTAAATTAAAAAACAAAAATAAATATAAAAATAGGGAAAATATTTGAAAATTGAGGAGCTTACAATTTAAGGGCAAAAGAGGAGAGGCAAATCTAGATGGCCCTGGGTTCATTTTCTCCTACCTTTTGACAACCTAGTAAGAAGTTGGCTCAGCAGGTCTGAGTTTGATCAATAAAAGAACAAGCTAATAACTGAAGCTTAGTTCCAGAGATTTTTCCTTTCTAAGAAGGCCATTTTCCTTAACCAGGAATTTCTCTTTTCATCTAGACATTCCTCATTTTCTTCCAAGATCTGTAAAAAATACATTCTCTGGACATTTTATCTTCTACTGGAGCATTCTCCATGGTGCATCCCACTACAGTTGATTAAGGTGTGCCTTGCTGTAATATAGTGAGAGGACAGAGGGCCATATATTCTGCTGTTTCTCTCCCTGTCAGTTATCATTAAACCTCATTGCACTTTTACACTACTTGGTACAAGTGATGAGTGTGTGCATACCTCCTTTAAGAACAAGCAAGGAAGGAAATAATTAAACAAAAAAAGCTGTAATAGAGTTATAAACAAATGTGAAGAAACTAGAAGCTATCAAAGTATAAAAGTATTTCTTTTAGCGAAGTTATTGAATTTACTATCTGAAGTAGCAATTCAGAGGAAAAAAAGATGCTGTCTTTCACCCCCTTAATTAAGTTTATTCCTAGCTATTTTATTGTTTTTGGTGTAATTGTAAATGGAATTGTTTTCTTAATTTCTCTTTCTGTTGTATAGAAATGCAACAGATTTATGTACATTGATTTTGTATTGTTTGACCTTACTGAATTGATATTTATTAGTTCTAGTTGTGGAGTCTTTAGGATTTTCTACATATATTATCAAATCATCTGCAAACAGTGAATATTTTACTTATTCTTTACCAATTGAGATGCCTCTTACTTCTTTTTCTTGTCTTATTGCTGTGGCTAGGATTTCCAGTACTATGTTGAATACAAGTGGAGAGAGTGGAATCCTTTTCTTGTTCCTTATCTTAGGGGAATAGCTCTCAGTTTCCCCCCATTGATTATGATGTTCTCTGTGGGTTTTTCATACATGGCCTTTATTATGTTGGGGTATGTTCCCTTTAACCCTACTTTGTTGAGGGTTTTTTTTTTTTTAATAATGAATGGATGTTGTACTTTGTTAAATGCTTTTCATGTATCTACTGAAATGACCATATGTTATCCTTTCTCATGTTGATGTGATGTGTCACACTGATTGATTTGCAAATAGTAAAACATGCTATACAGGAATAAATCCCAGTTGATTGTGGCGAATGATTTTTTAATGTATTGTTGGATTCAGTTCATCAATATTTTGTTGAGGAATTTTGCATATATGTTCATTAGAGATATTGGACAGTAGTTCTCTTTTTTTGTAGTGCCTTTGCCTGGTTTTGGTGTCAGGGTAATCCTAGCTTTCCCTCCTCTTCTATTTTTTGGAATAGATTGAGAAGAATAGGAATTAACTCTTCTTTAAATGTTTGGTAGAATTCACCTGTGAAGCTTTCTGTTCCTAGACTTCTGTTTGTTGGGAGTTTTGAATCCTGATTCAATTTCATTGCTGGTAATTGGTCTGTTCAAATTTTCTGTTTCTTCCTGCTTCAGATTTGGGAGATTATAGGTTTCTAGGAATTTATCAATTTCTTCAAGGTTGTCCAGTTTGTGATATAATTTTTCATAATATTCTATTACAATCCTTTGTATTTCTGTGATGCTGGTTATTATTTCTTCTTTTTTACTTCTTATTTTGTTTATTTGAGTTCTCTTTTTTTTGATTAGTATGGCTAAATGTTCATCAATTCTGTTGATTTTTTCAGAGTACCAGCTCCTGAATTTCATTGATATGTTTTAGTTTCTATTTCATTTGTTTCTGCTCTAATCTATTATTTCCTTCAACTAGTTTTGGGTTTTGTTTGTTATTTTTTTTTCTGGCAACTTTAGGTGTTGATAGGTTTAAGATTTTTCTTGTTTCTTGAGGTAGAACTGTATTGCTACAAACCTCCCTGATTGGGTTGTGTTTTCATTTTCATTTTTTTCCCCATGTATTTGGATTTCCTCTTTTATTTCTTGGTTGACCCATTCATTGTTTAGTAGCATGTTATTTAACTTCCATGGGTTTGTGTTCTTTCAGATTTTTTCTTTTGGTTGATTTCTAGTTTCATAGTGCTGTAGTTAGAAAAGATACATTGTATGACTTCAATCTTTCTAAATTTGTTGAGACTTGTTTTAGGGCCTAATATGTGATCTATTCTGGAGAATGTTCCATGTGCACTTGAAGGAATGTGTATTCTGCTGTTTTAGGATGGATTGTTCTAAATATATCTGTTAGATCCATTTGATCCAGTGTATCATTCAAAGCCACTGTTTCCTTGTTGATTTTCTGTTTGGATGATCTGTCCAATGTTTTAAGTGGGGTGTTCAAGTCCCCTAAAATTATTGTATTACTATCAATTACTTGCTTTATGTTTGTTATTAGCTGATTTATGTATTTAGGTGCTCTCATTTTGAGTGCACTAATATTTATAATTGTTTCAATGTCTTGTTGGATTGTTCCCTTTATGATTATACACTGTCCTTCTTTGTCTCCTATTAACTGTCTTTGTTTTGAAGTCTATTTTGGTGTTTGTACTGAGTCTCTTCTAGGCATCATATAGGTGGGTCTTGCTTTTTTATCCATTCGGTCACCTTATGTCTTTTGATTGGAGTGCTTAGTCCATTTACATTCAAAGTAATTATTGATAAGTATGTACTTTTTGTCATTTTGTTACTTGTTTTATGGTTGTTCTGGTAGTTCTTCTCTGTTCTTTTTTTCGCTTGCCCTCTTCTCTCATGGTTTGTTGGCTTTCTTTAGTGATATATTTGGAAACCTTTCTCTTTATTTTTTTTGCATATCTATTACTGGTTTTTTTTTTTTTTAATTTTTTTTTTTTCAACGTTTATTTATTTTTGAGACAGAGAGAGACAGAGCATGAACAGGGGAGGGGCAGAGAGAGAGGGAGACACAGAATCGGAAACAGGCTCCAGGCTCTGAGCCATCAGCCCAGAGCCTGACGCGGGGCTCGAACTCACACACCGTGAGATCGTGACCTGGCTGAAGTCGGACGCTTAACCGACTGCGCCACCCAGGCGCCCCTCTGTTACTGGTTTTTGATTTGTGGTTACCATTAGTTTCATATATAACATTTTAGGTATACAGCAGGCTACATTAAGTTGATGGTCACTTAAGTTTGAATCCATTCTTTATTCTTTTCCCTTCACATTTTAGGTATATGGTATCATATTTCAAATCCTTTTATTTTCTGAATCCTTTGACTGATTTTTATAGATATTCTTAATTTTACTGCCTTTATGCTTCCTTCTTTTCTTACTCTTACTTATGGTCTTTCCTTTCCACTCAAAGAATCCCCTTTAACATTTCTTATAGAGCTGTTTTAGTGTCATGAATTCCTTTAATTTATGTTTGTCTCGGGAAAGTATCTCTCCTTCTATTCTGAATGAGAGCCTTGCTGGACTTTTCTTTCAGCAGTTTGAATATATCATGCCACTCCCTTCTGGCCTATAATGTTTCTGCTGTAAAATCAGCTGATAGCCTTATGGGGTTTACCTTGTATATAACTGTTTTATTTCCCCTTTCTGCTTTAAAAATTATCTTTATTGCTACTCTTTGCCATTTTAACTACCATATGTCTTAGTGTGGACCTCCATGGGTTGAGGGCACTCTGTGCCTCATGGATGTGCATTTCGGTTTCCTTCCCTAGATTTCTGAAGTTTTCAGATGTTATTTCTTCAAATACATTTTCTGCCCCCTTTTCTCTCTCCTCCCTTTGCGAATGTTATTATTCTTAATGATGTCCTAAGGTTCCCTAAGTCTCTTTTCATTTATTATTGTTATTTTTTCTCTCTTCTGTTCAGCATGCTTTCCATTACCATGTCCTTTAGGTCACTGATACATTCTTCTGCTTCATTCCCTCTAGTGTATTTTTCATTTCAGTTATTGAGTTCTTCATGTCTGATTGGTTCTTTTTCATATTTTTTAAGCCTCTTTGTTAAGTGTCTCACTGAGAACCTCCAGGCTTTTCTCCAGTTCAGTGAATACCTTCATGACCACTACTTTAAATGACCTATCAGGCATATAACTTATCTCTGTTTGGTTCAGTTTTCTTGCTGTGATTTTGTCCTGTTCTTTTATCTGGGATATGTTCTCCTGTCTCCTTATTTTGTCTAAATATCTGTTTCTATGTGTTAGCAAAGTCAGCTATAGCTCCTGCCTTGAAAGTAGTGGCCGTAGGAAGAAGAGATCCTGTAGGGTCTTGCATTGCAATGTCTCCTGTTCACCAGAACCTGGCACTTCAGGGGTGTCTTCTGTATGTGCTGTGTGCACCTACTGTTGTGGCTAAGCTGCATTTGCTTTCAATCCAGTTGTCTGAAATGGTTTTTTTTTTTTTTTTTTTTTTGCCTGTTGTGGGCAGGTTTTGGTCCTGTGTTGTTAGTCGGCCAGTTTGGGGTTGCCTTGGCCTTGAGTTGAGTCATAGCTGGTGTTTGCCAGAGACGGAGTAGCAGCAAACTACCCAGCACTTTCCCTGTGTTGTCCCCTGAGAAGCTTTGGGTGGTGGGTGGGGCCTGCAGCCAGACCAGCTGTCTGTCCTTAGCTTACTGCTGGGGCCATAGCTGGACTGGTATGCGTGGTTATCTTTCTTTCTACCAGGGGCAGGAGTCACTTTATAGAGTGGCGCTGGCCTGTTGAGGCTGCTTGCATACTGTCAGGCTTGTGGCACAACTTTGGATGGATTCTGGACAAGGTGGGGTGGATTCACAGGAGAACGCGGGGGTGGGGCACACTGTTAGCAAGCTAGGTGGGGTATGTTGGTGCTTTCCTGTTTTGCGTGGGTATCTGTGTATCTAGGTTGGGGAAATTGAGGGAAATGGTGTACACCAGCTTCACTGTTCCTGGAGAAGTCTCCCAATGATTCCTGCCCCTCCAGGTTATACTCTGAGATTAGTAACAAATCTTTCTCCCATATACCCAATGCATTTTGAAATTTGCTTCTATGCCATATCCCCTTGGGCTGTTTGTGCTCTCTCCTCAAGGGTGGGGGACTCAATTTCCCACTGCCCTGCTGGCTCTTCTAGAGCTCAGTGTGCTGTGTTTTTTGTTTTTGTTGTTATTTATTTATTTTTTTGAGAGAGAGAGAGAGAGAGAGAGACAGTGCAAGTGAGGGAGAGGCAGAGGCAGACACAGAGAGAACATCCCAAGCAGGCTCCGCACTCAGCACAGAGCCAGACAGGGCTTGACATGGGGCTTGATCTCATGACTGTGACAGCACAACCTGAACCGAAATCAGGAATCAGATGTTTAACCGACTGAGCCACCCAGGTGCCTCAAATGCACTGTCTCTTAAACTCTCCTATTATTAACCACTTTAACACAACAGATAGTTATGTTCAACAGATGGTTAGAATTTGATGAAAGTTATAGGTCCCTGAATCTGCTGATTTTTAAACTGCCAGATGTGAAGCCCCAATGACTGCAAGAGTTTGTGAAATTATGTCCCTCTGTTTTTCAAAGCCACGTTATGGGGATTAGTCTTCTGTGCCTGGGGTGCTTGGTGTGAGTGAATGTTTCTTTCCCTTCTCTGAGCTGCTGGGTCCCTCCTTCCTAAAGCCAGTCCTGCAGGTCCATTTAGCTCCAGACCACATCTCTGTCCTTCCTACCCTCTTGGATGTGACCTCTTCTGTACATTTAGCTGTGGAGAGTCTGTTCTGCCAGTCTTTGGGTTATCTTCTGGATTATTTACATTGATGTGGGGATTATCTACTTGTATCCTTGGGACAAGCTGAGCCCAGGATCATCCTATTCTGCCATTTTCCCTACAAGTTCTCTATCCATTCATCTGTTATTCGACACTTGGGTTGCTTTCACCTTTTGGCTATTGTGAATCAAGCTGCTATGAACATGGGTTTACAAATATATTTTGGAGACCTTGTTTAAAATTCTTTTGGGTATGTACCCAGAAGTGAGACTGCTGGATCATATAGTAAATTCTGTTTAATTTTGTGAGAACTGTCATTCTGTTTTACATAGCGGCTGCACCATTTACATTATTGTCATGTCTGTCTGTTCAGACCGCTATAAAAAAAATGCCATAGGCTAGGTAGCTTATAAACAACAGTAATATATTTTGCACTGTTCTGGAGGTTGGGAAGTCAGAGATCAAGAAACTAGCATGATTGTATTCTGGTGAGAGTCTGCTTCCTGGTTCATAGTCAGAGCCTTCTTGCTGTGTCCTTACATGATGGGAAGGGGGAGGCAATTCTCCAGGGCTTCTTTTATAAGGGCATTAATCACTTTCCAAAGGCCCCTTCTTCTAATACCCTGGATATTAGGATTTCCACAGGAATTTTGGGGGAATATAAATTTCTGCCTATAGCATATGACTAGTATACAGGGTTCTATTTCTCTGCATCCTTACCAATGCTTGTTACTTTCTGCTTTTTTGTTTGGTTAGTAGTCATCCTAGTAAGTGTGAGGTAGAATCTCATTATGGTTTTGATTTGTATTTCTCCAATGATCAGTTTTATTGAACATCTTTTCAAGTATTATTAATCATTGGTATATCTTTTATGGAGAGTTATCTACCCAAGTTTTGTCCATTTTTGAATTGTTTTTGTTTTTGTTGTTGAGCACTGCCACAGATTTAAGATTTCTGTCTGAGGTAATAACTGATTCTAAGTGCTTTCCTATTATATTTCATTTAATAGTTACAACTGCATAGCAGCCTTTGAAATAACTATCCATTCACAGGGTAGAGTGTGAGAAGAATTAATGCTAGGAGAACCTTAAAGAATATCAATTAGCTTGTGAAACATAGCAGACATTTAAAAAATTGATTACAAGGTTTGAATCTGTATATTTTTGTTCTTAACATTTAGTTTTTGAATCTGAGAACTAAGCCTGAGTTGGCCAATGTTATGGAATAATTTTTTTCTGTTTTCCATTTTAAGAAGTCTTTAGAACACTAGTGTCTCCTTTCTTAAACTACTTGAGTGTATTAAATGATATCTTCCTAGGTGAGAAAGATAATTTAACTCTTTAAAAAATTTTTTTAAATGTTTATTTTTGAGAGAGACAGAGTGCAAACAGAAGAGGGGTAGAGAGAGGGAGACACAGAATCTGAAGCAGGCTCCAGGCCCTGAGCTGTCAGCACAGAGCCCGATGCAGGGCTTGAACTCACAAACTGTGAGATCATGACCTGAGCCAAAGTCGGACGCTCAACTGCCTGAGCCACCCAGGCATCCCAAGATAATTTAACTCTTAATAACAAACACCCATTCCATCCCATCTACTAAATTATTCATATATCACTAAAATAAATTCTAAAATATTTACAGATTAAAGAATAAGTACTTCTTACTACCTACTTTAATATAAAGGAATAACAATAGTCACATAATATTTGGCAGAGTGTACTATTTGGTTCCTAGTGTTTAGCCTATGAATATTGGGTTTTCCAACCTACGAATATAACTAAACCATTCTTTTTGTTTTTTTACATAGAATGCCTGTTCTATGTATTATTGAAAAACTTTCAAAAGTATTTTTGCTTACATGGAAAAAGTTTAAGGATACCAAAATTAATATAGTAAAAACACATTTAATAAAACAATCTGGTCATACATTTTAATTTAATTATTTTAATTCTTTGGTTAAAATACCTGAATTTACTATAGTCTTAACTGTTGAAAATGTAATTTCTTTGTCTTAAATGAAGAATGTTAGAAATATTAGAAATTTTAAGGTACATCTATTATCTTCTTCAGAATGTATTAGGAAAATGGAAATCTATGTTCATTAAATCAAGGAAAAAAGAAATGCAAAAGCAGAATACCAGAATCATAACATTTCCTTGTTTTACTAAGAATTTTTCTCTTCTTCCTTATGTACCAATATATGTAATATTATGATACTAGAGTGCTTTTTAAAATTTTTTAAAAAATGTTTATTTATTTTTGAGAAAGAGACAGAGCATGAGCAGGCGAAGGGCAGAGAGAGAGGGAGACACAGAATCTGAAGCAGGCTCCAGGCTCCGAGCTGTCAGCACAGAGCCTGATGCAGGGCTCGAACTCACGAACCAGGAGATCATGACCTGAGCCCAAGTCGGATGCTTAACCAACTGAGCCACCCAGGCGCCCCACTAGAGTGCTTTTTTAATTCTTATGTATTTACATTTTAAAAGCTTTATGCACTATATATAGCTGAAAGGAAATTTTATGCCCAGTATTACAAATCAGAACATCCATGTACAATGCTTTGTACAATGCCTGGTCAGAGTAAGTACTAATCACTGTTGGCTATTATTATTACTGAAGAGTATCCTCAAGTCCTAAGGACATAAAAGATAGTAACAATGTCCCTTAGAAACAACATCAAGCAGTTTGTTAGAATCACTGGTCAATTTGACACATCTCTGAAGGCAAGGGAAATAAAAGCAAAAATGAACTACTGTAACCTCATCAAGATAAAAAGCTTCTGCACAGCAAAGGAAAAGGCAACCAATGGAATGGGAGAAGATATTTGCAAATGACATATTGGATAAAGGGTTCATGTCCAAAATCTATAAAGAACTTACCCAAACTCAACACCCGAAAAACAAATAACCAGTGTAGAAATGGGCAGAAGACATGAATAGACACTTTTCTAAAGAAGACATCCAGATGGCCAACAGACACATGAAAAGATGCTCAACATCACTCATCATCAGGGAAATACAAATCAAAACCACATTGAGATACGACCTCATGGCTAAAATTAACAACTCAGGCAACAACAGATGCTGGCAAGGATGTGGAGAAACAGGAACTGGTGGGAATGCAAACTAGTGCAGCCAGTCTGGAAAGCAGTACAGAGGGTCCTCAAAAAATTAAAAATAGAATATCCAAGGGATACAGGAGTGCTGATGCATAGGGGCACATGTACCCCAATGTTTATAGCAGTGCTCTCAACAATAGCAAAATTATGGAAAGAGCCTAAATGTCCATCAACTGATGAATGGATAAAGAAGATGTGGCTTATATATACAATGGAATACTCTTGGCAATGAGAAAGAATGAAATCCTGACATTTGCAACAACATGGATGGAACTGGAGGGTATTATGCTAAGTGAAATAAGTCAGAAAAAGACAGATATATGTTTTCACTCCTATGTGGAATTGTAGAAACTTAACAGAAGACCATGGAAGAGGGGAAGGTGAAAAATAGCTTCAAACAGAGAGGGAGGCAAACCACAAGGGACTCTTAGATACAGAGAACAAAGTGAGGATTGATGGTGGGGGGTAGAGGGGCAGGGTGAAAACGGGTGATAGGTATTGAGGAGGGCACTTGTTGGTATGAGCACTGGGTGTTGTATGTAAGTGATGAATCATAGGAATCTACACCTAAAATCAAGAGCATACTGTATATACTGTATGTTAGGTAACTTGACATATACATATACATATACATATATATATATATATATATATATATATATATATATATATATATATATATATATATATAGTGGGAAGAATCAAAGCTGAAGCAATACTTGCTCACTGATATGAACTAGCATTAACTTTACTATTTTACATTCACTTTAATGCTGCTGGGAGCTCCTATATAAAGAGCCTTTCAGAATGTTCTTTAAAATAAAACCAAGACTTGGAAAGCACAATAAAATTCAATTTATCCTGATCAAAACACAAAACAAACAAACAAAAAAGCATCACTGGTAAATTGACTCCTCCTGTCACTTAACTACTAAATAAAGTAGGATCAGCAACCTCCTAGAAAGTCAAAGGATGTACCCATTATTTAAATGCTGTTTCTGAAATCACTACAAAACACAAATCATTAAGTACAAAGTCTTAAGCCTAAACCAAAACCAAAACATCATAAAACAACAGTTTATGTTATTAAATTTAGTCATTTTCACTTTACACAGTTACCATGGTTAAAATAGAAATGAAAGATTATTAGGGATAATTTCCTCTTTTTAGGATACCCTAAGCTTTTTACAAGATGACACTTAAAAACATTGTAGTAGTATTAAGAATGTACAGGTTTTGTAGCATCTTTTCATGTCTGGTAGTCATCTGGATGTCTTCTTTGGAAAAGTGTCAATTCATGTCTGCTGGCCATTTCTTCATTGGATTACTTGTTTTTGAGGTGTTGAGTTTGAGAAGTTCCTTATAGATTTTGGATACTAACCCTTTATCTGATATGTCATTTGTAAATACCTTCTCTCATTCTGTCAGTTGCCTTTTAGCTTTGCTGATTGTTTCCTTTGCTGTGTAGAAGTTTTTATCTTGATGAAGTCCCAATAGTTTATTTTTGCTTTTATTTCCCTTGCCTCTGGAGACATGTCAGGTAAGAAGCTGCTGCAGCCAAGGTCAAAAAGGTTGCTGCCTGTTTTCTCCTCTAGGATTTTGGTGGTTTCCTGTCTTACATTTAGGTCTTTCATCCATTTTGAGTTTATTTTTGTGCATGGTGTAAGAAAGTGGTCCAAGTTCATTCTTCTGCATGTCACTGTCCAGTTTTCCCAACACAATTTGCTGAAGAGACTGTCTTTTTTCTACTGGATACTCTTTCCTGCTTTGTTGAAGATTAGTTGGTCATCTATATATGTCCATTACTGGGTTCTCTATTCTGTTCCATTGATCTATGTGTCTGTTTTTGTGCCAGTACCATACTGTCTTTATGATTACAGCTTTGTAATACAGCTTAAAGTCCAGAATTGTGATGCTTCCAGCTTTGGTTTTCTTTTCCAGGATTGCTTTGTCTATTCAGGGTCTTTTCTGGTTTCAAACAGATTTTAGGATTGTTTGTTCTAGTCTGTGAAGAATGCTGGTGTTATTTTGATAGAGATTGTATTGAATATGTAGATTGCTTTGGGTAGTATTGACATTTTAACAATATTTGTTCTTTCAATCCATGAGCATGGAATGTTTTTCCATTTCTTCATGTGTTCTTCAGTTTCTTTCATAAGCTTTCTATAGTTTTCAGCATACACATCTTTTACCTCTTTGGATAGGTTTATTCCTAGGTCATTTATGTTTTTTGGTGCAACTGTAAACGGGATCGATTCCTTACTTTGTTTCTGCTGCTTCATTATTGATGTATAGAAATGCAACTGAGTTCTGTACATTGATTTTATAGCCTGTGACTTTGCTGAATTCATGTATCAGTTCTAGCAGTTTTTTGGTGGAGTCTTTCAGGTTTTCCATGTAGAGTATCATGTCATCTGCAAGGAGTGATAGTTTGACTTCTTTTTTCCCAATTTGGATGCCTTTTATTTCTTTTTGTTGTCTGATTGCCGAGGCTAGGACTTCCAGTTCAATATCACTCATCAACAGGGAAATACAAATCAAAACCACACTGAGAAACCACCTCACACCTGTCAGAATGGCTAAAATTAACAACTCAGGAAACAACAGATGTTGGTAAGGATTGAGAGAAAGGGGAACCCTTCTGCACTATTGGGGGGAATGCAAACTGGTGCAGCCATTCTGGAAAACACTATGGAGGTTCCTCAAAAAATTAAAAATAGTACTACCCTATGATCCAGCAACTGTACTACTAGGTATTTATCCAAAGCATACAAAAATGCTGATTTGAAGGGATACATGCATCCCAATGTTTATGGCAGCAGTACCAACAATAGCCTAATTACGAAAAAAGCCCAAATGTCCCATCGACTGATGAATGGATAGAGAAGATACGGTGTGTGTGTGTGTGTGTGTGTGTGTGTGTGTGTGTGTATATATATACATATATGTATATATATATATAATGGAATACTACTCAGCAAGCAAAAAGAATGCAATCTTTCCATTTGCAACCACATGGATAGAACTGGAGTGTATTATGCTAAGAGAAGTAAGTCAGGCAGGGAAAGACAAATGTACAATTTCACTCATATGTCGAATCTGAGAAACACAACAGATGAACGTAGGGGAAGGGAAGGAAAAATATGTTAACAACAGAGAGGGAGGCAAACCATAAGAGACTGTAAAATACAGAGAACAAACTGCGGGTTCCTGGAGAGGAGGTGGGTGGAAGGATTGATGGGCATTAAGGAGGGCACTTGTTGGGATGAGCACTGGGTGTTATATGTAAGTGATGAATCACTGGGTTCTACTCCTGAAACCAATACTACACTGAATGTTAATTAACTTGACTTTATAAATACATTATAAGAAAGAAAAATAAAAGAATGTGTATGTTTTGTAGTTAGTGCTGAGTTTAAGTCCAGCTCTACTAGTTAAGAGCTGACTGAAACAGCTAAATTACTTGAGCTCCCGGAACCTCAGCATCCTCAGGTGTAGACTGAGGGCTGCCATGCAAGGGTGCTGTGAAATTCAATGAGATACCATAGAGTGAGTCTGCAATAGTGGCCAGCACAAAGTAGAGGCTTTATAATAATAAACACAGATCTATTAATTTTAATTCAGTTTTTTCAATAGTTTATACTACTTTATGTTAGATGAAGAAATTGTTTTTGCAACCAGTTATGAACTGTCAGTATAATCTATTTTGGTTAAGCTTTCTGTTCAAGTTTTCTGTCTCAAATCTTATTTTAAAGAAATATAAATCCTTGAACTGGTTTTATGTTAGCATTTCAACCAATACTTGGGTGTCCTAGAAAGGGCAAAGCACATAAAGACAAAATTAGGTATAGAACCAGTCTTTAATGAGTCTATAGTCTAATGGGAGATAAGACAGATATATAACTATTGACACAAGGTAGAGTGTGGTAGGTGTTATAAGAGAGGTACACCATCAAGTTCTACTGACGTTTGGTGGGAAGAGAGTTTATTTCCAGTTTTTGAAGGAGGGTTAGTAAAAGACTGATTGCCTAAGTTATACTTACTTCATTAAATGAAATAAGTACATCTTTTTTTCATGTGTTCTGGAACAGCTTACCTAGCAATTAAATTATCTACATGTTAAAACTCAAACAGAATTAACTGATAAAAGATAAAACCAACTGGTCCCAGGAACTTTTTTGTACAGTTTGATATGTATCTGAACTAAAACATAGATAAGTAATTTGTTCAAATTGTCTATATCCTTATTCAAATCTTCTTGACTAACAATGATGTATTAAAGTATTTGTTTTTAGGGGCGCCTGGGTGGCGCAGTCGGTTAAGCGTCGGACTTCAGCCAGGTCACGATCTCGCGGTCCGTGGGTTCGAGCCCCACGTCGGGCTCTGGGCTGATGGCTCAGAGCCTGGAGCCTGTTTCCGATTCTGTGTCTCCCTCTCTCTCTGCCCCTCCCCCGTTCATGCTCTGTCTCTCTCTGTCCCAAAAATAAATAAACGTTGAAAAAAAAAAATTAAAAAAAAAAAAAAAGTATTTGTTTTTAGTTGTGTTTGTCAATTTCTCCGTGAATTTTATTAAACAGCTTTTGTTTTATGGAATGTTTCTATGCTGAAGCAGTATTATAATTGAGAGTCTTTAAGTGTGTATAATTAGCTAAAAAGGAAACTCATTCTTTTATATTTCATTTATTGTTAAGCCATTATATAAAAAGAGAATGGTCATATACGGATTCTTCCTTTTTTTGGTGCATAAAAATGGACGAGTAACAGCAACTCTCTTTATAGTTCTTCATGGTTAGGACTCTAGGAATCTCAAAGAAGCCCATTAATATGTTAGGGTTCCTTTTCTTATTTAGGGAATTGAAATTAGAACAGTTGTATTTACTATGATTTGGACCTCCTCTCAGTCAGCTAGCCATCTGTCAAAAACGGACATCCTTTGCTTAGTCTTATTTCTTTTTTGTTTTGATTGCATTTCCCTTTATTATTTATTCAAATATACAACTAGAAGTTTTTATTTATAATCACATATTAAAAAACCTATATATAACATTGTAGCTTCTATTTCACATATGAGAAAACTAGAATTAGTCTAGGTTGTAGACTGGATTCCTAATTTTTACTTCTTCTAAGAATAGCTTTGTTAACTAAGTTACCACTTCACATTTTGGTCAAAATAACTCAGGTAATGTCTCCCAATTTCTCTGTTACTTCAACTGAAAAGTGAGGATAATGATTTGGCTCCAATATGGCTCATAATCGGGATATATGAGGAATGAACATTAGTATATTTATCATAAGGATCTTTTTGTAATCTGATGGGCACAGTTTCTGGTGTGAAAACATGATGATAATTTTTGTCATCCAGCTTACCTTGCCAATATATTGATTGAAGGTGTTTTTGTGTATTATGGATATTGTATCAAGTCTTACCTGAACCATTTTTCAGATATCCATTTGCATCTACAGTTGTATACATGATATAAGGTCCAGGCTGATTTACTCCAAAGGGCTGCAATAAAAAAGGAATAAATAGTTAAGCCTACAAAAGTAAGTCATTTGAAGTTTCAGACAAATCTCTTACAAATAAAACAGTTTTACAATAATTATTATATAGAATATATGTTATATATTATGTATATTATATATATACATATATACATATATATGTGTATATATATATACACACACACACACACACACACACACACATACATACATATATGGCAGTTAGAGAACATTTCCTTAAGTAGACAACCTGTTAAGTATTCAAAAGAAAACCTCTGTGGGGCGCCTGGGTGGCTCAGTCAGTTAAGCGGCCGACTTCGGCTCAGGTCATGATCTCGGGGTCCATGAGTTCGAGCCCCGCGTCGGGCTCTGTGCTGACAGCTCAGAGCCTGGAGCCTGTTTCAGATTCTGTGTCTCCCTCTCTCTCTGCCCCTCCCCCGTTCATGCTTTGTCTCTCTCTGTCTCAAAAATAAATAAACGTTAAAAATTTTTTTTTTTAAAATAAAAAAAAGAAAACCTCTGTTAGTAGAAAATTCTCAACACTTTAAATGATTTCATAGTTGCATTTATAGTTATTTTATTGTATATTTCTAACATCTAATATTATTCTTTATTATATTAATGTGAATATTTTAAGCAAAATTTACTACTTTTGGTTCCACATAGAATAGAGTTAGGAGAGTCTTATTATGACATTTCTGTTGAGTATAGAATTCCTTTTTCCTTCTGGGATGGATTGGACATAGTTTACATTTTCCCAAAATAAATATCAAAATGAATAAAATCCATCCATAATAATTATAAAAGACTGGAAAATATTAATGAATAGTTCCACCACATTTCTTCTCTTATGCTAGACTTAAGAGAATACATTATTTTCCAGTTTAGGAAAACACAACTGGCAGAGCCTAGTTACAGTCACGATGTTTGGCTCCAATTTGTGTATTTATTGTTCCTTACTTCTGGAACATTCCTCACACCTTGATACAATGATTTATTCTCTCTATATATCAACACTAATTAAATAGAGTACAAAGAAACCAATGTCTTTAATGGGTATCCTAAGAGGAGATGACAAAATGATTAAGAAATTCTTTGAACACTTCACAGAATTCAAAATTCTACTGTTCTTCCCACTAAAGTAGAGAAAAGTTAACTAAGACATGTAGATGGTCTAATGATGTGCTAGAAATGATTTTCCTCCAGGATGACAGGCCAGAAATAATGGAGTTAACTGATATGACAATTACCTGATTGAATTTTAAGAGTGTTAGAAGTCTATGGACTTTCAATGGTCATGAGAAAACAGGTTGCTCTAAGAATGGAATTATTCATAAGATATAACTGAGTAAAAGATTCATGAGTAATACAACTACTAACAACAAACTTATCAATGAAGTCCTTTTTTTTCTTAAAATATTTTTTTAATATGTATTTATTTTTGAGAGAGAAAGAGTGAGAGCGTGAGCAGGGGAGGGGCAAAGAGAGAGGGAGACACAGAATCCGAAGCAGGCTCTGGGCTCTGAGCCGTCAGCACAGAGCCCGAGGTGGGGCTTGAACCCACAAGCCATGAGATCATGACCTGAGCTGAAGTTGGGTGCTCAACTGACTGAGCCACCCAGGAGCTCCAGTGAAGTCCTTTTCTGGAGGAAAAAAAAAATATTTGTACACTTTGTACAACATATATTACTTCAATGAAAGAATGACCAAGACTCTTTTGCAAATGGGCAAGAGAAAGCATTGTTCTTTAGATATGCACAATTTTAAAGCAACTACAGGTAGTTTTATAGAAGTTACACTATGGAATTATCTTCATGCAATTATTCCTTTTTACTTTATAGTTTTATCATTTATGCAAATGTGTTAAAATATATTTGGTTATGCTTGTTTTAAATTTTTATGTAAATAGAACAATACTGTATGTATCTTTCTGTTTTTTTAAAACTTGCTTTTTAAAATATATTATTTTGAGATGTATTCATGATTAAGCATGTAGCTGTATAGTTCATTTTCACTGCTTTGGAATATGCCATTCTACGATTAGGGTATATTTTTCATTCTATTGTTGATTGGCACTTGTTTCCTTTTTTTTTGCCATGATAAACATGGCATTCTTATGTATGTTACCCGATGCACAAGTGCTAATAACATTTATCAGGGGTTATGTACCCAGGGCAGAATTGTAAAGTCAGAGGATATGTGTGCATCTTCAAGTGTACTAGGTAGTGCCAGTTTTTTAAAAAAAGTTTTTATTTAAATTCCAGTTAACATACAGTGTGATATTAGTTTCAGGTGTACAATATAGTTATCCAACACTTCCATACAACACCTGTTGTTCATCACAACAAGTGCACTCCTTAATCCCCATCTCCTATTTCACCCATTGCCCTACCCACTTCCCATCTGGTAACCAGTTTGTTCTCTATGGTTAAAAGTTTGATTCTTAGTATGCCTTTCTCATTTCTCCTACCCCCCCTCCCCTGCCCTGCCCTTTCTCCTTTGTTTCTTAAATTCCACATCAGTGAAATCATATGGTATTTGTCTTTCTCTGACTTATTTTGCTTACCATAATAACCTCTAGTTCCATCCATGTCATTGCAAATAGCAAGATTTCATTATTTTTTATGACTAATATTCCATTACATAGATACCACATCTACTTTTTATCCTCTCAAATATAGGGTTAGAGTTAGGGCCAGGGTTAGGGTAGGATTAGGGCCAGGGTAAAGGTATGTGCCTGGCATCCTGCAGTTCAGAGACCTTTCCATAGAGTTAGGTTTAGGGGTTAGGGGCTAAGTGTTAGGTTAGGGGTAAGGTTTGGGTTACGCTATGTGCCTGGCATGCTGCAGTTGAACAACCTCCTCAGAGAACAAAACCCCAAACTTCTGCTGGGGTGAGAATAGACATGGAAGCCATCTACAAAGCTGAGGCAAGGAGAGGATTTGGGGCTCTAAACACTCTTTGAATAGATATTCAATATTTCCTTCTGTTTTTTCCATTATGTTGGTAGGTAGCAATATTATTATTATTATTACTGTTGTTAAGTTTTAATTTAAATTCCAGTTAGTTAATGTACAGTGTAATATTAGTTTTAGGTGTACAATATAGTGATTCAACGCTTCCATACAACACCAGGTGCTCATCACAAGTAGTGCCATTTCTTTCTTTCTTTCCCTTTCTTTCTTTCTCTCTCTCTCTCTTCTAAAGTGGTAATACAGGTTTACACTCCTACTAGCTGAATGTTGCTTCACATGCTTAGCAACAAACATTGCTAATGTGGTATACACTTCTTAATATGAATTATTTCATCTCTCCTAGGTTTATTTCTTTGGAATAGGGTATGCCCTTTCATAGTTTACTCTTGTCTCATCCCACCGAAGCTTGAAATAATATTTATGAGGCTACATTTATCACTGTGTTACAACCTCAAATTTACTTCATTACCCATGGTCTCGTCTATGTGCTGGAATATTGGTATCTTGAATATAAGCAGTGTTTTCAGTGAACTTCCCCAAATGTATTCTAGACTATTTTTTGTACTTCACACTTGAAAAATTTCATACTATTATCCACAGTACCTTATTTTACAGATTTACTTAGGCATGTAAATTTTCTCTCTTGTTCTATATTCATTTAAAAAATAAGGTCAGCAAGTCACTATTATGAGTCTTAAAGCTGAATTTCACTTCTCACCATGGGTCGGTCACTTTAATATTGAAATCCAGATTCAATTCCTCCATACAATAGTTCTGAGTATGGTGGAATGTCCCTGGGTCCCTGGGATATCCCAAGGTCCCACTGTAAAAAGGGTGAATAATCAGCAGTGGCACTAAACTATGGTTGTTCATTAGGTATTTCAATTTAGCCAACATTTTCTTGAAAATGACAAGGCAAGTCTGTCATTTGTAGGAAAATGACTGGCAGTATTCGTGGCTAATGATAAAATTTGAGCTTCTCAATGAAAATTGGAATTTTATTTATTTTTAAAATTTTAGAGAACGAGCGTAAATAAGGGAGGGGGCAGGGGTGGGGGGAAGGGGGGGAAGAGAGAGAGAGAGAGAGAGAGAGAGGGAGAGAGAGAGAAATATCTTAAGCAGGTTCCATGCTTAGCATGGAGCCTGATGTGAGGCTCAATTCCACAACCTGGGATCATGACCTGAGCTGAAATCAAGAGATGGACACTCAATGGACTGAGCGAGCCACCTAGGTGCCCTGAAAATTGGAATTTTAGAAGACTTGTATCCACCACTGTGAGCCTGAAATATTAAAAACTTAACAACTTTTCCGATGTGATCAGTGGTGATATAACAAGTGTGATTTTATTTTGTTTATTTAATTAGTTAAATTTTTTAGTAGGCTTCAGGTCCAGTGTGGAGCTCAACGCTGGGCTTAAACTCATGACCCTGAGATCAAGACTTGAGCTGAGATCAAGAGTTGGACACTTAACTGACTCAGCCTCCCAGGCACCCCTAACAAGTGTGATTTTAAAATATTATATAATGAAATATGTTAATATTGGGAAGATCTGCATAACTTGGTAAACCAGTATTTTCCAAATGACCAATGCATGATGTTATTAAATCATTCATGGATAAAAGAAGATTCAAAGTACAAGACAGACCAATGGATTTTAAAATAATAGAGGAGAATCACTTCTAGAATGGTATAGTAAGGACCTCAAAAATCTCCTTCATAAAAGCAATGAGAACACTGGTAAAAAAAAATTGTCAAATCCTTTCAGGACTCTGGAAATCAAAATTTTGCAAGCATCTGAAAAGAAAAGAACTTCAAGAAAAGAACTGAATATTGTTAAGAATAGTGCACTTTGCTGCATTTTAATTTGTCCTATTCCTATAACCCTTTCCCTAGCTCTGAAGTAGGCTTTGAAATCAGCAGCTCTGCAACTACATTAGTGTGAAAATGAAAGCATAGCAGCTAATAGAGGGGCAGAACAGGTTGGGAGCTCCCAAAGCCTCATCCACAGAGAAATGTCACTATTTGCTGTGTCTGGCAGTTTTCACCAAAGCTCTATTCTAACTATCTTTATTTGGAAAGACTGAGAACTTGCTCTGGGTGGATAGCCCTATCACACTGGGACATTTATTAAAAACAATCATTAGCAATTGCTTCTTTGATATCAGTTTGGGCTAATAAGAGGTTGACCAAATCTTAAAAGGCAAAATGTGAACAAGATGTTCAAAGACAGGCTTTGAAAAGCTCTGACATATTTCTGGAGACTAGCAGGCCACACACGTGTAACACTGTTTCCAGACAAAAGGCCACAAAGGCCCTAATCTCTCATCTAATATCTCATTTAAGGAAATGTCTATCCAATTATATCTGACTCTTAGGCTGAGTAGGGAATTCAGTGGCTACACACAATAGAGACTTTAAAGTATTAGCCCAGGAAAATCACTGAAAAAACAGGAGCAACAACAACAAACACCAAAAACAACAAACCCAGGGGAGAGATCTCCATTATATAAAATGTCTGGTTTTTAACAGAAAATTATGACACAAATAGGAGAGTTTGGTTCATATATAGAGGGAAGAAAAGCAGTCAGTAGAAATTGCCCCCAAGGCAGCCTAGATGTTTGACTTACTAAGCAGAGATTTTATTTTTATTTTTATTTTATTTTATTATTTTATTATTATTTTTTAAAATTTAGGGGCGCCTGGGTGGCTCAGTCGGTTAAGCGTCCGACTTCGGCTCAGGTCACAATCTCGCGGTGCGTGAGTTTGAGCCCCGCGTTGGGCTGTGTGCTGACTGCTCAGAGCCTGGAGCCTGTTTCAGATTCTGTGTCTCCCTCTCTCTCTGACCCTCCCCATTCATGCTCTGTCTCTCTCTGTCTCAAAAATAAAAATAAACATTAAAAGTTTATTTAAAAAAAATTTAAATCCAAGTTTCTTAACATATAGTGTAATAATTATTTCAGGAATAGACTTTAGTGATTCATCACTTATACATATAACACCCAGTGCTCAACCCAACAAGTGCCCTTTGTAATGCTCATCGCACATGTTAGCCCATCCTCCTACCCAACACCCCACCATCAACCCTCAGTTTGTTCTCTGTATTTATGAGTCTCTTATGGTTTGTCTCCTGTTTTTTTTTTTTTAATTTTTATTACTTTTGCTTTCCTTCACTATGTTCATCTGTTTTGTTTCTTAAATTCCACAGATGAGTGAAATCATATATTTGTCTTTCTCTGACTTATTTCGCTTAGCGTAATACACTCTAGTTCCCTCCACATTGTTGCAAATAGCAAGATTTCATTTTTTTATCGTCAATATTCCATTATGTGTGTGTGTGTGTGTGTGTGTGTGTGTGTGTGTGTGTGTGTGTATACACACACACACCTTCTTTATCCATTCATCTGTTGATGGACATTTGGGCTCTTTCCATACTTTGGCCATTGTTGATAGTGCTGCTATAAACATTGACGTGCATGAATCCCTTCGAATCAGCACTCCTGTATACCTAGTAGTGCAACTGCTGGGTCATAGGGTAGTTCTATTTTTAATTTTTTCAGGAACATCCATGTTTTCCAGAATGACTGCACCAGTTTGCATTCCCACCAGCAGTGCAAAGGAGATCCTCTTCGCATCCTTGCCAACATCTGTTGTTGCCTGAGTTGTTAATTTCAGCCATTCTAACAGGTGTGAGGAGGTATGTCATTGTGGTTCATTGTGGTTTTTTTTGGGGGGGGGGCAAATAAAAGTTTATTTGAGTTAGCTTGAATGTGGGGCAATATACTATAAAAACACGTCTTTTTTACTTTATTTTTATTTTTTTAAAAAATATAATTTATTGTTAAGTTAGCTAACACACAGTATGATACAGTGTGCCCTTGGCTTTGGAAGTAGATTCCCATGACTCATCACTTACATGTAACACCCAGTGCTCATCCCAACAAGTGCCATTGCCCATCACCCATTTTCCCCTCTCCCTTGTCCCCATTAACCCTCAATTTGTTCTCTGTATTTAAGAGTCTCTTATGGTTGCCTCCCTCTCTTTTGAAACTATTTTTTTCCCTTCCTTTCCCCCCATGGTCTTCTGTTAAGTTTCTCAAATTCCACATGAGTGAAAACATATGATGTCTCTTTCTCTGACTTATTTCACTTAGCAAGTAATTAATTAAAAAACCATGTTGTTGGCACATAATGCATGAAGATGTAATTTGTATGACAACAAAAGAACAAAAGAGGGGGGAGTAAACTGAGGTATACTGGAGCAAAGTTTTTTTTATGCTATTGAAATTAAGTTGGCATTAATATGAATTAAATAGATTGTTTCTAAGATGGAAACTAATTCTGAGAGAAACTACTAAGAAAATAAGTTAAAAAAATAGAGTATAAGAAACAAGGGATTTAAAATCCCATCTAGATGGTAACCCAATTAGAGCTGGAGTGGCCATACGACACTTTAAGACAAAATACACTTTAAGAGGAAATTTGTTACTAGAGACAAAAAGGACATTTTATAATGATAAAAGGAGATATAATTATACATTTTTTTAATGTTCATTTATTTTTGACAGAGAGAGAGACACAGCATGAGCAGGAGGGGCAGAGAGAGAGAGAGACACAGAATCTGAAGCAGGCTCCAGGCTCTGAGCTGCCAGCACAGAGCCTGACATGGGGCTCGAACTCACAGACCATGAGATCATGACCTGAGCCGAAGATGGACACTCAACCGACTGAGCCAGACAGGCACCCCAAAAGGAGACATAATTATAAATGCACCTAACAACAGAGTTCCAAAATACATAAAGAATTGATGGGAGAAATAAATAATTCAACAATAATGGCTGGATACTATTATAATTATCAAAAAACCAGTTTTATTAATGTATAGTACAATGAGGCAGAAGATCAACAAGGAAATAGATGACTTAATACTATAAATCATTTAGATGTAGCAGATGTGGAAAGAAAACTGCACTCATCTCCAGCAGAATGCATATTCTTATCAAGCACACATAGAACATTCTCCAGGGGGAACCAAGTAGTAGACCATAAAACAAGCCTCAATAAATGTAAATTCACAAATGTATGGAAAATTATTCAACAGACTTGTAAATAACCAGTGGGTAACGTAACAGAGCAAGAAAAATTCATTGATATGGTTTAAAATTCCTCACTACAAGCAACCTGTCAATAACTGCCACTTGTTCAGCCTCAGTATAGTATTAATCTGAACAGGAAATCAAACTTCCCCATTTTCTACTATACATGTGTGAGAAGTAAAATTTTTTTCATGTATTTCAACGAAAACAACAAAAAACTGAATGCAAAAAGAGATAGAAGAATCTTCTGTCTTCTATTATGCCAGACATTAAAGAGATTTAAAAAAAAATGTAAAGCAATGCCACTCCACTAATTTTTAAATTTGAAAGGTATAGTTAATTTTTTCATAAAATATAGGTTATGTTAACATACAATGGGTTTATTGTTATTTTTAAATGAATTAATAGAAACATTAGCAATTATTTGTTTTTAATTTCAAATATAGTAATAGTGATAGACATAACTCAAAGAAAACTCTTTGGGGTCCTTAGACCAAGAAGTTTTAAAACCACTGTGTACATAATGAGTAATAAATCCTGCTTTGCCTTCCCCATTTGAAATGATATGACTGATACCTCTGCCTATAAATCTTTTTGGTCTCTTACTCTATATGTCATAGCATTACACATGTTTCAGAGTTGTTTTTTTTTCTTCCCCAAGATAGTGCCACTTGGCATTTATATGAATACTCAGTACAGAATATACTAAAAAATGATCATGCTTACACTGAGTGCCAAGATACTTGGAATAATTTTTACCCTGTGTCTCTTCTAATACAGTAGAAGTGCTAGGAGTATTGCTATATCTTTAGTATCTTTTACATATCTGTATTAAGAATTTCTGAAATAATTCCTCTAGTTCATGTATTTATGCACACATCTTAAATTCCTTTAGGTGAAACCTGAAAAGATAATATGCCAGGAGCCCAAACTATGGGAATGTCAATCAGGAATGATAACACATCTGTGAGTTTCACATTAATTTCTTCTTCACACTTCCTCTGAAATGGATTTTTGTTCTGTTATGGACTGAATGTTTGTGTCCACCCCAAATTTATATGTTGAAGCCACAACTCCTAATGTGCTGATATCTGGAAGGTAATTAGGGTTAGAGAGGTCATGAGAGTGCAACCCTCGAGACACCACAGAGCTTGCTCTCTCTCTCTCCATGTGCTCAAACCTAGAAAGGCCATATGAACACAAAGCAAGAAGGTGACCCTTGGCAAGCCAGGAAGAGAGCCTCCATCAAAACGTGACCATACTGGTACCCTGATCTTAGACTTCCAGGTTCCATAACTGTGAGAACGTAAATTTCTATTGTATTTTGTAATGGTAGTTAGAGCTGATTAATACAATAATTTTAGGCCTGTGAGTTATTCCATATATTTCATATATTGAGAGTATTTTAGGTATTAGCTTTTCAAATCCTGAGAATAACAATGTAGTTTTTAGAGTCAGACAATATGGATTCAAATTTCTCCTCTTTAATTTATTTTCTGTGTGATCTTCGGCAGGTTACTTAACTCCTCCCTGTTTCAGTTCCCTCATCTTAAATTAAGGATAATCACAGTACCTCTCTCATAGGATTATAGTGAAGACTGAGCAAATATGTGTAAAATACTTAGAACAGTGCCTGGCACACAGTAAGTATTCAATATGTATGCATTACTGTTTTTTAATTTTGGTAATGAAATCTCCTTTTCAATTATGTTGAACTATTAAGTGAGCAAAATTATTTTGATTATAACCAGAAACATTTATCAAGTTCACCTTCTTGTTTTTTTTTATTGTAGGATTCTAAAACTACATGGATAATTTCTTTGCAAGAATTTATCTTTGGAATAAAATTCCACTTCCAAGTATACATAATTGCTGTGTAAGACAAAGATGGCCTATAGTAAATCCCTTTCTCCAATGTCCAGGGCTGTGGACTGGACTTTCAAACTTTAGAAAGCATTGAACACCTGGAGTGACTGTTAAAATACAGATGGATTGAGTGCATCCTCAGATGTTCTTATTTCACATGTCTGGGTGAGCCCTTGGGAATGTGCATTTCTTACACTTTCCAGAGATGCTGATGCTGGTTGTTTGGGGACCCCACTTATCTACTAGGACTACATTTCGTATACTTTATAAAAATTATCAACTTATGAGAGTATTTAGCATACCCTAAGTTTTTGTTTAATGATTGGATTTGATTGAATACAAGAGAATAAAACCATTGATTCAGTTGGGTACACAGAAAACACTGAGACACTTCTCATTCTTCTCAATTGCTTGTAATGGTGCGGATTTTTTTTTTTTTATAGTAGCAATGCACCTTTCTTAACCAACACAAATTTTGCAAAGCAGTAAAATGAGAGTTCATAGAATTGAAATTTCGCAGATTTGAAAGGCAGAGAGATTCAAGATGGGAATCATTAAGCTTTCTGAATTGTGTGATATAATATGAAATGTTTATTTACTTTAAATTATTTAGCTCTTAAAAGGCATGATCTGAAAGTATTTATTGTGTAAGTGCTTTCACGTGGCCTATACTATTATGACTTGAGCATACTCAATTTTCATCTGTAACTACAAAATAGTGTGACCTTTTCCTCTTAAGGGCAAACTTAAGGCTATCAGATAGGTATATAAGTGAAGTGTAGGGTCTTGTTGGAATATGTGTGGGAGTAGAATTCCCTTGACAAGCAAGGAAGCAAGTAGTATACCTAAGAAAATACGGATATTTCAGCATTAAATAACCTTTATTAAATTTGCAAGCAAATTTTAATTTGCAAGTGATTTAAATTGAGAGAAAGAACAATCATGTAGACGGAAGCACTCCTATTTTGAGCAATAAATCAGAGTATTTCAAATGAGAGAATCTTATAGCTTGTACAGTTTCACAAGAGATAGTTTAAAATGATTTGGAAGGAACATCTCTGAAACAGCAAATATTTGACTGAATGGATATTTAGGGTGTTAGCTTAAAAAGTTTAGTTAATCAGAGAAAGATGAGAGTAACTTTTACTTTCTATTGTTGTTATTCTGCCCAGATGTCTGCAAACATTTTCTCTATAGAGCAAGATAGACAGTAAATATTTTAGGCTTTGTGGACCATAAGGTCTTGCATTGCCAGTTACTTTGATATAGCATTAAAGTAGCCATAGATAATATGTAAATAAATGAGTGCGGCTGTGTCCCAATAATACTTAATTCACAAAAACAGTCAGGAAGCTGGATTTGTCCACTGAATGGTGTTTTCTTGCCCCTGTTCTATTCAACAGAAAGAACAATAAGGCAGAAATTATAAAATTCTAAGTAGTTTGTCTGATATGGATGATCACTCTAGCATAAGGTTTGTATGTGCCAATGATGTGTTTTAACGTTTAGAAATGTTTTCCACATACATGGGATAAGGAAAAGGTACTTACTATAAATGGGAAGACTTGTAACAATACATAAAGTAAACAATCTCTTTTTTATCACTTCCTATATTAAGTGAGTAATTATCGAGTTCTTCACCATTTCACGAGAGTTTCTTCCTTTTTACAGTAAGACATCTAAGTTCCTGAATTGAACAGAAAAAGACGCAGGTTTTTTTTTTTTTTTTTTTTTTTTTTTTTTTTGTCCCTGGTTTGTAAGTGGGGGAAGAAGGCTGAGTCAGGGTCTAGGAATGGACCTGGTGCTGCTTTGGAGGTCCTGAGTTTCATCTGAAGTTTACAGACACACTTTTGAGGATGTAACCTGTAGTAGGTGGTACAGTAATCTTGGTTGTCTAAGTGTTAAGAGTTCTTGCTTAATGAAACAAATGCATACTAGTTTGTATAAAATGAACTGTTTTCTCTTTGAAATTCCTCCCCCCTACAGAATTCACACTGAGGTCAACGTTCCCCCCTACACATTCCTATGGAGACCTAACATCCAGGATTAGCAAGAAGTGTATTAAATGTCTTTTTTTTCCGAGCTGCCCAAAGAGTGTCTTTGAAGACACTCTTGAATTGTTTTTGCTGTGGACATTTGATTTCCTAAACAATCCAAGCCCATTCCCCTCTTTTATGCTTTTACCCCATCCATTCCTCTCCCATCCCTCCAATTTTTAACTACCTGAATCGGGTATGTTCGCCCAGTTATAAGCACTCCTAACGCTGGGTACTTTACTACTGAAGTGCTCATCATTCTTGTAATTCTTCATATGGTCTTGGATTGTGAATTCCATGAGGTTGGGTACAATTTTGGATTTGTTCACTGCTGTATCCCAATGTTTTATAGTGGAGCCTGGATCATGGTAAGTGCTTAACAACTATTTTTTTTTCAATGACTGAAGGAATGATGTGGTTTTATAATTCAGGTCACAAGAATTTACTCTTAGTAGCCCCAGGGCCTACAGCCACGTCAACCTTAGGCACTAAATAAATGATGCCTTCGCATATACTCTTTTCCTCTACCTGGACTGCCCTCCTTCTGCTTCTGTACCTACTAAAATCCTAGTCCTTCAAGAATCAAGTCATGGTCACCATGGAAGACTCTACAGGTTGTCCATTTTACCACTCTAGGGGGTGCCACTGACATAGACTGTGACATGAATGGTGAAACCCTGGAGCTGTGCAATATAAAGGCCACTCCCAGCTCAAATATCTCATTCTACTAGTATGCTGTACTAGTGTACTAGACTGTGATCTCCATGAGGGCAGTGATTTTTGTCTCATGTAGCACCTTAGAACATAGCAGGAAGTGAATAAATAAATATTGACTGAATACATGAATGACCTCCTCAGTCATAAAAAAAATCATTGGTCCTTTATGTCTTACATCTTGTCCTTGCTTCTGGTTTGGCAACTTTTTTTGTGTGGAATGATGTTTATAAGTGCCTCACGATTATGACCCAGTTCCCAGTGATTCTGAATCTTCTTTTTTATACTGGAATGTGAGGATTTTAGAGAGCCCGTAATAGTAAGATTGAAGGCATGATGCCATATCTACACACAGGCAGATCAACTCTCCACAGAAATTTCTGGAAATTGTGCACAACCATGTTTTAATGTGGCCTGAAAATTTCACATCAGGGTGTGGTACATACAGTTTAGGTCACAAACCATGGTTTTTGAGAAGTGCTGTTTGAGAGTGAAGGCTCTGGAAACTTAGATAGGAAGCACAAATAAGCCTTAATGGATGACAGTTATACTCACAGGTGCCAGCCCAAACATAAGGTACACCACCAGGCATTGATGGCTTGAATTGTATAAAAGAGTGGTGTCCCATGTTCTGAAGAGTTGGGGGAAGGGAGGGACTGTGTCATACGTGTGGGTGACCAAACCTCATGTTTTCAGCAATGATATCTAGTATATTGTGATTTAATATTCTGTGTATTTTGGGGTCTCAGATCATACAGGAGCATTTTTTCTCTTGGATTCACTGCAAAGCCCAAGGATTTACTCACACTTTCCTGGACACACCTCACTTAACATGACATTTGTACAATGATGTTTTGTATCAGGCTGAGTAAGTGGTAAAGCAGTCAATCATTGAGTGTATAACCCTGGGTAAGCATTGCCAAACAATGGCCCCTGTGGCAAACCTGGCCTGCATCCTGTTTTTATAAATTTTTATTGGAACACAGATTTTTGCTCATTGTTTACATATTGTCTATGGCTGCTTTTACTTTAGAGTTGAGTAGTTGAGATGGAGACCATGTGACCCACAGAAAGCTGAAACTATTTACTCTCTGGTCTTTTACAGTTTGCCAACTTCTGACTTAGGAGACGAAGCCTCCTTCTGTCATTAAAAGAAGTCATGTTGTAATTGCCTATTTTCGTTTTTAAATTGAAGTATAGTTAACATACAATTTTACAGTAGTTTCAGTTTTTATTTTCAAGGCAGAAACATATTTGTTGAAAACATTTCATAAATTGATTTCATAAATTTTGGTAAGAAAAAATTAAGACATTAGCTATTCCTCTGGAATGTTGAGCCCTATACCCCATCATCTAGTAAGTTCACTTTCTGTGTGAAAATCAGTACAAATCTCTCACATTGTCCCAACTTTCCTTTTAAATGTCATGTCTGATATTCGTTTGAGAGAATTCAGAGAAGTTAAATGAAAAAATATTAGTGATCTCTCAAGTTTTCCATTCTAGAAGTAAACAAGGACTATATTTGGCTCATTTTTCTTGTTCTAGGATGTGTCATATTGATGCAACACTGTTTGGGTGCTGTATTATACAGATTGTTTTAAACTAACTGTCCTCTGTATGCCTGTTGAATTATAGAAAATCAGGGTTGGAATACATTTCATTTCTTCATTAGACTATCTTTTTAAGTAGCCTAGACAAATCTTGGGGTTTTTCTGTCACTGTTAAGTGCCTGATTATCTAAGGATTTGTTTTAAGGTCTTGGGCTCCTACTTGGAGACTACAGTATATTTTACATCATTGGCTCTGGATGGTAAAACTAAACTGGAAGAACTTGTAAGACACATTGTGTTAGCTAAAATCAATATTAGGTTTAACTATGCAATATAAAGTTTATGATTCTAAAATGTTAGAAAAATAGGTGACTTACATATGGATTTATTTTTCTCACAGGTAATTTTTTTTTATCTTGTTCATGTTTTTATAAACACTCATGGATATTTTTCCTTATTTTCATTAGTGTTAACTGTATTGCCTAATTTAGTTCAATATTGAATTTTTTCTATTATTTCTTATTTCTTCAAGACATTAAATTCAGTAAATTATTTATTTAATTTTGGTTATTTTCCTGTTAAAAATGCAAGGAATTTTTCCCTTTGTAAAGGACTATAAAAGGACATTAAATGTAGAAAAATTTCAATTTTTTTCTATCCTTGGTAGAGGAAAGATGATATTGCCACTGTCAGGTGTGATAAAAAGGCAAATACTTAGAATTAAAGGTAGAATAATATTTTAAAAAGATATCAAATACATAAATCTGTTTTGATCAATAAATATTTGTTGTAGCAAAGACTAGTGTCTTTTAAAGATGGGAAGGTAAAAGTACTAAATCAGATTATTTTCCTTAAAATAAAGACAAAGAGAAACTTACTTGGCTTATACTTTCTCATATTATTCCTACACAGAACAAATACAAGCCTGAGAATATTTCTGATTGAAAAGATGAAAAAAATGTTAAAGATACATCTTGTTCTGCTACATATATTAAAAATCTGTTTGTAGTAACAACTGAAACATCTGTCTCATAATGAGGTATCTCTGAGAACATAAATAAGGGATGTTTTCCCTTTATATCAGGGATTTGCAGAATGCATTTCTCTTGTGAATAGCTTGTAATTTATTCTGCAAATGTTCAAACTTAACAATGAATATGTTAAGTGATTGTGGTTAAGAGGTGGTATGTGGATTGTGATTGTGGTTAAGAGGAGGTATGGTAAATTTATCAATGAAGGCCCATAAAAAAAAAAGGAAACCAAATTTTAGGAAAAGCTCATTTATTCATACAGAAATATTTATTGTGCTACTATGTGTCAGGCCACTGTGTTAGGGAGTAAGTACAGAATAATAAACAAGACCCAGTCTCCTTCAAGGGCTGAACACAGATAACTCACCAAATACAGAAGTGGTAAGTAGCAGGACTATGCATAGGGTGCTAAGAAACAACAGACGGTATATCCAGACCTATGTCAGTGGGGAGCCCAGGAATGATTCTCAGAGGAAATACTGTCTGAAAGCTGACCTGAAGGTCACATGAAGGACTCTAGGAGAAGGTGGAGAAGAGGAGGCTTCAGGACAGAGAAAAAACATGCAAGAGGCTGGAGATGAGACAGAATGGCAGAACAAGTAGTTATGTGTGGCTGAGAGAGCTGGGAGTGGGTGTGAGGAGAAATGGCAAGGAATATGGCTGAAGAGGTAAACAAAAGCTCAAGCTAGGTCAAACTAGGTCTAACTAGATTTGGACCATTTTTCAAGGACAAAGAGAAGCCACTGAAGGTCTGTATTTTAGAAAGATCACTGGGGTACCTTTTTGAAGGATGGCTCAGATAACTCCCAACAGTCAGGCATGAAAAGCAAGAACAATGATAACCTGGACTAAATGATGATTGGATAGAGGAAGGATATTTAAGGGTTGAGACCAATAACCTAGTAGATCTGGGGGGTAAGGGAAAGGAAAAAGTAACTGAGAAAGGGAACATAAGAAGTGGACTGAGTTTTTGTGGGGAAACACTGGATTTCAGTTTTATCAGTCCCTGTAAGACACTCAGATATAAAGGTCTGAAGCTCAGGAGAGATGGCTGGAAAACAGGTTTGGGAGTGATCAGTATACAAATGGCAAAAACAAGCACCCCAAAACAAAACAAAACAAAACACCCACCAAACAAATAGGGGAGAGACTGAGATAACTGAGAGAGTAGAGTGAGAAGAGAACCTAGAGTGAGAGCCTGAGGAGCACCTGCATTTCCAGGTGGGCAGAGTAAATGTCCATAAAGGAAAAGGGAGAATGGCCAGAGAAGTGGAAGGGAGCCAGAAAGCGTGAAAATAAAGGAAACCAAGGAAAGGAGAGTGTTCCTAGGAGTGGTCAGGAGAACCAGGCCTCAGGTCAAATGCTAGATTATGACAGTTGGTTAAGGATATGGAAGTAACTAATTGGGAGAGATCCAATGGTGGACAACTTAATAAATTTGACTGAGCAGAGAAAACCGAGATTAGGTAATAGCTGGAGAGGATGTGAGGTTCTGGAAAATATGCATATTTGCTCTTGCAGATAAGAGAGATTTGGGTACTCCTTAAATGCTGAAGGGAAGGCAGCAACAGAGAGGCGGAGGTTGAATACACAGGCTAGGTAGAATAAACAATGGAATGAGGTCTCTGAGAAGGATGTGGGACTCACAGCATAATTAGTACATTGATTAATAAAAAAAATAGCAAAAGGGATGGGTGTGGATGAAGAGATTATATTTAGTGCTATAGAAGATAACTGAAACTGGTAAGCACGGGCCCTGTGCTATGTTCTAGGACATACAGACAGACAAAACAGATCCTTCCTCTGTCCTCATGAAACTACTTAAAAGGAATATGCATGGATTCTTTTTGTGTATAGCAGATTAAAGGACTATTTCCAACCCTTTGTTCAATGAGAATACTCATATGCCTGCTTATAGACTCATAATCCATAAAGTGGGAAAAGTCAGCAGGCTTTGGTTAAAAGAATTACCAATTGACAGAGAAAGAAGCTATAATCTCTACTAACACAGTATATGTTATTATTTTTAAAATGTTTTTATTTATTTTTGAGACAGAGAGAGACAGAGCATGAGCAGGGGAGGGGCAGAGAGAGAGGGAGACACAGAATCTGAAGCAGGCTCCAGGCTCTGAGCTGTCAGCACAGAGCCTGACCCGGGGCTCAAACTCACAGACCGTGAGATCATGACCTGAGCTGGAGTCGGACGCTTAACCTACTGAACCACCCAGGCGTCCCCACAATATATGTTATACTGTGAATAAAAGATTAAAAAAATTAGTTTGGTATTTAAAGAGAAAAATCAGGAAGTAGGAATAAAAATACTCTTTAGATTCACAGATGTTTATGGTAGCTCTCACTAAAAATATTGATATCCATATTTCATAAATTTGTGATATATATCAAAAAAGATTTACATTATAAGAAAAAAGTCATGAAGTCAAATAGACCTCTAGTCTTATCTTGAAGGCAAACAGAACACCAGAATTTCTCAAAAATTTGGAACTCATTATCCTTGCTAATACAGGGATGTTATAGAGGCAGGAAAATAACCATTACCATTGACAAAGAATAGCAGATACACTTTTTGAGTATTTATTGTGTATTAGACCTCTGCTCTGATTTGCCTACATTAATTCTCTAATCCTAATAAAAACCTTAGGAGGTAGTGTAGTAGGCAGAATAATGGTCCGCTAAAGATGTTCACATCCTAGCTCCCAAAACCTGTTGATAATCTTATATTGCAAAAGGGAATTTGCCAATGTGATTAAGGATTTTTTTCCCTTAAGAATGTGGAATGCTTCATGAATTTGCATGTCGCTCTTACCCAGGAGCGATGCTAATCTCTCTATCACTCCAATTTTAGTATGTGTTGCTGAAGCAAACACATGATTAAGGGTCTTGAGATGGAGAGATTATCTTGGATTGTCCAGATGGACCCAATATAATCACTACAGTCCTTATAAGTGAAAGAGGAAGGCAGGATTGGGTTAGGGTCAGTGGTATGAAGATGCTACATGGTTGGATTTAGAGATGGATAGAAAGGCCATAAGCCAAGGAATATAGGTGGCCTTGAGAAGTTAAGGGCAAGGGAATGGATTCTCCTTAAAGCCTCCAAAGGAATGGAGTCCTGCTCTGTGAAGTGTATTTGTATTTTTGACTTCCACAACTGTAAAAGGATATATTTGTGCTGTTTGAGGCCACTAAATGTACGGTAATTTGTTACAGCAGGAATAGGAAGCTAACATAAATGCATACAATTAGTTCCCCATTATACAGATGTGGAGAATAAGGCTTAATAGGAGTTATATAACTTCCCCAAAGTTACTGAACACAGTTGAAGAAATTCTGATTTTACATTCTCATTTTCCCTTTGAAGTAGGAATCTAGGTCAATGACTGAGAAATGAACGTGGGGATGGATTTAAGAAGATGTTGGAAAGGATATAAAATAGTTTTTATGAAAAAATGGGAGTTTCTGGTCTAACATGTAAAAAGTCCTTATCTTAGAGAGATATACATGGAAGTATTTACAGAATATAAGACATAATGGATTTTCCTTAAAATAGCTTAAGAGGGGCTGTGAATGGAATTAGTAGGTGGTGGTATATGATGATAGTGCTGAAGCTGGAAGGTAGTATGGACACAAGGAGTTTTATTATATTAACCTATACTTCTATAGATGTTCAAATTTTAAAAAAAGTTAAACAAATTTCAAGGAAAAGAACAATAAATGACACAGAGGAAGACATATTGATAAAAGCCATGAAGTAACAAGAACAACTTTTAAAGTAAAGCAACACTCACAGAGAAGCTATCAGTGGTGACTGAGGAAAAGTAAGTAGCATAGGGAGGAGGGTCAGGGAAGGTGAGAAGGAGGGATAGCCAAGGGGCACAATAAAACTTTTAGATATAGTATGTGTTTCATTATATTGGCATGATATATCCATATGTAATGGATATATATATCCAAATAAATATATATATTGTGTATATAATATATACATCATAACATCAAATTGAATATATTCATTATGTACAGCTTATTGCATGTCAGTTATGTTGTAATAAAGCTATAACAAGGAAAAATAAAGCAATGCTGATAAAAATGCAAGGAGAGGGGCTCTTGGGTGCCTCAGACAGTTAAGCATCCGACTTTTGATTTTAGCTCAGGTCATGCTTTAATAGTTCATGACATTGAGCCCCACGTCAGGCTCTACGCTGACAGTATGAAGCCTGTTTGGGATTCTCTCTCCCTCTCTCTCTCTCCCCTTCTCCTGCTCTCTCAAAATAAATTTACTTAAAAAAAATCTTTAAAGAAAAAATATGAGGAGAGTTTCTGGTCTGACCTGTAAAGAGCTTGGAAGTCCTAACTCCTCAGAAAAAGAACAAAAAAGCTGAAGTAAAAAAGCAATTCTCCTTAGATTCAGAGAACTCAGGTCACAGGGCAAACTGCTACCCTGACACTGGAGAGAGGGGTGGATACAGAATCACAGCTTACTGGGAGCAGAGGCCTAGAAGCAGATGACTGAAACTGGAGCTAGTACTGGTAGGACACTTAAACTGTAATGGAAAAATTGCTGGAAGCTCAATAGGAACTAGTTTGAGAATTCAAACTCTGGAAGAGGGAGGTAAACAGTCTTAGAGGAGCCCCATGCTTTTGTGAGTTTTACCTCCAGAAGTCCCACCAGATTCTCAGGGGTAAGATTGGGTCAGAACGCTCATGCTTCTAGCACAGGGAGGGGAAGTAAGCATTCTGACATAGGCCCAAAGCCCTTGGTTCTTAACACCTCACCCTCAAGGAAAACTATTTTACCAGATCTTAAGTGACCTGGGTTTAACCTGGGGGAAAGGAAATGCCTAACTTTAGCCCTTTCTGGCCTTCCTGTCTTGCCCATGGGGAGGGGAAGCAAAGAAGAAGCACATGTGTATGCCACATCCCAGGGACACAGGCTCACTAAAAGCCTGAGACCTAATCATAGGAGTATAGGATGCATTTTCTAACTCCTGCTCCTTACCACCACATCAACTGGGCTTCTGTCTTATAATGGGATTATACCTAAAAGCACTGCAAGCCTCAGACCCTGTTTAAGAAGTGGGAGAAAAACACAAAGACAATAGGGAAGAAAAAAGACACTGGAGAAAACTGCTTCCTCTGACAGCATAGCTACTGCAAACAGTAAACACAGTTGTTAGAGTTATCCTAGCTGGATAAACATAAAACCTCATGCTAAAGGTCCATCTACCTTAGTTCCTTTCACCCAATATATAATATCCAATTTTCAACAAAAAATTTCAAGGCATGCTAAAAGGCAGAAAACAAAGTTTGAATGGACAAAGCAAGCATTGGTACCAGATTCAGATATAGCAGAATGTTAGAATTAGCAGACCAGAAATTTAAAAGAACTATGATTAATACATTAAGGGCTCTACTGGAAAAAGTAGACAGCATGCAAAAACAGACTGTTAATACAAGCAGAGAGATGGAAACTCTTAAGAATCAAACAGAAATGATAGAAATAATAAAAATGAAGAAAGCCTGGATACGGCTGAACAAAGGATCAGTGAGCTTGAAGATCTAGCAATAGAAACTTCCAAAACTGAAACACACAGAGAAAAACTAATGAAAACATTGAACAGAACTGTGGGACAAAGGTGTAACATATGTGTCACTGGATTACTGGAAGGAGAAGGAGAGAAAGGAATAGAAAGAAATGTTTGAAATAACATGACAATTTTCCAAAATTAGCGACAGATATCAAACCACAGATCCAGGAAGCTTAGAGAACACCAAACAGGAAAAATACTAAAAACCTGTATTTATCTATGCATATCATATTCAATCAGCAGAAAACCCAAGACAAAGAGAAAATCCTGAAAGTAATCAGAGAAAAGGAATGGGCGAAAAGATGACTAGGAATCCATATAAGACTATGATACAATTAAGAATGCTCATTTCAGGTAAAGACTATGAACTACTGGTGGTACCAATATGCAAGTATGTTTATTATTTTTTTTAGAAATGCCCAGGAGCCTAGGTCTAGGACTGAAGAAGGTAAATAGCTTGGACTAACCCAGGGCTATAATTTTGCTAGGCAGGTACAGTAGAAGGAGAGTGCTTAATGGGAGTTAAAAGTAATGGCAGGAGTGAGGTTGATGTATGGTAGCTACACGAGGAAGGTAAAGGCAGGAGTGGGCTGATTACAGGTCAAGAGACTAACACCCTTAAAGTTGAACAGGTGTAGTAATGGGAAAGAGAAGGCTGGAAAATAGTTTGTAGTCAAATAGCTGAATGGATGGCATTAAAATTTCAAAAGTAGGGTACCTGGGTAGCTCAGTAGATTAAGCCTCTGACTCTTGATTTTAGGTCAGGTCATGATCTCACACTTTGTGAGATGAAGCCCTGAGTCGGGCTCCGGGCTGACAGCATGAAGCCTGCTGGGAGTTTCTCTCTTCCTTTCTCTCTGCCCCTCCCCTGCTCGCCTGCATGCCTCTCTCTCAAAATAAATAAATAAACAAACAATAAAAAAATTTCTAAAGTAAAATAGTTCTGGTAGATAAGGTCCAGAGTATGACCAGGGGTTTTCAAAATGGAGATGAAGGAATTTGGGTGGGATTGGTTTCTGATTTGAATAATTCTTTCCTTTCTTCATGTTATCAAATAGGTTGCCTATATCAGGTGGAAACATATTAGTAGCACAAGAGCTATCCAACTCATAAATTAACTCAAGTGGTAAAGAATATCATGTGGTAGGTACATTTTCCCTCTTAGTTTCACATAGGGTCATATACCTGATGTAAAACTTTATACTATGTTCAGTACAAAGCAATATGAAGAAGGCCTACTTCTTCATAAAATACAAGAGGGCATACATTTGATATATGGAAAACTGGGGAAGTATAGTGTGCATTTGTTTCTTTTAGGTTGTCATAAAATTGTGATTTGTGATATCAGTGGGGCAGGAAAATGATATATGTGAAGGCAGTTCAGCAGGATCTGAATTTCAAAGAAAATAATAAATGGACGAATGGGAGGCAGATCTGTCACCAAAAAAAAGCCCAAAGGTGCAGGACTGTTGGAGTAATCATCGTAAGAACATCTCTCTGCATGGTGAATTTTACTTATGTGACTTTCTAAAAAAAAATTTTTTTAAACGTTTATTATTGAGAGACAGAGAGACACAGAGTGTGAGCAGGAAAGGGGAAGAGAGAGGAGGAGACACAGAATCTGAAGCAGGCTCCAGGCTGTCAGCACAGAGCCCGATACAGAGCTCGAACCCACAAACCGGGGGATCATGACCTGAGCTGAAGTTGGACACTTAATCGACTGAGCCACCCAGGCACCCCAACTTATGTGACTTTCTAAATGAAAGTTCTCCATACAATTAAAGTTGCTTTTATTTTAAGATAAAGAGAATGGGAACATTATTGATCTCAGAAGTATTACCTGCAGCTGCTTTAATCATACAGCCTTTCCTATCCACTTTTCTGCCAGAACTTATAGGTAAAATGAGTGGGTTTCATTTCAATGTTTTACAGTTCTTTGCTTGACCATGTAATGAATATGGTCAATGACAGGAAGCAAGAGGAATTGAATAATTCACAGATTAGGTAGACAATACCTAAATCACCAAGTTAATCCTAAGCCTCTGATTAATTACATCTATGCTTTAGAATTTTTAAAAAACAGACTTTCTTGTTTAGAGCAGTTTTAGATTCATAGCCAAATTAAGTAGAAAGTACAGAGAGTTCTCATACATCTTCTGCATTCCCCTCCCCATAGCCTCCCCTACTATATACATCTACATTTTTATAATGATATGAAAGCAGATGGGCTTGACCAGGCACTCATATACATTCATAATAGATGTGATGCATTGTCCAGATATTTTCTTCAGGACTGAGGCACTTATTCCCTGAGCTCCTCAGTGTTGGCTGCTGATAGCTCACAGCCGGGTTCCTACCTGGACACTGTTTTCAGCCAAAGGGAGCTGGCTCCTACTAGCTATAAGCCTTTCCTGGAGACTACCTGCAGGCAAAGTCTGATTAAAGCAGGAATACAAACGCCTGGCTTCTCTGTCTCTATTTGAGCCATTTCTGAAGGGCCAATAGCTTTTGCTTTGGTGTTGAGTCTAAATTAAATCTCTGCATGCAAATCTCTGGGTTAGGGTCTGTTTCCACATGTCTCAAATATGTGAAGTTTCCTAACCATACACAAAATGTTGGTCTTGCAGTACTTAACTGGGGTAGTAAAAGTATGAGACTATAACCAGAACACCTAGCTTTGTGCTGTTCCAGTACTTCATAGCTCTATGATTAGATAATTTAATTTCACTAAGCTTTAGTTTCCTCATCTTTACATGGGGGGGTAATTCCTCATGCAACAAGGTTATTATGAGGACCCAAGCAGGGATACGCCCACACCCATACACAATATAATATTCTTATTATAATTTATATGAACTGGCAATTTAAAAAACTAAGCCTAATTATTTTTACACTTTGTTATTTCACTGAAGCACAGAAAGTCAATATTAAGACTATACCAAAAAAAAATCATTAATTATTTACTATATGCTTGACCTTCAGTTATGTACCAGGTATACATGATGAGAGGGTTCTTGACCTTAAGGGATGCCAGTCTAGTATAGAGAGGCATTTAATATAGAGACGTGAGCTCAAGTATTATATATGCTAAAATGGCGGTAGTATGCCTTATGCCAAGAAACTATGGGAAGGTATCAGAAAAGCCTTCATAAAGGAGGTGAATCTTGAGGTGAGAATCTTTTAGACAAGGTATTTTATTCTCAGTAAAGTTTTTTGAGCACTAAAGGATACTTTAATCACTTCTAAATAATAACAACTTGAATGTAACTTATAAGTATTTTGTGAGTATCTATTATGCAGAATATTTTCACTGAAAATTTTACAACTGAGATTTGTTTACTTACTGTTATCTTACGAGGACAGTCATTAGAACACAGACCACTAAGAACTGTGGAAAAATAAAGAAAAGGCTATTACTACTATATTATTACTTTAGCTTATATTTAAAGTTAACTCTAATTTTTCCCCTATAATCTATTAACATGCTCTACTGAATCATAATCACAGGCAGAAACCAAATCAATTCCTTTAGATCTGAGTAAATCAAGTTTCTATTGTTTATTTTATACTGCTATTTTAAAAGCTTTTATTAAGCAGTTAAGATGTTGCTGTTTTGTGAAATATACAGGTGAAATAATTAATTATATTTATATCATACTATACCTACTGTTGGTTCTATTTTCCAAGTATAAGACTTAGAATCTGACAGAAGTGCTAAATGCAAACCAATTAAAATGTATGCTGAGAAAAACATTTTATATCTCATATTAGACTTTTTCCCACTTATCTAGTCAAAGTTGTTGGGTCAAAGATTTTGGGCACCCTTGATAACTATTATGGAGAACACAACTATAAAGAATTGATGGGCCTATAACAAATACACAAAAATAATTTAATGACACATTTATTCTATGATCACCAAAAAAGAAAAGGTTAGAGTATCTGAATATTCTTTATATAAGTAACATGAGTTTTGAAATATAATTATATTACCACCTCTTCATGTGAAGTGATACCTCTATAAGAAAGTGGACATTACCACTCCTGTAACTTTATTCAACACAGTGTTGAAAGTCCTAACCTCAGCAATCAGATAACAAAAAGAAATAAAAGACATCAGGGGTGGCTCAGTCATTAAGTATCCAACTTCGGCTCAGGTCATGATCTCATGGTCCGTGAGTTCGAGCCCCATGTCAGGCTCTGTGCTGTCAGTTCAGAGCCTGGAGCTTGCAGAGGATTCTGTGTCTCCCTCTCTCTCAGCTCCTCCCCCTCCCCTGCTCTCTGTCTCTCAAAAAAATGAATAAATGTTAAAAAAATTAAAAAAAAAAGAAACAGAAATAAAAGACATCCAAATTGGCAAGGAGGAAGTCAAACTTTCACTCTTCACAGATGACAGGATATTCTTTGTGGAAAACCCAAAGGATTCCACAAAAAACTGCTAGAACTGATACATGAATTCAGCAAAGTCACAGGACATAAAATCAATGCACAGAAATCAGTTGCATTTCTATACACCAAAAGAAGCAGCAGAAACAGAAATCAAGGAGTTTATCTCATTTACAATTGCACCAAAACCCATAAAATACCTAGGAATAAACCTAACTAAAGAGGTGAAAAATCTATACACTGAAAACTATAGAAAGCTTATGAAAGAAATTGAAGACGCAAAGAAATGGAAAAACATTCCACGCTCATGGACTGAAGAACAAATGCAGTTAAAATGTCGATAGCACCCAAAGCAATCTACATATTCAATGCAATCCCTATCAAAATAACACCAGCATTCTTTACAGAGCTAGAACAAACAATCCTAAAATTTGTATGGAACCACAGAAGACCCTGAATAGCCAAAGCAATGCTGAAAAAGAACACCAAAGCTGGAGGCATCACATTTCCGGACTTCAAGCTGTTTTACAAAGCTGTAATCATCAAGACAGTATGGTACTGGCACGAAAACAGACACACAGATCAATGGAACAGAAAAGAGAACCCAGAAATAGACTCACAAACATGGTCAACTAATCTTTGACAAAGCAGGAAGGTGTATCCAATGGAAAAAAGACAGTCTCTTCAGCAAATGGTGCTGGGAAAAATGGACAGCAACATGCAGAAGAATGAACCTGGACCACTTTCTTACACCATGCACAAAAATAAACTCAAAATGGGTAAAAGACCTAAATGTAAGAGAGGAAACCATCAAAATCCTAGAGGAGGAAATAGGCAACAATCTCTTTGTCCTCAGTTGCAGCAACTTCTCACTTGACATGTGTCCAGAGGCAAGGGAAACAAAAGCAAAAATGAACTACTGGGACCTCATCAAAATAAAAAGCTTCTGCACAGTGAAGGAAACAATCAGCAAAACTAAAAGGCAATCGATGGAATAGGAGAAGATATTTGCAAATGACATATCAGATACAGGGTTAGTATCCAAAATCTATAAAGAATTTATCAAACTCAACACCCAAAACACAAATAATCCAGTGAAGAAATGGGCAAAAGACATGAATAGACACTTTTTCAAAGAAGACATCCAGATGGCTAATAGACACATAAAAAGATGCTCAACATCACTCATCATCAGGGAAATGTAAATCAAAACCACAATGAAATACCACCTCACACATGTCAGAATGGCTAACATTAACAACTCAGTCAACAACAGATGTTGGCAAGGACGTGGAGAAAGATGAAGTGCTTTTGCACTGCTGGTGGGAATACAAACTGGTGTAGCCACTCTGGAAAGCAATATGGAGGGTCCTCAAAATTCTAAAAATAGGACTACCCTATGACTCAGCAATTGCACTACTAGGTATTAAAGGATACAAAAACACTGATTTGAAGGGGTACATGCCCCCAATGTTTATAGCAGCACTATCGACAATAGCCAAATTATGGAAAGAGCCCAAATGTCTACTGAGTGACAAATGGATAAAGAAGATGTGGTATATATATACAATGGAATGTTACGCGGCAATCAAAAAGAATGAAATCTTGCAATTTGCAACAACATGGATGGAACTAGAGTGTATTATGCTAACCAAAATAAGTCAGAGAAAGACAAATATCACAGGATTTCACTCATATGTGCAATATAAGAAACAAAACAGATGAACACAGGGGAAGGGAAGCAAAAATAATATAAAAACAGAGAGGGAGACAAACCATAAGAGACTCTTAAATACAGAGAGCAAACTGAGGGTTGCTGCTGGGGTGCTGGGTGGGGTATGGGCTAAATGAGTGATGGGTACTAAGGAGGGCACTTGTTAGGTTGAGCATTGGATGTTATATGTAAGTGATAAATCACTAAATTTATTCCTGAAATCATTATTACACTATATGTTAACTAACTTGGATTTAACTTAAAAAAAAAAAAAGTGGCCATTATGTGCTATTAAATATTCTCTATGTTATGCATTAAAGAGGGATGGCATACAGTTGTGCTTGGTAAACATGAATTATTTCAATAAAAACTGTAAATTTTTCATTCAAACATATCCATAGGAAAAAGGTATGTTACTTAGGTTAGGTATATAAAGTATATATAAGGTCTATACAGTATATACAGGACACCAGAAAATAAGCATGGCATACTTCACCACAAAGAAGATACCTGTTTGTTGACTATAGTGCACTTACATGAACTACAATCTGAGGAGACAGTAAACTAAACGTTTTATATTTGGAAAACAGTTTTCATTATTTAAGTTTCTTATCATAGCACAGTGCCTGGTTCTCTTTTATTCTCAAACTTTCCACGACCTAACTTTTTCTTTGTTCCTCTCTTCCCTCAACTCCAGGCAGATACTGGTCATTCTTTTCTTCTTGTCACAAAATGATTTTCATAAACTTCATTAAAATCATTATCTTGCTGAATAGTAATTATTTTCTCACAAGTCTGTCTTTGAACTAGTATGTAAGCTCTGCATCATTTTCTCCTTATTTTCTCAGGGTCTAACCCAACATATTTGCTCAATAAGTACCTGTTGAAGGAGGAAAAATATGGATTATTCAGTAAATGGTCCTGGATAGTTGTCTATTTGGTGGAAAATAAACATAGATTTTAACTCATAACATAAAAATTATATCTGGCAAAGACACAAATAATATAAAGAACTCATATTTTATTTTTTTAATTTTAATTTTTTAAAAAATTTACACCCAAATTAGTTAGCATATAGTGCAGCAATGATTTCAGGAGTAGATTCCTTAGTGCCCTTTACCCATATAGCCCATCCCCCCTCCCACAACCCCTCCAGTAACCCTCAGTTTGTTCTCCATATTTATGAGTCTCTTATGTTTTGTCCCCCTCCCTGTTTTTATATTATTTTGTTTCCCTTCCCTTATGTACATCTGTTTTGTCTCTTAAAGTCCTCATATGAGTGAAGTCGTATGATGTTTGTGTTTCTCTGATTGACTAATTTCACTTAGCATAATACTCTCCAGTTCCATCCACGTAGTTGCAAATGGCAAGATTTCATTCTTTTTGATTGCTGAGTAATACTCCATTGTATGTATGTGCATACACACACACACACACACCACATCTTCTTTATCCATTCATCCATCGATGGACATTTGGGCTTTTTCCATAATTTGGCTATTGTTGATAGTGCTGCTATAAACATTGGGGTGCAAGTGTCCCTTTGAAACAGCACACCTTTATCCCCTGGATAAATAACTAGTAGTGCAGTTGCTGGGTCGTAGGGTAGTTCTATTTTTAGTTTTTTGAGGAACCTCCATACTGTTTTCCAGAGTGGCCACACCAGCTTGCATTGCCAGCAACAATGCAAAAGAGATCCTCTTTCTCCGCATCCTCGCCAACATCTGTTGTTGCCTGAGTTGTTCATGTTAGCCATTCTGACAGGTGTGAGGTGGTATCTCATTGTGGTTTTGATTTGTATTTCCCTGATGATGAGTGAAGTTGAGCATTTTTTTCATGTGTCGGTTAGCCATCTGGATGTTTTCTTTGGAGAAGTGTCTATTCATGTTTTTTGCCCATTTCTTCACTGGATTGTTTGATTTTTGGGTGTTGAGTTTGATAAGTTCTTTATAGATTTTAGAGAACTCTTATATTTTAATAGAAAGACAGGCCAATTAAAAATTGGGCAAAGCATCTGAATAGGCACTTTTCCAAAGTAGATACAGAGATATACAAAGCTCAGGAAAAGATGCTCAGCATCATTAGCAATCAGGGAAACCAAACCACATCCACAGTGCAACGCATATTTGCAATATCCAAGAGGTGGAAGTAACCCAATAAATGTCTGACAAATAAGTGGAAATAAATAAAATGTGGTATATATACACAATGGAACCTTATTCAGCTTTAAGAAGAAATCCTGTCACAAGTTACAACATGAATGAACCTTGAAGACATTATGCTAAGTGAAACAAGCCAGTCACAAAAAGACAAATACTGTATGATTCCATTATGCAAGGTATCTAACAGTGAAATTCACAGAAACAAAAAGCAGAATGGTGGCTAAGGGTGAGGAGAAGAGGGGCAGTTGATAAATGGGTATACAGTTTCATTTGTGCAAGATGCAAAAGTTCTGGAGATCTGTTCAACAACATGAATATACTTAACACTACCAAACTGTACATTAAAAAAAGGTAAGATAGTAAATTTTATGTTGTTTTTTGTTTTTTACCACAATAAAAAAAAATGGTTAAGATGGTAACAAAACAAAATGAAATAAACTCCCAAGATACCATTTCATACTAATTAGGATGGGTACAATAAAAAAGTCAGATAATAATGTTGGTAAGGATGTAGAGAAATAGGTCCCTCAAACATTTCCGGTAGGAATGTAAAATGGTTGAGCTGCTTTGGAAAACAACCTGGCAATTCCTTAAAAGGATAGACACAGAGTTCCCATTTAACCCAGCAATTCCATTCCTAGGTATATCTCAAGAGGTATTAAAGTAGAGAAATGAAAACATATGTCCACATGAAAAATTGACATGAATGTTCACAGTAGTATTATTCATAATTGCCCAAAGTCATCAGCTGATGAATAAATAAGATGTGGTATATTCATATAATGAAATATTATTTGGCAATTAAAAGGAATAAAGTACTGATAATGCTACAATATGGATGGATCTTAAAAACATTATGTATGGTAAGTGAACGAAGTCAGTCACAAAAGACTACACTTTATATGATTCCATTTATATGAAATGTCTGGGATAGGCAAATTTATGGACACAGAAAGTAGTGGCTGCCTAGGGCTGGGGTAGGATGGGGTGGGGATAGGGGATTGAGAGTGATTACTAAAGGGCTTCTGTGGTAATAAACATTTTTAAAATGTATTGTGGTGATGGCTGCATAATTCTGTGAATAAGCTCAAAGCCACTTAAGTGTACACTTCAAATGGGTGAATAGTATGGTACATGAATTATATCTCAAAGCTGTTGCAAAATAAAAAAGACCATAAAAATTTAAAAACTAATGAAGGGATAAACTTTCTTTTAAACATACATTACAAAGGCATACTGTTGCTCGTATACAAAGATCTTCTAGGTATGAGTTCAAAGATCATAATCCAATAGAAACAAAGGATATCAAGAAGCAATATCCAGAAAGAAAATGCAAATAATCAAAAGCCATGAAAACACTCAACCTTACTAGTCAGGGGAAAAAAAAATCAATTTTACACCTAACAGGCACAAAATAAAAGGCTGAGAAAAATGTCTGCAGGAAAACAATAAAATCAAAGACAAATGACAAACTAGGAAAAATACTTGCAACACATGTCACAAAGGATTAACTTCCCTAATATATACTATGGTGCATTTATAAATAAGACAATGAAAAAGGGTAAGGACTGTTTGTAAAAATAAAAATACAGATGGCTCTTACACATATGAAAAGATGCTGAAATTTACTCAGTATAAGAAAGACACAAAATAAAAGAGACAATACTTTCACTTACATGACTGGCAAAACTAAAAAAGTTAATAACCCGTTGGGTTGGTGAAGGTATTAGGAAATATGCATTCTTATATACTGCAGGTGAAAGTATAAGCTGATACAATTTCTATGAAGGGACATCCTATACTATACTGTAGTGTGTGTGTGTGTGTGTGTGTACGTGTATGTGTATGTATGTATATATATATACACACACACATTCGAGCTACAAAGTTCGAAACTGGGCAGAATTAATCTATGGTGTTGGAAATTAAAATAGTGGATACTTTTAGGTGAAGAGGGTTAGTAACTAATAAGGTGGCATGAGGAAGCTTCTGATTACTGGTTATGTGTTTCTTGATTAGGTGTAATTACATGAGTACATTTATTTTGTGAAAATTTACAGACCTGTGTACTTAGATATATTTTTCTGTATGTATATTTCAATAATATGTTTATTTAAAAGATGCACATGCTATTTTTTAATAATTCCATTTTTAGAAATTTATCCTACAGGATATTCTCTGTGGCATTATTTATAATAACAATAAGAGATTGAAATAGCCTTGATATCTACTTTAAAAGAACTCATTAAATTATGTCCTATCCATACTATGTGATGCTATTCAGTAGAAATAATGAATGAATAACTGATGCTATCAGTTAAAATAATGAGGCAGCTCTAGATTATATTACTGTGGTATAATCTTTAAGATATGTTGTTAAGTGGAGAAAGTAAAGCCTAGAACAACCATTTATGTACAATGAAAGCATATACACATATAAGCTCATATACACATAAAATATCTTGGAGCGATACAAAGAACTTGTCTTTGGGAATAGGAATTGGATCATTGGGAGACAGGTTAAAGGGAGACTAATTTTTCACTATATACTCTTGTATTTTTTTCATTGTTATCATGTATTACTTATTTTAAAAACCAAATTTATTAATGAAATAAAAACTTAGAGCTCTCAGATGAATATATGCTGGACAGTGTCATATGCTGTTGGGAATATAAATGTGTGTATCTTGTGGGAATGATAATTTGGTATTATCTATTAACATTAAAAACACAGTCCCTCAGCTTATCGATTTCATGCCTGGAAACCACCTATGTGTCTGCTGAGAGGAAACATTGGGTAAACTGTGGAATATCCATAGTATTATGGAATGGCATGGAGTTATTAAAAGAGTGAAAAAAGACCTGTTAAGTCCTAACTCGAAAGGGTGTTTATACTCTATTGCTGAGGTAAAAAAAACAAGATGCAGGGAAACATGTTTAGTAAGATTCTATTTGCAAACGTATGTGTTGGATAAATCTCACAGACATAATGCTGAGCAAAAGAGCCAGATGCAAAGGGTACAATCCTGTATTCTTGCTTTTACGTGACATTCAGAAAAGGGAAAATGATTCTATGGTGACAGAGATCAGGACAGTGGTTATACTTTTGCAGGGGAGTACTGACTGGCTTGGAGGACCTTCTAGGGTATGGCAAATATTTTATCTTGATCTAGGTGTGGTAGAAGGGGGTATACCTAGGTAAAATTTCACCAAGCTGTAGACTTTCATCACATTTCCTTTGTAACCCCATCACTATTACCTTTCTTATCACTTCACACCTACCTGACTGTATGCCAAGGTGGTTACCCTGGGTCTGAATTTTTCATTATGCATATCTATTTTTTTTCCTCTGAACACTGCTGCAAAATCTGTCTTCTTAATTCACACAATTGTGTGAACAAAGGCTCTCTTTGATGAAAAATGTAAAGAGTGTGATAGTTTTTTGTGTAAACTTGACCAGGCCATGGGGTGCCTAGATGATTGGCCAAAAATTATTCTAGATGTTTCTGTGAGAGAAGTTTTGGATGAGATTAACATTTAATTGGTAAAATGAGTGAAAGAGAGAGACAAGAAAAAGGAAGATGGCGGCGCAGGAGGATGCTGGGCTTACCATGTCCTGCTGATCACTTAGATTCCACCTACAGCTGCCTAAATAACCCAGAAAACCGCCAGAAGACTAGCAGAATGGATTCTCAAGAGCCAAGCACAGAGGAGAGGCCCACAGAAGAGGGTAGGAAGGGCGGAGAAGTGGTGCGCGCTACATGGACTGGGGGGAGGGAGTCAGGGTGGCGGGGCAGCCTGCCGGCCAAGCAGAGGCCCCAAGTCTGGCTTGCAAAAGCGGAGGGGCCGGGTGGAGTGTGTTCTGACAGCAAGCGGGACTTAACATCTGGGAGGTTATAAGTTAACAGCTCTGCTTGGAGAGCGGAAAGGCTGGAGACAACAGGAGGGAGAGCTGTTGAGCCCCAGACGACCAGAGCTCAGCTTGGCAGGGAACAAAGGTGCTCGCCAGCACCATCTCCCTCGCCCACCCCCCAGCCAAAGTCCCAAAGGGAACCAGGTTCCTGTCAGGGAACTTGCTTGCACTGAGCAAACACCCAACGCTGTGCTTCTGCGGATCCATCCCTCCAGTGGCAGCAGGTCTGACTCCTTCCCGGTGCCTCAGGGCCCCTCCCAAAGTGGATCACTGAAGCATAAGCGAGCTGAGCCTACCCCGCCACCCCCCCCCCCCCCACCGTGCACCTTGCTGAACCACCCCAGCTAATATGCCAGATCCCCAGCACCACAAGTCTGGCAGTGTGCAAGTAGCCCAGACGGGCCACACCACCCCACAGTGAATCCCGCCCCTATGAGAGGGGAAGAGAAGGTACACACCAGTCTGACTGTGGCCCCAGCAGTGGGTTGGGGGCAGACATCAGGTCTGAATGCAGCCCCACCCACCAACGCAAGTTATTCAAGACAGCACAGGGGAAGTGCCCTGCAGTTCTGCGCCACTTCAGGGACTATCCAAAATGACGAAACGGAAGAATTCACCTCAAAAGAATATCCAGGAAATAACGACAGCTAACGAGCTGATCAAAAAGGATATAACAATATAACAGAAAGTGAATTTAGAATAATACTCATAAAATTAATTGCTGGGCTTGAAAACAGTATAGAGGACAGCAGAGAATCTCTTGCTACAGAGATCAAGGGACTAAGGAACAGCCAGGAGGAGCTAAAAAATGCTATCAATGAGCTGCAAAATAAAATGGAGATGACCACAGCTCGGATTGAAGAGGCAGAGGAGAGAATAGGTGAACTAGAAGCTAAAATTATGGAAAAAGAAGAAGCTGAGAAAAAGAGAGATAAAAAAATCCAGGAGTATGAGGGGAAAATTAGAGAACTAAGTGATACACTAAAGAGAAATAATCTATGCATAATAGGTATTCCAGAGGAGCAAGAGAGAGGGAAAGGTGCTGAAGGTATACTTGAAGAAATAATAGCTGAGAACGTCCCTGATGTGGGGAAGGAAAAAGGCATTGAAATCCAAGAGGCACAGAGAACTCCCTTCAGACGGAACTTGAATCGATCTTCTGCATGACATATCATAGTGAAACTGGCAAAATACAAGGATAAAGAGAAAATTCTGAAAGCAGAAAGGGATAAATGTGTTCTAACATATAAAGGGAGACTGATAAGACTCATGACTGATCTCTCTACTGAAACTTGGCAGGCCAGAAAGGAATGGCAGGAAATCTTCAATGTGATTAACAGAAAAAATATGCAGCCGAGAATCCTTTATCCAGCAAGTCTATCATTTAGAATAGAAGGAGATAAAGGTCTTCCCAAACAAACAAAAACTGAAGGAATTCGTCACCACTAAACCAGCCCTACAAGAGATCCTACGGGGGATCCTGGGAGACAAAGTACCAGAGACATCGCTACAAGCATGAAACCTACAGACATCACAATGACTCTAAACCCATATCTTTCCATAATAACACTGAACATAAATGGACTAAATGAGCCAACCAAAGACATAGGTTATCAGAATAGATAAAAAAAAAACAAGACCCATTTATTTGCTGTCTACAAGAGACTCATTTTAGACCTGAGGACACCTTCAGATTGAAAGTGAGGGGATGGAGAACTATTTATCATGCTACTGGAAGTCAAAAGAAGGCTGGAGTAGCCACTTATATCAGACAAACTAGACTTTAAATTAAAGGCTGTAACAAGAGATGGAGAAGGGCATTATATAATAACAGGGTCTATCCATCAGGAAGAGCTAACAATTATAAATGTCTATGCACCGAATACGGGAGCCCCCAAATATATAAAACAATTACTCACATACATAAGCAACCTTATTGATAAGAATGTGGGAATTGCAGGGGACCTTAATACCCCACTCACAGCAATGGATAGATCATCTAGACACATGGTCAATAAAGAAGAAGGGCCCTGAATGATACATTGGATCAGATGGACTTGACAGATATATTTAGAACTCTGCATCCCAAAGCAACAGAATATACTTTCTTCTCGAGTGCACACGGAACATTCTCCAAGATAGATCACATACGGGGTCACAAAACAGCCCTTCATAAGTATACGAGAATTGAGATCATACCATGTATACTTTCAGACAACAATGCTATGAAGCTTGAAATCAACCACAGAAAAAAGTCTGGAAAACCTCCAAAAGCATGGCCGTTAAAGAATACCCTACTAAAGAATGAATGGGTCAACCAGGCAATTAGAAAAGAAATTAAAAAATACATGGAAACAAATGGAAATGAAAATACAACAATCCAAACGCTTTGGGATGCAGAAAAGGCAGTCCTGGGAGGAAAATACATTGCAATCCAGGCCTATCTCAAGAAACGAGAAAAATCCCAAATACAAAATCTAACAGCACACCTAAAGGAAATAGAAGCAGAACAGCAAAGACAGCCTAAACCCAGCAGAAGAAGAGAAATAATAAAGATGAGAACAGAAATAAACAATATAGAATCTAAAAAAACTGTAGAGCAGATCAAGGAAACCAAGAGTTGGCTTTTTGAAAAAATAAACAAAATTGATAAACCTCTAGCCAGGCTTCTCAAAAAGAAAAGGGAGATGAGCCAAATAGATAAAATCATGAATGAAAATGGAATTATTACAACCAATCCCTCAGAAATACAAGCAATTATCAGGGAATACTATGAAAAATTATATGCCAACAAACTGGACAACCTGGAAGAAATGAACAAATTCCTAAGCACCCACACACTTCCAAAACTCAATCAGGAGGAAATAGAAAGCTTGAAGAGACCCATAACCAGTGAGGAAATGAAATCAGTTATCAAAACTCTCCCAACAAAGAAGAGTCCAGGACCAGATGGCTTCCCTGGGAAATTCTAACAGACAGTTAAAGCAGAGATAATACCTATTCTTCTCAAGCTGTTCCAAAAAATCAAAAGGGAAGGAAAATTTCCAGACTCACTCTATGAATCCAGCATTCCTTTGATTCCCAAACCAGACAGAGACTCAGCAAAAAAGAGAACTACAGGCCAATATCCCTGATGAATATGGATGCAAAAATCCTCAATAAGATACTAGCAAATCGAATTCAACAGCATATAAAAAGAATTATTCACGATGATCAAGTGGGATTCATTCCTGGGATGCAGGGCTGGTTCAACATTCACAAATCAATCAACGTGATACATCACATTAATAAAAGAAAAGAACCATATGATCCTGTCAATCGATGCAGAAAAAGCATTTGACAAAATTCAGCATTCTTTCTTAATAAAAACCCTCGAGAGAGTCGGGATAGAAGGAACATACTTAAACATCATGAAGCCATTTATGAAAAGCCCACAGCTAACATCATCCTCAATGGGGAAAAACTGAGAGCTTTCCCCCTGAGATCAGGAACACGACAGGGATGTCTTCTCTCACCGCTGTTGTTTAACACAGTGTTGGAAGTTCTAGCATCAGCAATCAGACAACAAAAGGAAATCAAAGGCATCAAAATTGGCAAAGATGAAGTTAAGCTTTCACTTTTTGCAGATGACATGATATTATACACGGAAACTCCGATAGACTCCACCAAAAGTCTGCTAGAACTGGTACATGAATTTAGCAAAGTTGCAGGATACAAAATCAATGTACAGAAATCAGTTGCATTCTTATACACTCATAATGAAGCAACAGAAAGACAAAGAAACTGATCCCATTCACAATTGCACCAAGAAGCATAAAATACCTAGGGATAAATCTAACCAAAGATGTAAAACATCTGTATGTTGAAAACTGTAGAAAGCTAATGAAGGAAATTGAAGAAGACATAAAGAAATGGGAAAATATTCCATGCTCATGGATTGGAAGAATAAATATTGTCAAATGTCAATACTACCCAAAGCTATCTACACATTCAATGCAATCCCAATCAAAATTGCACCAGCATTCTTCTCGAAGCTAGAACAAGCAATCCTAAAATTCATATGGAACCACAAAAGGCCCCGAATAGCCAAAGTAATTTTGAAGAAGAAGACCAAAGCGGGAGGCATCATAATCCCAGACTTTAGCCTCTACTACAAAGCTGTCATCATCAAGACAGCATGGTATTGGCACAAAAACAGACACATAGACCAATGGAATAGAATAGAGACCCAGAACTAGACCCACAAATGTATGGCCAACTAATCTTTGACAAAGCAGGAAAGAACATCCAATGGAAAAAAGACAGTCTCTTTAACAAATGGTGCTGGGAGAACTGGACAGCAACATGCAGAAGGATGAAACTAGACCACTTTCTCACACCATTCACAAAAATAAACTCAAAATGGATAAAGGACCTGAAGGTGAGACAGGAAACCATCAAAACCCTAGAGGAGAAAGCAGGAAAAGACCTCTCTGACCTCAGCCGCAGCAATTTCTTACTTGACATATCCCCAAAGGCAAGGGAATTAAAAGCAAAAATGAACTACTGGGACCTCATGAAGATAAAAAGCTTCTGCACAGCAATGGAAACAATCAACAAAATAAAAGGCAACCAACGGAATGGGAAAAGATATTTGCAAATGACATATTGGATAAAGGGCTAGTATCCAAAATCTATAAAGAGCTCACCAAACTCCACACCCGAAAAACAAATAATCCAGTGAAGAAGTGGGCAGAAAACATGAATAGACACTTCTCTAAAGAAGACATCCGGATGGCCAACAGGCACATGAAAAGATGCTCAATGTCGCTCCTCAGCAGGGAAATACAAATCAAAACCATACTCAGATATCACCTTATGCCAGTCAGAATGGCCAAAATGAACAAATCAGGAGACTATAGATGCTGGAGAGGATGTGGAAAAATGGGAACCCTCTTGCACTGTTGGTGGGAATGAAAATTGGTACAGCCACTCTGGAAAACAGTGTGGAGGCTCCTCAAAAAATTAAAAATAGACCTACCCTATGACCCAGCAGTAGCACTGCTAGGGATTTACCCAAGGGATACAGGAGTACTGATGTATAGGGGCACTTGTACCCCAATGTTTATAGCAGCACTCTCAACAATAGCCAAATGATGGAAAGAGTCTAAATGTCCATCAACTGATGAATGGATAAAGAAAGTGTGGTTTATATACACAATGGAGTACTACATGGCAATGAGAAAGAATGAAATATGGCCCTTTGTAGCAACATGGATGGAACTGGAGAGTGTTATGCTAAGTGAAATAAGCCATACAGAGAAAGACAGATATCATATGTTTTCACTCTTACGTGGATCCTGAGAAACTTAACAGAAACCCATAGGGGAGGGGAAGGAAAAAAAAAAAAGAGGTTAGAGTGGAAGAGAGCCAAAGCATAAGAGACTCTTAAAAACTGAGAACAAACTGAGGGTTGATGGGGGGTGGGAGGGAGGGGAGGGTGGGTGATGGGTATTGAGGAGGGCACCTTTTGGGATGAGCACTGGGTGTTGTATGGAAACCAATCTGACAATAAATTTCATATATTGAAAAAAAATTAGTGAAAGAGATTGTTCTTCATACTGTGGATGGGCTCCATCCAATCAGTTGAAGGCCTGAATAGAACAAAAGTCTGACCCTCTCCTAAGTAAGAAGTCTCCCAACAGACAGCCTATACACTAGAACATGAGGTTTTCCAGGGACCCCTGGGTGGCTCAGTCAGTTAAACATCCAACTTCAGCTCAGGTCATGATCTCACGGTTCGTGGGTTGGAGCCCCACATCTGAGCTATCTGTGCTGATGGCTCTGAGCTTGGAGCCTGCTTCAGACTCTGTGTCTTCCTCTCTCTTTGCCCCTCCCCCATTCACATTCTGTCTCTCTCTTTGTAAAAAATTAACATTTAAGAAAAAAAAAGAACATGAGGTTTTCCTGCCTGACAAACTGGGACACTGGTTTTTCCTAATTCTATAGCTGCCTGCTGGCTTTGTGACTCAAACTAGGACAGTTTACAGAGTGTACAGATTCCAAATTATGGAAGACTTGGCAGCTTCCAACATTGCATGAATCAATTCATTATGCTGGTGGGATAATCTCTCTCTCTCTCTCTCTCATAGTCTATTGGTCCTGTTTCTCTGGAGAACAGTGAGTAATACAGTACGTTTCTACAGTTATTGGGTCACTAACAATATTCTCTTTGCCATATATGCCCATTCATCAGTGGATATCATCAATATTTTCCCTTATTGATCTTTAACACCATGCAAGAAGGTGAGTTAATTTCTATTTCTTACTTTCTGATCATGCCTTCCACCTGGAATGTTGTGTTATTTCCCATTTTGGTCATTCCATTCCATCTTTCTGGAACTAGGTTCTCACCTATCATCTTCACAGAAACCTTCGTTGATATTAATCTTATAGCACATCTAATTTGAGTATAAAGTACTTTTCACTGTTTTTTAGCTATATTACAGGTATACATCTTCCTCTTTCAAATAGAGAAATTCCTGTTAACAATAAATGTTTGTTATATAAATGGTAGTTTTTTCACTGAAAAAAACTTAGTAGTCAAAAGCCAAGACAATAATGTGCCATGTGGGTGAACATACTGTGTATGGTGACTGGAAGTGCTAATAAACAGATCTATTATCAAAACCCCTTACGTGTGTGCATGTGCACACACACACACACACACACATTTTGTAAAAGCCTTGAGATATAATTCACACACCATAGCAGTCACCCACTTACAGTGTCCTATTCAGTGGTCTTTAGTATATTCCCAGAGTTGTGTGACCACCATCATAATCACTTTTTATCACTTCTAAAAAGAAACCTTGTACCCTTTAGTGATCATGCCCTAGTCCTCCTATTTCCACCTCTAGCCCAAAGCAACCACTAATCTACTAATCATCCATTGTCTACACTTTTCTGAATATTTTGAGTACATTATAGAAAAAAAAATTAAAAATGTAGACAAGAAGAAGAAAGTAAAAATCAATTGTGATCCAACCACTCAGATATTATTACCAATTTGTCACTATTACAGACTGAATGTGTTCCCCACAAAGTTCATATGTTGAAGTTCTAACCTCTATTGTTGCCATATTTGGTGATGGGGCTTCTAAGGAAAAATTAAGTTTAAATGAAGTCATAAGGGTGCAGTACAGATCTGATGGGTTTAGTGTCCTTATAAGAAGAGACATGAAAGAACTTGCTCTCTTGCTCTCTCTCTTGCTGTACGCACACAGAGGAGTTCATGTGAGCACACAAGGAGATGGAGGCCACATACAAGCCAAGAGAAGAGGCATTGGAGTAAAACCTATTTTGCTGGCACCTTGATCTTGGAATTTCCAGCCTCTAGAACTGTGAGAAGCAAATTTGTCTTGTTCAACCTGCCCAACCTGTGTATGGTCCTTTGTTATAGCAGCCTGAGTGGACTAATATACATACTTTAAAAAATGTACACATATGAAATCATGCTATACATAATTTTGTAATCTTCTTTTTGGTTAATATAATATAAACTTTTCCCATAGTATTAAATATGCTTCTACCACACAACTGTATTGTATATCACTGTAGTATAGATAGGTATATGCATAAAAACACACATCCATTCTTATTAGGACATTTAGGTTCTCCTCCACTCTATAATCCAACTCTTTTCCTCTTAAAAACACCACTGGGATGATCATCTTTACAGACATGGGGCATTATACACAAATCTTTGGCATATCTCTGATAATTTTCCTGGGATAATTGGATAGAATTAAAACTATTTTCAGGTTTAATCCTAAAGCTTTTGGAGTATATACTGAAATTATCCTTCATAAAGGTTATCAAGCATCTTTTTAGTAAACATTCACTGATCTGGAAAGTGCCAAACTCTGAACAGAAATTTGCTTTCATATATGCTCTTCCTTTATCCTCACAGCAAGATTGTGAGATGAATTTAGTTGGCCCCCACCACCTTCTTTTTTTCAGAAAAGGAAACTGAAGCTTGTGCCAGTACACCACTCAAGGTCACAAAACGAAGGGAGCTTTTATGAAAGAACACGTGGCCACTAGACACTAACTCATTTAAAAAACACATTATCCTACTTTTATGGGAGATGGAAAAATCGATGAACCGGTGGATTATTTTATTTTCTGTACGAGATAACCTGTCTGTGTCTTGTTTAACATAGTTGACAGTATTTACTCAAAATTATATAATAGTCTCTTTTATCTTGTATATAGCAAGCTAAAAATTGGTCTCCTGTATCTGTTTTTGTTTCTTTACAAGACTTCCTCTGTCAAATTTGAAGTTTCATATTATAGCAATAGGATCAAAATAAGATTTAAATGTATCATACCTATATACATATCATAAATATATGTCTACATACTATACATATATATGTCTTAAAAAAGGAAATGTCTACATAATACAAATATGCATTTCCTTGTTTTCTATAAGCACAGTTACAAGAAGGAATGGTAACAATCCTTGGGCCTAATTAATATTCTGGTTGAAAATATTGTTTAATTAGGAATTCAGAACTCCTAAATACTATTATAAAAGTTAACCTGTTCTTAGCCTGAATGAATTATTTCATCTACAGAACAGCCTAGACCATTTCTAGTGACATCTACCTGGTTACTGAAGGAGGGAAGGCAGACTTAGAGTGTATGGTTCTGGGCTTTACTACCTCTGTATGTTTGACATGAGGCAGTAAAAAAGAAATGCCTTTAGCTACGTTCAGCAATTACACTGCTTTTTCAAAGAATATTATAGAAGAGTGGAATTTTACTTTTAGCTTTGGCTTTATCACTAAATTCATTTCCCCTTTAGGTTTCCCATCAGAAAGGGACACACATACTCACATATACACTTCTATTTTCTTCCTCTCTTGAGTTAATAGTCATGATCTCATGGTTCTCTTGAGTTTGAGCCCTGCATTCGGCTCACTACTGTCAGCACAGAGCCTGCTTCAGATTCTCTGTCCCCCCCTCTCTCTGCCCCTCCCCTGCTCACACTTTCTCTCTCAAAAATAAATAAAGCATTAAAAAATTCTGAAAAGTATTAGGTTTCTTCAAATGTACAGGCTATATTAGGAATATTTTTATTTCTCTACTACATTTTTCTGTATATTTATGTGATAGGCTCATCAGTACAGTTTAAATCATAGCTTATTAAAATTACATACAACTTCTCCAAAAGAAAGGAAGAAGTGTATTAAATGCTGCTGAGAATTCTGAATTTCAGTAATCCTGAAAAAGAAAACCAAAGCTGGAGGGATCACTATCCCAGACTTCAAGTTGTATTACAAAGCTTTAATCATCAAGACAGTATGGTACTGGTACAAAAGAGACACACAGACCAATGGTATAGAATAGAGAATCCAGAAATGGACCCACAAACTTACGGTCAACTAATCTTTGACAAAGCAGGAAAGAATATCCAAATGGAGTAAAGACTGTCTCTTCAGCAAATGGTATTGGGAAAACTAGACAGTGACATGCAGTAAAATGAACCTGGATGACTTCTTACACCATACACAAAAATGAACTCAAAATGGATGAAAGACTTAAATGTAAGACAGGAAGCCACCAAAATCCTCAAGGAGAAAGCAGGCAAAAACCTCTTTGATCTTGGCCACAGCAACTTCTTACTCAACACGTCTCCAGAGGCAAGGGAAACAAAAGCAAAAATGAACTACTGGGACCTCATCAAAATAAAAAGCTTCTGCACAGAGAAGGAAACAAGCAGCAAAACTAAAAGGCAACCAATGGAGTGGGAGAAGATAGTTGCAAATAACATATCAGATAAAGGGTAGTATCCAAAATCTATAAAGAACTTATCAAACTCCACACCAAAAAACAAATAATCCAGTGAAGAAATGGGCAAAAGACATGAATAGACACTTCTCCAGAGAAGACACTCAGATGGCTAACAGACACATGAAAAAATGCCCAACATCACTCATCATCACTGAAATACAAATTAAAACCACAAGGAGATACCACCTCACACCAGTCAGGATGGCTAAAATGAACAACACAGGCAACAACAGATGTTGGTGAGGTTGCAGAGAAAGAGGATCTCTTTTGCACTGTTGGTGGCAATGCAAGGTGGTACAGCCACTCTGGAAAACAGTATGGAGGTTCCTCAGAATGTTAAAAATAAACTACCCTACACCCAGCAATTGCACTACTAGGTATTTATCCAAGGGATACAGATATGCTGTTTCGAAGGGGCATATGCACCCCAATGTTTATAGCAATTCTATTGACACTAGCCAAAGTATGGAAAGAGCCCAAATGTCCATTGACAGATGAATGGATAAAGAAGATGTGGCATATATATATACACACTGGAGTATTACTTGACAATCAAAAATAATGAATTCTTGCCATTTGCAACTATGTGGAACTGGAGGGTATTATGTTATGTGAAATTAGTCAATCAGAGAAAAATATCATATGACTTCACTCATATGAGGACTTTAAGATACAAAACAGATGAACATAAGGGAAGGGAAGAAAAAAGAATATATTTCTAATATTTAAGAAAAAATAATACAAAAACAAGGAGGGGGACAAAACATAAGAGACTCAAATACAGAGAACAAACTGAGGGTTGCTGGAGAGGTTGTGGGTAGGGGGATGGGCTAAATGGGTAAGCAGCATTAAGGAAGACACTTGTTTGGATGAGCACTGGGTGTTATACATAGGAGATGAATCACTGGAATCTACTCCTGAAATCACTGCAGTATATGCTAACTAACTTGGATATAAACAAACAAACAAACAAATAAATAAAACATAGGTAAGTAAATAAATAAATACAATTAAAATAAAAGTATCAGTTTTCACTGCCACAGCTTCTTTTTTATGTGCTTGAGACTTTGGGAACCACCAAAAGCAAGCAGAATGGTCAGTGCTGATAGTATTTATATCTAATAAGTGGCAAAGGGCATAGCTTTTAAAAAATACTTCTCCAGATATTCCAAATGTTTTATAATAGGCTGCCTTATTTTGTAATCAGAAAAAGAAACAAGTGCTAAACCAAAACTTTACCAATATAAAAAGGAACAATGCTTTAAAATTCTCTTGCATAATCAAGAAAGTAAAAGGGTAGAATCTGATGGCATTTTTACAAATGTCACCCTGAAATTACAATTTTAAGACTCTATAATGTCAAGCTTAAGAGGTAAAAAGTACCAGTAGTCTATTAAATCATTGCAACAATGTAATTTCCACAGTGACATCAGAATAAAAATTCCATCCTTTATGCTTTTAGTGAGGAAAAAAAAAAAAAGAAGAAAAAGAAGAAAAGAAAAAAAACACCAACTAGTCCTGAATGCTCCAAGGCAGAATTTATTATTATTACAGCAAAAGCTCACTTCCCAGAAGTGAGACAGTTTTACTTTTTATATAACAGCATATGGTTTTAAGTGAAGTAAAACATTTATCTTAAGCAGCTGCAACAACAACTGGGAAGATGTGCTAAAATAAGAGACCAAATGGAAAATGAAATTACAGGTACACAATTCCAGCCTTCTACTACTTGTGTTTTTCACCACTGTGAGCTTCTTGAAGGCAAGGACTGTTTTTTGTTTTTTTTTTAATTTAAGTTTATTTATTTATTTTGAGAATGGGGGGAGGGGCAGGGATAAAGGAAGAGAGAGAATTAGAAGCAGAACTTGAACTCACAAACTGTGGGATCATGACATGAGCAGAAATCAAGAGTTGGTCACTTAACTGACTGAGCCACCCAGGTGCCCCCTGTTTACTGGTTTTTAAGTGTCTCTGTTTCCCATTTCAGATGTCAGTGAATGTTTTCCTACTAACTAGCTGAACTTGGCTAACCACAGTCTAATTAGTTTCATAAGCTTTTGTAAATTATTAGTATGTATTTGTGACCATATTGTGAAATACTATTTAGATTTATTGTAACATTTTATAATACCCTTTTAAATAAACTGTTTTAAAAAGATTAATGGAATATAGATGACAGTCTATTCACAGAATTACATGAAAACTTGTAATTAAAATGCTTAATGAGCTATTTGAAGTGCTGGTTATCAGTGATTAAATTAGTTTAAAACATGACTAATGGGATGTATAATTCATAACTTTTCTTTAAAATGACAATGCTTAGGATCTTTTTTTTTTTAATGTTTTATTTATTCTTGATAGAGCATGAGTCAGGGAGGAGCAGAGTGAGAGAGGGACACAGAATCTGAAGCAGGCTCCAGGCTCTGAGCTGTCAGCACAGAGCCCAATGTGGGGCTCGAACTCACAAGCAGCCAGATCATGACCTGAGCTGAAGTTGGATGGTTAACCGACTGAGCCACCCAGGTGCCCCAGGATCTTTTTTATTTTTTAAAGATTTTTTATTTTTAAGTAATTTCTACACCCAACATGGGGCTCAACCTCACAACCCTGAGATCAAGAGTTGCATGCTCTGTGGGCTGAACCAGCCAGGTGCTTCGACAATGCTTAGGATCTTAAGATTTCATGTTAAACAGGAGAGGCCAACATGGCGGAGAAGTAGGGGTATCATACTTCCTGTGTCTCTCAAACAAAGAAGGGCTGAAGCCAAAGGACTTTGAACACTGAGAGTCTGGGAGGAAAAGAGACTGAGTCTACCAGGGAGAAACCAGGACAACCTGACGGGCCATAGGTGGGTGACTGCGAACTGGGGGAGATAAAATGGGCCACAAAGGAATGGAAGGGAGGGATCCCCTTCTGCAGAGAGACAAAGGGAAGAGAAAGACTGGCTGGGGAAGTGTAGGACTGTATCTGGACAAGAGAAAAAAACCTCGGACCAGGACAGAGAGGGATCCCATCTCTAACTGCAGGGCTTTCTTCAGACTGGGGCTGGCTGCCCTGTTCGTGCACCTGGTGGGAGGGGAGCCACCTCTGGGTTTGGTAGTAGGTCAGGGGCGCAGTCTGCAGCAGGAGAAACCAGTACCCTTCCCTGAAGTGCTGTGGCACAGGACAAAACCAGCCAGGACCACATATTGGGAGATGTTTCCCCACTGCTGGGGCTCACAGAGAAGGAGTTGAAATCCCAGCCAAGCAATGGAGCACAGGAATGGGTGGAGAGAGACAGACAGTCTCTTTTGCACTCGTGGCACTGTGAGAGCATTTCCAAAGGAGTGATTTGGGATGCCAGGTGGTGGAGAAGAGACTGGGGTGGGGTGGGGGTTGTCATTTTTCTACCCACCACCACCAAGGCAGGGCCTCAGGGATCCACCATGGGGCCCAGAGTGGAGGCAGGACCAGCCTACACCAAACCATGTCCCTCCAAGCCAGGTAACTGCATATCTACTGGAGCGGGATACATGATGTGGAACCAGACGGACCCCTCCTCCAGACTAGTGCTGCTGCACTGCCTGGATTAATTCTAGGACAATTCTTGTTATATAGATACATTCGCCCTTCCATTTCTCTTTCTTATCTCTTCCCTCCTCTAGGCTGGGTACTCTGGTTATTGGTTTGTTTAAACAGACATATTTAATCCATTCTTTTGATACATGTTCTACACCTCCTTTCTTTCCTTTCCTTTCTCTCTCTCTGGAATAATCAAGCCAAGTAATATAGTTTCTTTGTCTGGGTAACTTTATCTTCCTTTTTCCCTGCCTCCATCCTTATTTCCCTTTTCTCAGGATTAAGCCTTTTAGACTCTCTGCCTGGTCAATGTTTATTTTTTCTCCCCCCACCCCCCTAGCCCCATCCCTCTCATTTCTCTCTCTTTGTATGTGCTCTTCCATCAGCACCGCCGCCACCCTGTTCTTTACTTGTAGCTGGTGTTTCTGGTTTTAGCTTTTGGATTGTTTTTAGTTTTTGTTTGTTTGTTTGTTTTGTGTGTTTGCGTGTTTTTGTTTCCTGATGGTCTGTCTGTCTGTTTTCCTTTCCAGGGCTACTCCAAGGAACAAATCAAAGCATACCTGGTAGAGAGTCCAAAACATCACTATGAGTAGGGACATAAAATAACCAAATTCACAACAACAGAGAGCAAGTAACAATCCAAAAAACACCTCCTGAAGAGCCAGGCCCTGGATAGTATATGATGCCCCCCTTTAATATAGCAGACTCGCAGGTGCAGAGCACTTAACAAGCTTTTAAAACTCCTAAGAGACAGCAAACTAGCTAAAATGATGAAATGGAAGAATTCTCCTCAAAAGAAATTCCAGGAAGAAGTGACAGCTAAAGAATTGATTAAAACAGATATAAGCAACATAACTGAACAAGAATTTAGAATAACAGTCATAACATTAATCACTGGGCTTGAAAAAAAGCATGGGAGACAGCAGAGAATATATTCCTGCAGAGATCAAGGGACTAAAAAATAGTCATGATGAATTAAAAATGCTGTAAATGAGGTGCAAAATAAAATGGAGATAGCCACAGAGTGGACTGAAGAGGCAGAGGGGAGAATAGGTATTTTAGATGATAAAATTATGGAAAAAAGAGGAAGCTGAGAAAAAGAGAGATAAAAAAATCCAGGATCACGAGGGGAGAATTAGAGAATTAAGTGATTCAATAAAATGGAACAATATCCATATCATAGGAATTCCAGAAGACAAAGAGAGAGAAGGCTGAAGGTGTAATTGAACAAATCATAGCTGAGAACTTCCCTGATCCGGGGAAGGAAACAGGCATTGAAATCCAAGAGGCACAGAGAACTCCCTTCACACATAACTTGAATCGATCTTCTGCACGACATATCAGAGTGAAACTGGCAAAATACAATGATAAAGACAAAATTCTTAAAGCAGCTGGGGATAAACAGGCTCTAACTTACAAAGGTAGACACATAATAGTAGTAGCAGACCTATCTACTGAAACTTGGCAGGCCAGAAAGGAATGGCAGGAAATCTTCAATATGATGAACAGAAAAAAAAAAAAAACAAAAAAAAAAGCAGCCAAGAATCCTTTATCCAGCAAGCCTGTCATTCAGAATAGAAGGAGAGATAAGGTTTTCCCAAACAAACAAAAACTGAAGTTCATCACCACTAAACCAGTCCTACAAGAGATCCTAAGGAGGACTCTGTGAGTGAAATGTTGCAAAGACCACGAAGGACCAGAGATATCACTACAAGCATGAAACCTACAGATAACACAATGACTCTAAATCCAATTCTTTCAATAATAACACTGACTGTAAATACTAAATGCTCCAATCAAAAGAAACAGGTTATCAGAATGGATAAAAAAAAAACAAGTCCTCATTTCAGACCTGAGGCCACCTTCAGACTGAAAGTGAGGAGATGGTGAACTATGTATCATGCTACTGGAAGTCAAAAGAAAGCTGGAGTAGCCATACTTATATCAGACAAACTGACTTTAAATTAAAGGCCGTAACAAGAGATGAAGAAGGGCATCATATAATGTTTACAGGGTCTATCCATCAGGAAGAGCTAACAATTATAAATGTCTATGCACTGAATTCGTCAGCACCCAAATATACAAAACAATTAATCACAAACATAAGCAATCTTATTGGTAAGAATGTGGTAACTGTAGGGGACTTTAATACTCCATTTACAACAATGGACAGATCACCTAGACACAGGATCAATAAAGAAACAATGACCCTGAATGATACATTGGACCAGATGGACTTGACAGATATATTTAGAAGTTTTCATCCTAAAGCAGCAGAATATACCTTCTTGTCGAGTGCACATGGAACATTCTCCAAGATAGATCACATACGGGGTCACAAAACAGCCCTCAATAAGTATAAAAGGATTGAGATCATACCATGCACACTTGCACATCACAATGCTATGAAACTTGAAATCAACCACAGGAAAAAGTCTGGAAAACCTCCAAACGCATGTAAAGAACACCCTACTAAAGAATGAATGGGTCAGCCAGTCAATTAGAGGAGAAATTAAAAAATATATGGAAACAAATGAAAATGAAAACACAACAGTCCAAACCCTTTGGGGTGCAGCTAAGGCAATCCTGAGAGGAAAATACATTGCAATACAGGCTGATCTCAAGAAACAAGAAAAATCCCGAATACAAAATCTAACAGCACACCCAAAGGAACTAGAAGTAAAACAGCAAAGACACCCCAAACCCAGCAGAAGAGAAATAAGAAAGATCAGAGCAGAAATAAACAATATAAAAAAACAGTAGAACAGATCAATGAAACCAAGAGTTGGTTTTTTGAAAAAATAAACAAAATTGATACACTTCTAGCCAGGCTTCTCAAAGAGAAAAGACAGAGGACTCAAATAGATAAAATCACGAATGAAAATGGACTTATCACAACCCATCCCTCAGAAACACAAGAAATTACAGGGAATACTATGAAAAGTTATATGCCAACAAGCTGGAAAGCTGGAAGAAATGGACAAATTCCTAAACATCCACACACTATGAAAACTCAAACGGGAAGAAATAGAAAATTTGAACAGACCCATAACGGTGAAGAAATTGAATCAGTTATCAAAAATCTCCCAACAAATAAGAGCCTGGACCACATGGCTTCTGTGGGGAATTCTACCAGACATTTCAAGCAGAGTTAATACCTATCCTTCTCAAGTTGTTCCAAAAATAGAAATGGAAGGAAAACTTCCAGACTCATTCTATGAAGCCAACATTACTTTGATTCTCAAACCAGACAGAGACTCAGCAAAAAAGAGAACTACAGGCCAATATCCCTGATGAATATGGATGCAAAAATTCTCAACAAGACACTACCAAATAAAATTCAACAGCATAAATAATTCAAAAGAATTATTTACCATGATCAAGTAGGATTCATTACTGGGCTGCAGGGCTGGTTCAACAGTCACAAATCCATCAATGTGATACATCACATTACTAACAGAAAGGATAAGAACCATATGATCCTGTCAATAGATGCAGAAAAAGCATCTGACGAAACACAACATCCTTTCTTAATAAAAACCCTCAGGAAAGTCAGAATAGAAGGAACATAGTTAAACATCATAAAAGCCTTTTATGAAAAGCTAATCACAGCTAATGTCATCCTCAGTGGGAAAAAACTGAGAGCTTTCCCCCTGAGATCAGGAACACGACAGGGATGTCCACTCTCACCACTGTTATTTAACATAGTGTTGGAAGTCCTAGCATCAGCAATCACACAACAAAATGAAATCAAAGGCATCCAAATTGGCAAAGAAGAAGTCAAACTTTCACTTTTTGCGGATGACATGATACTCTACACGGAAAACCCAAAAGACTACACTAAAAGTCTGCTGGAACTGAGACATGAATTCAGCAAGGTCACAGGGTACAAAATCAATGTACAGAAATTGGTTGCATTTTTATACACCAATAGTGAAGCAACAGAAAAAGAAATAAAGAAACTGATCCCATTCACAATTGCACCAAGAACTATAAAATACCTAGGAATAAGCCTAACCAAAGATGTAAAAGATCTGTATGTTGAAAACTATAGAAACCTTATGAAGGAAACTGAAGAAGACACAGTGAAATGGAAAAACCTTCCATGCTCATGGATTGGAAGAATAAATATGTTAAAATGTCAATACTACCCAAAGCAATCTACACATTCGATGCGAACCCAATCAAAATTGTACCAGCAGTCTTCTCAAAGCTAGAACAAACAATCCTAAAATTTGTTTGGAATCACAGAAGACCCTGAATAGCCAAAGTAATATTGAAAGAGAAACCAAAGTGGGAGGCATCACAATCCCAGACTTTAGCCTCTACTACAAAGCTGTAATCATAAAGACAGGATGGTACTGGCACAAAAACAGACACATAGACCAATGGAATAGAAGAGAGAACCCAGAATTGGACCCAGAAATGTATGGCCAACTAATCTTTGACAAAGCAGGAAAGAGTATCCAATGGAAAAAAAGACAGTCTCTTTAACAAATGGTGCTGGGAGAACGGGACAGTGACATGCAGAAGAATGAAATTAGACCACTTTCTTACACCATTCACAAAAATAAACTCAAAATGGATGAAGGACCTGAATGTGAGACAGGACACCATCAAAACCCTAGAGGAGAAAACAGGAAAAAACCTCTTCGACCTCAGCCGCAGCAATTTCTTCCTTGACATATCTCCAAAGGAAGAGAATTAAGAGCAAAAATGAACTATTGGGGCCTCATGAAGATAAAAAGCTTCTGTACTGCAAAGGAAACAATTAACAAAACTAAAAGGCAACCAACGGAATGGGAAAAGGTATTTGCAAATCAGATAAAGGGCTAGTATCCAACATCTATAAAGAACTCACCAAACTCCACACCCAAAAAACAAAGAATCCAGTGAAGAAATGGGCAGAAGACATGAAGAGACACTTTTCCAAAGAAGACATCCAGATGGCCAACAGACACATAAAAAGATGCTCAACGTCACTCATCATCAGGGAAATACAACCACACTGAGATACTACCTCACACTGGTCAGAGTGGCTAAAATGAACAAATCAGGAGACTGCAGATGCTGATGAGGATGTGGAGAAACAGGAACCCTCTTGCACTATTGGTGGGAATGCAAATTGGTGCAGCCATTCTGGAAAACAGTGTGGAGGTTCTTCAAAAAATTAAAAATAGACCTACCCTATGACCCAGCAATAGCACTGCTAGGAATTTACCCAAGGGATACAGGAGTGCTGATGCATAGGGGCACATATACTGCAATGTTTAGAGTAGCACTTTCAACAATAGCCAAATTTTGGAAAGACCCTAAATGTACATTGACTGATGAATGGATAAAGAAACTGTGGTTTATATGCAGAATGGAATACTACTTGGTAATGAGAAAGAATGAAATCTGGCCATTTGCAGCAATGTGGATGGAACTGGAGGGTATTATGCTAAGTGAAATAAGTCAGAGAAAGATACCATATGTTTTCACTCATATGTGGATCTTGAGAAATTTAACAGAAGACCATGGGGGTAGGGAAGGAGAAAAAAAAAAGAGTCACAGAGAGGGAGGGAGGCCAACCATAAGAGACTGTTAAGTACTGAGAACAAACTGAGGGTTGATGGGAGGGGTGGGGGAAAGGAAAAGTGGGTGATGGGCATTGAGGAGGGTACTTGTTGGGATGAGCATGGGTGTTGTATGGAAACCAATTTGAAAATTATATTAAGAAAAAGATTTCATGTTAAAACACATTATATGTTACAAGTCATGTATTCTTAAAGTATATTTAAGAATGTATATTTAGGGGCGCCTGGGTGGCTCAGTCGGTTAAGCCTCCGACTTCAGCTCAGGTCACGATTGAGTTCGAGCCCCGCATCGGGCTCTCGGCTAATGGCTCAGAGCCTGGAGCCTGCTTCCGATTCTGTGTCTCCCTCTCTCTCTGCCCCTCCCCTGTTCATGCTCTGCCTCTCTCTGTCTCAAAAATAAATAAACGTTAAAAAAATTTTTTAATAAAAAAAATTAAAAAAAGAATGTATATTTAAAGAATTTACTATATTCAAAGTATAGCTTAGTGAATCTAGTGATAGTACAGTGACAGTATAGCTTATTTAAAGTTTATGTTAGCTGCTTCACACAAATGTCAAAACCAAAAAGCAGCAATAATCATGCATAAATACTGTAACACTAAACCACTGTGTAGGCTGGGAGAAGGATGAGTAGCAAAAAGTCAAAGCTATAAAGGTCAATACTGTATAATGGTTTTAGTAGCATTTAAAATGAAAAATCCTTGCCTGGATTATAGACGACTCCTCATATTTATTCTCTGAAAAGGTCTTTCATTTTTGTTTCTTTAAGACATGTGAATACAAAGCAAATATCATAATCAAATATCATGTGTGAAATAAAGGCTCCCCTCCCAGCTATTCCTGTTATTTAGACATTATTTGAGACATTTTGTGGAAAAATGTTTAATTATGTTTAATTACCTATCTTTCATTTTTTTAATTAAAAAGTCATATGCTCATTGTAAAGAATTTAGATACAGAAAGTAAAAAATGACTAATCTTTCAAGTAATTTTGATCTTGTTCTCTACATGTGCAAACAGTTGTTAAATGTGGTGGGCATATGTTTTATACACATAGAACTTTATATACATATTTTTATACACATATAAAATTATTAAAATTTATGCTAAATTCAGGAGAGGTCTGACATTTAAAAACATATTTGGTTCTAGGTAAATATGTCTGAAAAACTTTTAGCAAATAATTTAATATGCAAAACATATATTTACCTTCCTTAATTCCCTAAATATCACTACCATGATTAAATAAATCTGAAAATAAAAGTGTTCAGTGATCAATGGCAGCTATTTTGAGGAATTTCTAAAGGGTTTTAAATAGGTAAATAATATTGAGAAAATAGGCAATTAATGCTGACCAGGTCAGAAAGTCAATAGGGCACTAGAGGATGGACTCTCTAGTAGATCAATGAGAGATCTTGACTCAGAGCTGTGAAAGAGAACAAGGGCAAGCCATGATGGGGCCAGGTATTCAGAAGGAGACAAAGGACCCCTGGAACTGTGTGGCTCACACAGGGAATAAGTGTATCTGTCACCTGGAGGTTCCTACTAGCTAATGAAAGTGGGGGATTTGCTGGTTCTTCTAGACAGTGTTCTAAATAATTTTAGAGTGTTGCCAAAAAAAAGAAACCTCTGAAACCACTTGGTGAAATGACACAAAAGGCTCAGGAAAGCAGCTGTGCCTCCCTGTAACTCCCCTTCTTTTCTTCCCACTGGAAAGCACAACTCTGTTCAGACTCAAAGAATCTGATGATCTCCCAGGTTGAGGACAGAGGAATGAGTAAGTCAGAGACTCTTACAGTGTCCCTTGCTAGTGATTCTCACAGAGGTGGGTGCAGTTCACCACCAATGCATCACTTGTGCTATGTTATTTGAGGACCCTGAAGACACCATCTTGTTCAAAATATTTGTTCCACTTCAGGTGCCTGCTCCCAGCTTTAGAGCCCCAAGGAGCTCCTGCATGGGGAGAGGAGAAAGGGAGTGGTGGCAATCGTCTGCTGGCCAGAATTGTATGTGACACATGTGCTTTTCCTACCATATTACCTACCGACACTAATTCTTTCTAGAAATATAGGCAAAGGCATAGAAAAGTTATCAGACACAAGAAGAAAAACAACAGCTTAAGAGAAGGAAAGCCAAAGTGAGAAATCATGTAAATGATCATATACATGATATAAATGATCCCTACCTAAGCAAGGAAAAGGAGAGAATTCAAAGATTACCATACTATCTGCAAGAAGTAAACAGCACAATGTTTATAAAATTCTATATTAGCAAAATTAGTGTTGATATGTAAAAGCAAGAGAAAAAATATTTTAAGACATAATAGTACTCAGAAAATATATTAACCTATGTACAACTTTCTGAAAATCATCCGAGGAAGTACTCTATCAAAAGAGATAGGAATTCATGGGGTGCCTGGGTGGCTCAGTTGGTTGAGCATCCGACTTTAGTTAAGGTCATGATCTCACGGTTCATGAGTTCGAGCCCCGCGTTGGGCTCTGTGCTGACAGCTCGGAGCCTGGAGCCTGCTTCAGATTCTGTGTCTCCCTCTCTCTGCCCCTTCCCCGCTCATGCTCTGTCTCTCAAAGATAAATAAACATTAAAAAAAAAAGAAAAAAAAAAGAGGACTTCAAAAAAAGTAAGGGCAAGGGGTGGCATATAAGTAAAATGGTAGCAATAAAGCTGGTAAAACTTGTTAAGTTTAAATAATCATTGATAACATGGTTTTGAATTATTAAGAAAGAATTTGCAAAACAGAAGGCACAAAATTAAAACTGAATTAATCACCAGAAAAATACTTCCATATTATTTCAACAGAATCTTGAAACAAGCAGGGAAGTAAAACCTTTCTAAATGTGTCATCTCACTTGGGAAGTAAAAGTAAACACACTGTTACAATTATAAAAGTGTGAGGGAAACAGGGTCAGATATTTGTTAGAAATTGGAGTTAAGTCCTGGTAGCACTGAATTAGAATGCAGAACTTCCCAGTGCAGCTGACAAAAGAGGAAAAAGAGCTAGGAATCAATTCTGATTCAAGGGAGTTTTACCTTTCTCTTGCCAATTTCTTGAATGTCCTTAACTGAAAAACAGTGACTTTTAGCACAGGCTAGTTTGAACATTAGAGTAACAGTACAATTTTAGAGCAAAATCAATGGTGGACATTGTAGACGGCTTTGAAAGGATAATTATATACTAGTAAGTGTCTGACTTAAGGCCAAAAACTAATAATCAAAGGAAAGAGTGGAAGGGCATTCCAAAACAACTAGAAGGTTATTTTTCCCAAATGATTGCTTCAAATTGGTACCTCATTTCCCATGACCTTTTTGTAAAGTATGTTATTAATATTTATGTTAATATCTTTCATGTAAAGTTACCTTGTTTTCTAAAACTAAAACCTCCTGCACCAACTTGGCTCTGGGTCTGAGCCTGGAGATGTGTGGAGAAAACTTTCTTCAGGATACTGTTAATTAGATGCCAGTGCTATCCAGTGGTCCCCCCATCCCGACTCAGGCTAGGAAGTCACAGGCCACAGATTCTCAAGAGACTTTTAGGTATTTAAACTGTTTACATGGAATTTTTCAAATTATACAAAATTAGAAATATACGAAGGACCCCAATCACACTTCACACAAGTTCAGTGGTCAACAACACATAGCCAATCTTGTTAAATCTACCCTCCATTTCCTACTTCCCTGGATTACTTTAAAGAAACACCTCAACCATGTCATTCCATTTTCATGTAATTTGTTTCATTATTTAATTGTTTAAATAAGTTTACTTTTTCCTGAGCAGTACCATCATGTATTCATGTATTCTGTTACTGTATTTGTGGTCTACTCTAAAGATAAAAACTGCAAAGATTTCATCAGGACTAATTGTTTTGTTATTCAACAGATATTTCTCCAGGGCCTGCTATACATCAGACATTAGTATCAACAGAAGTAAACTATGCACATTCGACTTCATACAGAATAAATATTCTGGCAACTATATTGACTCATAAAAGAAGTGTGTGTTCCTTCATGAGGAGGTGAGCTTTACTGCAAGGCATTCAAGCAGATGCTGGCTGAGGTGTTGCGTTAGGGTGGACTTGGGCAAGATGCCTTCTAAGGCCTTTCCCATATCTAAGATTCTGATTGTTCTGTAATTTCTAAAAATGTAAATAAACAAATACAAAGGAAGGACTGAAGATCCTACATTATATGTATGTATTTTCCACATGGACAATTTCCAAATGATCAATATATAAAAAAAATGTGAGACCGGTTTTTGCTTCATATGAGAAACTGCCTCCTTTCTTTAGCATTATTATTATCATCATTATTATTTTATTATCATTATTATTATTATGAGTAGGGATCTGGATCCCTTATCACTGTAGGAAAATCTTATGCTCTGATTTAACTTTATTTCACTGACAACCTCTGCTCTAGGAAAGAGTCTACAGGCATCAGCAAGGGAAGCAACAGCATCACATGCCCTCACACTAACTCAGATTTGGGAGTATATCACAAAAACTCAATCATATTTTTTCAAGAGCACAAAGCAAGTAATTTTTAGTAGAAAAGTAGTTTTAAGGCTTGAATAAAACAACCTGCTGAATGCAAGGGTGAACTTGATTTGTCCTAACCATATACAAATTAATACCCCTTTCACTGGAATTTTTCCTTACTACTCAATGAGTAACATCTATTGTAGAAACCATTAATTTTCAATCCATACAGACACACAAAAACACTTCAAATTCAGATGAACTAAGCAATAAATCTGTGGTTTTTTGGAAACTTTAAACTTGAGAAAATAGTTTCTTCAAAGTACACTGGCAAAACTCAAATCAAGGACACATATAGTACAGCTATCTCATTACACAGAAAAAAAAAAAGAGAATTATTACTGTGAGTTTCAATATAAATTTTTGAGACAAGGAGAGAGGGAAGATGGCGGCGTAGGAGGACGCTGGGCTCACCGCGCGTCCTGCTGATCACTTAGATTCCACCTACACCTGCCTAAATAACCCAGAAAACCACCAGAGGATTAGCAGAACGGAGTCGCCGGAGCCAAGCGCAGACGAGAGGCCCACGGAAGAGGGTAGGAAGGGCGGCGAGGCGGTGCGCGCTCCACGGACCGGCGGGAGGGAGCCGGGGCGGAGGGGCGGCTCACCGGCCAAGCAGAGCCCCCGAGTCTGGCTTGCAAAAAGCGGAGGGGCCTGACGGACTGTGTTCCGACAGCAAGCGCGACTTAGCGTCTGGGAGGTCATAAGTTAACAGCTCTGCTCAGAAAGCGGGAAGGCTGGAGGACAAAGGGAAGGAGAGCTGCTGAGCCCCCGGACGACAGAGCTCAGTTTGGTGGGGAACAAAGGCGCTCGCCAGCGCCATCTCCCCCACCCATCCCCCAGCCAAAATCCCAAAGAGAACCAGTTCCTGCCAGGGAACTTGCTCGCTCCGCACGCAAACACCCAACTCTGCACTTCTGCGGAGCCAAACCTCCGGCAGCGGATCTGACTCCCTCCTGCTGCCACAGGGCCCCTCCTGAAGAGGATCACCTAAGGAGAAGCAAGCTAAGCCTGCCCCTCCTGCCCCTGTGCACCTTGCCTACCCACCCCAGCTAAGACGCCAGATCCCCAGCATCACAAGCCTGGCAGTCTGCAAGTAGCCCAGACAGGCCACCCCACCCCACAGTGAATCCCGCCCCTAGGAGAGGGGAAGAGAAGGCACGCACCAGTCTGACTGTGGCCCCAGCGGTGGGCTGGGGGCAGACATCAGGTCTGACTGCGGCTCCGCCCACGAACTCTAGTTATACACCACAGCACAGGGGAAGTGCCCTGCAGGTCCTCACCACGCCAGGGACTATCCAAAATGACCAAGCGGAAGAATTCCCCTCAGAAGAATCTCCAGGAAATAACAACAGCTAATGAGCTGATCAAAAAGGATTTAAATAATATAACAGAAAGTGAATTTAGAATAATAGTCATAAAATTAATCGCTGGGCTTGAAAACAGTATAGCGGACAGCAGAGAATCTCTTGCTACAGAGATCAAGGGACTAAGGAACAGTCACGAGGAGCTGAAAAACGCTTTAAACGAAATGCATAACAAAATGGAAACCACCACAGCTCGGATTGAAGAGGCAGAGGAGAGAATAGGTGAACTAGAAGATAAAGTTATGGAAAAAGAGGAAGCTGAGAAAAGAGAGATAAAAAAATCCAGGAGTACGAGGGGAAAATTAGAGAACTAAGTGATACACTAAAAAGAAATAATATACGCATTATTGGTATCCCAGAGGAGGAAGAGAGAGGGAAAGGTGCTGAAGGGGTACTTGAAGAAATAATAGCTGAGAACTTCCCTGAAGTGGGGAAGGAAAAAGGCATTGAAATCCAAGAGGCACAGAGAACTCCCTTCAGACGTAACTTGAATCGATCTTCTGCACGACATATCATAGTGAAACTGGCAAAATACAAGGATAAAGAGAAAATTCTGAAAGCAGCAAGGGGTAAACGTGCCCTCACATATAAAGGGAGACCTATAAGACTCGTGACTGATCTCTCTTTTGAAACTTGGCAGGCCAGAAAGAATTGGCACGAGATTTTCAGTGTGCTAGACAGAAAAAATATGCAGCCGAGAATCCTTTATCCAGCAAGTCTGTCATTTAGAATCGAAGGAGAGATAAAGGTCTTCCCAAACAAACAAAAACTGAAGGAATTTGTCACCACTAAACCAGCCCTACAAGAGATCCTAAGGGGGACCCTGTGAGACAAAGTACCAGAGACATCACTACAAGCATAAAACATACAGACATCACAATGACTCTAAACCCATACCTTTCTATAATAACACTGAATGTAAATGGATTAAATGCGCCCACCAAAAGACTTAGGGTATCAGAATGGATAAAAAAACAAGACCCATCTATTTGCTGTCTACAAGAGACTCATTTTAGACCTGAGGACACCTTTAGATTGAGAGTGAGGGGATGGAGATCTATTTATCATGCTACTGGAAGCCAAAAGAAAGCTGGAGTAGCCATCCTTATATCAGACAAACTAGACTTTAAATTAAAGGCTGTAACAAGAGATGAAGAAGGACATTATATAATAGTGACAGGGTCTATCCATCAGGAAGAGCTAACAATTATAAATGTCTATGCGCCGAATACCGGAGCGCCCAAATATATAAAACAATTACTCATAAACATAAGCAACCTTATTGATAAGAATGTGGTAATTGCAGGGGACTTTAACACCCCACTTACAGAAATGGATAGATCAACTAGACACACGGTCAATAAAGAAACAAGGGCCCTGAATGAGACATTGGATCAGATGGACTTGACAGATATATTTAGAACTCTGCATCCCAAAGCAACAGAATATACTTTCTTCTCGAGTGCACATGGAACATTCTCCAAGATAGATCATATACTGGGTCACAAAACAGCCCTTCATAAGTTTACAAGAATTGAAATCATACCATGCATACTTTCAGACCACAATGCTATAAAGCTTGAAATCAACCACAGAAAAAAGTCTGGAAAACCTCCAAAAGCATGGAGGTTAAAGAACACCCTACTAATGAATGAGTGGGTCAACCAGGCAATTAGAGAAGAAATTAAAAAATATATGGAAACAAACGAAAATGAAAATACAACAATCCAAACGTTTTGGGATGCAGCGAAGGCAGTCCTGAGAGGAAAATACATTGCAATCCAGGCCTATCTCAAGAAACAAGAAAAATCCCAAATACAAAATCTAACAGCACACCTAAAGGAAATAGAAGCAGAACAGCAAAGGCAGCCTAAGCCCAGCAGAAGAAGAGAAATAATAAAGATCAGAGCAGAAATAAACAATATAGAATCTAAAAAAACTGAAGAGCAGATCAACGAAACCAAGAGTTGGTTTTTTGAAAAAATAAACAAAATTGACACACCTCTAGCCAGGCTTCTCAAAAAGAAAAGGGAGATGACCCAAATAAATAAAATCATGAATGAAAATGGAATTATTACAACCAATCCCTCAGAGATACAAACAATTATCAGGGAATACTATGAAAAATTATATGCCAACAAATTGGACAACCTGGAAGAAATGGACAAATTCCTGAACACCCACACTCTTCCAAAACTCAATCAGGAGGAAATAGAAAGCTTGAACAGACCCATCACCAGCGAAGAAATTGAATCGGTTATCAAAAATCTCCCAACAAATAAGAGTCCAGGACCAGATGGCTTCCCAGGGGAGTTCTACCAGACGTTTAAAGCAGAGATAATACCTATCCTTCTCAAGCTATTCCAAGAAATAGAAAGGGAAGGAAAACTTCCAGACTCATTCTATGAAGCCAGTATTACTTTGATTCCTAAACCAGACAGAGACCCAGTAAAAAAAGAGAACTACAGGCCAATATCCCTGATGAATATGGATGCCAAAATTCTCAATAAGATACTAGCAAATCGAATTCAACGGCATATAAAAAGAATTATTCACCATGATCAAGTGGGATTCATTCCTGGGATGCAGGGCTGGTTCAACATTCGCAAATCAATCAACGTGATACATCACATTAACAAAAAAAAGGAGAAAAACCATATGATCCTGTCAATCGATGCAGAAAAGGCCTTCGACAAAATCCAGCACCCTTTCTTAATAAAAACTCTTGAGAAAGTCGGGATAGAAGGAACATACTTAAAGATCATAAAAGCCATTTATGAAAAGCCCACAGCTAACATCATCCTCAACGGGGAAAAACTGAGAGCTTTTTCCCTGAGATCAGGAACACGACAGGGATGCCCACTCTCACCGCTGTTATTTAACATAGTGCTGGAAGTTCTAGCAACAGCAATCAGACAACAAAAGGAAATCAAAGGCGTCAAAATTGGCAAAGATGAAGTCAAGCTTTCGCTCTTTGCAGATGACATGATATTATACATGGAAAATCCGATAGACTCCACCAAAAGTCTGCTAGAACTGATACATGAATTCAGCAAAGTTGCAGGATACAAAATCAATGTACAGAAATCAGTCGCATTCTTATACACTAACAATGAAGCAACAGAAAGACAAATAAAGAAACTGATCCCATTCACAATTGCACCAAGAAGCATAAAATACCTAGGAATCAATCTAACCAAAGATGTAAAGGATCTGTATGCTGAAAACTATAGAAAGCTTATGAAGGTAATTGAAGAAGATTTAAAGAAATGGAAAGACATTCCCTGCTCATGGATTGGAAGAATAAATATTATCAAAATGTCAATACTACCCAAAGCTATCTACACATTCAATGCAATCCCAATCAAAATTGCACCAGCATTCTTCTCGAAACTAGAACAAGCAATCCTAAAATTCATATGGAACCACAAAAGGCCCCGAATAGCCAAAGTAATTTTGAAGAAGAAGACCAAAGCAGGAGGCATCACAATCCCAGACTTTAGCCTCTACTACAAAGCTGTCATCATCAAGACAGCATGGTATTGGCAGAAAAACAGACACATAGACCAATGGAATAGAATAGAAACCCCAGAACTAGACCCACAAACGTATGGCCAACTCATCTTTGACAAAGCAGGAAAGAACATCCAATGGAAAAAAGACAGTCTCTTTAACAAATGGTGCTGGGAGAACTGGACAGCAACATGCAGAAGGTTGAAACTAGACCACTTTCTCACACCATTCACAAAAATAAACTCAAAATGGATAAAGGACCTGAATGTGAGACAGGAAACCATCAAAACCTTAGAGGAGAAAGCAGGAAAAGACCTCTCTGACCTCAGCCGTAGCAATCTCTTACTCGACACATCCCCAAAGGCAAGGGAATTAAAAGCAAAAGTGAATTGCTGGGACCTTATGAAGATAAAAAGCTTCTGCACAGCAAAGGAAACAACCAACAAAACTAAAAGGCAACCAACGGAATGGGAAAAGATATTTGCAAATGACATATCGGACAAAGGGCTAGTATCCAAAATCTGTAAAGAGCTCACCAAACTCCACACCCGAAAAGCAAATAACCCAGTGAAGAAATGGGCAGAAAACATGAATAGACACTTCTCTAAAGAAGACATCCGGATGGCCAACAGGCACATGAAAAGATGTTCAGCGTCGCTCCTTATCAGGGAAATACAAATCAAAACCACACTCAGATATCACCTCACGCCAGTCAGAGTGGCCAAAATGAACAAATCAGGAGACTATAGATGCTGGAGGGGATGTGGAGAAACGGGAACCGTCTTGCACTGTTGGTGGGAATGCAAATTGGTGCAGCCGCTCTGGAAAGCAGTGTGGAGGTTCCTCAGAAAATTAAAAATAGACCTACCCTATGACCCAGCAATAGCACTGCTAGGAATTTATCCAAGGGACACAGGAGTACTGATGCATAGGGGCACTTGTACCCCAATGTTCATAGCAGCACTCTCAACAATAGCCAAATTATGGAAAGAGCCTAAATGTCCATCAACTGATGAATGGATAAAGAAATTGTGGTTTATATACACAATGGAGTACTACGTGGCAATGAGAAAAAATGAAATATGGCCTTTTGTAGCAACGTGGATGGAACTGGAGAGTGTGATGCTAAGTGAAATAAGCCATACAGAGAAAGACAGATACCATATGGTTTCACTCTTATGTGGATCCTGAGAAACTTAAGAGAAACCCATGGGGGAGGGGAACAAAAAAAAAAAAAAAAAGAGGTTAGAGTGGGAGAGAGCCAAAGCATAAGAGACTGTTGAGAACTGAGGACAAACTAAGGGTTGATGGGGGGTGGGAGGGAGGAGAGGGTGGGTGATGGGTACTGAGGAGGGCACCTTTTGGGATGAGCACTGGGTGTTGTATGGAAACCAATTTGACAATAAATTTCATATATATAAAAAAAAAATAAAATAAAATAAAACAATATAAATCCAAAAAAAAAATAAATAAATTTTTGAGACAAATAACATTTATTCTAGGTTGGAATAAAAAGATGATTTTCACAGCATCCCATTAAGGTCATGAGAGAGAACATCTCTCTTACTCACTGCATGATGTTTTTTCTGTACATTTTTCGTTTATAAGCCTGGGGAAATTAAGTATTTCTAGTCACAGAGAATCCTAAAAGATAGGTAAATGTGAGAACTTAAGCCAGGGCAGAGTAACTAGCTCACTAAGATTAAATATTCTCTTTTCAAGAAATGAACTATTGACTACCTATAGCTCTGACATCAGAGAACAGGTAAAGGTGCAAATATGTCCTTGAAATGGAGTTTCATCTTTTGGTAGAATGCTTCCTGGAGACAGAACATGGGCCTGAGGCATCAGGCATTAGGCCCTAGCACCATTGGGTACTAGGGGGAATACTTTTATTGTCTTAAAAAATTTTTTTTTCACGTTTATTTATTTTTGAGAGAGAGAGAGAGAGTGAGAGAGCGCACTTGAGTGGGGAAGGAGCAGAGAGAGGGGAAGACACAGAATTCAAAGCATCTCTAGGCTCTGAGCTGTCAGCACAGAGCCCATCGCAAACCCACAAGCTGTGAGATCATGACCTGAGCCAAAGTTGGACGCTTAACCAACTGAGCCACCCAGTTGTCCCTCTGAGCCACTCAGGTGCCCCAAGAGGGTATAATTTTATGTTATGTTATGTTATGTTATGTTATGTTATGTTATGTTAATTTTATTTTTAATATTTTTTAAATTTACATCCAAATTAGTTAGCATATAGTATAACAAGAATCTCAGGAGTAGATTCCTTAATGCCCCTTACCCATTTAGCCCATCCAACATCCCACAACCCCTCCAGTAACCCTCTGTTTGTTCTCCATATTTAAGAGTCTCTTATGTTTTGTCCCCCTCCCTATTTTTATATTATTTTTGTTCCCTTTCCCTTATGTTCATCTGTTCTGTGTCTTAAAGTCCTCATATGAGTGAAGTCATATGATATTTGTCTTTCTCTAATTTTGCTTAGCATAATACCCTTTAGTTCATCCACATAGTTGCAAATAGCAAGATTTCATTCTTTTTGATTGCTGAGTAATACTCCATCGTATATATATACAATACATCTTCCTTATCCATTCATCCATCGATGGACATTTGGGCTCTTTCCATACTTTGGCTATTGTTGATAGTGCTGCTATAAACACTGAGGTGCATGTGCCCCTTCAAAACAGCATACCTATATCCCTTGGATAAATAACTGGTAGTGCAATTGCTGGGTCATAGGGTAGTTATTTAATTTTTTGAGGAACCTCCATACTGTTTTCCAGAGTGGCTGCACCAGTTTGCATTCCCACCAGCAATGCAAAGGAGATCGTCTTTCTCCACATCCTTGCCAACATCTGTTGTTGCCTGAGTTGTTAATGTTAGCCATTCTGACAGGTGTCAGGTGGTATCTCATTGTGGTTTTAATTTGTATTTCACTGATGATGAGTAATGTTGAGCATTTTTTCATGTGCCAGTTGGCCATCTGGATGTCTTCTTTGGAGAAGTGTCTATTCATGCCTTTTGCCCATTTCTTCACTGGATTATTTGTTTTTTGGGTGTGGAGTTTGGTAATTTCTTTATAGATTTTGGATACTAACCCTTTATCTGGTATGTTGTTTGCAAATATCTTCTCCCATTCTTCCGGTTGCCTTTTAGTTTTGCTGCTTGTTTCCTTCTCTGTGCAGAAGCTTTTTAGTTTGATGAGGTCCCAGTAGTTCGTTTTTGCTTTTGTTTCCCTTGCCTCTGGAGATGTGTTGAGTAAGAAGTTGCTGTGGCCAAGATCAAAGAGGTTTTTGCCTGCTTTCTCCTTGAGGATTTTGATGGCTTCCTGTCTTCTGTTTAGGTCTTTCATCCATTTTGAGTTTATTTTTGTGTATGGTGTAAGAAAGTGGTCCAGGTTCATTCTTCTCAATGTTGCTGTCCAGTTTTCCCAGCACCACTTCTGAAGAGACTGTCTTTATTCCATTGGATATTCTTTCCTGCTTTGTCAAAGATTAGTTGGCCATATGTTTGTGGGTCCATTTCTGGGTTCTCTATTCTGTTCCATTGATCTGAGTGTCTGTTTTTGTGCCAAGAGGGAATACTTTTAAATTAAGATAGCCAGGGACGTCTGGGTGGCTCAAGTTGGTAAGATGTCCAACTCTAAGTTTTGGCTCAGATTATGATCTCATGGTTTGTGAGTTCAGGCTCTGCATCCGGCTCTTCATTGACAATTTGGAGCCTGCTTGGGATTCTCTCTCTCATCCTCTCTCTTCCCCTCCCCTATTCGTACTTTCCCTCTCTCAAAAAAAAAAATTAAAAAAATAATTCAGATAGCCAATTCATGCCTTGAAAAGTAGCTGGCCAATTGTTTAACATAAATTTCCTAAATGCCTCCTATAAGCCAGGCCCTGTGTAAGGCACTGGGGAATCAAAGAGAAATAAGACATAGATACTACCTTCAACTCGTTTCGACTACCATAGCATACTATGAGAAAAAGATGGTAAGCAAGTGACCTAAATAAATTTAGATTTCAGAGTGCTTCTCAAATAGCCTGGAATAGATGGGAGTTGGGGGTGGAGAGGAGATTATGTTATATTAAAATAAATGGGGGGGCGCCTGGTTGGCTCAGTCGGTTAAGCGTCCGACTTCAGCTCAGGTCACGATCTCACGGTCCGCGAGTTCAAGCCCCGCGTCGGGCTCTGGGCTGATGGCTCAGAGCCTGGAGCCTGCTTCCGATTCTGTGTCTCCCTCTCTCTGCCCCTCCCCCGTTCATGCTCTGTCTCTCTCTGTCTCAAAAATAAATAAACGTTAAAAAAATAAAAAAATAAATAAAATAAATGGGGACTAGGAGCATGCTGTCATTGACAAATGATAATTCTAGGGCACAGAACAGATATTTTAAGATGTATGCTTTTGTTGAATCTCCCCTTGGCAACCAGAGTCTGCATTAGTTGATGGCTGTACCAGACTTAGTTATGTATCTATAGGGGACCAAATTCTAAACTCTTACTTTAACAGTGCTTGTTTCAATTTAATTGATTGAAAACGAGTTATTCTAATTACATATACATTTAGTGTCAGCAAAAATTTTAAGGATTCCTTGCCTTTTTATCTAGAGGATTAAAGTTGAAGGAAAATCGCTGAAAAAAAACACTTTAAACTATGTAAGTTAATAACAACATACAACATAATTTAAATTTTTTTAGCTCTAAGATAGCCAAATAATATTCCCTTCAAAATGGCAAATGAGAGCATACAGTCACATGGATAAAAAGTATAGAAATGGGTAGACTCATATATCCATATTCTGAGACTGCAGTAGTAATGAAGACGGGAGTCACTCTTAGTTCATTCAAATAAGAATGAATTTGCTGATTAAAAAGGAAAATTATATTTTCTGTCATTTTCATTTCTCAAATTTCCCAATATTCATTCATTATTCTGTTGCTTTTCTGTGTTCAGCTACTTATGCCCATTTTAAAACTGTAATAAATATTTATATGAAGTATGTGTCACTTCATTAACAAATGACTGCTCTTGATGGCTATCTTAGTGTTGACTACAATAGTAACACAAAAACAGTAATTTCCAATAGCAATTCATGATAAAACTCTCAGAAAACTAGAAATAGGGTAAACTTCCTTAACACAATAGAGAGCATCTATAAAACCCAATAGCTAATAATATCATAATTAATGGTGAAAGAAGGAATGCTTTCCCCCAAGATCAGAAGCAAGGCAAGGATGTCCACTCCCACCAATCTTTTCAACATAGTAATGGAAATTTTAGCCAGGAAAAGAAAAACAAAAAAGGCATAGATTGGAAAGAATAAATAGAACTGTCTCTCTCTGGGGTGCCTGGATGGCTCAGTTGGCTAAGCATCCAACTTCGGCTCACATGATGATCTTGTGGTTTATGAGTTTGAGCCCCAGGTTAGGCTCTGTGCTGACAGCTCAGAGCCTGGAACCTGCATCCAATTCTGTGTTTCCCTCTCTCTGCCCCTCCCCTGCTTGCATCTGTCTCTCTGTCTCAAAAAATAAACACTAAAAAAAAAAAAAAAAAAAAAAAAAAAAGACTCTCTTTGTAGATAACATAATTGTCTATGTAGAAAATCCTATTGAATCTTAAAAAAACCTCCTAGAGTCAATAAAGAAGTTGAGCAAGATTGCAGTATACAAGATTAACACACAAAAAAATCAATTGTATTTCTAATTACTAAAAACAAACATGTGGAAACCAAACTTAAAAACACAACATTTATAATCACCTAAAAAATGTAAAAGATCTCTGGTGAACATACGTGTCAGCTGGAGGAGATGGTTAGCATGGTTGGGAACAGGTAACAATGAACAAATAAATAAATATACAGAGGAAAGTGGGAGCCGGGTTTCTCACTGCTAGAGAAGATATATACAGACAGAAAAGATTAGAAAGAAGTCTTGACATGCTGTGTTGGATCAGAAATGGAAGTAATGGCATAAGTTCATGGTTTTATAGTAAGTGAAGGTGATGTATACACATATATACATACACACATATAGTTATAGATATGTATATTTGTGTGTTGAGTATATAAAGCCATATCTGTATTTCCTGCTCTGTCCATTGAGAGAAGCTAGAAGAAATGACAACTCAGAAACAACCAGCACACTGAAAATTTAGAACATGGCTTTTAAATACCATCTTTTACAAAAGGAAATGGGGATCCTTGGGGAGAGAGAAGATTCTAGACTTAGGGCAAGGGAAGAATAAGATGAGTCTGGAATATCTGTCTATCTCAGAGAACATGTAAAATAGATATAGGAGCCAGCCTGAAGGAGCTCCTACTGCTTCTACTGGGAATACTTTGAACATTAAAGGAAATGATTTTATTTACTGAATGTAATATGAATACATAGATCTATACTGATAAATAAATACATAAATACATGGGAGAGAAGCAAAAGATCTTCCTTATAGTAGAATGCCAAGTATAAATGTGGAAAGAATGTTGGAAATAGAGAATTACTCTTTGACAACTATCTTAGAGAAGGCAATCACAAAGAGGGAAAAGAGTGAATTTAAGGTGGAGAGTCCTGGTGGTCACTAAGATGATCAGAAGCTCAAGGTAAACATTTTGGTGGTGAGATAGACCAACATCATGTGCTTCCTGATATAATGCACTGAGAAATGCACAGCACTGGTTATGCAATTCTATGCAGTGGAATTTCTGCAAAGAATGTATGACCTGAGTGGAAAGAGAAGAAACAGGGTTATGGTACAGAAGAAGGCCTATATTCTTTGAAACTGATAAGGACCTAAAAAAGGAATTATTCCATATTGAAGAAGTCTGCAAAGATGTGACAATTAAAGAGGAATTCCTTTATAGAATCCTGAAACAGAAAAAAAAATCATTGTTATGACAACTGGAAAAATTTGAAGAGTCTGTGTATAGGATGGTAGTGTTGTAACAAAGTTGATTTCCTGATTTGGAGAGTTGTATGTGTAACACACATAGGGGTGTGTCCTTATTCTTTGGAAAATTTGAGTTGACAGACAGAATACAAAAATAAATGTTAATAATTAATAATAAAACATATGAAACAAATACTCACCAATGACTTTAACAAAATAAGCATCTGCTTCAAAGTTATTTTTTAGTGTATGGATGGAAAAATCATTCTTTGTATATCCTTTACTTAGTACTACAATGTCCAAGATTCCCTGGAAAAAACATAAACAAAAGTCGTAAGAACAAACCAGCAGACTGAAAAACTAATGAAAATACATGCATGTTTATCATGTAAGTTTAAACCTTATTTATTCAACTTGATGTTTAAAATAAAAATATTATTAAAAGTATAAAACCTTTGAGAGGGGCAAACCACGAAACATACTCTTAACTATAGAGGACAAACTGATGGTTACCAGAGGGGAGGTTGGTGGGGTAATGGGGGAAATAGGTGATGGGGATTAAGGAGGGCACTTGTGATGAGCACCAGGTGATATATGGAAGTGCTGAATTACTATAGGGTACATTTGAAATTAATATTATACTCTTTGTTAACTAACTGGAATTTAAATAAAAACTTAAAAAAAGAAAGACCTTGGCACAATACCCTCCAGTTCAATCCACATTGTTGCTAATGGCAAGATTTCATTCCTTCTCATTGCCAAGTAGTATTCCATTGTATATATAAACCACATCTTCTTTATCCATTCATCAGTTGATGGGCATTTGTGCTCTTTCCATATTTGGCTTTTGCTCATTGGGGTCCATATGCCCCTATGAATCAGTACTCCTGTATTCTTTAGATAAATTCCTAGTAGTGCTATTGCTGGGTTGTAGGGTAATTCTATTTTTAATATTTTGAGGAACCTTCACACTGTTTTCCAGAGTGGCTGCACCAGTTTGCTTTCCCACCAAGAGTGCAAGAGGGTTCCCGTTCCTCGACATCCTTGCCAGCATCTGTTTTTTCCTGAGTTGTTAATTTTAGCCACTCTGACCAGTGTGAGGTGATATCTCGATGTGGTTAAGTAAAATAAGTCAGTCAGAGAAAGCCAGATAACATCTGTTTTCACTCATATGCAGAATTTGAGAAATGTAATAGAAGACCATGGAGGAAGGGAAGGGGAAAAAACTAGTTTCAAACAGAGAGGAAGGCAAACCATAAGAGACTCTTAAATACAGAGAACAAACTGAGGGTTGATTGGTAGGGGGTAGGGGTAGGGGAGAGGGGAAAATGGGTGATGGGCATTGAGGAGGACACTTGTTGGGATGAGCACTTGGTGTTGTATGTAAGTGATGAATCATGGGACTCCACTCCCAAACCCAAGAGCACATTGTTTACACTGTATGCTAGCTAACTTGACAATAAATTATAAAAAAAAAAAAAAAAAAAAAAAAATCCCCGTGTTAAAAAAAACCAAAACAAAACCTTGGAAATAGTAAAATATAAACAAAATGAAAAAAATCTGTAATTTTAATCCCTGGAGATAGCTGTTAACATTTTAGTAAATTTCTTTCTAGTCATATTTGCATGAATTTTTAAAGGCCTATGAAACGGAAGGCCAAATTGTTTTCAACCGTCAGAGAAAGAGAGCACCTTTTTAACTGTCCTGGTAACCACGGCATATTAACATTACTTTTCTGTAAAAAAGAGGGAGGCTTTGCTGATTATACTTGGGGGGAAAAGGTGTGCTCATTTAAATTCCATTTCACTATTATTTATTAAACTTTTTCTGAGTATACCTGACACACAATGTTACATTAGTTTCAGGGGTACAACACAGTGACTCAGCCACTGTATACCTTATGTTATGCTTGCCACAAGTGCAGTTCATTCCACTGATTCTTAATCAAACTGATCATTTATCATATTTTTTCATATGTTAGCCACATATGTTTTTTCTGTAAATTCACTATGTTCTGTTTTTCCAGTGGGAGTTTTTGGTGACTTGTATCAGTTTGCATAAACCCTTCTTATATTAATGATATTAGTTATTTGAGTCTTTCATAAATATTTTTTCCCCAGATTAAAAAACAATTTAAATTTCATTTATGATGTTTTTTATGTGCAAAAATTAAAAATTTATTTGTAGCCAATTCTCTTGAGTTTTTCCCCCTTATGTAGTTATTTAGTTATTTATTTACAAACCAAACTAAACCAAACCAAACCAAACCAAACCAAACCAAACCAAACCAAAAATGGGGTTAGGAGACATAAATGTCCTGATGGGCACTGAATTTTTTTTTTTAAATATAATTTATGGTCAAATTGGCTTGCATACAACACCCAGTGCTCATCCCAACAAGTGCCCTCCTCAACGCCCATCACCCATTTTCCCCTCTCCCCACTCCCCCATGTACCCTCAGTTGGTTCTCTGTATTTAAGACTCTCTTAAAAAGACATGGGATGAATTTTTTAAATAATCACATTATTTTACAAGGATATACTGTGATATATTAACTCTGGAATTTAATACATTTGGTATCAGAATTTATTATTTTTCTGCATGGTAAACTGGCTTTTCAAATTAGACTGGAGGAAACCAGTGCCCTGAGGGCCTTTCATTGTCACCTGGCAACTGCAGACAGAATCATAGGAATCCTTGGCAACAGTTCACAAAGTTAAAAGGGAGTAGTACTTCATTCACTCTTCTGTGATCTTGTACAGGTTTAAGACCCTGTTATCTGTTGGCTGTGCTTTTGTCTACTGGTGCATATACACATTTGCCCGTCTCAGAGCATGATTCTCTAGTGGCTTAATCTAAATAGGCACAAAATGAGATAAAGGCGTTTTCATATTTCACTGTACTGATCAGCTAGCGGTGTCGATAAATTTGTTCCCTGTGCCATCTAACATTAAAAGGGGCTTTCTTTAATTCATTAGCTTTCATTATCTCATCTACATTTTCTGGTCAAACATGGTGAAGTGAAAGTGAGATGAAGTGGATGGCAATTAGACTCCAAACATGCAGGAGACTTCTGAACTCACATCTTCATAAATGTCAAAGAAGGTGGCAACCATGGCATCTCTGATTTGATTTAGGTCCATCAGCTCCCAGTAGACTTTAAACATACGATGTGCCCCTTCACAGCTTGCATTATTACATGGAACATTCTCCAGTAAAAAGGCCTGCTGATTGCTGTAAGATAAAGGAAAGGCATTTAGTTAATATAACACACCATTGCTGTGTCGCATCAGCTGTGCTGTATGTCCTAGAATCAAAGATATGATAAATGGTATATAGTGAAATGATATGAAAAAAGCTCCACATTTTATTATTTTACTGTGTCATAAAAAACTGAAATTGTTGGCTATACTTTGTGAGCCTTTGACAAAAATCCTGAGGCTAATTGGTTGCAAGCCTCTCTCCTCTTATGTGGAGTTTCCAGGTCCATCCCTCTTTCTTCCCTTGCTAATCCATAGCCATTGACCATGTGGTTCCATTTCTGAGTTCCTGGACACTGCCATTATCCCTTCTGATGTGTATAACTCCCCAAATGAATATTTGCATTTTAAATGGAACCACCTGATATCCCCAAGTCTTGTAAAACCCAAAGCAGTGAATCTACAATGATAGAATTTCCACTTCCAGACAGGCAGTAGGGTGGATATTGCTTAGGTCCTTTCAGACAAAAGAAGCACTGTACTTTGTAAGGTTATGAAATCTTCCCTTTTATATGTGACTCTATAGGCGAAGTGGTTTTGAGCTTAGATTCTGGAGCCAGATTATGTGGATTCAAATTCTGACTGTCATTTAGCTGTTACTAATCTTGAGTAAATTAGTTAATCTCCTGAAGACTCCTATCCTTATTTGTAAACTGAGCAACGAGTACTTATATTAGGGGTGCCTGGGTGGCTCAGTAGGTTAAGCATCTGACTCTTGGTTTCAGCTCAGGTCATGATCTCATGGTTCATGAGACTGAGCCTCATGTCAGACTCTGCTAATAGCATGAAGCCTGCTTGGGATTCTGTCTTTCTCTCCCTCTCTCTCTGCTGCTCCCCTGCTCACACTCTCTCCCTCTCTCTCAAAAATAAATAAACTTTAAAAGAGTCAAGAATTATAAAAAGAGTTGTTATATTATAGGATTGTTATAAAAATAAAATGAAATACTGAATGCAAAATACTTAGAACAATTCTTGTTATCCAGTTAGATCTCAGTGAAAGTGTTTATGTTATCATCATTCTTATTTCTATAGTGCAATACCATGCCATGCAAAAATATTTCCTTTAGAAATAGAAGTAACTTTTGCAGTGTGATTTTATGTGATGGTTCCTATTATAGGCATTTCCCAATGTATATAGTTCTTTACTTCCCTCTACTTATACAAAAAGTAATAGGCTAAAGGTATTAAATTTTACTAGTGCTCAATTTTCTCTAATAGTTATTTTCAATAAAACTAAAAAGATATTTCCTTTTTTCCATATGAAAATACAACTTTGGGTATTAGCCTGAATCTGGACACTTTGGAAAAGAAAAAAAAAATGAGGAAAATTTCTTTCTGTTCAACACAGTAAGGGAACCTATGTACAAAATATTCAATTTGTATACTGTATTAAATATATAATTGACTTCAAATTATTCTAGATAAAAAATTCCAACACAAATAGTTTAGAATAATTCTTTAACAAAGGAAAAACACCCTCCCAGGTTGTAACAATTACCTGGAAAGCAATGAGGTGACTTTGCTCAAGACCTAACATATAACAGAAGGCATAATCATTTCTTGCCTCCTGTGTAGTAAGTGATTTTTAAATTATAATTTGTAATATTCTCCCCAGGTAATTAATCCATCGTACCTTTTTAGCCATGTAATTTTACTAGATATTTCACGGAAATGAAGACTATTCTATTTTGTTATTAAGGGATCATATTAAAACATGAGGACATGTGATAAAGGTAGCATTTCTACAATCTTCCGTAACCAAAGTATCATACTGGTCAACCTTTTGAGTGACTGTGCTGCACTAATTTCTTGTTTCAAAGTGAATGCATGGATTTCATTATTATAACTCTGGCTGCAACTTCAAATACACAACATAATCTACAACATTGTACAATTTAAAATGTCATTTTAATTTTTGTTATGAGTTTGTGAAGAGTATAAATGCCATGTACCATGGTTCTTGTCTCAATGCTCACTAACTACCTTGGTTTTGCAGTATTGAACTTGGGGTCTGTAAAATTTCAGTCCTTTAAAGTTTTACTGAACCTACAGGCACAGTCCAACATCTCACTTTTATAAACAAAATTTCATTTAAGCACAGGAAGGAAAAACCTTGATCCATTTGGGTTTGAAATCGATGAGAAGAAATGATCTTGCTTATTTACAGTCTGTCTCTTGATGTGTTCTTGTCAATTACAACACATGTATCTTTTTAAAAACTGTTTTTTCAAAACTATTACAAAGTTATTGCTAAATTCAAGTAACAGAGACATTTAAAAAACAAAATTCTTCCTTTCTAGGGATAACCATTGTTACTAATTTGGTATGCATGTTTCCAAACCTTCTAGGAACGTACAAATATGTAAGTATATATATCCTTAAAAAAACCTATTTAGGTTCTAGTATACAGATTCTTTATGCAACTGATTTCTTTATGTCCCATAATACAGCATACACAGGGAGAAAGGGATATAGTCTGAATGAGGACTTCTGATATCTATTTTGAAAAGACCCCTCAGAGAAGTTGTACTAGTTTATATCTCCCAGCAGCAGCCCATCAAATTGCCTGTTTTTCCACATGTGCATTCTTTCCAATGGCTACTCCACAATATGGCTAAGCCATCATTCATTCATTTTAACACTCTGCTATTGATAAGTAGTCTTCAATTGTTTTCCGTTACAGCATACCACTCATTCACACACCTATAAATATGTTATTCTCCCTTGGGAATTTGTACATAAATTTCCAAATGATAGTTATGTGGTCAAACAATATGCATATTTTAAATATCCATAGGTTAAGTGAAATGATCCTCTAAAAAATGCACCAATTTGTACTTCTAGTGTATGGGTATATCACTCTTCATATTTTGCCAGTTAGTGTTATTGCTTCCTATGCTTGCCAGGTGGGTAGCTTAAAAATCTCATTCTCCAGATTATAAGAGAAGCTGAGTATTACTTTCATATATATCAGCTATTTGTGCTTCTTCTGGGAACTGGCACTTTAATATATTTTTTTTTAATTATTGATTTTCAGGACATCTCTCAATGTTAGGGACCCTAACAACTTACCTGTTATTCTGACATCCTTGTTTGTAATGTAAGGGTAAAAATAGTATATTAAATCAAAAGGTTGTTTTAAGGATTAAATTAAAAAGTACAGAATAAATAGTTCAGTGTAGTACCTGGAACACAGCACAGCACACATTCAACATATGCTGTTATTATTATTGCTATACGTGCTGTAATTATTACTGATATGTTATAAACATTTTGCCCCAGCCTTTTATTTTGTTTTAAAAATCTATGGTGTTCTTCACTGAAAGGTTTATAATATTACAGTCATTTATGTCAATATTTTTCTTCATGGCACTGTAAGAAATGTTAAAGTCCATTGTGCAGATGGAAAATGAAACCAGATGAATATTACATTTATACAAAGCAGTGAAAATGTTAAATATATAGGCAAATAAATATTTTTATTATTTAAATCTCTTTAAAGATAACAGATAATTAAACAACACAGTGTGACATGAATGATGTAAGTAGATGTAAAACATGTGAAACAACAGCACCAAGGTCAGAAGGGGAGAAATGAAAATGTGCTATATTGTGTGGTTTTTCAACTGTATGAGAAGTGGTATGATATTGTTTGGAGAGAGACTGTGATAAGTTAAAGATGCATCCACTAAAATGACAAGATAAAGTTAATAATTTAACAAAAAAGACAAAATGGACTCATAAAAAATGCTCATCTAATTCAAATGAAGGCAGAAAAGGGAAAAGGCAACACTGTTGGTAGGAGTGGAAAATGGTACAGCCGCTATGACAAATGGTATGGAGGCTCCTCGAAAAACTAAACACAGAACTACCATATGATGCAGCAATCCCACTTACATACTGAAAGGATCTAAAATCAGAATCTCAAAGAGATATCTGAACTCCCATGTTTGCCACAGCAGTATTTACAGTAGCTAAAATATGGAAACAATCTGAATGTCCACCAGTTGATGAATGGAGAGAATGGGGTGGTGTGTGTGTGTGTGTGTGTGTGTGTGTGTGTGTGTGTGTGCTGGAAAATTACTCAGACTTAAAAAAGAAAGAAATCCTGACATTTGAAACAACATGGGTGAACCTGGGGGACATTACACTAAGTGAAATAAGCCAGGCACAGGAAGACAAATACTGTATGATTTCACATGTAGAATCTAAAAACACTGAACTCTTAGAAACAGAAAGCAGCATGGTAGTTGCCAGCAGCCAAGGAGTAGGGGGAAATGGGAGATGTTGGTCAAAGAATATAAATTTTCAGTTATAGGATGATTAAGTTCAGGGGATCTAATGTACAGCATGGTGATGATAGTTAACAGTACTGTACTGTATACTGAAAACTGTTATGAGAGTAAAGCTTTAATGTTCTCACTATAACAACAAGGATAAGAAAATGGTAATTACCTGAGATGAAGAATGCTAACTAATCTTAATGTAGTAAACATTTTGCAATATACATGTATGTTTATCATCATATTTGCACATCTTAAATTTATACAATGTAATATGTAAACTATATGTCATAAGGCTGGAAAAAAAGAAAAGAGTAATCAGCAACAGTGACATTCAAAAATATTTGGAAGTTAAATGCTACTAAAAATCTATTGGTAAAAGAAGGGATCAAAAGGGAAATTACAAAGTACTTTGAATTGGACAAAAATGAAGACACACATATCAAGATTTGTAGTATGTCACTAAAACAGTATTTAGAGGGAAATTTATAACATTAGATACTTCACTAGGAAAGAAGAAAAGTCTCAAATGAATGACCTCAGTTTCTTTCTTAAGACAATGGAACTAGAAGAGCAAATGAATAGTAAAATAAGACAGGAAATAATGACACAGAGAAAAGCAATTAAGTAGAAAACAAAAACAGTACAGAAAATCAATGAAACCAAAGACGGTTTTTTGTGAAGAATAACTTTGATAAACTTGATAACTTGATAAACCTCCAAATGAAATGGAAGAAGACACAAAATACAACTATCCTGAATAAGAGAGATAACACCAGTACAGAGTTTACTGGTATTAAAAGATAATAAAGAAATGTCACGAAAAACTTGTACCAATATAATTGACAAATCAGATGATTATCACAAGGGTGAGTACAGTACAATAAGATATTTTGAGAGACAGAGACCATATTCACCTAACTTAAACATTATAGTACATTATAATTCTATTTTATTATTAGTTATTATTGTTAATTGACTATGCTTAATTTACAAATTAAACTTTCTCATAGTTCTATATATATAGGAAAAAATAGTATATATAGGGCTCAGTACTATCAGCAGTTTCAGGTATCCATTGGGGGGTCTTGGAACATACTTCTCATGGAGAAGGGGTGAGAGGTACTGTAATATCAAACAAAATTTGGCAGACTTTTTTTTTTTTTTGCAAAAATTGAAAAACAGCCTAAAATACAATAGAAAATGCCAAGGATCTAAAATAGCTAAAATAAGTTTGAAAAAGAGTAAAGTTGGAGGACTTACACTATCTGAATTTACTACTCATATAAAACGACAGTGAAAGAGATGTGGTTCTGTTGCAAAGACGAACATCAGAACAGAATAGAATGAAGAAATATACCCACTGATACACACATGGCCAACTGGCTTTCATCGAAGTACAAAAGCAATTGAGTAGAAAAAGGAATTCTTTCTTCTTTGTTTCAAGAGAGAGACAGAGTACGAGTGGGGGAGGGGCACAGAAAGAGGGAGACACAGAATCTGAAGCAGGCTCCAGGTTCCAGAGCGCGACATAGGGCTCGAACCCATGGATCGTGAGATCATGACCTGGGATCATGACCTGAGCCAAAGTTGGATGCTTAACCAACTGAGCCACCCAGATGCTCCTCTTCTTTGTTTTCTTTTCTTTTCCTTTCCTTTCTTTCTTTTCTTTTTTTTTTTGAATTCTTTTCAATAAATGGTGCTGGAACAGTTTACAAAAAAAGAAACTTGGATCCATACAGAAATATTAACTCAAAATGGATCACAGACCTAAATATAAAATGTAGGACTATAAAAAAATAGTACAAGAAGGCACACGAGAAAATCTTTGTGACTGAGTTAGGTAAAGATTTCTTTCTTAGATATGACACTAAAAACCGGAGCCCATGTATGAATTTTTAAAAAGTTAAGCACTTCTTGCCCTTTAAAAGACACTGTTCAGAGAACAAAGGGATAAGCTAGAGATGAAAGAAAATATTTGCAAATAATAGTAATAAAGGATTTGTATACAAAGAGCTTTCAAAACTCAGCTGAGAAAACAAATATCCTGGGGCACCTGTATGGCTTGTTGGTTAAGGGTCCGACTCTTGATTTTGGCTCAGCTCATAATCCTAAGGTTGTGGGATTAAGCTCCATGGTCAGTGTGGAGCCTGCTTAAGATTCTCTCTCTCTCCCTCTGCCCCTCTCCCCAGCTCTCATGCATACATTGTCTATAAAAGAGAGAGAAAGAGAGAGAGAGAGAGAGAGAGAGAGAGAGAACAAATGTCTCAAATAAAAGGCAAAAGACCTGAACAGACACTTTACCAAAGATCTATGAAAAGCAAATAATTACATGAAAATATGTTAAATAATCATCAGTTATTAGAGGAACTGAAATTAATACTACAAAGAACTACACTACAAACAAAATAGCTGAAATTAAAAAGACTGACCATACCAATGTTGAAAATGTGAACCAAAAAATTAAATGTGCACCTTCCAAAAGACCAAACATTCCATTCCTTGACATTTGCCCAAGACAAATAAAAGCTTGCATGACTTTTTTTTTTTTTTCCCAACGTTTTTTATTTATTTTTGGGACAGAGAGAGACAGAGCATGAACGGGGGAGGGGCAGAGAGAGAGGGAGACACAGAATCGGAAACAGGCTCCAGGCTCCGAGCCATCAGCCCAGAGCCTGACGCGGGGCTCGAACTCCTGGACCGCGAGATCGTGACCTGGCTGAAGTCGGACGCTTAACCGACTGCGCCACCCAGGCGCCCCTGCATGACTTTTATAAGAGTGATCACAGTAGACTATTTTTAACAAACAGACCTGGTAAGAACCCAATGTCCAGCAACATGTAAATGGATATAATAAGCAAATTGTGATATACCTGTACAATGGAATACTCCTCAGCTAAAAGCAACAATGAACTAAGATACATGTAACAGCATGGATGAATCTCAATATTATAATGCAGAGTGAGAGAACCCAGACATAAAAGAGCATAAAATCCACGATTTCACTGATACAAAATAGTAGAAAATGCAATCTAATCTACAGAGATGAAAAGAAGATTGGTGGTTGCCTGTGGGATGAGGGAAGGGTAGGAGTGGAAGGGTAGCTTACCAAGGGTTAAAAAGAAACATATGGGTTGTGTATATGTTCTTCATCTTGACTGTAGTATTATTTTCATAGGTGGTATATGTCAAAACTTATCAATGTACACACTTTAAAGACATGCACTTTACTTTGTCAATTAAACCTCAATGAAGCTTTTAAAAAATGTTACTCCTTCATGACAAAAAACGAAACACAAGCAAGAAAAGAAAAACTAATCTTGGCATCATTCAAACGAAAAACATTTGTGCCTCAAATGATACCATCAAGAAAGTGAAAAGATGATTCACAGGCCGAGAGCCAATTTTTGCAAATCACGTATCTAACAAAAGGGACTTGTTTGTAGAAGATACAAAGAATTTTTAAAATTTATTTATTTATTTATTTATTTATTTATTTATTTATTTACTTATTTGGAGAGAGAAAGAGAGAGAGAAAGCATGAGTGAGGGAAGGGCAAACAGAGTAGGATAGAGACAATCCTGAGCAGACTCTGTGCTGTCAGTGCAGAGCCCAGCATAGGGTTTGATACAGTTGGATGCTTAAGTGACTGAGCCACCAGGTGCCCCAAGAATTCTTGTATCTCAATGATACAAAAGCAAATAACCTATATTGTAAATGTGGGCAAAGGATCTAAATGGACAATTATTGTCTGGGTGGCTTTGATTTCAGCTCAGGTCATCATCTTATGGTTTGTGAGACTGTGCCTCTTGTAGGTCTCTGGGCTGACAGTGTGGAGCCCAGGTAGGGATTCTTTCTCTCTTCCCTCTCTCACAAAATAAATAAATATTAAAATAAATAAATAAATGGACAACTATCAAAGGAAGATATACAAACGGCCAAGAAGCACATGAAAAGCTCAAAATCATTAGTCATCAGGAAACTGCAAACCACAATGACATGATATTTCATACTCATTAGGATAGCTATAATAAAAAAGACAAATGCTGGTGAGGCTGTGGAGAAGCTGGAACCCTCATACACAGCTGGGGGAAAAGTAAAATGGTGCTGCTGCTTTGGAAAACATTCTGGTAGTTCCTCAAATGGTTAAACACAGAGCTCCATTCCACTTCCAGGTATGTCTCAAGAGAAATGAAAACATGTCTGCACAAAAACTTATATATGAATGTTGATAGTAGTATTATTCATAATAGCCAAAAAGTAGAGACAACTCATATGTCACATTCACTAGATGAATGAATAAAATGTGGTAAATCCATACAATGGAATATATTCAACAACAGAAAGAAATGAAATACTGGTATGAAAAACATGCTACCGAATGGACGAACCTGGACCCATTATTCCAAGTCAAACAAGCCAGTCATAGAATATCATGTATTATTTGATTGCATTTATATGAAATGACCAGAATAGGTAAAACTAGAGAGAGAGAGAGAGAGAGAGAGAGAGAGAGAGAGAGAGAGAAAGAGAGAGAGTAGATGAGTGGTTTCCTAGGGCTGGTGAGATTGGAGACTGACTAAGGTACGTGGGGCTTCTTTTCAGGGTAATGAAAATGTTCTAATAGTGATTGTGGTGATGGATACACAACTCTAAATATACTAAAAGACACTGAATATAGAGGTAATGGGTGAATTGTATAGTGTGTGAATTCTATCTCAATAAAATTTATGTTAATAAAAAAACCCAGAATAGCAGAAAATTTTAACCCATTAAAAAATCCATGGGAAACGTTTAAAAGACATAAACATGTAAAATGCACATATCAAATGCCTTTTCTCTGAATAGGCTGGTATTTGCACATCTAGCATGCAGCCTTTTGAGTCTGGTTTTAATTTCTCTTTCAAGTCTAGAAAATTGGTGGTGTTTCTTGATACATTACCACTTGACAAAGTTTGGTTTATTCTAGGTTGTTAATATGCTGGGTGCATCTGTCTTATTTCTCATTAAGAAAGGTAGCTGATGGATCATTTAACTTGAAGTTTGATTTTCTCCCTGGCTGCTCTTAGAGCTTGTGTGTCCACTTTAGTCATTTCTATCTCCAGTGAGTTCTGCTCTTCTAGATTGTCCTTAACTCTCTTCCTCTTAATTCCCCAATTTCATTATCAGCCTAGGCTCATATGGAAGGAAAAGACCTTCAGTTTGAGGGTATGTCTATCTTTCTGTGTAAACCTTAAGAAAGGCAGCTCTACACACAGAAGAAATACAAATTAAGAAACACAAATATGTCCATTAGGCATACTCTAAAAATAAAATAATTCTTTTATTTTTGAATTGCTGCTCTGAAACCATGCTGCCAGCTACTGGTAAATGCAGAATCCTTGGCTACGCCAATATAACAAAGTAAAACTTCCACTTTGAAATACTAAAAATTATTGAAGTCTTTCTGTAATACAGACTTACAACTGGAGATATTCAAAAGAGATGATAAATTTGATATCCAGAACAAAGTTCACGTGGGCTCTGGGTAAAAGCAATAAATTTATTCCCCAAACAGCATCTAGGATGTAAGATTCAGTGGGCACAGAAAATGTTTCTTGAATGAAAGGAGGAAGCAAGCATGTTTTTGTAGAGCAAGGCCAACTGAAAGGCAAAACTTAACAGGATATAAAACTTACTGCTAACTGTTCCTGTTAAATTATTGGTTAGAAAAGATTTTGCCATGTTTTAATATATCTTTATTCAAAGATGTACTTTATACTGGCCAACTTGGTAGCCACTACAGCACCTTCTTTCTAGTTACTATTATATGTAATTTTTTATTATGAAAAATGAAATATAAAATGTGATCATTTTATTTGTTAGTTGGGTGAGACCAAAAACAGGATATTCAGACTTTAAGAATGAGAAATTCATGGATATAACACAATTTATAAAGTACACATGCAAAAGGAACAAGGATATGTTAGGAAATTATACCAGTTCTGGTTTAGATGTAGGGGAAAGGGAAAGAGGAAATGAGGAAAGAGGGAAATGAAGGACGACCTCCACATTTCTGGTTTGAATAATGTAAGTGATGGTACCACCACCTGAGATAAACAGTACACTATGAACAGGTTTCGGGGAGAGAAGATACTTTCAGGTTTGGGGTGCCATAGGTACAGCTTTCAGGGGAAGATCTATTAGGCACTAATATACACAGGTATAAGGCCTAGATAAAGGGATTTAAAAGTCTTAAGCTTATAAGTGGCATTTAGAATAGCCAAAGTAGGTGATGAACAGGCAGGAGAACAAAGGGCTGAGAATGCAACCCCAAGAAACACCAGTAGTTACAGTGGCCCAGATGAAAAGGGGTTCTCAGAAGAGATGGTATAGGAGCAGTTAGAGAGGGTACAGAGAAGACCAGAAGAATTTTAGGAGTAAATCATCAACAACCCATAGTAGGCAAGAATCTGGTGACATAAAGACTAAGTGCTCACTGGATTTGTCAATTAGAAGTCATTGGGGCTGAATGAGATATTTAGTAGAGTGGAGTGGGTTGACGCTAAAATGACAGGTGAATCTGAAGTGATTATAGTAGAGATTGTCCAGAGTCACAATTTTTTTTTTTTAAAAATTCTGGAGAGACTTGCAATTACTTAAAGAATGAAGGAAAGAGGGTGGAATGAGAAGATTTTGAAGACAAAGGATGCAAAGATCCAGAGGATCCAGACGGAATTGAAATGGAGATGGCATCACAGAGGGACAGAGAATCGATGAGGAAACTGTTACAGTAATTCTAGGTAGGGACAAAGTGACTTGATCCAGGGAGGTGGCAGTGATGATGGAAAAGAAAGGTAATTTAACTCTTCTAGGCTAAAATGATAGGGGCCATGATAATATCTTTGTAGTAAACTGGGAATTATGAGCAAGGGTTGGATGTAAAGAGAAGGGGAACTATGATTATGGTTGGATATCTACATGACAGACAAGGCAAGGTGTGAGATACAGATCTGGGAGTTATTCACTTAGAGGTTAAGATAACTTGTGCTATAAATCTGAATGGAATAGCCCAGGAGAGAAATACAGTTAAGAAGTGTCAACAGCTGAAGATTCCACCTTGTAGAATGTCCTTGGGGGCAGATAAAGGGTAAAACAAAAAAAACCAAAACCCTGTGATTGAGAGAACATGTCATTCAACATTAGAAATGATTTCTTTGAATATGTGAACTTTAGCTAAATACATCTCATGTGATTTTTTTTTTTGAATTATGCTGCATGACAGTGCAAGCATTCAATTACTAAAGATTGGTTAAATTAACCCAATGGAATATTTTACAATTAAAATATTACAAAAGTAATTATTATTGACATAAAATTGTTCATAATACATTAAGTGAGAAAACATGTCACAAAACAGTATTAATGGTATGATCTTGTTTTGTAATACAAATGGAACACCACGCACATACTCATACACACACTCGTGAGCACACAGAGACTTAGAGCAGGTTTTGGAAGGATACATACCCAAGATGGATACATACCCAAGATTAATGGTGGTTGTCTCTTGGTAGGCAGGGTTTTAGGCATGTTTTACTTTATTTCTTTTGATATGTACTTATATTTCTGTAGTAAGCAGAAAACAGTATTTTCTTATAGTCCCCAGTCATTCTCACATCACCTATTTTTAATTCACAGCCTAGTCTTAGCACTACTTTATATTTTTCCTATTTTTGATTTGCTTGTTTATTGCCTACCTTTCGCAAATTTATCTCTCTTATTCACACTTGTATCTTCAGCATCCAAAGTCTGCTTCAATACAATAGGCACTCAATAAATATTTAAGTAAAAGTTTATAAGTAATGCTTTTGTAATAAGAAAAATAAACACTAAAACTTAATTTATTGTTAAGCCTGTTTCTCCTAAGTTTCTCTATTTTAGAAGTGACCAAATAAGTTAGAAACAAAGGAAAATGGTGGAGATGTAGCTTACTTTACCCCCAATGGACTTTATCCCCAATAACACTCTGAATCTGAAGACAGTCAAATATTTCTCTGGTCTGCCTGCTGAGATACCTGACAAAGCCCAGACTAGCCTTGGATTGTTGCACAAGAAAAGACTGAAAGTGACAAGTTGATATGACTCATTTTTATAAAAAAGCAATCTCAGAACACACAAATCTTGCATCCTCCAGGTAAGCTCCTAGTAATGTTCTACACTTATTTCAATGTCATTGCTTACAGCTATGTGATTCCTCTTTGAGGATGCCGTCAGAAACTGCTGAGTCTTCTGTGATCTTCAGTGATGGTAAATCTTCAATGTGAGCAGTAAATGTGAACTTAGGTATTATTATTAAGGTCAGTAAATAGGTTCGTTAGTATAATATTTGTACAAAATCAAAGTATATATGAAGCAGTGAGACTTATGTAAACCTGACTCTTTAATGGACTTATTTTTATTGAAATATAATTCATACATCATAAAATTCACTATTTTAAAGTGTTCAATTTAGTAGTGTAGTATATTCATTAGGTTATACAACCATTGGCATTATCAAATTTGAGATTATTTTCATCATGCTCACATAAAATCCCATACCCATTAGTAGTCACTTCCCATATAGGCAATTATTACAGAAGAATTTTTGAAGTGTTTTAAACATCAGTAGAGAAATGCCTATTTTATGAAGATGGCTTCTTTGGACAACTGATTCATCTGTATGTATTGTTTTTAGATAAATATCAGTCATATTCATTTGTATTTGGGGATACCAATGAAATTCAATCAAGGAAAACAAACTGTATTGGCACCAGGCATATTTTCTTTTTACATCACATTCTAAAATCAACTGTGAAATGTCCATTAGTTCATGAAAGATAAGAAATCCAAAGTACTTGATTACCTGTGAGACAAAAGAACTAATCACATTTAAGTTCAATTTTATCTTCTTGGGAACAGTCTGATAACATGCTGAGTTAAGATAATTATGTATCTTTAAAAAAGGGCATTGTCCCATCAATGAGAATACATTAAAATAAGATTAAACCAGGACTGTGTATATAATCACCTATTAAACCCTTTATTAAGCAGAGGACAAAACATTTAGATAATTAACTAAAACTTTGAAAGAAAAAGAAGAAGCACAATTAGTGCTTCTATAAAACTGAAAACTTTTTCCTAGTCAGGTCTTTCTTGGCCCTGAGTGACCCTAAGTGACCAAACTTAAGATTTAAGTTCATCATCTTAAGTTACTTTTTACCATTACTCAAAAGTAAGATAAAATTCTCTGTTCTTGGGATAATGATGGCTTTAAAACTGCCAGGTAATGGCATACCGATGATAATGAAACTTTATAGAAAATATTAACTATGACTCCCGTGTTAGGCTAATCATGCTAACAAATAATAAGTGGTTGAAAATGTAGAGTCTTGAACTACTGTGGAAAAGACCATGAGTTCACTTTATGTTCAATGGGAAAAAACCTGAGGAAGTGTATTTAAATACCTCAGTTATGATAAAAAAAAAAGGAGCCTGGATTTGGTCAGTCCATGGTTTCTCCTTTGCCCTTTAGAACTCTATTTCTGGGCACCTGGGTGGCTCAGTTGGTTAAGCGTCTGACTTTGGCTCAGGTCATGATCTCGCAATTCAAAGTCTATATCATATGAAAAATGACAAATATGTTCTATTCTCACTCTGGTGATCTGCTTGGCTTCTGATGTTCACTTATTCGGAAGGGAGGGAAGGAGTTTCTAAGACCTAAAAACATTTAAAAAGCATTTTAAAAGTTAACATGGGTTTTATATACCAGATTTCTGTTATTTTAATAGTTTCCCTTGCATGGATTCATGTTCCTAAATCTTTTGATGTTATTCTCTTTTGTTTAGTTGACATTAGTCGTCCACTTCCTGAAAGGACTAAGAATGAATACTATACATTCTTGGAATGTGAAAATCTGAGGCCTCTTCTCTGCTATTATATTTCTTAAATTGCTGCTTTTGCATTATAAAGGGCATCTTCTGTGAAATGCCAATCATGAATCTAAACCAAAATGCAAGCAAATATACAAAAACAGATATTTATAAAATATGGTACCTTTTCATATGATGGTGTTGTACCTTAAACAAGCACAAGTGCTCAAGTCAGTGGAGTGAACATCATTTACATACTGGAGTTGATACACACACACACACACACACACACACACACACACACACACACACACACACACACATTTAAGGTCCTAAATTCTACTATATGTATAATGCTTCACAGACTGAGAGATTAATATATATGCTGTCCAATAATTCCAGAAATATAGTAAAAAGGCTAGAGGAATGCATTTTCATATGTATTTTCTATTTCACTTCACAATATATATTATGTGTTAACATGGATTACACAAATCCATATACAAATACACACACATACACATACATACATTTATGGGTGATTTAATGAATTTTCAAGAGTAATTTTGCCTTTTTCAGACTGATTTCCAAGCCTAAATTATGATTCTGCCATAGACCAAAATGCAAATAGTGATCATCTGTGGATGATGTCATTATGGGTGCTTTTAATTTAGTTTTTTTTTCTTTTTCAAAATTTTCTTTAAATTCTAGTTAGTTAACATACAGTGCAATATTGGTTTCAGGAGTAGCATTCTGTGATTCATCACTTACATACAATACTCAGTGCTCATCATAACAAGTGCCCTCCTAAATATCAATCATCCGTCTAGTCCATCCCCCACCCACACCCCTCCATCACCCTCTATCATTGTTTGTTCTCTATTATTAAGAGTCTCTATGGTTTGTCTCCCTCTTCGCTTTTCTCCCCCCTCCAATATGTTCATCTGTTTTGTTTCTTAAATCCCACATATGAGTGAACTAATATGGTATTTGTCTGTCTCTGACTGATTTATTTCACTTAGCATAATGCACTCTAGCTCCATCCATGCTGTTGCAAATGGCAAGACTTCATTCGTTTTGATGGCTGAATAATATTCCATTGTATATATATCCCATATCTTTATCCATTCATCAGTTGATGGACACTTGGGCTCTGTCCATAGTTTGGCCATTTGTATAATATTGCTATAAACACTGGGATGCATGTACCCCTTCAAATCTGTATTTTTGTATCTTTAGGTAATACCTAATAGTACAATTGCTGGGTCATGGAGTAGTTTTATTTTTAACTTTTTGAAAACCTCCATACAGTTTTCCAGAGTGGCTGCACCAATTTGCATTCCTACCAACAGTGCAAGAGGGTTCCCCTTTCTCTGCATCCTCATCAACATCTGTTGTGTCTTGTGTTGTTAATTTTGGCCATTCTGACGGGTGTGAGGTGGTGCTGCACTGTGGTTTTGATTTGTATTTCCCTGATGATGAGTGATGTGGAGCATCCTTTCATGTGTCTATTAGCCATCTGGATGTCTTCTTTGGAAAAGTGTCTATTCATGTCTTCTGCCCATTTCTTCACTGGATTATTTGTTTTTGGGTGCTGAGTTTGATAAGTTCATTATAGATTTTGGATAATAACCCTGTATCTGGTATGGCATTTGCAAATATCTCCTCCCATTCTGTTGGCTGCCTTTTAGTTTTGTTGATTGTTGCCTTTGCTGTGCAGAAGTTTTTTTATCTTGATGAAGTCCCAATAGTTCATTTTTTTGCTTTTGTTTCCCTTGCCTCTGGAGACATGTCAAATAAGAAGTTGCTCTGGCTGAGGTCAGATAGGTTGCTGCCTTTTTTCTCTTCCAGGATTTTGATGGTCTCCTGTATCACATTTAGGTCTTTCATCCACTTCGAATTTGTTTTTGTGTGTGGTATAAGTAAGTTGGACAATTTCATTCTCCTGTGTGTTGCTGTCCAGTTTCCCCAGCTCCATTTTCTGAAGAGACCTTTTTCCATTGGATATTCTTTCATGCATTGTTGAAGATTAGATTATAGTTGTGGGTCCATTTTTGGGTTCTCTAATCTGTTCCATTTTATCTATGTCTTGATGACTACATACTGTCTTGACTACAGCTTTGTCATGTATTTTGACATCTGGAATCGTGATATATCCAGATTTGCTTTTCTTTTTCAGGATTGCTTTGGCTATTTGGGGTGTTTTGTGATCCCATACAAATTTTGGGATTGTTTGTTCTAGATCTGTGAAATTTACTGGTGGTACTTTGATGGGGATTGCATTAAATGTGTAGATTGCCTTGGGTGGTACAGACATTTTAATAATGCTTGCTCTTTCAACCTACGAGCATTGAATGTTTTTGCATTTGTGTCCTCTTCAATTTCTTTCATAAGAGTTCTG